>NC_139056.1:12905891-13505891 GCF_965140915.1 Aythya marila
TTTTCCTCCTCCTCCTTCAGATCTGGCTGCTGGGAGGAATCCTCTTTTTTTTTTTTTTTTTTTTTTCCTTTTTTTTTTTTTTTTCTTTTCCAAGAGCTTTTACCAAACTGCAAGGGGTTTCCAAAACATCTGGAACAGCTCATGGAGCTAGAGTGGATTGTAACACTGAGGGTGGAAATGGGGTCATGGAAATGGAGGCACCCTGTTGGATTAATGCTCAAGAGCGGCACTTGGGAAGGCTTGGGGTCAAATCCTCACCCCACTCACAAAGGAAAAGTTGGAAAAATCACAAAGAGAGCCCGGGAGATATTTGTCCACACTACAAAACCACCGCTTGTCCCCAGGTCCTCCTCCCTGGGGACTAGGACTGGAGAAGCTCTCTGGAGAAGGTCCCACCAGTGCTCACTGGTGCCCATTGCCTTTGGGAATGGATGTGGCACTGTGCTGTTAAAGGGCAGCGTGGGTGTTTTGGTCTCCCAGACCCCAAATTTTCTCCTCTGTGGCAGGCCGGGAGGAGGTCTAGAAAGAAGCCACTATTTTGGAAAGGGCAACCGGGCCCCCTGGGTTATTTGGAGCCTGCCAGCTTGACAGCCATCACGGCTGAAATACTGAGATGGCTTTTAGAGAAAGCAAAGTGAAGTTAATTAAAGGGGGAGTGTAACTGATGCCAATCCCAGAAGATGATGAAAACAGATCTCTACTAACTTCTTCATTTCTACAGGGCTTGCATTTGGGCTGATAAAGATGATACTGTCAATGCAGTCGGCCTGCTCAAGTGATTTGATTTGGCGTCTGGCCACAGTACAAATGGAGCTGGAGTGGAGTCTACTGCTCAGTTTGATATACAGATTGATAAACTTTATTGATATAAAACCACCATGGCATACCTCATAGGAGGTCAAAAGTGGCTGCCTGTGGGCTACAAAATGCTGCTGCCATGGGGAGTTGTGGTCACGCAGCCACTTTTCCGGTGGGGTTGGATGAAAATCAATTCCTGAGCCTCCCAAGTTTTACTTGTTTGGTGGAGAAAATAAAACCATTTAAATATTATTTATAAATGGTTCTTACAGGGTAAGCCAGACTGCTCAGCTTGGTACAAACCCAAAGCACCTTTATTTAGTACAACCACGTAGAGTCCTACATCTAGGAACGAAAAGGGAAGATGCATTTATAGAACAGGACAACCTTTGTCTTGGGGAGCAAAGGGTATGAAAGCCATGGCAGAACCATGAGTTTTAGTCTTATTTTAGTGGGACAATCCCTAAAAACTTTTCAGTGGTCTCTCAGAGGTAATCCAGGTTGCCAGAGTCCCAGGTCTGTGGTTGCAGCAATTATGCCCATGTCCCTGGTACCACGCAGCAGCCGTAGGGACAACTACCTGTCTTGGCTTTGGGGAGGCAAGAATGGAGGTTTTATTTACTGTGGCTGTAGGATGGCATCCTGATGGATTTAAGCTGGGACCAGGACACCCTTTACCCCTGCACAAGCAGCCATGAAAACTTTAATTTGTCCATGGAGCATTTGGGAGACAGGGTGAGGGGCTCTGGCATGCTGCAGCGGGTGCCGCCACCTGCCAGCCTGCAGCAGGCTGGAGGGCTGTGAACCCCGCCGATGGCCTCAGGCTTTCCCATCCAGGCGAGAAAACAAGCTGTGAAGAAAGTAAACATGTCACTGAAGTATTTTCCTTTCAGATGGGTTGATCCTTCCTAGCTCAAAGAAAGGACACGAGGGAACTGCTGGCAGACTGGAGCACACCCTGACTTCACAAATATTTGAATAACATTTACCAGGCTTTGCAGTACACGTTATTCCAAATTAAATTACAAAAAATAAAATAAAATTAAATAGTGCTACTGGACTCTACCAAATGTGATGCCCTCAGGTAAACCTCCCTGCTCGCTCAGCCCCAAGCTCCAGCAGCTCCATCACCACCGACTGTGGCCTGGGATGAATCCTTGCAGGGGCAGCAGCTCGGATGGGGCTGAGCCACCTCCATCACACCCTGCAGATGCCTGTGCAATGCCACCATAGAGCTGGGTGCCATCTGCCCTCTTGCTTAGCACACAGACGGGCCATTGTTTATGTAGGGCCTCCCTAAAGTGCCGTTGTTATTGTGCTCTCCCTCCCGTTTCCTGTGTTTGAACCCCTTATCACAGCCTTGTCCTGGGAATATGTGCTCGGGAGGGTGCGTTTTATGGGTTGATAAGCTTTTATTGCGACCGGCCTTATTTATGGGATGTCTGGAATCAAGAGGTGGGGACCCTGGACCCGGGTGGAGGCTGAGGGGGTGAGTGGTGGCCGTGTCTTGCAAGCAGGCATTTGCCTGGGGACAGCTCCAGTGGGGCAGAAGGGGGTGTCCCCCTGCCCCATCCACACCTTGCATCCCTCTGTGCACCTCCATCACAGCCCACAAACCTCTCCAACTGCGCAGGCTGAGATCTTCTCTTGGCAGGGGATTGCTTTTTTTTTTTTTTTTTTTCAGCATCAGTCTAGAAATAAATTGGAGTGACCAATAATGGCTTTGCCAGGTGCTGGCTCCCTCTGCACTTTCACTCTGAGCATGCCGTTGTGTGTGTGTAACAAACAATGATTAAAAAGCTTTCTTAATCCCATGACTGAGCTACAATAGGACAAAGCTGTGCCCTTCCTGCCAGCTCCCAGTGTGTGGGGAACAGCTCGTGGCAAGCTCTCTCCCCAAGCTCCCCACTTTTGCAACCGTGTCAGAGTGTTTCCAACCTCCTTTAGCCCCAAAATGCCTGGGGAGCATAACACTGGACAGGAAGATGTTTGTATGCCCTCTCTTCCAAGCAGTTCCCAGTCTCCTGTGTCACCACAGGGACCTGAAATGATCTTCCCCGAAATCCATGCTGCGGTCTGAGCTGCACAAACACAATAAAAGTGCTTTCAGGGAGCGTGGCCTTCCTGCTTCATCCATTGGTCTGATACAAGATATCACCTTGTCCAAAATTCACCTTGTGCTTGCCCAACCAAAGGCACCAGAGCTGATGGGTGCCCTTTCCAGATCTTCTGCTTCCTGGGTGCCAGGCACCCAGATATTTCCCTGGCTGCTCTCTAAGTCACAGGGGACAGAAAAACATCCCCAGGAGAGATGCCCCCAGACACTTGCTGACCATGGCTGCGCTGTCGGTGTCCCCTGGGGCGTGTGGCTGCTCTGGACCTGGCACCACCAATTATTCCAAGTATTTTGGGCCAACAGACCCAAACTGCAGCCTCCTACAGCAACTGGTATTGCCCTACACGCTCACATACATGTGAGGTTGCATCATAGCTGCTTTTTAAACTGTGAGGCTTTTGAAGTAGAAGCCAACGTTTGTTGTTGTGTCTGCGTGGAGCCAAGTCCCTCGCTGGGGTGTTTACGAGAACCTCTCCTGTTTGCAGGGGCTCACCTCGCTTTTTGGAGCAAGGGGGTGATCTGAGCAGTGTTTGGTCAGGCTGGCAGGATCTGGGACTCCAACCACCATGAAGGAGGCCAAAAGACAGTTACCTGGGAGGGATCCCAGCTCTCTGTTCAGCTGAGATAACCAGGATCAGGATGACGTGGAGGAGAAGAGGCAAAATTTTAAAAGACGGACATTCTTTAGGAGAAATAGGAAAAAATTTTAAATCATGGAACCAGCCACGCCATCCTTCGTCCCCAACCTTTGCTGCAGGGAGACAATGCTCCACACTAGGAAGAAGGAACCCTCAGCATCCCCAGGAACAGTGGGTTTACCGTGGATTTCCAGATTTTTGGCTCATTTGGGGCTTGCAGAGCCCCTGCGTGACCTCCAGTGACAGCTCCTTTCTTGCTGGCAGGGGTCAGCAGGAGCGGGGATGGCTCCGTGTTCACCACTGAGTTTTGGCAGGGCAGCAGTCTGCAGGCACCACGTTGGCTGCTCCTTCTCCCACACCCCACATTTCCCCACGTCACCCAGCCGGGCTCTCTGCTCGGCAAAAAACACCCCAAAGGAGAGGGCGAGCGAGCAGCAGCGGGAATCACCACCAGCAGCCGAGCAAAGCAACCCCAGCCCCAGCGCCTCTCCCCGGGAGGATGCAGGATGAAAGCACGGAGCCCTTTTCCAGTCGCAGCTTGCACGGGCTTCCTCGCGGACATCTGGCAGCGGGGCCATGCAGGCAGCGAGGAATGTAACGAGCTGTGCAGATGGGAGGTGCTGCGCTCAGGTTGCAGCCCGTGGGGCAGGGAGTCAGTGTTTTGTTTATAAACACAGGCGGGATGATTAAGATAAGAAGGGGATGGTAATTAAATTAAATTAAGGCTCTGGAAGTCGTTAGATGAGCCTGAAAGCCTTGCCAGTTGCTTTAATTCCTGGCTCTGCAGAACAGGGGCTCTCTGTGGTCGAGCACTGGAGGGTGACCGAAGGACTGAGGGGCTATTTCAGCAGCTCAGTGAAGAAGAGACGCACACGGTTATACCCCAAAAAGGGGGACGTGAGGGAGCCAGGTGAAAGGAAAGCCCCAGAGCACTGCAGGAGGAAGGGGAAGGTGTGCAACCTCTGCTTCTCCCCCCTTCCAGAGCTCAAACTGGAGCTAAGACACCGGGGGACAAAGGACCTGGATCCCCCCCTGGGATGCAGCACACAGCAGGACACCCGTCCCACCTGCTGGGCGCAGGCTGGGGCAGCAAGTTTGGGGTAAAACGGGTTAGGAAGCAGTTTTTGGAAGTGTTTATGTCTCCAGCTCGGAGGCTGCAGCTCTACCTGTGCCAGCTCAGAGCAAACTACAGTAGCAACACCCAGAGCCGACAAGTCCGCCCCGTGGGGCACGGCACGCCTGGCCACGCACCCGGGGATGACGGCTCCTGCTATGGGGCTGCGGGTTTGCCTTGAAATCCTGCCCCCGTTTGTTTTGCTTTCCTGCTTGCAATGTCACTGGTATACCTTAATATATTTTTTTCTGCTACGCAGATGGGGTAAATTGATTTTAGGAATATTTGTATCACCTTGGGA
This sequence comes from Aythya marila, assembly GCF_965140915.1. Lineage (NCBI taxonomy): Eukaryota > Metazoa > Chordata > Aves > Anseriformes > Anatidae > Aythya > Aythya marila. Next base: position 12,910,859 of record NC_139056.1, read on the forward strand.
AGGGGGAACGGGCTGAGTAATGGCAGGAGCAGCTGATATGTAAGCTAACGGCTTATGGCTGCGTGGTGAGGGCCGAATCCAGCCCCTGGCATGGGCTGGCTCTGGGGGCTGTACTGGGGGCTCAACACCCCTTCTGTAGCCCTGGGTGGGCACCTGGCTATCACTACTGGTCCTTGTCACCATGTCGGGGCTGGTGGGACACCCCAAGGGAGGTTTCACCCCATCCCTGGGGGAAAGCTGAGCTCCCTGGGGACCCCAAGGGGAAGCTGATCCCCTGAAGGTGGGCTGGGACACTGGGGGGAGTATGGGTGTTTCCCTCCCACTGTTCCCCCCAATTAGTCTCCCATCTCCTTTTTCTCCTCTACAAAGTGCTTCATTAATCTGCTGGGGGCGTTAATGCCGGGCTGAGCTGCAGAGGGTGCCCCCCCGCCCCTCGCAGCCCTCAGCCCTGTGCACTAACAGGTTTTTGCTGCGCTGTCACGGCTGTTAAGGCCACAAAGGCTGTAGTAATGTGAGCTTCTGGGGCCGTTGTCCGTCGAGGCCCGCGTACCCCAGGCCCTTTTGAAGGCAGGAATTTGACTGAGCGTGACCAAGCTTGTCCCAGCGATGGCCCTGCTCCCCCAAGGTCAGGGACATGCGGCTGGGGGGGGGGGTGCTGGGGACGCTGGTGGGCACAAAGGGGTTTAAGCCTGGCTTAGGACAATAGGTTTTGTGTGTGTGGTTATTTCAGTGCCTTCTGGTTGCTCTCTCTCAGGGGACAACTGGGTGATCACACACTGGAGGAGAGGCTGGCATGGGCAAGGCAAAAGGGACCAGGACTCATTGGGGTGCAGGATTGCACCCCCGTGCTGAGCTCACCAGGACCCAGGGTCTGCTCCAGGCACCTGTGGGAGATGGATAAGAGGCAGGTGGGATGTAGGAGGTGCTGGCAGTGCTCTCTCGGGGGGCTGCAGACCCAAATGTCCCCGCCCCTTGCCCCAGCAACACCCCAAACTCATGGACCCCTCCCCAGTGCCGGAGCCGACTGCGTGTGCCGTGTCGCGGCGCGGAGGAGCCCAGCTGTGGCTTTGAGCACTGCTGCTGGCCACGCTCCAACCCGGATTTCAAAGCAGCCGCCGGCTCTCTCCTGGGATGCGAGGTGGCTTCGGGGGGACTGGGGCAGCTTTGTAATTTGAAACAGTGGGGTTAGCCGGGAATGTGCCGCCGGCCCCGGCCATACAAGGGAAGAGGATCCCACTGTGTGCGTGGAGCTGCATTCCCCATCCTGCCCCAGCACAGCCGAGGGCAAGGAGTCCCCGGCACCCGTTGGCACCCAGGGGTGTTTCTAAAGCACCCACAGCTCCCCGCTGGCAGCAGCACAAGGGCACACGCTGCATCCTTGCCATCCCCACCCTGCTGCAGGTTGGGGTTGGGTTTCTCTCCCTCTTGTTTTCCACCATGGGCTGAAACTGTACTCCGGGGCAGGGGGAATTTGCGGCAGCAGATGGTGGGGAAGAGAGAAAAGGACGGAGCACAGCCTGTGGGCACAGGAACCCAACACCCCAGGAGGGAGCGTGAAGTGAGCTGCCTAAGGTGACCAGCCTGAAATGCTTTCAGTGTCACAAATGCACGGTGCTGTCCTGCCTTCCCTGCACTTATAACTGCAGGCAAGCAGTGATCCCACTCCGGATGCTTTTTTCCTCTTCTTTCTCTTTTTCCGTCTTTCTCTCTTCCCCCTCTAAAACAAAGATGTTTCCCCAGATGCACTGGTCCCCATCCAACAGCTCCTTTTGTCTTTGTCTCTTTTAGTTTATTTTTTTTTTCTTTATTTTTTTTTTTTTCTCCATACTCATTTGCTGTCCTCCCAGGCTCGGCACAGGGCGCCTTGTTATAGTGGAGAAGTTGGCTGAGGGCGCCAGGCCCCTCGTGGTGGTGACGCAGAGGGATGCTGCCTACAGCAAAGATGCTAAAAACCAAATTGATGGGTGTAAGGGCTGCTCTTGGGTGGCAGCAGCTCCTGCTGTCCCTTGCTCTGGGGCAGGACTCACAAGGGACACCGTGCTGTGATGTCCTGGGCTGCCCATGTCACCCAGGCAGGCCCCTTCTGAGCTGCTCAGCTGTAGCTGCTGTGTGGTCACTGAGGGTCCTGTGCCTGGTTCTGGCTGTCCGTCTGTCCCAATAACCCTGCGAAAATGTTGGGTGTTCAGATGCAGACCCTGGTCTCTTCCAGCTGCCGTGAGCTGCTCTAGGAAAAGAAACCAGCTCTCCCCATATGCCTGCCCTCACTTAACTCTGCAAGAAGAAATTTTCTCCCGAGTTCCAGGGATTGCAGAACATTTTTGATGGGAGGGAGATATGGAAAGCTAACCTGACCTTTTCAACCAGGGAATGGCTGCTTCCATGCAATCCTGTTTCACAAAAAAAAAAAAAAAAAGTTAAAAAAAAAAAAAAAAGTTGTGTTTTATTTTCCTCCCAATGCAGCACTGAAAACAAACATCCAAACCTCAGCCTTTGCTACAAAGCACAATTGTCTCTCCAGGGCAGCTCTTATACATTTCTATCCGGTCCTGCCTCCCCGTGCTGCTCCCCGCCTCTCCGAGGGCTCGGGGAGTGCGGTGGGATCAGCCTGGGAAGTTATTCTGTTCCCACCAAACACCTTGGCTAGCTGTGGAGTCCTTTTATTGCTGGGATGTCATTCACACTGTGCTTGTTTAACACACATACCAGCTGCCTCTTTTCATGCTACTGCTCTGAGAACGGAGATTCACAAGGACAGAGCTCATCTGAAGTTCACAGGAAGATGGGCTTGGACGGGGACGTGGGATGTAAATCCCCTCGAACACTGCATATATTTGCATCTGCATCTGAATTTGCATCCTCTCTCTCATCACAAGATTCCCCCGTTGTGGCCTGCTGGGGAAACGCCACGCATCCTCGTGGGTTGAGTTTGTTGTTGTTTTTTATTTTTTCTCACTGTTGATGACTGGGTTGCTTTTTTTTTTTTTTTTTTTTTTTTTTTGGGGGGGGTGGAGGGGGGGTTCTACGATGAACAAACAAAGACTTTTCCAATCAAAAAAACGTGACTGCTGCTCAGCCAAACCTGCAGCACCCGGATTGTCACCATCTCCTTGGGCAGCCACAACACGGCACATGCATGGAGCAAGCTCCTCCTCAGCCACTGTGGCTGTTTTCCCACTTTGGGACATAACAGAAGATCCTTTCAACAACATTTCCTTTGAAAAATAATCCATCTAACTCTGTTTTTGGAAAGTGCTCCATGCTCTGCACAGGAAGAAGTTAATTACTGTCCAGGGGGTGAGGGCGTGTGTTCTCAAATGTTTTAAATGTTTAATTTTCTTGAAAGAAAAACCATCTCTGATCTCTGTTGGATCCTCTCCCTGTTTATACAGAGGGTTTCTATTAGCAGGGCCAACAGTACATCCCTGACCGCCACGTCCGTGTCCTTTCCTTCTTCCCTCAAAACAGGAACCCCTCCCGAGGGGTGTGTGTCCCACCTCTCCATGTACCTCTCTGGGGACGGGGACAGCCCGTGCCCCCCTGCCTGCGCCTGCCTCACCCCAAGATGGGGGAAACTCACTTCCACCACTGCAACTTTTCATTTTCTGCCCATTTTCCAGGAAGAGGGGTGAGGAGGGGTGGGCTTCCCCATTGACAGCCCCTTTCTGGTGGGAGGCTCTGGGCAAAGCACCCCCAAGACCTTTGCTGGTGGGTTCAAGGCAAGTCCTGCTCAAGCAGCTGGGGATGGGCCATGCCTGGGAGGCATCCACAGCTATTTCAGAGCAGGTTTCCAAGCAGAGGCTGTCCCACAGCTCTCCCTGCCTCCCTGTCCTGGAGAGAAGTGCTGGCTGTAAGGACATCGTTAGCTTTCCCCTCTCCTAATGGGATTTGGGGTCTCTCCTCCATCCCATTTGCAGCGTGCATGGGACAGGCTCCCAGACCCACCTGGGGGTGGGTCCTAGCCACTTCTTGGGGTGCTTTATGGGGTGCTGAGCACCCCTAGGTGTGGAGGCTGTGGGGAAATGGGCTCTTTGGAGGGTCAGCCCCGAGTACCCATCAGTGCCTGCTGGAACACCCCGAGCCCCACAAACTGTTCCAGAGGAATTGCTTTCTTATGTTACTGCTGCTTATCTCAGCTGGTGCCGCTATCAGGGCATTGTCAGGGTTGCTCATTTAATGCTGATGAGGGGATAATGAGAATGGCAACCAGTGCTGTAACAGCCATCTGATTTTTCATGTTTTGTGGTCAGGAAGAAGTGACTAATAGGAAGGGATGGGGAGCGGTGCTTGGGGAGCGTGCCGGCCACTTGTGGTGGCATTTCCAGGGCTGGAGGCTGAGCGAGCTGTGGGGCCTCCTGATTTCAGAGCCTGCTCCACGAGGAGCTCGGGGCTGGGGTTGTCACCTTACAGGGACCTGTATCTGGCAACATTGCACCAGGGAGGATGGTCTTGGGATCCTGTCCACGTCCAGGAGGGGCTGGAGCAGAGGGGGACGTTGGGGTGACAAGGAGGACTTTGAAGGCTCTGTAGGCTGAGCCTCATGGCTATGTCTCCTGGAGGGGTCTCAAACTCTCCCAGCCTTAATTTCCAGTGAGCCAGCTCCTCCAGAGCTGATTCAACTGGTATCTCACACTTGTGGCTTGCATGTTTGAAAGTGTCAGAACAAACCCCTGAGCTGCCCGTGTCCAACACCAGCCATATTTTGGGCCCACAACATCTGTTCTGTGCTGGGGATGAGGAAAAATCCTTTCACAGTGAACAAACCTGGCTGGCGCACTCAAACAGAGCACCCATGCCCAGCTGAGCAGGGCTGGATGAACCCAGCGATAAAGGAGGCCTCAGAGCAATGATGCAGGGGGAGAACTGGGGAAGGAGGGAGCAGAAGGGAGAGGGCACCAAAAGCTTCTGCAGCCAGGGTAGAGGATGTGTGGGGAGCTGTCAGACGTGCCCTCGCCGGGTCAGGGCTCCTCACAGCTATATTTTGGCCGCGGGGGCGGCAGCGATGCTTTGCAGCAGGCTGTCAGGGGATGGCGTGGCTGGAGGAGCACCAGAATGACTTTATTTCAGAAATATGTCCCTGTGGAGCATGCAGTGCCCCTCGGCTGAGCCGCTGCGACCCACTCCGCTGGCGATAGCGCTCGCCCCGGCTCTTATCGCTCCGCTGGGAACAGAGCTGATGAGGAAGTCAGCCAAATCCCTACACGCTGTCGCTGCCTTTGTCCCTTCAGCACGCTTGAGATGAAGGCTGGTTTCATTCCTCCTTACTTCTCTCTTTCTCCCTTTCCTCCTCCTTTCCCATGCACAATTTTTGGGGTCAATAATGGGCAGGATGGGGTGCAAGGTGGTGGCGGGGTGTGTGGGGGGCAATGTCCTGGTGTCCTGCTGGCACTGTCCCAGTCATGGGGCCAGCCAGGTGCCAGGCAGGAAAGGGCGTCCCCAGCCCCGGGAGGGGAGGAAAGGGACGGGGACAGGAAGGGCAGAGCGGCGCCCGGGGGGAGGCCACGCGAGGTGGGGAGAGCGCCCAGCTCCCGCGGGCAGGTTGTGCCCTCCAGCCTCTGCGCGGGCCGGGGGCACGAGGCGCCATTGAACGTGGCCCAGAATAAACAGCCTCCTGCCGCCGGCCCTCCTGCCCTCCCGAGAAAACAGCCGGCCTGTTTTCCAGGCGGACGGGGAAGCGGCGGAGCCCTTTTTCCTCTGGCCCTGTTCCAGCAGAGCGGAGCAGCGGCATTAACCCGCTCGGCACAGGAGGAACGGGGGAGCCCATCCCAGGGCTGCCATCAGCTCCCCTGGGGATGGGGTTTCTCCTGCCCTGTTAGCGCTTTGTGGAGCAGCGGGGTTTGGCATTGCAACGGGTTTCCAGCTTGCAGCTGGTTGTGGATGTTCTTGGGTGCTCTGGGTTAGGGTCCTGGTGCCCTCCTGGTGGTGGTGAGGTGCTGGGAGGATGGAGGGAGCCGGGGCTGGTTTGGGCTGGACTTCCCCCCCTTGCTCCCCACACACTGGGGACAAGGTGACTCTGCAAACCACAGGAGAAAAAAAACAGCAAAAGCAACCCACGCCTTCCCCAAGGGCTTGACCAGTGTCTCTACATTTCAGAGAGACACCCAAAAAACAGCCCCTCTATCACAGATGGATAGATTGGGGTGCCACCCCCTGCATCTTTCCCTCCCCATGGGCCACGGCAGCCCCGTGCAGTCCCCACGTGTCTGCACTCTGGAGCTGGGCTCCGGCACGTGAGCGAGTTGGCTGCAGACCCCCGGGAGCCCACAATGGGATGGCTCCCTACAGGACGAGCAGCTTAGCATAAATATTTAATAGCTCCAGTAAATATTTAACTTCTCCAACATGAGTGAGGATGGAAAAAACAGACCCCGGCGGGCAACCTCGCAAAGCCCCTGGGTGAGATGCTTCGGAGTGCTCTTCCCGAATCTCAGCCCATTGTGCGGGTGTCTAGGAAGGGCCTGGCTTTCATTAGATGTGTGTGCAGAGCCTAACATAAGGAGGCTGTGATCTGAAGTCAGCTTATAATAAAAATAGCATGCCCTTTGCATGAGTCAAAAAAGCACCCGCTCTCAATTAAAAGGGAACAACATCCATCTGAAGCTTAGGCTGGTACTTCAGCTGGCTCGTGCTGGGCATTAAAATCATCTCCTTGGGCGTTTCGAGCTCAAGAGGGTGAAGAGGTTTTGTAGAGGATGGAAACAAACTGTGCAGCAGAGGAAATTCTGCTCCTGTTGGCTATTGAGGCTGCTTAACACCAGCGTTAGCTTTAGCAGAGAGGTTTCTGCCCTCCCCAGCTATGGTCAGCACATGGCGTGGTAGGGTTACTACAAAAGCCCTACTCAGCCCATGCAAGCTGACCTTCTTGCTCAACCCACCAAACCTCATCATTTGGCTGTCAGCATCGCTTCCTTGCCTTTTAAATGACCCACTGCTTGCCGAGGGGATGTCCCACATGGGCACAATGCTGGAGCCCTCACCCCAGGTGCCCTGCTGCCTCAGAACAGCGCTCTGCGACCTCAGGGAGTGATCCCAGGGCTCCTTCCCTGCCTGGTTCATGCCGAGGAGCCAATTTTTGCACAGCAGGACCTAGACTGTTGCCATCTGGTTGGACATGCTTGCGCTAATAATAGTGCAGCTAAACATTTGCATGCGGGCCTCTTTTAGCACTCGGGCTCCCAGAGGGAGCCACATCTCTGGGGTTTTTAATAGAAAGCAAGCAGGGCCGTGAATTCAGAGGAAGAAACGGTGTTAGGAAACACTGGGTCAATGGGATGGGGCAATGGAGGGACTCGAACGTGAAGAAGAGCTGCTCCCCAAAGACTCTGCGTGGCCGGCTCTGGGTGATGTTGTGGGTCTGGGCTTGGTGAAGCTCTGCCTCGTGCGCAGGAGGAAGCCTGGCAGGTCAGCGAGGTGAAACCACTCAGACTCATCCTTCCCGAGACGTATCGCCCCATGCAGGTTCTCTGAACTGTGGTTTCCTGATGCAGCTGTTTGATAAATATTTATCTCCGCTCTATTGCGAAGCAATTAGGACAGCCTCAGAAGTGGCTTTGCTCAAGAGGCACCACAAAAATAAGACAATTTGGGTAATGAATGTGTCTATCTATTTTCCACTCATAAGGACTCTCCCGAAAGCTCGTGCGGAAGCAGCCGTTTCCCAAAGCTTCGGGTAAATGGCCGGTGCCACCCAAAGCAGTGTGCAGCTTTTCAGAACAGCTTTGTTGAGGATGAAGAACCGGGGCTGTTCGCAGGCTGCAAACCCACGTGGCACAGCATGGGTGCAGGCAGGTTGTGCCTGGGGCTTAAGGCTCGAGCCCCAGCTCCTGCTCATGCCTACAAGGAGCCTGATCCCAGCCAGCCCCAGGCCACCTCCATTAGGTGACGCCATGACGTCCTCATGCCTAACAGCAGCAGTCCTGGTGTCAAATGTGGCAGAATCGCACCCAGTCCAGCCCTGACGCCCCATCCCTGGAGGAGGGGTGGAGAGATTGAAGGGTTTGCACACCATTTGGGGAGCTCGTGAGGGAGCTGCTGCAGAAAAAGGACCTCTGCTTATGGACTTGTAGCACAAACCAAGCCAATTCTCCACGTGTCGTGACCAGAAGATTAACCAGGGCCCATCCCTGGGTAGACAAATATCCAGAAGAAGTCTCCTTGTTGGTGCTGGGATGGGGCAGTCCCTGCTCTCTCCTCCCGCATCACTTTCTCCTTGACACAAACCGTGCTAGTGCTCCTGGCCATCCCACCCCTCCCGGTGCCCACGGCCATCTGCTCGCTGCAGCCCCGCTCCTTTGTGCCACTTCGTCCCCAAACGTGCACCGCAGCAACTCCTCGCTCCCTCCTCCTCGCCCGGAAACGCGAGAGGTGGGGAAGGGAAAGGTTTCCCCAGCTCTGCGCAGAAATGCTCGAGTGTGTCAAAAGACAAAGCCTGTCCCCTTTGCAACCCACCAGCTGCTGCTGCCACAAAAGCGGGGAGAGGAGGGGGGCCGGGAGTGTGGGGGGCACTTTGTGACCCGAAAGGAAAAACCTTGAGAAAGGAACAGAATAAATATCCCCTCCTTCCGCCCCCTCTTAACAAGAGGGGACAGAATTAAACACTTTTGTTAAGTGAGGGGCTGTCCCCCACACCAGTTAACACGGCTCCTGCGCCCTGTCCTGGTGTCGGACTTTAACTCACTCTGTGTCGTGTCTTTCTCTCCATGGGCAGAAAATTCAATTAGTCTCGAGCAAATGCCTCCCTAAAGGACACAGAAAACGAAAATAAAGAGGAGAAATCTGCTTTCATCCCGTACAGAAAGAGGCTTTGGGGGGGAAATACAGATTAGGGAGATAAAGAGACAGGTTTAAGGCTTTCAAAAGGGGGTTTCTCTCTCTTGGTCTTTCTCTTTTTCTTTTTATTTCTTTCTCTTTCTATATTTTCTTTCTTTCTTTCTTTCTTTCTTTCTTTCTTTCTTTCTTTCTTTCTTTCTTTCTTTCTTTCTTTCTTTCTTTCTTTCTTTCTTTCTTTCTTTCTTTCTTTCTTTCTTTCTTTCTTTCTTTCTTTCTTTCTTTCTCTTTCTCTCTTTCTCCCATTTCTCCTCTCCTCTCCTCTTCTCTCCTCTTCTCTTCTCTTCTCTTCTCTTCTCTTCTCTTCTCTTCTCTTCTCTTCTCTTCTCTTCTCTTCTCTTCTCTTCTCTTCTCTTCTCTTCTCTTCTCTTCTCTTCTCTTCTCTTCTCTTCTCTTCTCTTCTCTTCTCTTCTCTTCTCTTCTCTTCTCTTCTCTTCTCTTCTCTTCTCTTCTCTTCTCTTCTCTTCTCTTCTCTTTTCTCTTCTCTTCTCTTCCTCTTCTCTTCCTCTTCTCTTTTCTCTTTTTCTCTTTTTCTCTTTTTCCTTCTTTATCTTTCTTTCTTTTTTCTTTGTCTTTTCTTTTGCTTTTCTCTTTTTGCCCCTACTCTTTCTCTCACCCTTCTTTCTCTCTCTTTCTCTCCTGCACCCACCTGATGACCAAAGCCTGCTCCCACCCTGCTGAATGGATCCAGCTCCCTCCACAAGCAGAGCTGTGTATTAGGGTACTTCTCTTCCTGTAAGACTCCAAACTGACCCCATTTTTTTTTTGCTTGTTGGTCCAGCTCTTCCACAGAGGTACAAATACACCCAATTTTTGCACCTCTGCAGCCAGGGCTGCAGGCTTAGGATGAAACCTGCTTTCCTCCGTGGGGAAGGGAACCAGAGATATGGGGGTTTTATGAGGGAAGGTTTGATGCTGGGAACAGCAACAGGTTAGGGATTTTTGCAGGAGTCCTGGCCATGGTGGCCACCAGAAGCCAGGGGAGGTGCTGCTGATGGCTGAAGGCCTCCTCCCTGCATGCCCAGGGCCTGGTGCCACAACGGGGGGAGCGTGGAAGGGCTGGGTGCCTCCTCCTCCTCCTTATCAGCACCGGTGAGCGAGGCAAGCATTTCCCGGCGATGGCGCTTCCTGCCTCTTGATTGCAGATGCTGGTGCTGATCACCGCTTCCTCCCCTGCCACTCGCCCACTTGCTGGTGCTCGGGGCTCCCCTGGCTGGGTTGGCACCGTCCCTTCCTCTAAATTCACCTCCCACAACTGTTTTTCCTCCAGTTGTTTACTTCCTCCTCTTCCAAGAAGGTTGTCTTCGCATGCCGGGCCAGCTCTCGGCTGCCAACGCTCTGCAGTGAGGGCTGGTGCCTGCTCGTGCTGCCTGCCAGAGATAAGAACTAATCTCTGGTTTATGGTCGCAAATAACAACTTGCAGATCTGAGCCTTTGTACGGAAATCAGGACCGCACAAACAAGGGCAGCAGAAGGGAGGGGGGCTGGCAGCACATCCCTTTTCTCGAGGCTGGGTGTTGTTGTCTTGCAGAGTACCAGGTTTCATCAGCATGGAGGTGCAGCTCCAGCAAGCCTTGTGTTAGGGGCAGCAAATACATTGGTGGGGCAGAAGACTTCATTTTCAAGCTCATCAGAGGCTGGGCATGGGGAATTCTTCATGAGCTCTCCCTGAGCACAGCCTTCTCAGTGATAAGAGGGGAGAAGAGAGGCACCATACAAAAATTATAACTTGAGTGTGCACTGAAACAGCTCCCGAAGGCCTGCACTGAGGTTTTAAGGAGTTTAGTGTCTCTCAAAGCCAAGCCCTAGGAGGGAAAGAGACCCCATAAGCATAGGAATTGCCTGGAAGGGAGAAAATCTGGCTGCCCTTCCTTGTGTTGTCAGCTATCTCTTTAGGTGCACCCAACATCTGGCAGAAGACTGGGTTTTTAGCTTGCTGGCTTTCTGCCACTGTCGTGCCACACAAGCAATGGGGACACTTGGCTCTTTCTGCTGGCACTGGCGCCATTGCCCAGACCACAGGGGAAGACAGACTGGACCCTTTTCAGGTTGCTTCTGGAGATGAATGCAAAGCTGTGGTCTCCCAGCCTTTGCCAGCCAGGAGGAGGACGAGCCAAGTCTCTGAAGTGCCAAAGAGCAAGGCCACAGGGGGACAGGGGTGTGGAGACAGCAGAGCCCAAAAGTAAAAGGGATGGAAAAAGAGGAAGAAGTGGGAAAAAAGACAAGCTCTGGCAAAGGCTGGAGGAGGACCAGCAGGTGACGTGGGGCACCCTGACTGCCTGCTCCAGCCTCTGAACCCTGCAGAGGTCTCAGGTCATGCATTACCCAAGGCTTAAATGGCCCAGAAAGAAGGGATTGCAGACACTACCTCATGTCATATCCCTGGTGGCCATCCATGAGATCATTGTGGCCTCCTTGACCATTGCTCTGGGATGACTCTTCTGAGGCTCTTGCCTTTTCTCCTTTTAATAGCACTTTTTTTGCTGCTCTCTCTCCCCTAACCAGGGCTACCAGGCTCTATGCTCCCAGAAAAATTCCCACTCCTGTTCCCCTCGTGGTCTGATGAGACAAAGTAGAAAAAATGGTCAGAGGAAAAAAGAAGAAAGGAACTGGTTTTGAAATGAATAGGAGCTGCTGGTCAGGCTGCCACCGAACAAACAAAAGCTTTCCAGCATGTAACTGCTTGTCTATGCAGGGAAATTAATTGGAACAGCTTTTCCAAATTAGTTGAATCTGATGATGATAAAAATAATAAAAACAAATAGTGGATTAAGTTAAATTAGGAAAAAGCAGCTTTATTCTGGAATAGGCGTGTCCACATTCCAGCATATTTTACTCCACAATAGCAGCTTCACTCGGCTCCTCTGTGCCGACAAGCCCCAACACCGGCCCTGTGCATGCTCCTGCTCCTGCTCTGCAGGCAAGCGCTGCCTGCTCACCCCTCCTGCTGCTGGAGCCTCCTCCGGCCTTTTTCCTCCAGGCTGCCACTTGCCAGCACCTTTCCCTGCCAGCAAATCCTCCAGGCGCTCTGGCAGTCCTGCAGATTTTGGTTTCTCATCCCGACAAAAGCTGTCCCCAGGCTTTCCCAAGCATGCGTGTGACCCTGCAGTCCCTGCTGCCTGCAACAACCTCCCCGCCTGCTCTGGCATCATCCCCACTTCGAAAAATTCACGTGGCTACTTCCCTTAGCACCCAGCCCTTTGTGCTTCCCCTGTCACCCTGAAAACTAGCGCCTGTTTTGCTTTTGCACAGGCAGCTCGTCTGCCTTCAGACGGGCTCCCAGATGACATTTGCACACACAGACAAAAATCCCGGATTTATTTTGGATGGGGAAAGATGAGAATTTGGCACGCGCAACCAAAGAGCGACCTCTCTGACCACGCTGCCTTCGCAGAGCCTGGTTGCTGGCTCCCATTTCATTGCTGTGGGCTCAGTGTCCAGTGGGGCAAGCAGCAGTGACTGTACGCAGCTACATCAGCCTACAGCAGATGAGGATCTTGCCCCTTCTGTTAGAAGAAAGACATAATTTTAATTATCTTGACATGTTTATCACTGTGAGCCTGGGCCCGTTATCTCCACGGGTTCGTTCTCAACTGCGTGGAGCAGAGGGAACATGATTGCCTTTTATTAAAATCATGCATGAGGTATTCCTGCAGCTGCACTTTGTGTCAAAGGATAAAAAATGTGCGCAGTGACTTTCCTCGTATTGTTAGCTGTGAGTAGCTGTGGTGTGCTGCGAGCCATTTCCTACACAATGGGGCTTCAGCTATTACGGCTTATTTATGGGCCTGCATGTGTTCGCCCTGTCAAAGCTTCTTACAGAGAAGGTTTAAAGCCATTCAAAAATGGTTTGGGTTAGTTCCCCTAAAACTTGCTTCGCTGCACGGTCTGACATGTGAGAGCTCCAGCTTTGCTGTGCATCACCGTGCTGCCAGGTCCCTCTCCTCTGACCCCGCTCTGTAAAGCTGGGGCTTGTGCTGGGGCTGCTTGTGCCCTGCAAGAATGGAAGGGAAATGTCCCCTCCATTCGTGGGAGCACACAGGGTTTCTTGGGTTTCCCATCATCACTCAAACCCAGCCACCCCATCTGCATGTCCAGCACCTCTGTGGCAAGACCCTGACACCTCCTCTTCCTCCTTGACTCTCATTTCATTTTCACAAAGGCTGTTTTTCACTAACATTGGCCGTGTGGATCTGGAAAAGCCTTCTAACCTCTGCCTTGTCATCTGGTGAGTCACCTCAAACTGTCCCAAGCCCATGCCCGGGCAGCCTCCTCCCTCTGGATTTCCTTCTCCCCTTTTCCACAGCCGGACAGCTCGTATCAGAAAGTAAATTCTTGACAAATCACTAGTTCTATTTACTGTTTGCTACACCAAAGGGCTCAGGCATCCTAGGCATGGGGTCCTTGACCAATGCACAGAAAAGATCCTCTCTCTCCCACCAAGTTTTACGATCCCGGGACAAAACAGAAGATAACTGGGGCTCGTCACAGAGCCCCAGACTGCAGTGTCAGCCAGCCTCTAAATAGTCCCAGCATCAGCAGCAGGGCTAAAAATAAGTCTGGCGAGGTTTATTTTCACATTTATTCTGCCAGAATACGCCGTATCCCGATCCCCATCCCTCCATCCCTATCCTGTCGGGGTCCCCCCTGTGCAGCATGCCCTGTCCCCGGGGCGACCCGCAGGTTGCAGTGGCAGATAGCAGCTGCGGGGTCCCGGTGACCTGTTAACCTGTTAAACTGCCACCAGTCACTACCTGTGAGCCCCGACCAGCCCAGGGCCCTGTGTTTGTTTGTGCAAGGTGGCCCGAAGGGCTGGCTGGGCTGGCAGCTTTCATCTCGGGCTTCCCATCAGGATCACGCCATCGGTCCCCAGGGCTGAAGTGTGCCTGTCCCAGGCTTGTCCCACTGGGAAATGGGCTTCAGGGCTCTGCTGAGTGTGTGGGGCAGCTGCAGGGCTGGGGATGGAGCTGGCTGCAGAGCAAGGTGGCTTTCTCTGTGATTTTCTCCTGGAGTATTTATAGGGCCATGAAGGTGATGCGGAGGCAAAGTGATGCACGGCGCCATAGAGTCAAAGTGATGCATAGCAAAGCTGTATGTCTTACGTGTCAGCTGGGCAGTGGAGCAAGTTTTAGGGAATAAAGCATCTGGTTATTAAGCTGATGACATGATAAGCCTGGGAAAGCATCATGTGGAGGTGGCTCCGTCCCCTTGATGCCTGCTCTCAGTCATTTAGGGTAACGTGGGTGTCTGTCCTTGTCCCACATTGCTCCTTGGTGACCCCTCTCCCTCTGTCCAAGCAAGTGGTGGAGTGGCAAGGCAGGGTGGCACGGTGGAGGAGCCCATGTTCACAGTGAAGGTGCAGGGCCATAAAACCACACTGCAATGTGTAATTACCAGGAGGAGGTTGGGGAGGTGAATACAGTGAGTGGGTTTATGAGGAGGTGAGGAGGAACAATGCAGCCAACGATTTTTAATTATTCCTACAACAATAAGGGGAAACTAATCTCCCGGATCAGGGTGCAAATTTAATTTTCCCCTTCACTCCTCTTCCCATCATTCAGCCGAGCACAATGGCACAGATGCAGTCTGGGATGCTGTTCCTTCCTGTGAGGGATGCCCGACTGCTTTGGGGTGCCAGAGCCTGGGTCCTCAGACAAATCCCTTAACCCCAAGGCTACAGGAGGGGATTCCCTTGGGGGCTGCTATCTCATGTGCCACTTGGTTCACTGTTTTAAGTTTTCAGTGGGAGTATTGCAAGGCTCACTAGTGCTCCGTGGTGCAGGGCGCTGTACATAGCTGCTCTGACAAAAAAACTCTTCAGAGTTTATACACAGCAGGCAAAAGGCACGAAGTGGCAGCGTGACACAGCCAAGTCCTCTTGGCAAGGAGCTGGCAGAGTCCTGGCATCTGCTGCATGGCAAAACCCCGTGGCAGTGCTGGAGCCGAGCTCAGCCCCGCTCCCCCCATCAGCCCCAGGCATGGGGAAGCATGGGGGGTGTCCTGTGGGGTGCAGAACAGCCCCCCAGCCCCTGGGTCTGACCCAGGGCTGATGCAGAGTGTGGCACCGCTCAAGGGGCAGCCTTTGAGAAGCCAAATTGTTTTCCCCTCAGAGCAGAATTGCTTTCATAGCTGCAGCCAGCACATCCCAGCCTTTCTGTCCGTTGCTTAATTAACTCCAGAGCTTGTATGGCTTTCTTCTGGGGGAAGAAAAAAAAAAAAAAATCGAGGGAAGAAAAGCAGAGAAGAATGCAATTTTTGCAAACGCCCCCCGCCTCCGCGGGGTAGCGTGGGGCTGCAGCCCCACAGCTTGCTTCCTCCCTGCCCGCCCCCGCAGGCACCGGTGCTGGCCTGGCTCCCCGCACACAGATGTGGGCTTCCCCCGGGCTGCTGCGCTGTGCTGGGAAAGTTCAAACCTGCCGTGGTCCTTCCACAGCTCCCCCCAGCCACCGGAGCATTCCCCGTGCCCCACATCATCCCCAGAGCTGGTGGGAAGAGCCTCATCCCCCCTCCTCGGTCTGTGCTGGGTAGGAAGGACCCCGGGTAAATAAACAGCAGCTGGTGGTGAAGTGCATCGTGATGGCTTTTTCCCATTCCCCGGATGGCTCCGTGATTGTGTCCAGGTGCAGGGAACCGGGGCCAAAGGCTGAGCGCTGGGACGCAGGGACAGATTTGGCATCGCTCAGCTTTAACAACACTGGCTGGGGAGGGCTGACTTCGGGCTGACCCCCCAACATAAGTGGAAAGGCAGCACCCTGTGGGGCTGCCTTTCGAGCCCACACTGCATCTGCAGCAGCAGAAAAAGGGGAGGTTTGGGGGAGCTCAGGGCTCGGTCCCATCTGCGATGCAGGGTCCCTTCTCCTCCCACCGGTGCTGGTTTGAAGCAGCCCCAGCAGGAGCCAGTCCCTGGCACTCAGAGACCTGCAGAAGTTAGAGGTGGCCCTCGAGCTGGGTGGAAAGTTGGTTTGAGACTGAGGAAACCAACGGTAGTTTCACTTTGTGTTGTGCTTTCTTTATTTTTCTAACACTGAGTGTGATCTACAGATGGGTGAGCACCTTGAGTTCAAGGGCATTTGTAGTCTGGGCTCTGTCTCTGTGTGGGGATGCCCCAGGGAAGCCGGCTCGGTGATGCTGACTGGAATGGTTTAAGGACACCTCCTGGGGCTTTGCCTGGCAGCGTTTTGCTCTCCAGCCTCCAGGATCTGCAGCACCCATGGGTGAGAGTGCAGAGCTGGGTTTTCACTCATGCACAGCTGGAAGGAGCTCGGGCCCCCTGTGGCTGCACCACGGCCACCTCCTGTCCCAGCATCAGCTGGGTCCCTCCAACTCCTCCAGCGGGGACTTGGGGACTCTGCGCCCTCCCCGTGATGGCACGGCGCCGCTCGGCAATGAATCACGGCCCGGCGCCGACAGCATCCCTCTCCATACCACACCTGCCACGCTTTGGTTCGCCCTTCCCCTGGACAAGTTTTTCCCCCTCCCTTTGAGAGTGGCTCTTTTCAGCCAACCCTGAAAGGGCCCTGTTCCCCCGTGATGGATTGCACCTGATTTCAATATCAATGAGGGCATCGGCTCTGCTCTGTGCTCGTGGAGCCCCCGGCAGCTTGTTTAGCCGAGGTTTGTTAACAGGGTCGCCCTCCTCCTGCCTTCCCTTTCTGCCTCCTCCTGCAGTGCTCCAGGGAGCCAAAGCCGTGGCTGATCCCATCCTCGGGAAGGGTTTCTCCTGCCAACAGGTCAGGCAGCATGGGTGGTGGGTGCACGATGCTCGGGTGCTGGGCCATGCGAGCAGGGAAGGATGGTGAGTGTGGGGCCTCCGCCGCCTGCCCGAGGAGGTGGCGTTGCCATGGTTCCTCCTTTCCCTCTGCTGATTTTTAAAAAAAAAGAAGAAAGAGAAGAAAAAAAGATGATCCTTTCTTTTCTCCCAGCCTTTTATCTTCCTCTCTAAGGCTGTTGCTTTGAGTCCTATGTCGAATGCGTCCATTGCTAAAGGAGCCAGAGGGTGCCATAAATCCAGGCGGCTCTGAGCGATGCCTCTTGCCCCCACCCCATCCAACGAGCGCCTTTGTTGTTCCCACTGCCTGTGATTTATGGCCCTTGAGCCGGGGCTGTTCCCAAGAGAGCTGTCCCTTTTGTCCCCAGGCCTCAGCAGAGGCACCGGGTACATGTGAGCTGTGTGGTGTCTCCCTGCCAGCCTCACCCGTACCTGTACCAAAACCAGCAGCATTGCTACGTGCCAGGCCCAGCCTGAGCAGACACCTGGTTCTCTGTGTCCCACAAGGATCAGAGTCACGCTTGCAGCCCCTGGCTAAACAGCTTTTTAAAGTTATCCCGGGCTTTGGAGATCCGCAGCTAAATTCCCATCGTGTGAGCCAAGAGGGTGCCAGCTTCCAGGCAAGGTGCAGCAGGCAGGCAGCCTGGCCAGGCTGTGAACATGCTTCAGAACCACCAAGCTGCAGCTCTCTGAGAGCAGCTGGTGGGTTTCTTTGGCAATAACCCCTCCTGCTATCCTAATATCTTACCTGAGACAGCAGAGAGGGCAGAAACCCCATTTATTGATATCTCCTGCACAAGGCAAACCATCCCAGAAAAAAACACTCCTTGGAGCGTGGTCAGAGCCCAGATGAGGGGATGGGGAAGTCCCATGGAAAAGGTGAAGAACAGGGCTGGGAGGCACGCAGCCAGCCCTCTTGACCCTCAGGGCAGTGCCCTGGCTCTCTGCCCCACCGCACCCTGTGGGGCTCCCAAAAATGTGCCTCTGTGCCCAGAGATTGTGTGGGAGCAGGGAATCAGAGGCAGGGCTTTGTCCCCCCTCGCCTCTCCCCTCCGCTGGGTTTGGTTAAGCTTCGTGTCACGGATAAGAGGAAAAGGAAAACAGGGAGAGGGGAAGCGACGCAAACTGTAAAAACAGCAAAGGAATCCTCCAGCTCCCTGGGGAGCTCAGGAATGGGAATGAGGGTCTGCATTTTCCAATGGGAAGCACCCAGGGACAAATAAACCCTCCAGATGAGCCGGAGAGGTGAGTCTTTCCAGACGAGGTCAAGACACCCGGGGCTGCCAGATGGCTCTTCCTTCTCGGCCCCCAAAGATGTCCTTCAGGGTCTGTGTGTCCCATGTCCTCGAGCAAGTATTTTGGTTTTCTGTGGTGGTTTTGGTGCTGCTCCCAGGTATGTGAGCAGTAACAGCAGTGCAGCCCCTCTGGGCTTCGTTGGCAGCAGAGCAGCACAGCCATCCCACACCAGCTCTTGTCAGGACCCGGATGGTAAAATCTGACCCTGTTTGGGGCCGTCCTTTTATTTGGCAGCTGGCAGCTGCTCTCATACGCAGCACAAAGCAGCAGCACAGCTGATGTGGTGCTCACAGCTCCGTGGTGACGCTGGGTGACAGCAGGCTGTGTGACCAGGGCGCAGCTCAGCCTCCCACCACATCCCCTCGGGGTCCCCATGAAGTAGCCAGGGTGGCTGTCCCCAACCCAGCACCCGAGCTGGGGTGTCCACTTCTCCCTGACAGCAGCTGTGGGGCCATGGGGATGAGTCTTTGGTATAGCACATCCCTCCTGCCTTTGTCTGACCAGGTCAAGCCTTGTACCCTGAGCTTCTCATTTCATATCCAGCCCTTAGAAGGAGGCAGGTCCCCAACACCCAGCAGATCCCCTGAAGGGTCCCGTCCTTTTTGTCTTCCTCACTCAGGTGGCTCAAGTGAAGCCTCTTGGTGACCACGGTGTATGACATGCACAAGGGATGAGGCACAGCCTGGAGGTCCTGATGCTCCTTATAGCCCTGCTGGGGCAGTGCGAATTGAGGCAAAAGTCCAAGTAGAGAGAAAAGCCAATAATTTGTAATCCCTGGAAGCATACAGCCCTGTACAGCTGGCCCTGGTGATGCACTGAGGTCCTCTCAGGGAACAAATCCTGACACCTAGGTGCCAACACCGCAGTCCCATCCTCAGGAGGACACCCTGTGCCGCGCCACGAGAGATGCTCCTCGCCCCGCTGCCTCTCCCCAGGACAGGAGAAGGCTTTTGCTGAGATTCCTCTTTCAAAGCTGGGGCTGAGCACACAGCTGGGCAGGTGCCAGGCTCCTATTTCTGAGGCGAGCTCGGAGCCCCGTTCTCCGGCGGAGCCGTGGGGGCTGTTGGCAGCGAGGCGAGCAGCTGCGCAGCAAGGCGTTGCATCACGGAGGTGGATGTAGGTGCGGCCCCCGTGGCGGGCTGTTCGTGCCTTGGGGCTACTCTTTGCTGCGGTGTCTGACAGATGCTGGCAGGTAGGGGCTGGCCGGCAGGATCAGCGCCGTCTGAAACATGAACGCACACCAGAAAAAGGTGCTGCAGGGCAGGGACGGGCGCGCACGCTGGAGCCCTGACAGCTGGATTTCCTGCGCCTGGGCCAGCTCCCTGCCACGGGTCTCCCCACAGTCCCCATGCAGCTCATGGTGCCTGCAGATAATAAGTTTGGGTAAATTTGGGTAAATTTTGCATGCAGCGAGGAGCCCGCCTCGCACAGGAGTGCAGATGCTCCCCACACAAGCCCTGCCACCACCCACCAAGCTGTGGTGGACAAGGCAGAAGTATTTGGGATTGCACCAGTTCTGTCTCCGTGGGCTTTCCAAGGGAAGCCCCAGGAAGAATTAATAGGGTTGTTCTCTCCCCTTTCTTCTCTGGAAATTCCCAATGTATGAGTTTTCCACCCAGTCTGTGTGGCAAGGAATGCAGTTTTGGTAGCTCCTGCTCTCCCAGTCCGTCCCGTGTGGGAAACGTGGGCATGGTTTGTGTGCCAATGATGCCGTGTTGCACCACGTGTCCTTCGAGAGCTTTTGGCAAGCTCTGGGACTAAAACCAAGAAGTGTTCCCGGGAGTGACACACACAGAGATGCCCGTAATATTAACCCGGGCAGCCTTGTGGCGTGCAGGGCATCAGAGTTGTGGTTAATTCAATCATGGTCCCCATAGAAACGGGGGAAGAATTGGAGGAATTAGATATTTACTTTCATTTCTAGTGGCAGCCTTCATCCTGAGATTAAACGGGAGCCAGCCCCTCGCCCCGCACACACAGCAGCTCCAGGGCAGCTTCTGCAGCGGGCGAGGGAAGAAAAGGCCGCTTGTTTCTCAAGATGCCCTTTACTATTCAAGCTCCTTCTACATGTTTTTATTCAACTGCATCTTGCACCAGGCATCAAACAAGCCCAAGACTATTATGTGCTGAAAGCTTTCCCTGTGGAGCGAGCTGCTTGGATCCGCCTGGTGTTTTCCAGTCCATCTCCCCAGTGAGACATGCAGACAAGTTAAAACAGGCACATTTCAACAGGGCCCAGAAAGAGGATGGCGGAGGATTTGCCAGGCACACAAGGGCTGCCTCCCCTCGCTCCCTGTCCTTTGCAGTGGAAATGGGGAAGGTCAGTGCTTTCCCAGCTCCAGATGTTGGGATTTTCTCACCCAGCGTGGAGCCGGGCCCTGGTGAGGTGGGGAAAGTCACCCCATGGTGGCATGGGGAGCTGTCTGATGGGGCTCGGAGCAAGGGTGGGGACTTTGCTGCTGATGTGAACTGACGGGAGAGCAGGCGAGGGATGCTCTCATCCGGCAGCGCCACAATGTGCCTCACACCCGAACCCAGGTGTCCCTCGAGGCTTGGGGCGTGGGGTTGAGGTTTGGGCATTTCCTTCCCAGGTGGAAATTTTCCTTTACCCAGCACTGGACACATTCTCTGGTGGCCCAGGGTGGTCCCCAAGGGGAGTTTAACCCATGCTGAAGCTGGGCTTTACACTTTTCTGGGCTCTCCGGGGCTGCGGAATCAGCTCCAAGAATGTGAATTGCCATCCTGGCAGCAGCGTTTGTTCACTACATGCATCCAAAAAAAGCAGTTTGCAGAAGAAAGAGGCTTAGGTGAAAGGCTGGTCAAAGTGTGGAGGCAAAAAAGAGAAGAGACAGTGCAGAAAAAGGGGGAAGAGGAAAGAGGAACTCTGTGGGGCTAAGAGGCATGTTTTAAGAGGATCTTCACCTTTATCCAGACCAGCCCCTTAGTCCGTCATTGTGAAAACTTCTGCTTACAGAAGCTTGGCCCCAGAGCTGGTGAACAGGATTGAGTTCACAAAAAATGTGCCCTTTTGTGGGGAACCAACAATGTGCAAATTCAGGTCAAATGCAAATGCAGGGCTTCAGCCAAAATGAGTGAGGGAAATCATTTGGAAGATGTCGAAACATCTTGTTTCAACACTTTTCAAAACAAAACATTTATGGCTTCTTCATTTCAAAATAACTTTTCCTATTCGAACAGCGCTCTGTGTCAAAAGGAGAAGAGTTCAAAAGGTGCAAAAGACCCCAAAAGGGAACAGATCATTGTGGGCTTGGCGGGAGGGATGTTTCAGGTTGAGCTGAGCCGACTCTTTTTGGTGTCTGATTGACATTTTTCCTCTTGATACTTTTTTTTTTTTTTTTTTTTGGTGTGGATTGAGCGGAGAAATCCCATCCCACAGAGCATCCCTATGGACTGAGGATGGAGTTTGCAATGCAACCACCACAAAACGCCCCTTTGCTGCTCAGAAGCTGCTTTTTGCCCCTTTCCATGCCTGCTTTTCAGAGCCGTGGCTGTGGCACCCCACTGCTCTGCCCGTGCGGTGCCTCCCTGTGGAGAGGCCCCCGCGCACCCGGGTGCTGTCCCTTTTTTCCCCTTTTTCCCCCTCTGCTTTTCCACTCCAGCAGGCGAAACGGGAGCAGGACAGCGGGTGAAAGCATCCCTTTGTGCGAGCTGAACGCGGGCCATGTGCCCTGCCAGCCCGCCCGCCCCACGCCGCGCACCCAGCCCCAGATTAGCGCGGCTATCAGGACACATTTAGATATGGACCATTTCCTCCGCCGTCGCCGGCGCAAGGGGGGACGGAGTGTGGGAAAGCTTTTTCCAGGGCGCGGGGCCCTTCTCTCGCCCGCGTTTTGCCCAATCCCAGGGCCGGGGATGGTGGCTAATCGGATTCCCACCGCGCCGGGCGCGATGCGGCCGCGGCGTGTGACCCTCCGGGGGTGCGGAGCCCTGTGGGAACCAGGGCGAGGGAGGCTCTGCCAGAAAGGGGGAGATTTTTCAGGGTTCAATAGTCAAGGTCTTTTCCAGCAGGCCACCGTGCCTCGCAAGCTCGCGTCCCACCTGTGATGTGGTTGGGGTGTTTGTGTGTGTGTGTGTGTGTCCCCAAGCTGGGGACAGCCCAGCGGAGCTGGTGGCATTAACCCTTGGTGGGCTGGGTCACTGGAAATGAGGTTAGAGGGGTGGGAAACGCGTTGGGAAAGGAGGGGAAAGGCAGATGCTGTGGTGGAGGTTGCATCACACAGTGATTGTGGGAGGTTTGTGTCCAGCTGGGGTCCAACCTGCCACCCTGCTGCCCCGTGGGCTTTGCAGTGTTGAGCAGCACGTGGGCAGTGTGTCCCTGCTCCAGGTCCCCAGAACCGGGTGCTGCATGGGGGCACCCTGCCGAATGGCACTGGTACCCCCTTTCTGCTACTGAATAGGGGCAATGGAGAGGCTATGTGGGTTCTTCACAACGAGGGGCATGATGGGGAGTTCTGGGTCCCCATTCCTCTAAAACCCTGTGGTTTGGTGCAAGTTGTTGTGTGCTCTTCTCCCTCCTTAGCAGTCACAGCACCGCTCCCCCAGTGATGGGAACCATCAGGGCTGGTGCTGGTGGATGCCAGGGCTGGGAAGAAAAGAAGCTGTGCCCCATGGTGGAGGTGAGGACACCCAAAAGCTAGGGCTGGTGAGTGTAGAAGGACAGGATGTGTCTCTGGATGGTTATTCCCTGCTGTGGAGGGGTTTTTCAGCCAACGGGCCGTCCTGCTGCTGTGGGCTCACTCCATCATCAAGGCAAACCTTGGGAAAGGCCCCGGGGACTGGTGCTGGGGCAGCCCGTGGGAATGGGCTGGAGCAGGAACCCCCGCGGGGTCATTTCCCAAAGGCAGCGTCAATCCTGCCACCTCCTCCTGCCACCCCTGCGGCGCCTCCGCACCCGCTCCCGTGCTGCCCATGGCCCCCTGCCGGGCAGGGGCTCCCCAGGCCCGCGGCCACGGCGCGGGGAAGGCAGGATGGCAAACTTCACACCACCGTGTCAGGCCAGCTCCCAGCACGCCGCCACCTCCTCCTCCTCCTTCGGCTATTGCTGCGAACGCATCAGCGGCAGTAAAGAGGTTAATGGGAGCGGGAGGAGGGAGCGGGGGAGAGCGAAGCTGTTCCCATGAACTGGCTCCAAGGCTTTTACAGAAGCGGAGCATCTGGCCACGGGGCTCATTTGCCCTGGAGCAGATGGTCCTGTCCTCAGTCCCCGGCCTGGGCGGTGGGGCTGGGGCTGATGCTGAGCCCGAGGAGCCTTTTGTCACTCGGAGATTTCGCAGGAGGCAGCGCTGAGTCCCACGGGGAGGGGGAGAGAGAGAGGAGAGGTCCCTGGGATTTCTCAGGAGTTCTCAGCCTAAACAAGCTCCTGTAGGTGATTTTTTTAAAGCCTCCAGAGCTCAGGGCTGACCCCTTCACCCAGAGCCGCAGTGCTGGGCTCACAAGGTCCAAGCACGCCCTGCAGGCTGCTGTGGGGCTGCCTGTGTCCATACCGGGGAGGTCCACCCCAAAACCAGCCACCACACTCACCACGGGGCTGAGCAAGGCGTTGTGTGGAGAGCACCCTTGCCAAGGATGCCACAAAAAAAGATTTACGATGTGATGGTTCAGTGCTGTAAGCAGAGCTGAACTCAGCAGGCTCCTGGGTTTCCTAAGAGGATCCTCCTCGTGCTGTGCTGGAGGTTTCCCTGGCTGGGGCTGCTGGGCAAGGCTGGAGCATGATGCTGGAGCAGGACTTCAGCATCACACTCACCCTGGCTTGAATTGTGCCTCTGGGTTGTTTTCTCTCTGTGGTACCAGGTGTGACATTTATCACTGGAGCATGGAGCACTTTGCAATCAGCTGCCTTGTGCCCCTGCCCTGTCCCGAGTCCCCTGATAACAGGGGGCTGGAGGGAGCCAAGGTGCCTCTCTCTTCCCATGTCACCTCCAGCTGGGGCATGCCGGGCTCCACCTCCATCCATGCTGGAGAATAGCCCCCTTGCTAACCCCTCTCTGCAGAGAGACTCGAGCTTCCTGATTTATCCATATCTGGGATTGCAATCTCCAGCAAAATAGCTCTGGGCCGTCTCCTGAGCAGCTGTGACATAATTATTGTTACCAGAGATTCGGGTAAAACATCCCTGTGCTCTCCAAGCACTGCAGCACTTTCTCACCGCCGCTCTGAAGCAGCCCCTTCCTCTTCCAAATTTCTGCACCAGGGTGGAGGATGTGAGGTCCTTCTCTGGGATCGGTTTTGCCCTTCATTAGGGGACTTCATACCATGACACCTCTTGCCAGACTCTTAAAGCAATGACCCGTACTCATATTATATAGTAGTTTTTATTTTACAGTGATTTTTATTTTACTGTGATTTTTATTTTACAGTGATTTTTAGAGATGCTGCATTGCTGGAGGGTCCTGAGCCTCCTCTGTGCAGGGGGTGAGGATTGGCTTTGCGAGCTCCTCAAGGATTTCTCCCGAGCATGTCCTGAAGACCTGTCTGTGCCCACGGAGGTGGGAGAAATGGCTGAGATCGCCTGGGCCTTCAGATGGCCCTCCATTATCCCCAACATCCCATGGAAACCATCTTCCCCCATTCCTTTGCCAGGAATAAAGAGAACTGATGACATCTGCAGTGTTACCAGCACGTTCCTCAGCCCTCCAGGTCTCCCAGCTTCCAGGACAGCTGTAAGTTATTCTCGGAGAGCCTACATCCTCCCATCCCTCTGGATTTTCCTACCTTGGCTCCACCGCGTCCCAAAGGGAGGACAACGCTTGTATGGATCTTCCTCTGGAAGCCTGTTTACCGGAGGACGGGAGCGGTTTTCCAGATGTTCTGGAGGGAAGTGGCTCCATCCAGGGACCTGCCCATCGCGCGCTGCCTGTCCCCGCTAGGACATCTTTTTCCTCGCGCGGAGGATGTGTGTGTGCGTTCGGCAGCCGGCCTGGCTCAGAGAAGCCTGGACCCGCTCCCAGACACCTTGGCCCAGGCCACGTCCGACGGGCCGCACGCTCGCACAAGCCGCGGCAGGCGGCCTCGGGGGGAGGCCGGCCTCGCGCCAGCCTTGCCGTTGCGCTCCCCAGCTGCAGCACAGACCTCTCTGCTCATCCAAAAACATCCCTCCCCAGATGGAGGCACGCCCGGAGGTCCTGGCTCCTTCTTGGAGAGCCATCCTGGATGGCACAGACGCCCCTGGTGTCCCCCACCTGCCTGCTCTCTTGTCCCCAAAATGCTCACGTGCACGATTCCCCGCCAAACTCGGCGTGCTGACCCACACCAACCCACTGAGGGCACCCGGGCAGAGCGTTGCTCTTCCCAGAACCCATACCAAGGATCCTTCTTGGTTGAGAGAACTGAGAATAATAAAAGGCAATGCAAAGAGCCCAAGCGCGATAGGAAGCGGGTAGCAGGGCGCTAAAGACGATGGGGGAAAGTCGATGGCAAGCAGCTGCAGTGCAGATGCTGAGCAGAAATGAAAGCCTCCTCTCCGAGGGCAGGCCGTGACGAAGCCGCAGAAGCAGCCTGGGATGAGTAAATGGGTTTATCGCAAAGGGAGGAGGTCGTTTGTCACCTTAGGCAAAACCAGCGTGTCACAAATGGGAAACTGCAAATTCTCTGTGACAGTGTGCTGCAGAGGAGAGAAACCACAGATGATGCCGAGGAGAGGAGCCAGGACACTGAGGCATTCAGAGGAAGCCCTGGGCAGGAAGAGAAAGGTCTTGATCCAACTACATCCCGTGTTTAGGTTTAAGCAAGTAAACAGTCCCATTCACGCTCAAGTGCTTTAATGTTTTATTGGGCCAGGATTTCAAAAGTGATGAAAAGTCTGCATGAATCCAGAGCAGAGACTCAGAAAAGAGAGGGGAGAGGAACCGATCAGTCAGCGCGAGAAGGCTGGAGATAAGGGATGCGTCGCAGGCTGCTTTCTATCAGCGAGGCTTCACCGGGGTTACGCAGCTCCTCAGCAGCGAGGAGCCACAAGTGGCTTCACACGGACTCAGCACAGTTAGCATCTGCAGTAAATCAGGCGGTTTAATGGGATCGGGGCCGGGAAGGCTGCTGATTTCTTTGGGAAGGAGAGGCGCTGCAGGCTCCTTCAACTTGTCAGTGCTCTCGATGTCCTCCCAGCCAGGACGGGCAGGGGCATGCAGCAGCCAGGTCATGCCGATGCTGGAAGGGGCTGGACGTCCCCAAAAGGGACACCTGGCACACGAGCTGGGGCTGCAGCACAGCCTGAGGACCAATGTCCTTCCTGCGTACCCAGCAGGCAGGTGTCCCCCCAGCTTCGTGAGGGGCTGTGGGTGTTCTGTGCATGGCAGTGCCAAATGGCATGGGGGAGAAAACAAGACAGCCCTGTGCCTTCTCCTGCATTTCCCCATTTCTCACTGAGTTTTTAGGGTTCTTGCTGCTGTCAGAGCCAGGGATGAGGGGATGCATCCTCCTCCCCACTCCCACTTATGTATGGTGATCACCATCCGTCCCTCAATGTGTGTGTGTGTCTCACCCTCTCTATCTCCTTGCTCATGCTCAGGGGATGCTTGCCAAGGGCGCAGGGCTTCCATCCATACCTGCTCTTTCACGGACGTCTGAGTACAGAAGAGCAAGCGCCGGCGAGCAGCTGTCGGCACCAGGTCCCTCCGGACCACGGGACGAGCCGCCCGGCGGGCCGGTCGGGAGCACCGGTGCCTTTCGGCATTGTCCTACAGCTCCCGGCCCAAGCCGTGCCGCAGGTTCCCACAGCTGCGCGACAAAGGAGAGACAACAGGCTCCTCTGGGGACAAAACCTAATCTGAGAGATACCGGGCTGAGAAAGCTCTTCCTAAAAAAGCCACAGTCAAAAGCTCTCGGATGCCCTGCGTCCGCGGATACCCGATACGGCCGCCTGCGGTACAATTACCTCCAGGCAGGCTTTGTCCGCTGCGGCTCCCCTGAATGTCACACTTGTTCCCAAATACCAGCGGGGAACAATGCGGGGGCAACACAAGGAAAAGCCTCCTCTGTCCCTCCCAGCCTAAGAGTAAATATCAAATGCCGGTGCTGGAGGGGAGGGAGGGGAACAGCGAGTGAGGAGACAAAAAGGAAAAAGCCCGCGGTCGAGAAATGCCATGGGGAAACTGGGTCATGGCTATAGGGTGACAGGCAGAAAAGGGGCCCTGCTCTTGGATGTTTTTGGTGGCCTCTTGAGCAGCCCCTTCACGCACAGCTGCTGCAGCCTCTTCCCCACGGACTGAATGGTGTGAGCTGGATGCAATCTGGTTTTCCATCCTTATCTGCCCTCCCTGCTGGCGGTGAAGTCAAGTCCTCTTCAGCCCCCTCCTTCCTGGATCCCACACATGGTTTCTTTCTCTCACAGCGTGTCCGTTTGTCCCTCGAAGGGAGTGTGTGTCCAGCTGAGTCTGCCAGCGGGATGGTGGTCAGGCTTTGGTGCAACCTTGTAATGCATCACTGGGAGGATGGAAGGAGGCAGAGCGGCAGGAACAGGAGGAAAATGACCTAGAGAAACAAATCCAACCAGGTTCAAGGCACTCTAATTCATTGCCTCCTCCTGAAAGGATCCCCCTTTCTATCAGTGACTGAAATAAATATCTCAAAGAAAGCGGAGAAGTGAAAGCTGGGTTTGGGATGTGTGGTTCTGGACTGAAAGGTGTGCAGGGAAGGGACACCTGTCCTCCCCTCGGCCAGCCTACAGAGCAGAGAGGGCACAGAGGGATCCAGCGGTCCTGTGCAGTAATGAGACCCTGGGGACAAGGCTGGAGGCAAAATTTCACGGTGTCCCCTTTGGTGGTGGAGCAGGATGGATTGGTAGGGTGGGCCATAAAGGGAAATCCTCCAGTGAGAGGAGTGACCCCCCTGAACGAGCGGCAGCAGGGCCAAGTGCTGAAGCTGCATTTTGGAGATGAATGGAGTCTCACATGTTGCAAGAGCTGATGGAAGACTTCCTGCACAGAGAAGACAACTCAGGAGCAGCCCCGTCTGTTGCCAAATGGCCACACAGGGAGTGTGACCTTGTCCCATCAGATAAGGAGATTTATTCTGCTCCTTTTGATAGGACATCGATTGAGGTTTCCATGCTTGTGAGGGCACTGGGGGTTCAAAGGGCCAAAGGGACAGCATGGAGCAACAAAACACAAGGCTCTTGGCTTTGCCCAGAGATTTATGGACTTGGTTAGTCTCAGAGCAAGATTGGTATGAACATCCCACTGCCTGTGCCCAGACCAGAAAGGCAGACTCCATCAAACCCGCCACACTGAGATGAACTCAAAATAAGCCTCAAGACCCTTGGCACATCGGGAGCCCAAATATTTTGGTGCTCCAGGACAGATGGGCTCAGCACACAATGGAGCAGGAGAGCAGACCCATGCCGGGAGGGCAGGCTGTCTGTCTCGTGCTGGCTCTGAAGCGAGCCAGGGCCAGCTCCGACACTCACTCAAGAAAAATAGCTGTTTCAAGAGGATGTGGCTGTGCATTTCTCATTTTCTGGGGGCAAGATCCTCAGCTAGGGCAACTCCAGTGTTGTCCCCAGTGGTGCTGTGTCAGCCTGGGAGTGCTCCCTTGGAAATAAAGAGCAGCTGCAGGTGCTGCAGAGCGGGGGGTTTAGCTGAGGGGTTCTTCGTGGACTGAAATCACTGGAGATGAAAGAGCTGAGCCCAATTTCGGGCTGGTAATCCCTTGCCACCTGTGCCTGTGAGGCAGGCGGAGCAGCAGGGCCGCGTGTGCTCCTCCAGCTCACTGCCTCCAGGAAGCTTCCCCGCACTATTTTTGCAGCACTGACCTCATTGCTCGGATCAGCCTGCCCTTTTCCAGCTTCCTCTCCCTGATATCTGACTTTTGCCCCGTATTTCCTCACGCGTTGAGCAATCACCTTAAGACTCTCTTCTCATTTTTTGAATTCTTGTTTATCTCCCCGTGCAGCATGGGGCTCTGACGGGGCCCTGCCTTCCTGTCCTGCCTGGCCAGTTCCTCTGTTTACCTATAACACAAATCATACATTTTTTTTCCTATGTTTTGCTTGTTTATTTGATTGTTTTCTGTTTGTTTGCTTGCTTGTTTTGTTCCTAACCCAAAGCAACTACTCAATACCAGGAGAAATGTTTTCCCCTCTCCTTGTTGCCCATTTCTCCATGGTCCCAGCCACCTTCTCCAGCTCTTAACACCTGCAGAGAGCTTTGCTCCTGTCCTCACCATGGTCAATGTCTAAAATCCCTGCTACAAGCAGTAATACCCTGCTTGGCAGAGCCTGGAGTCTCCTGAAGCCTCTAACCAGTCCCATACTGGCCACGCTTGGCTTGCAGGGAGGTCAGGGCCTCGATCCCAATGGGACACAGAGGGGAAATGAAAATCCCTTTGCTCCCCCACCTCCCTGAGCTCCCCCATGACCCCTCTCCCCTCGGTGATCCCACACTGTTCCCTCACAAAGCAAATTCTTCCTGGATTATATTTTAATATCTGCAAAGCCTCAAGTTTGAAAGAAAAACAAATGTGAAACCAGCTCATGAATCTCCTCGATGTGAACAAGGAGAAGCCGCCTCCCTTGCTCCTGAGAGCTTGCAGAGGAGCCCCGTGAGTGGATTAGGGTGGGCAGAGCTGACAGCCACGCACTCGGTCAGACACGGGGATTGAGATGTCAGGAGCTTAAACCGAAAAGAGACGGGATGGGCACGCAGCGCAAGGGGAGAGCATGACAGTGAGCATCTCGGGTGCTGAGCTTCCCTTTCCCCATGTGTTTCTGACCCATATCCCCGGGGATGCACCAGGAGCACGGTCCTGAGGAAAACCTGCCTGTGGAAGCATCTCATCCCCCAGAGACTGGGATCTAGCTGGGAAACAAGGAAAAGCAGGTCTTGCTCTTCCCTGGGCTTTCCCCTTTTGCATTTGACAAAGTTCGAGCTTGGGGGAAATGACAGCTTGTTTGTGGCCAGCCCTCGTGCTTCTCCCTGCTCAGCACATGGGCTCCCTGCTTCCTTCAGAATAAAAGCTGTATTATTCTGTAAAACCCAGGAGAACGATTCTTGGCTAAAGTCTTTTGTCCACCAGAGATGATAACCCACACCAGGATACTGTTCCCAAACGGGGATGGCAGCTAATTCTCTGGACAGCGCCTGGGACAAACCCCAAAGAAATGTCCCTGTCTTCTTCAGGTGCAGCCCTTTGAGGTCGGAGAATAAAGGGGACGCTCACAGGGACAGGACAGAGGCTGCCCTGCAGCAGCGAGAGGAGCGATCGCTTTGGCGAGGACGCCTCGTCCCGTCCAAGAGTACAAAATGCAGTGCCTCCACCCTTCCTGATGTGAACCTTTCTGAGGGAAAGCCTTGGGGAACAGCACTAAGGAGTTTCCTTGCTTTTTGCTACCGGGTCCTGATGATGGTCACTGGCTTCACTTTCCCCTAGGTGACGGGGGTGTGCAGCCGTATAATTTTCTCCACTATGATTTCCTAGCCATATATTTCATGCAAATAAATATGGGTCTGAAGCAAGGTTCTGGGTGTCAGGAGCACCTTTTCTTCCTCTGCCTGTGTTCTTCCCACTGGGTTCACACATATGGGACAGTGATTTAATGGCCCTGCTCAAATCCCCCAGTGAGTGACCGGTGCTGGGCATCCCGGTGTGAGGCTGGCACAGGGCAGGAGCTGGAAGTGTTTGTGGAGCTGGGGGCTGGCCCTGGACTGAACAGCATCTGAGGGGATTTCTGGGACTGACTGAGCTGGGAAGAAATGTTCTGAATGCTCTTCTTATTGTCGCATGGCTTTGTTCTGGCCTGTCTATGTGTTGGGGCTTAAAATATTCTCTTCCCAAAGGGATCATCTGTTCTTGGTTAGCTACCACAAGGCCATCCCATGGCATGGGTGGATTTCAAGGGATAGAAGGACTTGTCATAAAAGGCTCTCAACTCCCCAGAGGCTATAAAATGTGCATTTTTAATGAAGCTTAAGAGGTGGATCTGAGTGCTTCTGAACAAGGCGATCCTGGAGCAGCTGGGCTGAAATGCATTCACGTTGGGAAATCGTTTCTGTGTGTGCCAATATCGCAGGAGCAAATATTGACTTACAAGTATTCCACTCGCATCTGTGAAAAATTCTTCCTCTCTTTTTCAAGTATCGGTCCTTTCCACCTGGAGCCTTTCTCCTGAACTAATGGCTGCTGTTAATTCTGGTGTTGGTAACATCCTTGTCCTCGGGCTGTGGGTGTGCGCTCAGAGCTTTCATGGAAACACAAAGAGAAGATCACCCTTGCTGTGCTGAGACAGATACCTGCAGATTTGTTGGGGAACCTTGGACGTTTTGGGTTCCCTGTCTTGAGTAGTTTCTACATCTGTTCATGGTTGATCTCCATTTTGGAGAGACCTGAAAGCTGAGAGCCTTGGGTTGGGAGCGCTGTGGAGCCCAAGCACATCCCTCATCTCCAGGCTTGTCACACCAATCTGAAATGCTTGTGCTGAGTTCCCAGAGCCATTGGGCATTGCTTGTAAGGCCAAGAGCTGTTCTGACCCGGAGGCCACTGAGCAGTTAAACTTGCAAATTGTACTGCAAATCGTACTGTTTGCATTCACGGGGGGATCAGTGCCTGCAGGAGCTCCATCAGCTCCACCAGGGTCACCCTCGAGGATGCTGCACTTTGGTGTCAGAATAAGTGGCTCCTTATACGTATACAGTGTCTTTCTCTGCCTATGAAGCTTCACAGCCTACATGAAGGCTTCCCAGAAGGTGCTGTGGAATGAGTGACATGCTGTAAGATGGATGTGGAGAAAGGCAAAGAAGTGCTAACGTTAAGCCCTGTGCCCCCACCCCTATTGGCAGGGTGGGGTGAGAGGTAGCAGAGATGCTTGGGGGAGACACTAGCAAGCCCTTCTGCCCCAGAGGGGCTGTGCTGGGACCCTGCAGTGTTTCTGGGTCTCAGAGGAGCTGTTAAAGGGAAAACCACGTGCACATTCCTCAGCACAATGGAGCCCCGCGCCAGGACGATGCTGTGGTCCAGGCGCATCCTCCAAGGATGAAACCCTACAGCAATACCTGAGAGAGGAAGACTATAGTTAAACTTCCAGTTCCCCCAGAAGGTGGAAGACAATAGGCAGCCACTAAAAGGCATTTCCTGCCCTCCTATTGTTCTCCTTTCCAGGCCCTGACCAAGCTTTGCACACACTGCAGGGGGACAAACCTTCTAATTACGGCACCGGGTGACGAGCTGCGCACACCCTATTGTGTGCATCACCCTTGGAGAAGTCCCCGAGCAGCTGGACGAAGGCGTTTCTTGCACGTGTTTGCTGCTGGAGATGTTTCTCCATCATGTTGGGCTCACCAGGTCCCCGAGCATCCCAGAGCTCCTCTGCAGAGCCTGAGCACAGAGCTGGCACAGGGCTGGACTGTTCAGTCAGGGGGCACGCAGCACATCCCCCCCTGGATTGGGGCACCCAGACTGGCTCAGCCTCTGCCTGCCTTTATCTCATCCCAATTCCCAGTCCCAGCTCCCAATTAAATGGTAAAAACACGTGGGATCCAGGCCAGGCACGAATGGTTTCAGCGCAGCAATTAGCCCGACGTGAGCGAGGAACAATTAGTGCTGCTTGCTGGAATCCAGCCATTGTGCCTTTCATTGTATGTTTTTGCCTTAAAAGGGGGCCAGCGTGTTGGGAGGAGAGCGAGGGCCCCCGTTCGCAGAGCCGGGCTGACATTTGCACTATGTTAGTCATGCTACATGTCAACATTTTTGTGAGCTTTCCAAAAACAGAAATTCTAATGGGATGTTTTAATCCTGTCCTCACCCCCGCGCGTCCCCCTGCTCCCCCCCGTCCACCTCCCACCTCCCTCCTCCTCCTCCCCTCCTCGCACGGCGCTAATACCACCCTCTCGGCTTTGGCTCCCGGAAACCGGCCGAAGCCAGAGCAGCGAAATTCCAATTTAAACTAACATCACATGAAAAATGAACTGCTGCTTTTAATCCCCTTCGAGGGGGGAGTGGGAAAGGAGCAAGCCATTTCCCAGGGGTGCCGTGGGGAAGGGGCTTTTGGAGACCACCAAGGCAAGCCAGGGAAAGTGGTGGGTGAACGAATGCTGCCCCGTGCACCTTTGGCAAAGGGCTTGGCAGCGGGAGACCCCAAGGGTGAGGGAGAAGCCAAGAAACTGTGATGGCCCAGAGAGAAGCCAAGCTCCCTGGGGGCAGGCAGCGTTTGGAAATAGCCTTGGCAGGAGCGTACCGAGCTGGGGTGACACATACATGAGCAGCGCTGGATGCACGCGGGTGGCTGCAGGAGCTATCGCTGCTCCGGGGCTGCCCCGATCTCCCCGGGGAGCTGTGGGGATGGGGATGCTTGGGGCAGGGAGCCAGAGTGATTCTGACTCCCTCTGTGGCAGCAAATTTGGGAGACGTGGGGCGGTCGGTGGCTGTGAGCAGCAAGGGGGAGGCTGGTGCCCCGTCCGTCATGTGTGAACCTCAAAGCAGGAGATTTAGGGAGTTATTAAGGCAGGTGCCTTGGGCACGCCCTGTACAAAACCTGGCTCCTGCCTCTTCCCTGGGGCAATCTGCAAACCTGACACCAGTTCCTGGCTCATTTTCAGAGCTCGGGAGAGGAACGTGACAAAAATGGGGGCTAGGAAGAATGAGAAGCCAGAGCTGAAGGGCCAGAAGCTGCCCAGCTCCTCTCAGCTCCAAGGAGCTGTGGGACGCTGCCCACCCCATGCACACAGCACACCAAACCCCATTCTCCCCCTGCCCTGGGGACAGGCACCTCTTGGGAAACCGAGGCACCCACTCTGGCATCGGCTGGGGCCTCCCTCTGTCCATCCTTCCGTCCGTCTGTCCTCAGCACAGGCTCCCTTCCCCTCCTGTTTTTACCTTTGTTTTTACAATTCTCTCCCCAAAGGAAAGCTCCCCTCATGTCCCAGCCCGAGAGGGACCCCAACCCCCCCGAGAGGGACTCCCCTTTCCTCCAGCATCCCCCACTCTTTGGCTGAACAGTGAGCATGAGAAACCAGGCCCTGCAGGCTGCCCCGTGCCCTCGCCTTTCTCTCAGGAGCAGCGTGGCCATGGGGCCGCTGGTGTCCCCCCAGCCCCTCTCCCCCCAGCAATGGGGGCCGTGATCCGGGGGGCAGGGGGCTTGGAAATGGCCCCGGCAGGAGAAGAATGTGGGATGGGGACGAGCAAAAGGGACACACACACACACACACACAACCATCCCTTCCCGCCACCACCAAAGCCCGAAATTCTTAGACCTGAAGGAGTCACCACCAAATTCCATTCAACTGACAGAAAAGAAATCAAATCCTTTTAAAGAGAGCCCACTTTCCCCACAAGAATGCTCCCCCGGCCTTTTGTTGCAGCGCTTTGCTTTCTCCCAGCGGCTCGGAGGAAGCTGCTCCAATACATTAACCAGTTTAACTCGCTCGTGACCCCCCCTGCCCGGCGCACAATGAGGCTCTTCGCCCGCTTTTTTCCCCGGCTCCCTTTCAGGAGCTAAATCCCCCGCTGTTCCCCGCTCGCTGCCTCTCTCGCTCAACCTTTCTCAGGCCTCTGCTTCAGCCCAGGGAAATAATAACGCTTTGCATTTCTATAGCCCCCCGGCCCCCGTGGGATCCCGGCGCGCCCTGCACGAATTGCTCCGTCTCCCCCTCCCTGCTCCGAGGGGACCCGCAGCCCCACGGAGGGTTTTGGGGTCGGGGAGGGATGGTGGGGTTTGCGCCAGGTCCTGGTGCAGGAGCTGGAGCTGGGGACAGCCGCCGAGGGGGACGGGGATGGCTCAGCATCAGGCGGGCACCCACAGCATCCGCAGCACGGCTGGGTGCTGGGCTCTGCGCAGCCACCCCGATGGCACCGCCAGACCCTGTGCTGCAAGGGCAGGGAGGTTTTGTGGTCCCAGGGGGGTAGAAAATGCCAGGCCATGAAAAAAAATTCCGAGCCTCACACTGGGGCTGAATAGCGCTGCCCTGTTCCCTCGCTCACACAATGGGAAGTTAACCAAGCCCAGGATGGGGAGCGCAGAAGTCTGCCGCGGGGCGCTGCCGGCTTCCTACCAGTAATTGATGCAAAGTCTCTTTTGTGCTGTCACAAAATCCCAGAAAGAAAAAAAAAAAGCAGGGGGGGCGAGGAGGGTGGCGTTTGCAGCAGCACTGTGGCTCCCCAGCTGCCCTCCTCCATCACATACCCTAACACACGGGGCCAAACCCCACTAAATACACACAGCACCACGATCCCAATGAAGCCCGCGTTTGACAGAGCTTTTAACCCCTGTCCGACGAGGCGTAGAAATCATCCTGCAATCCGCAGCCCCGGCACGGCGTTTCTCCACGATGACCCGAAGGCTTTATTACAGGGAATTTATTTACCCGTTTCGGCAGCCCTGAGAAGCTGTGAGCCTCTTAGGGACCACCTATAGAGCACCAGGGTCAGGCTGTGCAGGGGGCAATGTGGAAGGTTTAAACCAATTTAGAGCGACCTAATCCCGCGGTGTGGCTGGACGGGAGGTGCCCCACGCCAGTCCCTGCCCTGGGTCGGTGTGGGGTGAGTGCAGCCAGCTCCACTGGAAACCAGTACGGGGTTTTGGTGAGGGTATTTTGCAGTGGGAAGGAGCTGGGGTGGTGCCTCCGCCTGCTGTCCGACTGCCAGGCTTGGCTTTGGGATGGCGGAGATGAGCAAAAGGCATATCCCTGAGGTTTGGGTAGGGGTCTGATTCAGGGAAGGCTGCAGAAACCCCTGTGGCCATGGCCAGGCTTCCCCCATGGCACCTCAAGGGTATAAGTTATGGGGTGCATCCAAAGCAGGATCCTTTCAGAGGGAAGATGCCCCTCCTGGGCCAGCCCTGGTGTCCCACCTGCAGAGCAGACATCACACCTTCCTCCTCCCCTGACCCTTGTATGTACGGGACACACAAATTCTCCCAGCCCTGTTGCCACCCCAGTTAGGGCGAGGCTCTTGGTACCCAGCAGAGGGGCTGAATGCTGACAGACCAGGCACGGGACACCCCGGAGAGCTTCCTCCCCGCAGCAGCCTCTGGCTCCCAGCCCTGCAGGTGCCACCCAGTGGGGGCAGGCATGGGGACCGCTCACCCCATCACCCTGTCCCCTTTCCCCGAGCAGCACGGTGCCTGGCTGGAGACATCCGCGTGGCAGGCAAGGGCTGAGCCAGGAGGCCAGGCGCCTGCAGAGGAAGCCTGCGGGGACACAGCCGATCCCCGGGGAGCCGCGTTGCGGCGGGACAATGCCGATGAAAGAAAGCTTTCCTCCACCACCACGGCATGCTGGCCTCGGGAACGGGGTTAGGGTGGCCCCAGGGGACCCGTGTGCCGGTGGCACGGTGGCTTCCAGACCCCGCCACGTCGCTCGGGGCACACAGAGCCCGCATTGTCACCGGCCCCGTGGCGCCGGCCGGGACCCCAACATCTGGCTGCGGCACGTGTCCCCGGCCACCTCCGAGGCTGCGGGAGCGGGAGAGCAGCTGGTCGGGGGACAAGTGCGTTTCCTCCCCTTTTGGCTCGCGGAGAAAGGCGCTCTTTCTTCACTCCGAGTTTCGCCGGTCGGGCTTTTCAGCTGCCTCTCGAGCCACGGTTGCTGTGCCATCGGGTTGGAGACAAAAGGCGCCCGAGGGAAAGAAAGCTGAGGCTTGAAGGCCGGGCTCTGCAGCAATAGCGGGAAGTGGCGACTGTGGGATTTGGTTCCTGTGTTTGTATGGTCTAACTGCTTTATTTTATTTTTTTTTCTTTTATTATCGGAGGCTTCTCTGGCAGGACAGGTCCCTCCCCAGACGTTGGCAGTGCCATGCAAAACCAAACCCACGTCCACAGCCTCCCCCGGCACTCGCAGCCCGGGGCCAGGGTTGGAGGGCTGAGCAGGGTTATGCAGATCCCAAACCCAGCAGAAGGCAAACGCTGGGGCTTGCCCGAGGAAGCTGCCTCCCTGCTTCGTCCTGCCTGGTATTATGAGCATTGTTTATGCGGTGCCAGAGATGAATGGAGCACGTGACAGCAGTAAACATGCAAGTTGGACAAGGGCCCTGCCCAAAAATGCAGCAGCCCCTGATTATGGCATAACCAAGCAGCCCAGGCCCAAACCCAAATCCGCCTCCCTGTAGCAGACACAGCATGCGGTGGGAGAGAAAACCCCGAGAGCTCCCTGCCTGGCGAGACGAGGATAAGAGGGGAAAGAAACCCTGGCATTTGGCGTCAGTAAAATAGCAGGTTGGTGGCGCATCCAGGAGCACTTCCCAATCAATTTCCCCTCGCAGCTCCCACTTTTCCCACCACCTGGCTGGGAAAACAGCGTCTCATTCCGCAAGGCGTCGTTACCATGGTTAGCAGTCACCGGGGACACCCCCATAGGATTTATTTTCAGCCTGCGGGGGCTGCCCGCCAGCACCAGCTCCCTAATACCTGGGATGGGGTCCGCCACCCTTGACATTTCCTCCAGCTCTGCTCAAGCAGGGCAGGACCTGACCCTCCTCTCCCCATCTCCGGTTTCCCCAGCAGCCTGCTGGAAGCGCGAGGGGTGTGGGTGGGCTGGGGGCTGCCGGCGTGCGGGCACCGGAGTACCCCGATGGGGGGCCAGGAGCAGCGGGCAGCCCCCTGAGCACCCCGGGGGGGGGACACGGGGGACGTGGCTGTGGCACAGGCGACCTCCGAGCCGGGGACAAGCAGGGGGCGCGCATGGGGGTCGCAAGGGGCGCGCAAGGAGCGCGCATGGGGTGCGCGAGGGGCGCGCAAGGGGTGCGCACAGGGCGCACAGGGCGCACAGGGGGCTCGCAGGGGGCTCGCAGGGGGCGCGCAGGGGGCGTGCAGGGCTAGGGGCAGGAGCAGGGGCTGCCCACGCCCCACGGCCACGCGTGGGGGCGGTACCGAGCCGGGCCCGCCCCGGGTGGGCCGGGGGCGGTTTAAAAGCGGCGGCGGCGGCGCGCCGCAGGGACGGCGGCGGCGGCGCGGGCGGAGCGCGGCCGGTGGCGGTAGCGGGGCGGCAGGGAGGAGGTGGAGGCGGTGGTGGAGGAGGATGCTGAAGAGCTGCGGCAGGAAGCTGCTGCTGTCCCTCGTGGGCTCCATGTTCACCTGCCTCCTGGTGCTCATGGTGGAGCCTCCGGGGAGGCCGGGGTTGGCACGGGGAGAGGCCGGCGGGGCGCAGCGGGCGCTGCAGAGCTTGGGGGCGGCGGGGCAGGCGGCGCAGGGCTCCGGCGGCCTCCGCAGCTTCGCCGATTATTTCGGGAGGCTGAGCCGAGCTCGCCGGGAAGTGCCCGCCGCTCCCCCGAGCCCTCCCCGGCCGCCCGCCGAGGACATTTCCCCCCGCGACGTCTTCATCGCCGTCAAGACCACCAAAAAGTTCCACAAGGCGCGCCTGGAGCTGCTGCTCGACACCTGGATCTCCCGCAATCGCGACATGGTAAGGTCGCGACCGGCGGGGCAGGGCCGGGGGCCAGGCGGGTGTCGCCTCCTCCGGCTGCCCGCCCGGTGGCACGGAGCGCCGGGGGTGTTTTTGGAGAGGTTTGGGGGGTTTTGGGGGGAGCGAGTGATGGGTGGGTGAGTGATGGAGAGGGCTCGGCTACCCCTGCCCCGGGCTCCCCATAATGAGTGGTGCACAAAATCTCAGCCCCCAGCTCTGCCCTGCTGCCTCGAAGGGTTTCCACCGGGGAAACTGAGGCACGGAGCAGGCACACGGCCCTGGCGCCCTCCTGGGCTTCCCTGGGGGTTTCCCTGGGGGGTTCCCGGGGGTGCAGGCACTCGGCTGCCTTGGGGACGTCGGCCTCAGAGCTGTGCTCAGGCTCCCAGTCCCCTCAGCAGGATCCGGGCAGCACTGGGGGCTCCCACTGGTCTGCTCCAGCTTGCCTGTGCTGGGGCAGTTGCAGCTGGTGCCAGCCCTGAGCTCGGTGACACCTTGTCCTGGCAGCCCTGCTCTGTCCTTCAAGCACTGAAACAGAATTTAAGAAAAAAAAAAAAAAAAGGGACTTTCTTAGGAAATGTGCCTTGCCTTCTGCTTTTAAGGCACTTTTTCTAGCCTTAGACAGCTTCCCGAGTAAGTTACGCCTCATCCTAACCCTCCCATCCTACTGTCTTCACGTGTTTCCTCCTGGCCTGGAATTGTTCCTCGGTGGTTTTCGGAAGCCTGAAGTGGCTGGGAGGGGAGAAGGGGGCTCGACCTGCCCGTGCCTCCTCCGCTCAGTTCCCTTGGACCTTGTGGGTGTGCTTGGCTCCTGGCTGCTGCGCGTTACTCCAAGCGTGCTGACTTTTCTTTTTCGTTCTTGCTATTTTTTTTTTCTCTTGGGGTCTTGTCCCTCTTTTTGCTCATGTCCCCGGGACTTGGCAGTGTCTCTGCCGTCTCTCCCTGGTACGGTTATTTAATGGAAGCCTCTTTTATGCTCCGCTGTCACTGTGAGGGGGTGGAGAGCGGTGGTGGTGGGGGAAACGCTCTTTGAGCACCTACAGATGATCCTGGGAATGGCTGGTCTTCCCCCCTCCCCTCCCTCCTGCGAGCCCCGGCTTTCTTCTGGGGGTTTTTTGTTTTGTTTTGCTTCGTTTGTCCGTTTGGATTCCCAGAGACCCGAGCCTCGGCTCTCACGCTGTCCCCCTGGGCAAGCTAACAAAGCCCCTTTTCTCCCGGCGCAGAGAAAAGGCTTCGCAGCCTCTTGTGTGGCACTTTCCATGGGAACGGGGGAGCCGGAGCCGGCCGTGTCCAGGTCAGGTTGCCTAGAGATGAGGGCCATGAAGCCAGGGGGGCCGCAGCCCGGCGAGGTGCCCGACTGACAAGCCAAGCCGCTGAGTGACGGCTCTTGTGCAGCACTTGAGGACAAGGAGCTGCGGAGCGAGCTGGAGGCGGCGCAAACTCCTGCAGGGACAGAGGGGATGAGCCCGCGTGCTGCTGGCATCGGCTCCAGCCTTCCCACGCTGACCCTGCCTCTGCTTTGGGAAACTTCAGGGCACCTTGGGCTGCTCTGAGCTTGGGGCTAAGCTGTTTGGTGGTGGGTTTTTTTTGGTGGTGGTGCCATGTGGCTGCTCTCCATCCCTGCCCTGTCCTATGCGGTTTGTGCGTCACCTCCCCGCTGGTGCCCCGCGTTGCGGTGGGGCTGCCTGCGCCCCAACGGCTCTCTGGGTCTGAGTCAGGCCCGTCTCATCCCAGCCCTCTCATTTTCGGCACAGGAGGGTGTGGGGAAGTTCCTGCCTGAGGGCCGAGAATCCCCTCGCCTGGCACAGCGTCTCCTTCCCCCTTTTCCTCCTCCCAAAGCCTCCCTTGTGGCTCTTGGTTAGCCAGGCTCCATGGAGGGGTGATGCGAGCTCTGGCAAGAAGGAGTTAAATCTGGCAGGTAGCTCCAGCCTGCACGCTGGCAGATAGGGGGAATAGCTATTGTGTTCTTCCTCCCCACTCTTTGTTCTGCCTACAATAGTCCCTGCTTCCTGTGGTCTGTCCCTTCCACCCCGCAATGGGCTCACTCACGAACCGGGCACCCCCTTCTCCTTCCTGCTTTTCTCTCTGCACAGAGGGCAGAGCCCTGCTGCCTTCAGAGCCTGCTCCCTGCCTTGCACAAGCAAGGCCAGACAGGCGGCACCGGGGAAGGGTTGTGGGGTTTTCCCCTCCTCGCTTTGGGGAGCTTTTCCAGCTGTCTTGGCATTTGTATCCTTAGGACTGTTGGAGTGCAGCCTGGGGGAAACTTTACACTTGAAAGAAAAGAGGGGGGAGGAGGAAAGTGGCCATTATGCACAAGTCCTGGATGCCAAGCTAGTCCAAACCACCCAAACCCACGGGTTTCCTGCTCAGTCGGGTGCTTTGCAGTGGCAGAGTTGCACAAGAAACATCCAGGTCCCTGGGGCACCGAGGGCAGCGGGTGCTCGGCGCACGCTGCGGTGCCCACAGGCTGTACTGGGCTGTGCTGGGTTGTACTGGGCTGCCATCCCGCCTGCGTGGGAGCTGCTCGCTTTCCCCCAAGCTCGGCACAATAATTGCAGGCTTTGAAAAATTCCTGCTCCAGGCGCCGAGGAATGCATTTGCCTTCCGGAGAGCACGCTCCTTTGCTCCTCCGCTGGCGGCTCCCAAAATTTCTTTAGCACCTTGGCCAGAGTTCGTGTCCTTGGGGGAAACGGGCACGTGTCCTGCTTGGGTGCCCCCTGGGGAGCTGGGATGGGGGAGGCTGTTTGTGCCTTCCATCCCTTGGGTCCCTTCCATCCCTTGGCCGTGCCCTGGGGTGTGCTGAGCACTGCTCAACTCGGTTCACGTGTGAGCATCCCTCCCCGGGCAGCCCGGGAGGCAAGGTGGTTTTGGGGAGCTGAGCAGGGACAAGGGCGCTGTCTGGGCCGTTAATTGCCTGCCCGTTAATTGCCTGCCCCTAATGATGCTGCCGGCCTAGTCAATAAGAGCCTCGGCGCGGGCGAGCGGCGTGCGTGGAGCGCCGGGCGGGAGGGCGGGGGACCCCGGCTGCACAATGAGCTCATTGTTTGCACGGAGGTTATTAAAAAATTATAGCATTTAAAATTACAGTGGAGGATTCTTCCTCTTGCTGCAAGGAGCCAGGGGGAGGAAGGGCCCTCGGCTTCTCGCCAGAGCACTGCGAGCCCCTTCCCTGGCTCTGCGGGGCTGTGCCAACCCGGACCCCATCCCAGGGAAAGCCGTAGGGACAGGGACACGGCCGCCGTGCTGCTCCCTGTCCGCTGAAGCGAGGTGGGGATTTTCCCTCCCAACCACTGCGGGATGGAGTGGGGCTGTTTGCAGAAAACATCTGCTGGAGGGGACAAAAAGCTGGCCAGGGACCTGCTCTGGCAGCACCCACATCTCCCTGAGGGGCTGCTCCTCCAACGCACCCCATCCCTGTAGGGGCTTCAAATCCAGCGCCCCTTCACTGCCTTGCCCCAGGGCCCTCGTGCTGAGCGAGAGCCTGCTTCCTTCTTTTTCTTTGAGTGAAAGGGGCTGCCAGCCCCCCCGGGTGCTGGGGGGGGTTGCTGGGGTGCTCCATCCCCTTCCAGCATGGGGAAGTGAGACGTGATGGGGAAGGTGCAGGATTTGTGCGCTGTGGGGTCGCGGGGCTCTCCTGGCTCAGGTTCCTGTTTTGGGCAGGGGAAGGGGGGGCAGGTGTGGTATCTGCTGGGCATGTGTCAGCCCTGGCAGCCCCCTGGACTGCTTTGAGATGTGGCATAAGAGGAAGAAGACTGCTGCCCCCACGTCTGGCTCGGCCCACAGGGTGCTTTGCACAGCACCAAGCTCAGAGCAACCCACGAGCTCGCTCAGAGGAGGGGAAATGAGTCACTGCGAAAGGAGAAATGGAGGGGAGGGTGGAAAAAATAAAGAAACAGCCCTCCCCAGGGGCACCAGAGGCAGCTGAGGGGGCTCCCATCCCCATACAGGCAGACCGGGGACTGACACTATCCCCTGGCCGTGGGGACCCCGGGGTGCCTCTGTGCTGCCTGGCGGGGCGCGTTCAGCAGGGGCAGCTATTGTTCGGCGGGGATTTGGCATCCTGTGTTTCTTGAAGTTGCACTTTGGAGAACAATGAGGCTTCCTGCGCCTCCCGGGGCAGGGGTCTGGGCAGGCAGGGCGGCCGCCAGCGTGCCGGGAGCTGGCCCTTCCTCTTCTCTGCCCCGCTGGGAAATTAACTGTGTGGGGTGGCAGGAGGTCTTGGTCCCCCCCTCAGTGCCATCCCTGGGGATGGGGAGGGGGGAGTTCAAGGACTGGGGGCACTCTGTGTGGGAGAGGGGCTGGTGGTAGGGGACAGCTTGTGGCTGCGGTGTCCCACCCTGCTGCAAATGGGTCCTGGCAGCAGGGCTGTGGCTGCTGTGGGTGAGGGTGCGAGGGGATGTGACAGCACGAAGCCTGCTCGGGGTGCTGCCCCTCACAGCCA
Source organism: Aythya marila (assembly GCF_965140915.1). Taxonomy (NCBI): domain Eukaryota; kingdom Metazoa; phylum Chordata; class Aves; order Anseriformes; family Anatidae; genus Aythya; species Aythya marila. The sequence goes on from NC_139056.1 coordinate 12,953,523, forward strand.
GCCCTTGGAGCTGCAGCTCTGGCCACATTTTGCCTGTAAAGCCACTGGCGGGGTCCTGCCCGTGTCCTTTTCCCCACCTCTGGGCTATACTTGCAAAGCCTGGCCCCATCCGTGGCGGTAGGATGGTTGGTCCCAGGAGAGGGCTGAGCCGCGGCTTCCCCCATCCCCTGGACACGGTGCCTTCTTGTCCCTCTCCTTTCCTGGCCCCTCTTGTCCCCAGTTCCCCGACACCTTTAGGTGCCTGATCCTTCTCAGGGCCAGAGGGCTGTGCAGGAAAGGCACAGCTCCTGTGGAAGAAAGGCAGATAAATTAATTAAAAATATATATAAATTTTGGTTTTGAGTTGAAATTTCTGGCTGGGCTCTGGCAGAGGGAGGTGAGGAACCTGTGGGGTGATGTGCAGGGCTGGGTGCCCCTCTGCTTGGTCCCTGGTGTCCCCAATGTGTCCTCTGGTCCCACCTGCATTGGGAAAAGTGTGGGGATGTGCCCAGGGGAGAAGATGCCTCGTTGGATGAGGGCTTTTGGTGCGGCCGGCAATAAACAATTGTCCTGTGGCCTATTTATAGCGGCTGGGCCGGAGGACGGCCTGCGGGGTTATTTTTGGAGCGGCTGAAGGCACAGTTGCTGGACGGCACTTCTGATCTAATCAAGCAAACATTTTCAAACATTTTCTGTCTCGCCTGAGTGGAGGCAGGGCTAGAGGTGGCTGGGGATGGGCCGGGCCCCACGTGCCTTGGGGTGGGTGAGGCAGTGCTTGTGCTGTGATCATCTCCACTGTCCCTGAGCAGCTCCTCCTGACAATCCTGGGGTGCCAAGGACACCCTTGGCCCTACAGCTGATGGACTAAGGTCTCCATCCCACTGCCCTCATCAGCAGGTCCCACATCTTCTAACCCTTACTGACCCATTTGGGGGCTGACCCTTGTCCATCCCAGAACTAGGGATGCACAGCAGGTGCTTGGCCGTGCATTTGAGAGAACTGCCTTTCCACCTCCTCCACCATACTCTTTTTTTCCCCCTTTTCCCCTTTCTAAGCCCAAAAGGCCACTTGTAGCCCCATCCCCAGGAACGCACCCTCCTGTTCATCCCTCCAGCAAGTTGCTGCTCTCCGCACTGCCCTCTCTGCTTGCCTGGGCCCTGAGCAAACCCAGCGCCGGGTTAACCAGCGCAGCTGTATGCTAATGACTGCTGCTGCCCGCTTAACTCTCCTCCGCTGAGTAAAGTCAGCCCCGCGCACCCGCTATTGTCGTGGCCCCGCTCCCTCCTCAAACAAACCACAAAACCCCAGCGCGCTGCTGGGGCCGGCTGCCCGCGGGGTGGCACCGAGTTTCCAGCTCGCTTGTAATTCTTCAGCCCCAGCGCTCGGGCCCCGTGTCCCCCCCCTGCGCCTCCTGCCTTCCCCCCCAGCCCTTTTGTCTTTCCTCCTTTGCCCTTTTGTGCACGTCTGGTTTTTAATAGCGCTTGGCAGCTGGTTGTGGTTTCTCTCCCCCAGCTTTGTTTGCTGCGCGCTGATTGATCGCGGTGCCTTTCCCACCCCCTATTCTCTGCTCCTGCTTCTCGCCCTTCCCCAAATCCAGCCCGAACAGCAGCCCCCGGCCCCCCCCTTTCCCGGGCGACATATGCCAGGAATTAGCTGTGTAAATAGAGGAGTGCAGCCGGGCGGGCAGCTCAGGTGCTGGGGCACGGTCCCCTCCTTGGGGCTGGCTGGAGGCACCCGTGGGTGCTGCCGGCTCCTCCACCCCGGGGGTGTTGTGCAAGCGGCTGAGGACTGCAGCGTGGTGTTGACACAGGTGGGGACACGGTTGGCACCTGGCGCCGTGGGCAAACACACCTGCCTGGGCAGGGCCCGGGGATGCTTTGGCATCTCCACCGCACGTGCCGGTCCCTCCAGCTGGAGTCTGAAGTCCCTGCTTGGAAGGAGGGAGCTCCAGAGCTGCGCCTCTCCATGTGCCCACCTTGTGCTGGGTCAGCCCTTGCCTCTCCCAAAATCCCTTATGGGTGCCAGCAGGCTGCTGCTGCTGCCCTGTGGGATGGGGATGCTCCAGGCCCTAGGAAGGGGCTGTGTAAATAGGGGATTGATCCAAACCTCTCAATCCAAGGGCAAGAGTGTTGTGGGGCTGCTCATCGCCCTGGTGCTGCTTTGGGTTTTAGCCAGGAGGGAGAAGTCACTGACAGTGCCCCATGGGGACTGATCCCTGGCGCTGCCCTGGGATGCTGGGACATGCCCAGAGCCACATGGCCTCAGCTTCAAGGGTGCCCCATCTTCTCTTTCAGACCTTCATCTTCACAGACGGGGAGGATGAAGAGCTGAAGAAGCAAGCACGTGAGTCTGTGGCCCTTGGCCCTTTGTGTGTGTGACCTGGCTGAGCGTGGCGGGTGCCTGGGGCTGTGCTGGGGTGTTCCCCCAACCTGGGAGCACGGCTGTTGTGTTGCCTGCCCTGGGGAACTCCAAAAAAACAGAAAGTCAAAAAATGGTGAAATAAAAAAAAAAAAAACAACAACAAAAAAACAATCATAAAACACTGCAGTTTAGACCCTGGGGTTTCGCGGGGACGTTTATCTGGCAGCCGCTGCCCGGGGTCGGGGTCAGCTCAGCCTATTCTCCCCATGCAAATGAGTCCCTTTCAGGCGGGGAAGCGATTCCCTTTGAGCTGGGCAAGCAAATAACAGGTGGCTGCTGTGGGAAAAGGCAGTGGGAACAGAGCGAGGGCTTTGGCTGTCACATCCTGGGCGGAGAAGCCAGCCCCATCCCCTCCTGCCCCCTCCATCCATCCTCCTTGCTCCCAGGGTGCTGGCGGCACGGCCCCAAGGACAGGCGGGGTGATGTAGGGTGGCATTACATGTAGGATGGGCAGCCCTGGGGTACTGGGGTACTTCAACCCCATTCTATCTCATGTACACCTAAGAGCCAAAGTGCTATCTGCCCAAAGCAATGTGGTATGGAGACCACTGAGCATGAAGCCCATGGGGTTTCATGCCCCCTATCACACCTGGGGTGAAGCATCCTCATCTGGGGGAGCGGGCTGCCCCAGCATCGGCGTTTTAACCCCCATTCTTCCCTCAGGAAATGTCATCAACACCAACTGCTCGGCCGCCCACAGCCGCCAGGCCCTGTCCTGCAAGATGGCCGTGGAGTACGACAAGTTCATCGAGTCTGGGAGAAAGTAAGCGCTGCTTGGGGAGCGGGGTTTGCCTTTTGGGGCAGAAATTCATCACAGGGCCTGGGCGGCCCTGCTCGGTCGGGGAGTTGCCCTGGCCTAGCGTGACGTGGTTGCTGCCGCCGCCACAGGTGGTTCTGCCACGTGGACGACGACAACTACGTGAACGTGCGGATGCTGGTGAAGCTGCTCTCCAGCTACCCCCACACGCAGGACATCTACATCGGGAAGCCCAGCCTGGACCGGCCCATCCAGGCCACGGAGAGGATCAGCGAGAACAAGATGGTGAGGGGGGGACATGACGGGGGGACCGCCGTGGCAGCAGCACCCCGCGGGAAGCTCCCGTGGTGCTGGAAGGGGGGTGAGGGAGGTTGGGGCTGGTTTAATGTGGGCCGGGGTCTGGGCCAGCCCGAGGAAGTCTCACTGCTTTTGCTTCCCCTCTCTCGCAGCACCCTGTGCATTTCTGGTTTGCCACGGGAGGAGCAGGGTTTTGCATCAGCCGGGGGCTGGCGCTGAAGATGAGCCCGTGGGCCAGGTAAGAGCGCTGGCGTTGCTCACCCAGGGGGACCCGTCACGGTCCCAGCGGGGCACGGAAGAGATGACAGCACCTTTGGGGATGTTTGAACATATCCCACCACCTGGCTCGCTTTGCCTTGATGGGGGCTTCTGCAGGGGCTTGGAAATGAGCTAGAAAGGACCTCAATTCCCCTAATTGTCTTTTAATTAGAGCCAGGCCAGGTGCCCAGCAGCCAAGCGTGGGCCCCGTGGGGTGCCCACATCCCCCCCCGGGTCTTGCTCTGCTGCAGCTCCTCTTTGTCTCCCCACAGCGGGGGCCACTTCATGAGCACGGCGGAGAAGATCCGCCTGCCCGACGACTGCACCATTGGCTACATCATCGAGTCTGTGCTGGGCGTCAAGCTCATCCGGAGCAACCTCTTCCACTCGCACCTGGAGAACCTCCACCAGGTGCCCAAGACGGAGATCCACAAACAGGTACCCCTGCCCCGAGGGCCCTGGGCTGGGTGGAGGGGTTGGGATGATGGATGGTACCTTTGTATGGTTTTTGTGGGGTAGGCATGCAATGGGATTTAGGGAGCCTGGGAGCAGGGTCTCCAGGGTTGGAGCTAAAGGCCAAAATCCTCAAACGAAGTGCCCTGCAATGAGGTTTTCAGCTGAGGCTCGTTGGTGGCATCCCTTTGCAGTGCAAGGAGGGGTCAGCTTTATCTTGAGCCACCTAAAAATTGGGCATCTCAGCCGAGACATGATAGATGTGCAAGCCCCATCAGCCTGTCCCAGGAAGCTGTGAGAAACAGCAGCCCCCCCGATCGATCCTCATGGCCACGTCGGCCACTTGACCCTCTCGTGCTTGCTCCCCTAGGTGACACTAAGCTACGGCATGTTCGAAAACAAACGCAACTCCATCCACATGAAGGGAGCCTTCTCTGTCGAGGAAGACCCATCCAGGTGAGACAGGGGGGTCCCATCCCTCACCCTGCCGGCAGGGACCCCCCCCCAGGGCCTTGCCACCGCGTGGCCACCACCACCTTGTGCTCAGCGCCGCTCCTCTCCTCCGCAGGTTCCGCTCCGTGCACTGCCTGCTGTACCCCGACACGCCGTGGTGCCCCGCCAACGTGGTGTACTAGGGAGACGCGTGTCCCAACCTCGTCCCGAGTCTCCCTGGTATCCGACGGGCGTGCGGGACCTCGCGTGTGTGTGTGCGGCCGTGCTGGCCCTCCGGCCGGCTGTCGTTGCTGTGGTATTGCACAGTGTGTGTGTACTGAAGGCTGCTGTGCGGCCCCTTGTCCCCTGCCCTGCCTGCCCGGCCGCGCGCCCCCGCTGCCTGCTCCAGGATGGCGGGCACGGACGGGTCCTGAGCACTTAACCCCGGGGCACGGGGGGGCTGCCTCGCCTGGGTCGAGCCCCCTGCCCGCCGGCCAGCCCCGCGCTATGCGTGGGGAGCGGCAGCCGGTGCTGCGCAGCTCTGCCTCACCCTGGCTTGCTTTTCTTTCTTTCCTTCCAGATGTTAAGGTGTTTTTGTGTTTTTCGGTGTGTGCCTCCCCACCCTCAGCTCTAACCCCTCCTCGCTCCCGCAGACCCCTAACCTGTCCCCATCCTTTCTCCCAGCCCCCAAATCTCAGCATTGAGGCTCTGGCTTCTCATAGGCAAAGTTTTTGTATTTTTTAACCTGGCCACGGCAAATGCTGGGACACACCGCAGTGCTGCAAAGCTGCTGGGTGCTCATCAGCCACCCCGCAGGGAGACCATGGGGCAGACGGGTGGCTTGGCGAGCCCAGCACCACCACCATTCGCTCCATTCCCCGGAGCTCCCTACGTCCTGCTGAAATGTTTTCAGAGGTGTAAATCTATGCACTATTTATAGAGACTAATTTAAAGGCTTTCTATAAATATGGGGGGCGGGAGGAGGGCTTTTCCAGAGCTGTGTTTGCGCAGCGCCGAGGTGTCTCCCTCCAGTGCCACCTCTCTGCCTGCCAGCGAGGTGGCCAAGGGTGCAAGCAGGCTGAGCACGGGCACACTGCACCTTTGCAAAGTAGCACTTTGGGGTCTGTCCCTGAGGCCGTGTGGGTATCTCCCCACCAAGCATCCTCCAGTGACTGCTGCTGGGGTGGCTGCAGTGCCCAAGAGGTGCTTGGCTGGGTGGGCACCCACCAGGGGCCAGCAGCATTTCCCAGCCCGGCCGTTGCTCTCTGCCTGTGTCTGGTGGGCAATGGGCACCCCAAAAGAGCAGAAGTCACCCCCACACCATCCCAGGCTCTTCCCCTGGCTCTGCTTCTGCTCCTACGTGGGGCGCACCCTGCAGCAAAGCCAGCACTGGGGGACTGAAGAGTGGGGTCCCACTCCCCCAGGCACATCAGGAGCAAAACCAGTTTGGGAAATGCTGCCAGAGAGCAAAATCTGCCGTGAGCCAGGGATGGATTTAGCTCAGTACGGGCAGGGATGGGGGTCCTGCATCCCCCTGTGGCCACTGCCAGCCCGCGCTCCCCAGGGAGAAGCGGTCAGAGCCGGAGCCAAATGTTTCCAACCTGAAGCTGAGAGAAGATAGCCCATAATGGGTGCATTGTAAATATGTTATCGTGCCAGTATTTTTTTACTGTGCCTTTTTTATAAAAAAAAAAGACAAAAAAACACACAAAAAAACAAAAACAGCAACATTGAGAATTATGTAGATTTTAAAATGCTTTTTATACGTTTTCTGTGGATCAGAAAAAAAAAAACAACCTTCTGATAATCTGTAAGAAAGAAAAAAAAATTGCGATGTCTTGTAACTATCACTTACCTTAATTTATATGTTCCAGTATCTGGAATGTCACTCTGTGCTTTTTGTAACTAGGATGTGTTTAAAAGCAATAGGTGTGGGTTGGGGAACCAGCATGGACAGCGTGTTCTCAGGGACTTGAACCCGATCGCTGCCACGGGGCCCCCGTGGGAGCCGTCACCAATAAAGCAGCTTTTTGCTGACCACAGTCACCTGGTCCTGGGCTCTGGTGTCTCTTTATGGATGGGCTGCGCTTGTTTTCATCCCTAATCAAGCTCTTGGGGGTGCACGGCGAGGCTTTGCCCCTGCATCCCCCTCTTTTCTCACGGGTACCGGCCCGTTTGCATCCCACGGAGGGGGGGTCATCTCCTCCTTCCCTTCCCTTCCCCAAAAGGCTCCATCAGGGCTTAGCACCTCGGGAATGGGTTTTCCCAGGCTCTGGGGTGGGAGCGGAGGCGGGGGCGAGGTGAGAGCCGGTTGTTAGCGGGGGGGTGTTAACAGCCGGCCGGCAGGCGTGTGCGTGGGAAGGCCGGGGGCTGCGGGGGGCCCGAGCCCCTTCCCTCTCACAGCAGGCGCCACCGACACCCAGCCTGCGTGTGCTGTGGCACCAGCAGCAGGTCTGCCCCCCCCGCTTCCTAAACCCAGCACTGTTTGTGCAACCAGAGCAGCTTTCATCTGCCACAGTCATCTCCTTCCCCAGCCCCCCCTCCCCGCCTTCCTCTTTACCCAGCATCTTTTATTACAGTTTTTTTTTTTTTTTTTTTTCAAGGCACACTTACTTTACAGTTTCGCTTGAATTTCTCGGTTATCATGGGTTGGCCTTGCTAAAAATACATCCTAGCAGGAAGTCAGCATGTGTTAAAGCAACAACCTCCTCCCCCTGACACACACACACCCTTCAGGCAGCCCCAAAACGAACCAAAAGCCCCCGCCAAGCAGCCCCCTCTTGGGCTGCTGAGAGCAGAAGGGAACCAAGCATCACCCCAAAACTGGCACCCCTAAAAAAATAGAGAGCCCAAAAGTGCCCTGGACAAAGACGGGGTGGTAGAAAGCGAGCCCTACGAAACCGCCTGGCCCTGGCTGTGCAGCGGGTACAGGATTTGGCACCTCTCGGTCCCCTGTCCCCGCTTCCCCCCTCCCGCACCCCTCCCGGCATGGGGTCACAGAAGGGAAACTGCGTCAGGCGCAGGAAGCCGTGCCACCCGCCGCTCGCCCGCGCGTTTCCCTATTGCTCATGGGGCCGCGGGCACTTCCCGGCAGCGCAGGGTCAGGCTGAAGGAGCCCCAGGCGCCCTCACCCCTTCCTCAGCCTTGCCCTCCGTGGGTCACACTCGCCAAGTGGGTGCCAGGGGTGCGTTTTTGGCAAAACCAGCCCAAATCGTGTGTTCACCATCATCAGCATCATCTTCCTCCTCCGAGGGGGGAGGCCAAGGGGAGACGGAGGCTGCAGCCTGGTGCATAAAATAAAATTAAAATTAAATAAATAAAATAAAATAATGAAATAAAAATATTTTATTTATTTTATTTTTATTTATTTTATTTATCAAAGCACCCCAGCAAGCCTTTGGGAGCAGCACCAGCAGAACACAAGCCCGCCAGTTCATCCCACACCAGGCTCCCAGCCTCCTTACTCGCGGGCTGAAAAGTAAATAAATACAGGCATTAATAAACAAAAGGAAAACAAAAGCAAGCCCTGCTGCTCTCACATACTTGGCGGGCTCCTCAGGCCAGCCTGCTTTCATCTGCGCCCCCGGCGCTGGTGTGGGACGTCCTGTTTACGAGCGCTGCAGCTGGGGCTGCTCCTGATAACTCCCGGTACCTTTTGGAGCAAAACCATGTTGGGACACAGCGGGAGGACAAGCCTGGCTTGGTGGGGACATCTCACCACATAGGGACCTCTCTGTGACACCGCCGTGCCCCAGAGATGCTCCAGCACTGTGCCAAAGGCTTCCCCATCTCCCCCAGGGAGGATTGCAGCATCACGGGTGGAGAGTGAGGCTCTGCATTAGTCATTTTTGCTGCTCTCTCACCTCCCTTTTTTTTTTTTTTTTTTTTTTTAATAATAAAACTTGTATTTGGGTCACTCAGTGTGCTGGATGCTGTGTGAGCTGCTGCTTTCCCAGCTGGCTCGCAGAGGCTTTTCGCTGGGGACTCGTGTTTGCGCTGCGATGGGATGAGCACCAGTCCTGGCAGCAGCCCCAGCGAGAAATATTTGTGAATCAGGATGGGAAGGGATGACGGGAGATGGAGAGCCTTGTGTGAATCCTCTCCAAGCTCCACTTCCAGCCGCTCTGGCCAGCAAATGGGGAACATTTGTGGGAAACGAGCGTAAAAGTGGCCAAATCACAGAGCCCAAACAACACACACAGCCATCTGGCTGTCCAATCCACCTGGCTGTCATCTATCGACCTGAATTTGGGACCTGTGCATCCCAGCACTGGGATGGGTGAACCCTTGGATGGGACAGGAAAATGTCCCCTAAAATCCCCCGCTAGCATCTGCAGTCTTGGTGGGACGGGCTGGAAAGCCGAGGGCAGCCAGCCCCCAAAGCAGCTTCCCCTGAAGCTTCCCCTTCCTACTGCTTCCCACCCTGTATCCCTCAAAGATGAATTAAAAAAAAAAACACCCCCAAACCTTCCAAAAATGTGTTCTTCTCCTGCCTTCTAAGACCGGCTGTGTCCCTGTCCAAACCAAGTCCCCTCCTGCCCCCCCACCCCAGGGTTCCCAGATCCTTGCTGCTTCTGGTTCCCCAGCCGTGCAGCGGGGCTGCCTCTGCTCCTTTGGCTGCTTGGCAGGGAGGAGGCGAGCGGGAGATGAATCGAGCATCTTAAACACAGCTGGAAGCACTTCCCACAGCACTGCCGGCCAAAGCTGTGGGACTGCTATATGGCCCTGCTGCCGGCTCCTTTGTCCTCATCCTCCTCCTCTTCTTCCTCCTCCTCAGTGTGTGTGTGTCCCCCTCCACCCTCCCCACACTGCGATGGCTTCACTGGGGGCACCGTGCTGGGTTTGTGCTCGTCCCCAGTGGGTACAGGGGACTGAAACCACAGTGACACTGCAGGTGATGCTCGGCCACATCCTAGGGACTGCCCTGCACTTTTCCCGAGAGCCAAAACATAAAAGACATGAGCGCAGGTGCGTCATGGCCAACACAGGCCCCACTGTGGTCAGCACGGCCATATCCTGTAGGGTCCTAAGCACACATCAGCGCAGGGAGCCCCAACCCCAGCAGACACTGGGCATTTTGGGGCACACAGACTGATTTAGAAGCCCCTTGGGGAGCAGGGGCTGGAGCAGCCCATCCGTGCAGCAGCCCCACACAGCTGCGTTTGGAGCAGCTCATCTGCGTGCCTGGTGATTTATGGGGTAAGAGCATCCATCCCACCCCATCCCATCCCAGTCTGTGGTGTTCAGCTGGTGGGAAGAGGAAGGGGGTGGGTGGGAGAAAAGCTTCTCACCACCAGCATCTGCAACACCTCCCAAAGCCCCTGCACAGACCCGGGAGGGATTAACAGCCTGTCCTGAGGGCTGAGCAGGGATTTTCACAGGGCTCTCTGTGAGAAACAGCCTGCCCCAAGCTGCTTTAAGGCAGGACCCTTCCCGACTGCAGCTCCAAGATAAACCACCGTGTGATCCCGCATACAGAAATAGAGACACGAGGCATGGACAAGAAAGTCCTTCTGCTCCTGCTACCACCCAGCCCCTCTCCCCACACTGCATACGATGGCACAGCACCATGCCCAGCTGCTCTATCACAGTGTCTGGACCCGTGACACGAGGTGGCTGCATCCAGGCTCTCCTCCTCCCCTGCCCGGCCACCCCAGCAGGCAGGAGGTTGCCAGTAAATGTGCGGGGAGGTCACAGCCTCTGCTCCACGGTTTGTGCCCCACGAAGCTGCAGAGGAGCCCTGCAAAGCCCCCAGGAGCTGCCGCCTCTCCCCTTGCTCCTCCTGTGGCTGCCTCTGCTTCAAACCCTTCTGGCTGCCAAGAACAGGACTTCAGCATCCCCATGCGGTCAGACAGATCTGTTTCTCCCCATTTAGGCTTTGCTCTCAGCTGTTCAGGCCCAGAGGGCTCCCAGCTCTGCTCCTTGCATCCTCTGCCATGCAAGGGGAGGCCGCTGAGCTCCCGAGAGCATCTGTGAAGGGGTGACGGGGTCAGGCCTCAGGGACAGGCGTGCTTCAGAAAGGATTGCAGAGGACAAGGTGCAATTTTGGCTGCTCACTGGATTTCACTGGGCTGGGAAATGCGAGAATCACAGCTCTGGTGGGACCCAACAGAAGGAGAACCACGGATCCAGCTCTCAGGTGTGGTTGGTGGAAGAAATTGGGCAAATGCAGCCTCAGCCTTGGCACACACACTGCCATGGGCAGCAGGAGTCACCACCCAGCCGCTGACTGGGGACAGGGGCATGTAACTGGTCCCAGCAGGCACACAGCAGCCACCAGCGTGCTGCCTTTCCAGCACAGAACAGCCGCCAAGCATCCCCTCCTGGAGGCACCGCTCCTGTCGGCACAGCTCAGCACACGCCAGTAACAAAGATCTTTGAAAGCATCTCCCCGGGGCACCCCTCCCTCCCTTATCTCAGAGGTCGGAGATCTAACAGCCCACTACTGAAGGCTGATCAGAAGGCGAGGTTTATTCAAACACATATTTCACCCCGGCTCCCGGGGGAGAAGGGAACCTGTGTAGGAGGGCGCGTGAAGCCTGTGGCTGCGGGCACGGCCGGCTGGAAAGCACTGGGAAAGGTCACCAGGCTGGTGGCCTCGCATGTTCCCATCCCCGGTGGGAGTCTGTCAACCTGGTAAAATATTTACGTGCTGACTCTGGTGGGGGCTTTATTCTCCTTCATGCTGTTGGCTTCCCTTGGCTGCTCCAAGCCCCCTGTGCCTCAGAGCGGGTTTAATCAGCTCAGGGCAGGGGGCGCAGGTGGAAGGCACAGGTTCCTCCATTAGGGGGAAAAATAAGGGGGGAGGCTGGTCTGTCAATTATTAGTGAGGGGAGGAAAACTGGTTTCTGTTGAGATTCACACGAGGGTGAAAGGGGCAGCAAAAAGCCATCGGTGTTTCTGCACCATACTGATGGGTTCGTGACCATGGGAGTGGGTTTCAGTCTAAATACACACGGTGCTTAATGAAATACAGAATTAACAGAATGAAACCCTCACACCAGTCTGGCCCGCCAAGGGAGTGGGATAAGTCCACGTACAACCTGGGGGAGCGGAGCAGGGCAGGACACCAGCACAGAGAAGGGTGCACAGGCCCTGCTGCTCCATCATCCATGGGGCCGAAGGCAGCCAGCCCTCAGACCAGCAGTGCCACATGGTGGTGACATCCAGGGATGTTAGCCTGGTCCTTACAGCAGCACCAGGTAATTTGGGATGTAGACGAGTCCCTTCATTCGACTGACTCAGGCAGAAAACATCAAGACAGACACTACGGATGGGCTCATTTCTGAAGCAGGATTAGTGCAACTTTCCCCCGGAGGGAACATCTGCACAGCTCCTTTTTCTTCAGAGGGCTGGTTTTGAAGCTGTCTGGTTCAATTGCAACAATCCAGAGTTCAAATCGAATCAGAAATGCCAAATTCTGAGTTCTAACAGCAACCAGATTAGGCTGAGGGCTGCAACCAGAGAAAGCAGCCCTGCCAATACACCTGCACAGACTTAACGTCACAAAAACATTAGCAGGACTGACACTAATGCTTCGATTTCTGTAGTAAAGGACGCTCATGCTCCTGTTCTTTCAATTCCCTAGCAGCTATGAGAATTCATGGACCTATTTCCTCCTGTCCTTAGCCCATGGATGTATCACTACATATGGGAGGTAATAAAAATTCAGGCAGGTTTACGAACTAGGGAAAGAATGTGAATCAATAAATAGGAACAGTGGTTTTATATTGTTTATTTTTAAAACATGAAACCCAAGCTGAATAGAAACCACAGAAATTACATTTAGTTCTTTTTTTTTCTTTTTTTTTTCTTTTTTTAGTATTTGCAAACCAAAAAGTTACAGTAAAAAATAGCTACATTACAATCAATAGAACTACAGAATTAAAAGTAAAGATACAAAAATGGGCTCAATCCTCTTTAACCCTCACAATTTAAAAACATTTTGGGTAAGTGCAGGAACTCTTCAAAGAAACTAGCAGGTTCAAAGTTTTAAAAAAAAATTATATATATTTATATATTATATATGTATATAAAGTGGTATGATATACAACCATTATGGTTAAGAAGAAAAAAAAAAGAAACAGAAAAGTTACAAAAAGGCCAGGTACATGTTCACCATTAGGTTTCTGTGCACAGTGTCCAAGAAAAAAAAAAAAAAAAGAAAACAACTTCCCTCTGAATGACGTGAATGAAACTCATGGGGCCTCCCGTTAACAAGGGACCTGAGGCACACGACGTGGCAGCTGGGCACCCGGCCCCAGCGCAGAGGATGATGAAAGAAATGAAGCTTTTCTGGGAGCCCAGTGCCCTCCTGCACAGAGGCCACTGGAGAAGTCTTCGTGGGAGATTAGAGGAGGAAGAGGAAGGAAGGAGTTTGGAATTGCATAGTGAGGAGCAATGTGGTATCAAATCAGAGCACCTAGAGCTTCATGCTACAGTTAGCCTCTTTAGGAAAGGAGTATTTTGAACTTTCTGGTTGTACATCAATTTATGTTCCACTTTGTTCACGCACGCAGCCACAGGGGCTGGGTGAGCACCCGGCAGCTCGGGGCCACCGGTGACCCATCCCTTCTCTCTCCCAGCTGGGCAACACACTCACCATCACGGCTCGGCAGGAGATCCCACTGTTCCCCCCAAAAGCACGGCCCGCTCGTTAGCCATCTAGGAACTGCTACCAAAGCATCCCACGCTTCTGCTGGGCCTCCTGGAAGGACTAGAGGGAAGCCATCCATCGCACGCACACAGATCACTTCTGGAAAATGAGAGTAGTTGGTGATGAAAGAAGCCACCTGGCCAAAGGTACAGATTAAGCCTGGTCGGGTCCCCGCTCTCAAGGTATTAGATCTACTCTTTAGTATCTGCCTGGAGGCCTTCTCCCCTCCCACCCGGAGGTGTTCAGTGAGTTACTAACAGATTTATTTGCCAGGGGAAGACCCTGGCTTGGTCCCTATGTAGGAAGTACTTCAAAGACCCCTCCCTACCTAAGGAGAAACCCACCCACCTAATCTACGCCTCGATCAGGTGGGGTGGCTCTAAGCAACAAGCCAAGACACTGCTCTCTTCTTCAAAGGGCTCAGCACGCAATTTCAGCTGCTGGTGGAAGGCGGGACCAGAAGTTAACGTGGGTTTATCCACAGGGGTATCTGTACCTTGCTCGCACGGGTATCCACGCGCTCCTGCCTGCTGTCACCCCGCAGTACCAAGAGCTCTCACGAGCGATGGCTAAGCAGCCCCCCGAGAAGCTGTTTACTCTCAGAAAGGCCAAGCTTTTCATGTGAACACTACATAGTTTTTAGGGAACTGCTATGGAAATCCTGACTTGGGATCACTGAAATCCCCATGCACTGTGTCCTCCTCAAAGCACTCAAATGAACATCCTTGCATCTTGGCTGAGATGACTGTACACGGAAAATTAACACCTATCAAATGGAGAGAACTTAAAAAGGACAGGAGGGGAAGGGAGCACTCCATCCTTCACATTTGGGTACATGGATGCACGCTAAAAATCTTAGCTTGAACCCTTTTATCAGCACATAAAATGAACTCAGTTTAATAGTACATACAGGATACAAACACTACAGTTATATTCCCAAGACAGCACAAGAAATTCACAGCCAAGTCTTGATTTGATTTCCTTTACAATTACAATGCAGTCTTGAACACTGGACGCAAGAGTCCAACATGCTATTTACATTTCACATTGTGGAGATGTTCGTGTGCTTGGAAGAGTTCTCAGTTCCAAAAGAAAAAGTCATTCACACATGATGATGCAGTGGAAATAAACCAAGCCAACCAGACAAGCCAATGACCACATTTGTGCTTCTGAAAAAGTAACATGAAGTGTCTTCACCGATGCAGTCACCTTCGACCGGACAAGCCGCCTTCCCTGTTGCAGTCAGTGAGGTGTCCAGAGGCCAATCTCAGCTCCCCTGACTCCTGGACCCTTTTTGATAGCGACCAGTAACACGATTCATGTTCTGATAAGGTCAGCTGGGACACGCCAAGCGATACGGCCTCAGCGCTTTGTCACATTAAGAACAAAGACACACAATGGAAGAGAGAGAGGTCTCTACAGCTTTCCCTCCTATAGCTCGAAGAGTTTGGACTCCCTCAACCATGAATGCCATCCAGAACAGATGAGTCTTCGCCAGATAGCACCTGCTGTTCACCCGAGAGGGAGGCACAGAGTCTGGGAGATCTTGGCTTTTCCAAAGTCCACTCCTCAGACAAAGTGTGACCGTATGGATGAGACTGATTGCGTCGCAGCCATAAGAATAGGCAAAGGCCATCTGTTCTTCAGCAGATCCACTCAGACCAGCCTGCAGAAATGCCACACTGTCACTCAAAGTTCCAGTAAAAATAAAAAAAGGAAAAAAGGAAAAAGAAAAAGTACTAACAACAGTAATAAAACAAAACCAAACCGTTTGTCTGTGTTTCCTATCCAGCGCTCTGCACAGCATGCAGCGGGGCAGCAGAGTTCCAGGATGCTTTACAAAAGTGCAATATCCATGTCAAGTAAAGGAAGTGCTGGCTGGACAAAAGTACACAGCTCACACTGCAGTCATGTTATGCTGGCCTCCAGAGAGCAAAACGTCATCTCCATAACATTCTTTCCAGTTATATTTTGAAGTCACAGAGCACATATCTCCACATCCGTGCCTTGCTGCAAGCCCCAAACGTTGTCAGAAGCTGTTCTGGGTGTTACGAGTGACTACGCCAAGCCTTGGAAGGAAGCAGGTCAAGGTGGCTGCTGCGTTAGGTGCTGCAAACAGGAGGCATGGGATCCCCATGCCCCTGCTGGCACAGACAACGCCACTGTGGCAATTTGGATCCAACCCCTCCCAAAATGCAATCGCATCCATATTCAGGATGCTTTCTGTATACAGCAATGTCAGTATACAGAAGCACCTGTCCTCACAGGGTTCCCCACACCCTCCAGCCTTCAAAACGCTTGCCTTCAATGAGCAGAATCCGGCCACAGATTTTAGGGCAACTTCCCTACAAGCGACAGCCGAAGTAGCAATCTGGGCACACCCTTGCAGGGACAGATGACGGCAGAACAATTTGTTCTTAGTAAGCATTGTATGGCTCTTGCTTCTTTCGTCAAAGCGAGGGGAAGGTTCAGTCCCCCCTGGATAGCAGTTGCATACTTTGGGCCCTGCAAGCTAACCATGCCACGTGCTTGCGCGCCTGGGGTCTTCTGGTAGGCTTTAAGACAGGGTGGAAAACCTGGTGCTCGAGAGCCACAGAAATCCCTCCATACAACCTGTGGCTGTGTTTCCCTGCCCTTGTTATTTGATAACACCGAGGTATGTTTCAGTGTGAAGCCCATCAAATGTGTCTGAAAGGCCTAGTCAGTCCTGAGCAAGAAAATCCTGCTTCCACAGATTTACGGTGAAGTGTGAAGTTTTCTCCCAAACCTTCTCTTCCTGGCTGCGCGGTGCCTTGTCTTCCCTTTCTCCCTCACTCCTTTGAATGGTACAAGCTGGCCTAGAGCTTTTTGTTCTGTTAGTGGTTTATCTTCTTAAGAGGAGCTCAAAGCTTGCTTTCCACAGAGCTGGTACCCTTTGAGAGCAAACACCATCATTGCGAGGAGCAATCCTTACCTCACTGCAAGAAGGCAACTGACTTGATTAAAGGCAGATTGGTAGATTTTGCGCCCCGTACAGCAAATGTGGGGTAAATGGACACCAAGCCTGAACGTCACTGACGTGAAGATTAACTGCCTCTGCCAATGGCTCAACTCCAGTTTGAGGGATATTTCCCACTTTATTTCTTCTGCCAGTTATTCAATATCATGCTCAGCAGCCACACTGAGATGCTGCTGCTCAGAGGTTAAAAAACGAAAACAAAAAACAACAACAGAAGGAACATCATAGTTTCCCTACTGAAAGGCCAGTACTCTACAGTACTATTAGCTGCCCAAGAGGCAGTCTGCTTTTCCAGTAGGAAGTGGTCAGTGTCCTTTGGAGCACTGCTCTTCAGTGGAAAGTACAGCACCAATGGAGGATGTTGCCCTTTGCAGGCACCCAGCTGCCCCTTTGCAAGCCTTGTTCTAGCTCATGCCTAGAAAAATGCCTACATGTGCCTGAATGTGGTCAGATAGTGGTTAGCAATGTGCCTTGAAAAACAAAAACAAATAGAAAAAAATATGTTCTGACAGTTACAATGTTCTCCAAATGCCCAAATGATGGCATTTGTGTTTCTGATTCCGGAGCACAGAAGATATACTGAGGATTTTGTGAGTTTGTTAGAACTGAGGCTCCAAAAAACTTTCTTCAGTGCCAGTTCAGCAACCCTGTGCTGTAAACTGTGATTTAAAAAAAAAAAAAAAAAGAATAAAAAAAAGAAAAATAAAGTCCACCAGAGTTCACAGGTCACTCCTGCAGGGAGTTTGCATTTGCTATAAATCCATTGGTGCTTGCAGTCCCTCTTGCTTTTGTAAGCTGACTGTCCCATAAGACCTAATATCAGAGAGCTGAAAATCTTTAGTGCAAAAAAAAAAAAAAAAAGCACAAAAAAAACCCAACCATAAAGTCTTACAAGTTCTTTTCCTGGAAAAGTTTGGCACCAAGTGGGTGGTAGCTGGCTCCTGTTTGTTCTGTGTGTTGGCCTCATAAAAGCAGCACCGAGAATGCCATCTGCAAGTACCTGGGTTTCCCTGGTGGAGCAGAGAGGTCAGGTTCAGAGCAATGGACCGGGTACTTAGGTGGTGCTGTGACCCCCTGCTCCTCCTGGAGAATTCACATGCTAGATAGAGTGGGAAAGAAAACAGCACTTTCTTAATTGATTTTTTTTTTTTTTAAGTTACCATGCTAGTGGAGTGGTTTTCTCTAGAAAAGAGCCACAGGCTCACAGATTACAGTGGATATACAGTGACACCAAGAGGCAGGGGTTTCCCACCTCCCTCACACAGGGCCCTGGACCAGAGGACTCCCCCCAGGCTGCTGTGCATCGGCTCAGCTTCCCCTCGTCATTCGCTAGTCACAGACACCGAAACTCTTCCTCTTCAGCGTTTGACAGACTGAGCAGCTCTGCTGATCTCACTGCAGAAGTAAGAAGATCTACCACCATCTTTCACCGCATCCCTCTGAGGAACAGAAGGGGAAAAAAAAATGGGGGCAGAAGATATTCACCAACATTTTCTATTGGGCTACTCTGTTAAAGCTGGCCCCAGGCAGCTGGAATTCAGGACAGGATGGTAACCTCTTGGTTGCTTGCCTGCACGTGCTTGCTCTCTCTCGCACATCAGGTACAGCAAAGTGAAGGCTTAAATTCAAAAGGGGCTTCCACTCCAGTAGGCAGGTACCAGGTTGGAGGGGTGGTCTGGGCTGGAGAAACAGGAGCTGCACTGGATTTTGGGCAGAACAGCAGGATGGTTCTTCGAGGACAGCACAGGGGCACAGCAGTTGGCACATTGTTTTGTCTGACTGCACATGTGGGTTTTCTTGTTGTTTTGTTTTTGTTTTTTTTGCCTTTTTTTTTTTTTTTTTTGCTTTAGCTTTTTCATTTTAATGCACGCTGCCAGCATCTGGACGAGGTTGGTTGGTGGCGAGGTATTTGGCTCTCATGCTGGAGGTGTACTGGAGGAAGACAAGAAAAGAAAACAAAACACAAACAACAGAACAGAAAAGTCAGTCATAATGACTAATGTAAACATGGAACGACAGACTACAACCGCCTCCCAGCATAAAATGGTCTGTATTTACTGCATATCAAGGAGCTGCTGGCTTGGTCTGACAAGGAAAATTGCAGAAATTGTTGAGTAGCCAAGTCTGAGTAACATACTGTCAAGCCTGTTGCAAGGTTGCTGGTCAGGTCAGTGCAGATGGGCTAATGATTTAACCAAGCTCTCGATGGAGAAGGAAATCCAACAGTCATTGAGTCCAATTATGCCATATTTCACTTGGGAGAAGAGAGGGAAATGGAAATGATGCAGATGTAAAAACCCAGCACATACCTTCGTCCTCAATTAGTCAGGTTGCCAGAAAAAGGAGGTTGAAAAGGAAATGGAAATAAAGTTCATTGCATTTTACTGCAACGAGGGCATCAGAAGACTGCATGTGACGCAGATGGACAGTTTGAAAGGAAAGTGTGGAAGAATGAATCTTTGTGAGCAATTTATGCCTGAGAAAGAAGAGACCCCCGCCAGAACGGCAACAGGTTGCCATCCCACAAGACGAAATTAGCTAACAGTTATCAGATGGTTAATTATCCACCAATGGCTTGGGATCCAGCCTGCGTACCACGCAGTGGTAGACAAGATTCCAGCCTGGGGGTGAGAAAAGAAATTCACAAAGATAAGAGGTGCCTTTGGTTTGGGGGTTGTTTTCTTCTTTTTTTATTCCAAGCAAGGTAATCCAAAACAGTTCCCAGAAACTACAAGGGGAACATACGCCATTCAGTTTTGACTACTGAGCTGAAAAGCATGCAAATCACACACCGCAGTAAGAACAAAAGTCTTTGTCTTTTTATGCCAATGTGTTCAATGCCTTCATCATGACCATGCTACTGCTTCTGGGATTCTGCTACCATGATACTAACTACCAAGCAATGAGGACAGGTATTTTTCTCCTCTTTTTATACCAGCAAGAGCTTGAATAATTCTATAATATCCATATCTTACTTCCCAAGAGTGCTTTTCAGCATACCGACTTTTTATCACCTTTAAAATTGTACCACGTGAAATAGCCAGTTAAGCTGGCAAAGAGACAAGTGAAAGGCAGTTCCCCACCAGGAGGCAGGATTTATCTTGCGTGCTGGGAAGGAACATTATGAGGCATCCTTAGGCTCTCAAAAGCTCAGATATTCAAAGGGGTTTTCAGAGAGTTAACGGTATTTTAATCAGTTTTCCTTCAAAGACCAAACCTGGCTGAACCTCTGCACAATAGAAGAGAGAGACTGCTCCTTTAGCAGGGCTGACCCTACCAGCACAAGATGAAGACACCTGAGGCTTATTTGCACACTCAACTTTTAGTGTCTTCCATAATTGGAAAACTTTCTGCAGAAAATGGATCTTAATATAAAACTCTGGCCCAGAAATGGCATCTATATTTAGAAGACAAAGGGTCCATATGTTCTTTCTCTTTTTCAGATGTAATTTTTGCCACTGAGAAAGAAAAAGTAGAAAATACCAAGCTGAGCCGGTTGAACTGTATATTCTATACAGTTTATGAAGTATGATTACTGTTTCAGAAATGAAGCTTAGGGCATTATTAAAACATATGGGACTAACCCAACAGGCTCAAAGAAGCTTAGAAGTCAAAGAGCTTTCTCATGATAAGTAGGACACATTTCAGATAGAATCATGCTGAAATTACCAGCCAAGCATCATGCTAAAAAGAGGGTCTTCGAAGGCATTCGATTGCTCATTTTCCATTTGTATTCTATATGTGAAGTGTCAGAGGAGATGAGTATGAACACAGAACTTGCAGTTGCTAAGCTTTTTTAAGAAGTACTTAGAAAAAAAAAATCAAGGATCATGGAAGGTCATTGTGCATCTTGCTAGACAAATCATAGATTCAGCACACAACCTGCAGCATCAACTTTCTTTAGAACATTACAAATCAAGGAAGGCCAATTGATGCATTTCAATGATGTACAAAGTACACTCATTGTGGAGGGAGAAGTTGAAAAGAATTTGCTCCTTCCTCCTCCAAGAAAAAAAACACATATGATTGTTTAAGAGTCACTGAAACAAAGTAATCAAGATTACGAGATTTGGACAGTCAAGCAGAGAGCATTTTACATTCAAACCTACCTGCAATCCACCACAAGGAACAAATCAAGACTCAATAGTCAGAGTTAGGGCTGATGTTCTCTCCTTAACGCAGGATTTTTGCACCTTTGAACCTTTTCCCATTACAGTTTGAACCAGTTACTCCTTCTGTTAAAGTATAATTTTAATGACCATGAAAAGTACGGTTGAAAACTGGAAGCAGAGAGCTAACACTTCTGCACACCCTTCATGAGCAGCACAGCTCTACAAGCATGCACTGAATCTTTTGTCACTGAGTTAGGTTCACTGCATGAATGTTTTGCTCCATATGCTGTTGGCAGTCTCTCGCCCAAGTCCTTCAGTCCTCTGCTGGGAAGCAAAGGAAAGATGCTGTGAAATACACAGATCCCTACATCCGGACAGGCCAATAGATGAAGATGTATCAGCACAAACTTGCCAGTCACATGGATATGAAATCAAAATATATTATCCACAGTTAAAATAGCTTTAGACTTCAGTTCCTTTAAAAAAAAAAATAAAGAAAGACTTCTAAGCCTGAGCACACTAATTCAGAGCTCAGGAGGTCTTGGTCCCTGCTTGGAGGTAACCTGGATACAGTGCCTGACACAGCCATAAGGTACACAGTTGCATTTAGTTTCCTTTAAAGAGGAGCTTTCATAGAAGGATAAAGAACATGCACAGTGCATTGATTCTTCCCGTACTCTCAGTGCCCAGGTGCCTATATGCCCTCTTGTACCTTTCTAAACTCATCACAGATGACAGGACCTTCACCACGCTGTTAGCTCCCCTGAGCTGAGCACCTAACAGCCTTCTTGCCACGTCTCCAGGTGTCTCGTGTTATTCCACACAACACACCTCTCAGTCACTTACCAGTCAGCTAGGACAAACACAGCTGATTGCACGCAAGTTTATTTTTGCATTTCTTAAAAGAAAGAGTCTCTCCTTCACATTTAGCCTTGTTGAGGGCATAAAAACTTTGATAGGCATAATTTGCCAGCACATAAAAGTTAGGTGCTTAACACATGTAGCCTGCATACAAAAGTATCACTGGTTGCAAAAGCTAATACAAATTAATAAGAATAATCAGTTAATTGTAGAGATCATAAATTCTACCAAGTCCTGTGAACTGTGCAGATCATGAATACTTCACTGCTAACTGAGCTACGCTGGAAGATCACTTACCACGTGAAACCATGACTCCAAGTAAAAACCATTTACTGTTTGTGGTTAAAAAAAAACACATCTCTCTTTGGCTACCCTGACTTTGATTTCCTGCCAGAGCTGTTCAGGTAAGCCAATAAAGACCAAAGCTTCTGGAGTCAAGTTCTTAAAAGCTGATCCACCTCTCAAATAGCTACAGCACAGTAAACACACAGGGTTTGGTATCATTATGTATGGGAGGTACAACGTGGAGGGAAACAGCCAATTCCAGCCAGTGGGTTCTGAATTCAAAGGGACTTAAGTTTTCCAAGTCAAAAGAACAGAGCTTCTGTTTGTTTTGTTTGTTTTTAAAGTCTTGGAAAGAATGCGATGGCTTTTTCTTAGCCCTGCAGACAGCCACATTAAACTCTGGGTGTGACCTTAGGTAAACAGAAGACAGTGAAGTCTGAAATGAGGTCATGTTCCAGCCCAGAGGGTATCTCAAATCCAGAATGAAGACTAGATTTTTTTCCCCCCAGACAATATTTTATTGGATAGACCCATAAACAGTTTTCTAGCTTTGCTACGATACCACCTGCAGGAACTAGAAAGCAGAAAAGACACCACAAGCCCAAGAGCAGTCTTTACAAGACTTAAGAAAGTTGTGACCCTTTCAAGGGTGCTAGCACCATGCTTCAAGGCAAGTTTGTGTTCATGCACCATGGGAGAAGGCACCAAGACACCCAACTCAGACAGCACACCTCCCAGCACATCACAAGGCAGGCAGACAAATGGCACGAGGCAGCAAGAAGGCAGACCAAGCAGCAGCGTGACAGAAAGGAACCCAATGCGAGGCTAAGTCCCAACAAGAACAGCAGAAATGGAGGAACAGCAGCTTTATGGACGTGTCTTTCTGGGAACAGACTGTAAGATACGGGCCTTTGGCTGCATGGGCCAAAAACAGCAGGCCTTTATTCCAACTGGAACCAACACCTTCCAGCTGTGGCTGTGGCTCCCTTGGTGGAGCACGCTGTCCTTTACACCAGGTGAGTTGCATGGGTGTTGTAATTATACCTGTATTCAACCAAGCTAAAAACTACAAGGCCTAAGGCAGACCAGCTGCTCTTCTCTGTCTGCACGTGGCTTCCTCATGGACCACCGTGAGGGAGGACACACTGGCTACCTTGGAGAACACCAGCAACAGCAGCACGTTGGGAGATCAGACGGTGAAATGATGCTAAGAGGGCCCTGTTCAGAGCCGATGGGAGATGGATGGAATGAATTGGACACACACAGATCAAACAAAACAGTAAAAAGGTTTGGAAATAGAATGAAATAGATCTTAGTGCTCGTGTCTGGACCCTTCAGGATTTTTTTTTTAAACTTACTCCTTTCTGACTTTAAATGTGAGGATAAAAGGAGGAGCTGCACACAGATCTAACAGGCATTGAAACAACTCTTTAGGACAGGTCACCATCATCAGCTAGGATTTTTCAACAGATCAAAAATCCTACTGAGGAACTTAAAGCATGTGGCAGATACGTATCTGTGGTTGTGGGCACATGCTTTTATAACCAGTCAATACAAAGAGGACAGCAGCAGGGCTCAGAGTTTGCCAAAAAGTTGAAAAAGACACCCTGTCCTGACCGAAAAGCTGCTAGATTGGTTCTTGATAGAAAATGGCTTCTTGGGATGGGAGAACTTCTGTGCTGCATTTGAAGTGCAACATTATTTGTGCATTTAAGCAGGGCTCAGTACTAAGTGTTCAAGCTGTTCTCCAGCGTGGGCTCTGATTTAAAGCAGCCGTGAGCTAGCCTTTAGGAGGCACGGGCCTCTCCAACCATCACATCGTGCACCAGAAGCCCTTCCAAGGTTAATAATGTTCCTTGAGTCTGCACCAGAGCACAACTAAGTAACTTTAACCCTTGGCAGGAGGGAATGGGGTGGGAGGTGCAGAGGAAAGGAATGTGAAGAAATAAAAGGCACTGGCCTGGGATAAACAGTGCAGGGATGACAGGAGTGGTTGGGAGTGGAGAAGGGGTTGAGCAAGAAGGACCTTTTTTTCCAGTACCTGTTCCATTTGCGGGCGCTGTTACCAGTATGTCCGTGCACTGTCCGAGGGCTTAAGCTGCCAGCTCATATGGCTGCTACTGTCCATGGCAGCCAAATACAACTGTGATGACGCAAGAAAGAGAGAAAAAGAGAGTGCAGCCTCAACGTGCATGAAAAACACAGTGCAAGCAAGTGAAACGCTGTGGTGCGTGTCGGTGACAAGGTGGTCTCTACAACCCTAAGGGGATAGCCCTGTGGCAAGAAGGAGAAAACAGAAGGAATGAGAGGAGGGAAAAACAAACAAACAAACAAAAAGCCAGGAAAAGTAACGGACAAACAATGCAGCAGGATCATCACATCTTAGTTTTCACCATCTGTTCTCAGAAAGAAGCTAAATGGAATATATCAGCTCTGTCCACACACTGGGCATACCCTGCTGAGATGGTTAACCCCCTCCTCCTCCCTCCCAGAAGGAGGCAGGGACATGCACATTAATATTCGCTTTTTATCGCTCTCCTTCTAACAGATAAGTTGCTACAAACAGGTCCTGCAAGTTCTTCTGCTTCCATACAGCCTCAGAAATCTACTGTGGAGAGCTGTGAATAGAAAACCAAACAAAAAAAAAAAAAAAAAAAAAAAAAGAGCAAAAACAAACACACAAAAAAAACCAACCAAATAACAATAAAACAGAAAATCCCCCTGTCCCCTGCTGCCTGTCTGTACAACACGGTAGCAAACAGTATTTGACTTCTCTTCACTGCCCATTTACTATCAGCACATCCCTCCAGAAAAGACATTGATGTTACAGTCCATTCCTTGCTTCACCTAGGCAGAAGCTCCCCTTGTCTATAGGAGCAGGGATGCTCTCTCCTCCTCCAGCTCCTACACTTCCCTACAGACCGTATTGCTGTCTGTCAAGTCAAGTTCCTCTGGAAAAAAAAATAAATCTCGTAAACCTCAAAAAATAAACCTCTTCTCAGAAGCCAGCCTAAAGGCACCAGGACACCAGGACTCACATCCCCCTTCAGGGTATTAATGCTACTGAAAAACCAGGGAATGTCTTGCATAACTGCAGCCCCCGTGGAAAGGAGCGTGCTTTTTCAGAAGCACGAGAGCTGTAGGGGAAGGGGAGGCAGGACCTTGGCCTACAGACACTGAACGAACATATGCCTTGGCAGGCCTAGAGGCAGGAAATGGCAGTGGAAAAGCAAGCTCTTGCCATACTGTACTGTGTGCGGCACGTCAGCTCCTCCCGCGGACTGTCGCGTTGCTGAGAGCAGATAATGCTACCAGAGGTTGTGGTTCACAACACCAGGGATTGGGAAAAACCATCTGTATTTCTAAGAAGGCTGCAAGAAACCTGGCAACCTTCCAGTTTTCGTCTTTCTCTACGGTGAGATGAACTGGTCATTTTGAAGTGAAAACATGAATGTGATGTCCCCCTTCCCACCACAGTTCCTACTCCATCCTCCAACATCCTCCCCATGACTTTGAATCGTGCACCACTGAGTGTATTTTCTTTACCTATACCTGGAGACTAGCTGCTGATTAAACATGCTACTACTCATCCTCTGTAATCACACCACCAAGTTAACGAGCACTGCGATGGCATGTTCTCCAGGTTCTGGCGTAAGGTTCACAGGATCCAGTGAAGGAGAGCAAGATTCATCTAGTTCTTACACATACATGAAGGCATGCCCATGTTTTATCCAGCACACCGAAATGGCTACCAGGCCACTCCAAATATCAAAACCTTCCATGAAAGTGTTTTTTTTTTCTTTTTCTTTTTTTTTTTTTTTTCCCTCCGTAGGAAATTAAATACAAAAATAGATTCTAAAGAAAGTAAAAGAGTTGTGAAACAAAGATTTAAAAAAAAAAATCTCAACAGCAACAAAAAAATACAAATTTCATCCTACTGTCTCTTTAGGGCAGATTAAGGAGAGAGGTTCAGCAATAACTCTGAATTTACTGCTTTAACAAATTTCTTTGTAAACTTGAGGAACCAGTGCCACAGATAGCAAGAATACTGCATGCAAGTGAATCATCCTGCTGAAGTCACCCACCAAGACACTCATGCATTTCAGTGGTGGCAGGACTGGGCCCATAGGATTACCAGTGTTAACAGATTTAGTTTTATTATTTTTATGTGCAATGTCAAAAGTAGCAGAGTTGAGTTTTGTTCTCCATGGCAGGTGAGACACGGCTCGTCTATTCAAAGTGCTGCCATTTATGGGCCAGATCCTGTGCTTGGCTACACAACCAGCTCCCTTGAGAGTATACAGGAGTGGTAAATGTGTATTCCCCAAAGTTGCTGAAGCAGAGAGGAGCAGTAAAGAGAGACTTACTGAGGGAGGTGGGGACTCCCGGCCAATGAGCGGGGTATTCTCACAACGGGGGTTCTGGAAATTTGCATTCTGGCTCCTAGGAAAGGAAGACACACATGGTAATGGGGGTACGTGCCACACTTCTCTGGGGAAGGTCTCTGACAGAGCATACATCCCCCCAGCACTACTGTCTCCCTCAAAGCTTTTCTTACAGGCCAAGTGGATCCCCTTTTTCAGTTAAGGACATAAAACTAGCATTATTTTCCTCAGATTAAGCACTATCTTTACACTCGGAACAGCCCACACTGAATCATGTCAAATGATTTAAAAATAGGTTCGTGTGAAAAATCTGCCTCTCTGCAGAGTCAGAACTGCCGTGCTGTAGAAATGGAGATAAAATAAGGACAAAGCCTAAGGGGAAGAAAACGATGTGGCAGCCCAAAAGAGACGGGCCCTGAAGGGAGTCAGTGTGATCAGAGTTCAGCTCTTGTGGAGAAAGCTCTGAAGGTCCCACCTGAACTAGGTAGCTCCAGACTCCAACAAATGTCAGAGCTGGCTGCAATTACTGTGAAGGAAAGAGCCTGCAGGTTTTGTTGTGGCTCTCAGTGTCTCAGAAGGCTTAAAATCTTCTCGCAAAACTGCTCTATCTGAAGAGTCTAGTCTTCAGGGGATCAGATTGTGCAATAAGGAGCCTGGACAATACTACTATTTTTTATTTTTTTTTCTCTGTAGGCAGATGTCTAAATCCCACAGTACAAAGTGATTCATGTTTTTGAGCATGCTGCCTAATAAACCCCTTTCTACTGCAGTACTTTTAAGCAATCCCCTTCTCCCAGCAGATGCTAATCGGGAAACATGCCTTTTGACATTTCAGACAGAATCCCTTACCACCTCCAATGCCTGGTTGAAAGCACCAGCCTCGCAGCGCTTAGCAACGACAAAATCTGAGTGAAGCAGCTTGGGCAAGTTGCAATATGGCCTTTTTGTCAGGATACTCACATGTACTCTGTGACGGGAGCATTGCTGACTGTGTGTGCTGCTGCTGGAATGCTGGTCTCACTGCCATAACTACTCCCACAGCTATAGAGGCTGGGCATGTGCACTCTGTAAAGATTATCGTGTGTCTGTCTGCTCCCCTGAGCAGCTGATTCTTCTTCCCCATCATCATCTGAGCTTCTGCAAGAAGGAAAAAAAGTTCCTCCTAGAACCCTACAATTACCCCACATGTGGGGTTTGCAGGAAACCATGGCAATCCTAGGAACCTCCCAACCATCTTCCACACCTCCACATTTATACCCATTTGGGATGCCTCAGGGCGGCAGTGTCAAACACAGCCTACACCACTGTGACTCAGACCTCCCACAGATACCATCTGGACTTTTCGGCTGCACGATCCCCTACAACACTCTCCCTATGGTCTTCTCTCAGGGCTTGGCAGACAGCACAGCTCTGCAACTGCCCAGCCATATAACGGAAGGATGGACACGCATCCCAAAATACACAGCAAACAGAGGAAAAAAATATATGTAAAAGAGGAAGTGAAGATATACTGGCATGCATCACTCAAAGCAACTTTCAGAGCTGCAGTCTGTGTCCTTCCATTCCTTGTAGCAATATCCACAGAGCTTTTAAGGATATGTCTCTGGAGACTTCTCTGAACTTCCGTTATGGTTACACAGTGAACGCTTCAGCTTCTAACAAAACCCCACAAACCTCTACATGTAGTAAGTTGCAACATTTGCTTCTAGCGCCTTTGTTCTCTCAAAAAGGCCAGGAATTTAAATCAATTTTAATACGGAGCAGAGCTGTTTGTCAGCTGGTTCCTTCCCCCCCGCCTTCCCATATTACTCTCCTTTCCTTATTATGTATAATATACTATTATTTTATCTCCCTAATTAGGGGATGAAGTTTCAAGATTTGAAATATGTTTTAGTGATGCTGAAAAAAGCTAGTAAAACATTCCATAGGAAATGCTTTGCAGCTTGCAGGAGACAACATGGCCATAGCTGTAGCATCCCAAGTATCGCTTGCAGTTTCTGTACCACAAGGTGGCACTGAAGATTTATGCAGGGAATTGAAGCCTGCACATTCTCTTACAGGCAATAAAGTATGACATCCATCACCTCCCCGAGGGAGCTAGAGGAAGAAATGGTGCTCCAGAGAAAGCAAGAGGGAATCTTTCAGTTCACAGCAGCAGGCTGAGCCTGCTGGGGATCGCAATATGGGCAGCAGCTCACACGGAAGGCAGCACAAGAGATAACACTGCATAAACCTTGCTCCTTCAACCAGGCAGACTACCATTCTCCTCCTGAAAATGCTTCTACAGCTGCATGTGGAAGAGGTAAAGAAACCAGCCATTTTCTTATGCGCTATTCTGACGCATTTCCCAAGGCTTTCTCTGTGGGCACTGCAGGCCTGTGGGCTCTGGCTTCCTCCCATTGTTCAGGATGTTCCATTTTACTTTGAACCTTGCACTCAGGCTTAGACCACAAAAATCATGTTTCAGGACCACAGAAGAGAATTTGCTGCACAGCCTACTGCTTTTCTACAAGAACAGAAACATCAAAGCTATTTCAGTAGCTGCATGTGGTGCTGCAGTGAGTCAATGAGACCCTGGGAAGGTTTGTTCAAGACTTCCTGATCAGCCTGCTTGCTGTCATTAATATTAGTGCCAAACAACTCTGCTGTAGCATGAGTGCCACCAGTGTGCAAGCACCTCATCTGCCCATGCTATTGGAAACAAGACTGTTTCCAGTTTTTATTAGCTATGTAAGTCAGTTGCCCCAGTGTTAGCAAAGACAAGAAAGGCATGTGTGGACTGCTTCTCATTCCAGTTCTCTTCCCCATACTAGAACAAATGACTCAAAGCAACACAAGAGAATAGGTACTGTAAGAGATGGCACATTGTTCAAGCATTACCTTTCTCTACAGCTATCAACATTCATCTCTGACTTGACTCATAGTCCTGCAGCGTACTGAATAATTTGCACACATAATGTTCTAGTGCAATAAGGTTCAGATGTAAATATTAACCACAACCAGAGCAAAGCCAGCAGATTTTTTTTTTCTGTTGGACCTGTGCTTAAAAGGCCTCACACTCCTGGGATCATATGGGAAAGAGCTCCAGATGCTCACGGGCACAAATCCAATAGCCAGTCTTCATTAGGAAAGAGCTCTACAACACTACAGGATCTAAACCCTCTCTATACCTCTTTTGCTGCCAAGTGTGTGGGACACTGCACACAATGGAACTGAACATGAGGGCTGTGACAAAGGAGAAGAGAACCAGGTAGATGAGGCCTTCCACTCCATCATAGCAAAAGCCCGTCAAAGCCTGGACGTAATCCTGGAGAGAAAAAATGAGCAGAGTTTCCTGATCACTAGAGAGTTAACATTGAATTCTAATTCAAAAGCCCTCCCCCTGGACTATGTTCTCTGAAATAAGTTAAGAGTTCATAGTTCCTTTTGCAGACCATATTTGTATTTTAATTTCAGGGTCCTCAAGAGTTTTTCATAATTTATCTAACCTTTATTTTCCCTCACAAAGCCCAAATCAGATACAGGCATAGCAGTTTTTTAAGCCCCACACAGTAAGAGATTAAAAGAAAGAAAAAAAAAAAAAAAGCCAAGACAAACTTATGTACCCAACTTAAGACACCACATTTTTCAATAAGCCTCTCAGGTCCTTCACTCAGTCCCTTTGCCTGTGAACACAAGCACGGACTATCTATTTCTCTGCCTTCACAGATGCAGCTAGGGCAACAGTTCAATCATGCTTTACTGCAGCTATAAGGCATTTCATGGGAAAGGCAACAAGCTATGAGCTATGGAAACAAGCTGGCAGTTCCTGAAGCCTTATGGCTGCAGCTTGTAGATGTATAAAGGCATATTATCCAGTTTCCTACCCTGATCTTTAAACACAAAAATAGAAAGCTAGCTTGCTCCAAAATCCCGTTTTCCTTTCTGCAGAAATCAATCAGTAAAGCTGTTATAAACTGTTTTGGCACACCAGAGGTTCGAAATTCTAAAATAATCAGTATGCTATAGGCTCTACACCCCTCTTTGTGCTTTCTTAGGGCAGGCACAGTTACTGAGTACTCACCAAGTGCAGACTCCGACAGTCTACTAAAGCTGTCAGTTGCTGCAAGTTGATCTCTGTTGTATTTAAGACCTCCTGGATCCGCATAAGATAGTCCTGTAAGCAACAAGCCAGTAATTATTGAATGGAAAGGGTTTTACAGAAGCTGATCTCAGGCTTTGTACTCATGGAAGGGAAGCAGAGGGGGAGCAGTTACCTTGGAGGTGGGGTGCTCTCTGCTTGCTGACCTCACGAGCTCCATAACATCATCTTGCATTTCCACCAGAGCCTTGTGACTTCCAGACAGCTTCTGCTCAACACAAAACATGCAGTGTTTTAGCGACTCATGGACCAACAGAACTCCTGGGAATTAAGAGTTACGTCTTGCTCCCAAATACTGAAGCACCTGTATGAATGGTATAAGCTAAGGATGTCTCAACTGACATGGGTTCAGTTCCAATAGGGTTAAGTTCTACTTTTACCAACCTGTAGGAAGGGCAAGCAGAAAACACACACTCAGAGCTGTGGCCAGTGCCAAGAGAGACAGGAAGGAGAAAAGACAAGACACAAAGCACTCATGTTCTCACCACGGCACACAGCTGGATTTTTCTACTAAACCAGATGGCTGAGAAAAAGTTAATGTTAATACTGAAAGTTGTTTACATTGGGGTGCAGCCTTCACGCCCCATTAAAGCATCCATGGGAATTTCACATGCTATAGCATGTCAGAGACTACACTGAACAACCAGAAATGCAACTGATGGCAACAGTGCACAGACTGAAGTGGTCTTCCCCCACCCTTGAAAACAGAGGAAGCCAGGATTTAAAAAATCCTAAATATAAACTGTGAAGCAGCTGGTGTCTGCGGAACAGTGGGTGGTGTGGGTTCCTTCTGGCCTCTGATACACAAGACAAAGTTTGGGATGGGCCCAGGTGCTGTTCCTCAGCCTCCACAAAAAGAATAATGACTCACGTTTATACTTCAGGATACAAACCCCCCAACATCCAAGGGATTTAAGAAGGCATATGTGAGAATCACTCCTCCACCCACTGAAGTGGCTGCAGTTTGGGAGTGGAGTGTTGCCAGTGTTTAATCTAAAAGAACCCATAAGAAGGGATTCAAAGCAGGAAGCCTGTAGTTTCCCACCCTGGCGATAATTATGGGTGCTCTGTCTCCATGTTGCTCCTCTTAGAAGTGCACCATGTAAACAGAGATACCATGAACAAAGCCATGCCCCTCACCACAACACATACAGGCCTCTGTAAGAGGGCATCGTGGACCTGAGGCTATGCAGGCAGTGATGAAGGTGGAAAAAAACTGCTCACTAAATCATCTGCGCAACTGGAAAGTAGCTACCAAAGCTTTACCAACAGGTGGAGTGTTTCCTACAGCTAACACCTTGCAATTTGCTGCATGCTGGCATCAGAAGCGTTTAACCCATGCCCTGCGAGGAGCAGCACGCTGAGAAGGGATGAAGGGAGGAAGGGAGGGTGCTTCCACTCACCTGCTGGAAAGGGTTGGGGTATCCAGCACTACAGGTGATGTAATAGCGGAGGGTATCTGCAAAGACAAAAGAGGAGAAAGTCATACTAGGTACGTTGTTCCAGCTTTACAACAGTTTACGACTGCCACAAGGGAGGTGTTGAGTTCTGAAAGCAATACACAAAATGAAAATGCAATATAAATGGAATCACTTCCCTCTCTCTGTGCAGGATTACAGGGCATGGATGGCACTAGAAAAAGGGATGTAGGCTGCATTTGGGGATAGAAGAAAGATTTGTTTTCTCTTTGTTTCCCTCCCCGCAATTAAGACTGCTACTTTTTTGTTTCGCTCTCAACAATAAAGCAGCACATGGCTGCCCCACTTACATAGTCAGGGGAACCATCAAAAAAGTTTTATTCCAAAGTCAGCAGTATTCACAGTAAAACCACACTACCAGACCGTAGTCTAGGAGAAACCCAGTGGGATGGTTAATTTCTGTAACTTCTGAGTGTCGGAATAACATTCTACGGTCACTGACAGCAGCCAGAGGTAGAGTGCTGCCTAGGGAATATAGCAAAGAGACAACTCAACTTTCAGCCAGTTCTGTTCACCAGCTAGGTCACTAAGCAGCCACAGAAACATTGGCACAGGAGAGGCAGCAGTGCTGATATAAATACAGGCTGCTAACAAAAATACCTGTGAAAGCACAACATTGGGCCAAAGGAGGTGCAGACACACATCCCTGTGCTACCGCACCGTGCTGAAATGTACCACTTCCTAAATAGACAAGCTCATGTGTTTAAAACAAACAAAGAAAAACAGAATCTTCACAACTGGGGATTCTTCTGTCATACTCAGAGACTGGTTTTAGGCAGTGTTCTGTAGAAGAATGTTAGAAAGCCCTCCCTGTTCAAGAAAGTAACTTTCAGTAATATTTCCTAACAACATTATCACCTAGCAAGCAAGCAACGTAATGGAATGTGCTGGGAAAAGAAAAGGATGAAGAACAAGTTCTTGTCTTTTTGACGTGCATTAGGGATGAAAAAGTAAACACAGTCTGTTTTCTGATGGATGTTACTTGCATGTAATTAGATTTTAATTAGAAGGCTCTAGTTAGACTACTTAAAAGAGTGCATATAATTTCCTTTGCATCTTTCTATTGACTTGTGCTAAGAAGGTATATTACATTTTAAATCAATACCACAGACTTGGTCAGGAAAGAAAGCTCCTACCACATGTTAGGATACCAGCAACAAGTTATCTGTTCAAGGGCTCTCAGATCACTTGCTGGTAACATCCTAAAGGTGCGTTTTACCAGCAGCTCTATCAGTAATCGCAGTATGCTCACTGAGTACTCATGTTTATGAGTATGCAGGTAAGTAGGATTGTTAAATCTCCTATTTGCAGGCTTGAAGACACAGTTTCATTTCTCCTTGTTCAGGTGTGTGTGAAAGTTGATTGCTGCCCTCTTCATGAGCCCTCCATAACACTACAACTGCCTGGAGAAAGTCAGCATGCACAAAACACAAATACCAGGCTTTCCCCTGCCATTCTCAATAGTGCTACAGAGGGAAGGAGTTCTGTCAAAGAGTTGATCGTCCCAATACTGTTAGATTAATTCTCAAACATTTACAGTTCTTGAGATGAATGGGAGCATGTCAGCTCAGAAAAATCAAGGGTGAAGTTTGCTCAGTGAAGATAACAAAAGCTCTAAAACACATACACTGCCTCCCCCCTTCTCCCTGTACCCTTTTTTCCATTCCCTTTAATCTTCTATCTGTGACTCTCGGTAAAACATATTCCAGGTCGCAAAGGTATTCTAATCAGTCCCAACTCAGAAATCAGCAAAATGCACAACCAAAAGCAAGGGGAGCTGTGAAGGAAGCAGACCTGACTGTATCCCGATTCTGCCGCACTTCCCATAAATATTGAATGCACCTTTCGGCAAGCCAGCGCACCAGAGACCGAGTGGTGCAACACAGACCGTCAGCTCCTGCACACTGCGATGCAACCTGACAGCTGTGATTTATAATTCATTAGCCTACTTTGGGGCAGCTCCTGCCAGATGCTCCATCTCCCCCTCACCGTCTCTTTCTCTGGGATGACTTCTGCCTCCTCTAAACAGCAATTAGCAAAATCTGGGCAGCAGATTTTAGGAGGGCAGCAGGAACTGCTTCGTGGGCCTCACTTCGAGCAGACCACACAAACTACATGCACAACTACTGTGCCAAGGAAAGGACTGCTCCCCCACACTCGTAAGTCACCCCAACCCATGGGATGGCTAAAGAAAAAATGGATTAAAGTGCCCCTGTGTTGAGAGAACAGCATAGCAAGAACTTTACATACAGCTGTGATCTTGACACCTATTTATTTTAAACCAACAAACCACTAAAAGTTTCACATAGGCTCCCACAGTGGTATCAATTTTACATCACCTTTATAAATGCATCAAGTTGCATGACGCACTGCAGTTATATTGCTCCAGAAATGTTTTTTCAGGCCCTTCCGGATCATCCCTGGTGGGCAGATTACAGATGAGAGTTCCCGATACCATCAGAGTTTGCAACTTGTGAGCCCAGAATCAAAGACTGCTGGTTACAAGTGAAGTAAAAAGCAGAACGGTGAAATGAGTGCGGTAGCACCAGCATTGCAGGCGACTAGTGTGACATTCCGTATGTAAAATGTGTTTTCCGAAATGGCAAAGCCAGCAGGAGCAGCTCTCCCCTGCACTGAACGCAGTGTGTTGATAGCTGCAGTGCTTTAAAACTAATGCTATAATAGGCACTGAGGCTGCCTTGAGGTTATCCTGTGCTGTGAGGCCTGTAAATGAAGAGGAGCGTGACCACTGCTTCCACACCGCCAGGCTGGGAAGAAAGGACAGAACAGGAGGCACCTTCACCACTTTTTAATCCCTATGGAGGCCGCCCTGTACAACAGCAAGTCTCACATTTCTGACCAGAGAACAGCTATGCTAACCCATTATTTGTGCTCTGTTAACAGCTCCAGGCAATTTTGTTTCTCCCCTGTAATTATCTTCCTGTTGCATTTTCCTCTCGAGGAAAATTCCTGAAGGCCGGATCTGATTTTTGAAGCCAGCCTTGAGGAGATGTAGTCTACAGGAGAAGGGTTAGGTAGGGTCACAGTGGCAGCTGCCTGTGCCTGCTGTTGCTAGCAGCAGTCCTCCTGACCCGCTCTCTCAGTGCACAGGCAGTGTGGGAGCAGAAGGCACGGAAGGGAACTATCCGAAATGCGTTATTTTTGTAAAGTCTGTTTTTCCTAGAAAGGAAAGCTGAATTGCCTACTAAAGACAGCTTTAGCTGCTAGAATCTACGCATTGCTTCTGCAACCATGGAGACTTACTATTCATTTCAAAGCTCAGCAGAAACGTGAAAATGGCATTATGCACTTGCCAAAAGGCAGCAAGAAGATCTGTAGGGTAAAGAGCAATCAGGAAAAAAAATCCTAGTTTACAAATGAAAATCCACACCTTGAGTAGTTTTTCCCAGCCATTCTTCATCTCTACTCAAGCATTCTCTAGCCAGCTTGCATTTTACATATATACCCAGATGAGACTGCATCTGTGTGTTCAATCACCAGAGGATGTTGAACTATATGGCCTGTGAAGTCAATGAGGAAGGATACTTTCCTGGCCAGGTTTTCTTGCCCATTAGTTTTGTTTTCCTAAGGCAAAGGGATGTATCTGCATACCAGCTATATTTCTCTTATATACACTGCTGGTACTGGTGAAAGCAGGCTGACTTGATCATGAGTTTTCAGTAAAGAGCTCATAGGCATCCCAAGTGCTCTTCACGCAAAGTTTTCTACTCATCAGGAGCCCAACAAAACAATGCAGGAAAACACAGCTCCTCGATACCAACAACAGCTCAACACAAGCCTTGAGAGCGCCTCTTTGGACAAGCTCTTTCCTACAGCACCCACTCAGCCCAAGCAATAACAGCACAGCCACCACATTCCCCACGTGAGGTTTTGTCCTGGCCTTACTTCTCAGATAGGAAAGGATGGTGGTGGTGGTGCCAGTCCTCTGGTTCATTCAGCTCTGGGCTTCAAAGATGAGAGAGAATCAGCGAGGCCAATTAGGAAGCTGTGTGTAACAAGAAGGACTGCTGCTTATATCTGAGCAGCTAAATTGCAGCATCCAGCCTGAGAAACTTGGCTGGACTGGAGGTAAAAAGCTCCATTATCCATCCCTTGTGGTCAGCAGTTCTTTCAGATGAAGTGAATGTCTCTTCACAATGTAGCTTTCCAGTAAGAGAATCTGGAGAAAGCTCTTCCCGTTGTTTAGACAGATTGTCTTTTTATTTAATTTTATTCAATAAGTCATCTGATAATAACATAATATCAATGAAAACGAATGAGACTAGAAGATGGCCTCCTGCTTTGAAAATAAACATCTTGGCTGCACCAAGCCTTTTTACTAGCAGCAGGAGCTGATTATACAGCCACTGTTCAACTCCATTGGCTTTATCTCAATTAATGAATACAGGGCGAGTTAGGCACATATATATCATGCTCTTCTGCAAAATGATTTAAGCCTCTCCTCCAGGAAACCTGTATTAAGGCTCTCTGCCCAATCCCAGCACACCTCCCCCCCCCCTTTTTTTTTTTTAAATGCAGCACATTTTCTCTACAAAACAAGGACATCTACTTGCCAGCTAAAAACATTACAACAATAATGATGCATTTAATCAGATTATTCTCAGCTCCATTAATTCTATTTAGATTGGCAAACAGCAATTAATACATAAACAGAAATATTAACATACTAGTTGCCCAGTATCCAATGATGTTATTTTTTTTTCTGGAAAATAATACGATAATCAACAGCAAAAAAAAACATTGCAAATACACAAACCTGGGCCACTCAGTGCTAGTCTGAATGCCAGAACACAGGGCTGGGAATATTACAATCCACCATATCTAAAAACAACTTAAAGTAGTGATTAAAGGGAAAAGTTGACCCAGCACTATAAAGCTTCCTGTTGTTTTACATTTAAGATTCTTTGTTGGTTCTTAAACGTCCTTAAAAGCAGATAACAACGCCCAGCCCAGTATCTTATACCCCAGCACTGGTAAAAAGCAGACACCTAGGCAAGAATAAAAAACATGACTGCTCTCCCAGTCCAATTTCAGCTTGAGTGATTTCCAAAATAATCGTGATTTCTACATGTATGGTAACGCCTATTGGATTCTTCTTCCATGGACTGTGAGCCCCTCCTTCA
Source organism: Aythya marila (assembly GCF_965140915.1). Taxonomy (NCBI): domain Eukaryota; kingdom Metazoa; phylum Chordata; class Aves; order Anseriformes; family Anatidae; genus Aythya; species Aythya marila. Next base: position 12,990,180 of record NC_139056.1, read on the forward strand.
ACTCACACCTTCTCTTAGTGATCTGTTTTCTGAACTGAAAAATTCACAGCAGGATGCACTTCAGTGAAACTAGCTGGAACAATCTTGAAACACTCCTGCCTCATCCATCTATCCTGCAGCAAAGCAGAGTGTGTGAAGAGCCTGTGCACTAGATCTGGGAGCCTTCAAACAGCTTCCCCCAGGAGGACAGCCCTGGGTCTGGCTCCCAGCCGCCTGCCCTGCCTCCTCAAGCCTGTCCCCGTCACAGACACAGCTCAACTGATCACAAAGCGATTGCCACAGTTCACAGCCAAGAGTATTAAGGGATACCAACACTTTTTTCAGACTTATAAAGGTGTTTTTAGAGAACTGCCATTGGGATTAAAGCCTCATTGAACAGTTCCATATCACAGCACTGATATTGTGGTCTTCCTTCCTGCTCAGGTGCACAGGACGCTCCCGACGCGGGGGGCCAAGGCCTATTTCCATCGCTTCCTGACCATAAACTACAGCAGAGCAGTGGAAATTCATATGGCAAGGCGGAACATTTGATCACCTCCCCACCAGCTGCCTGGTGTGATGGCAGGCTCAGAAGCAAGGCTGATTTCCTTCTGTAGAGAAGGAAAGGTGCTTGTGAACGCGGAACGGCTGCCGAACAGCAGGGAGCTGACACACCAGCAGCCCACGGAGGAGGCCGGCCTTCCAGCTCAGGCCTGTGACAACACCTGCTCTTCCTCCTCTTCAGCGTCTCACTCAGCCCCATTCACCGTTATTTATGGAGCCTTAGCAACTGTTGGAGCTGGCAGAGCTGCCAGAACAGAGCCTTATTTCACGCCGGGGAGCTGACTGTCCCTGCTGGGGGAAGCAGGAGGAGGGAGGGGAGTGCCAGGCCCAGCCACCAGCAGCCTCCACGTGCACGACACCGAGGAGCAAAAACCTGCAGGAGCTGACAAGAACAAGTGAAACGGAAAAGTTGCATGGAAAGGTGTTCCTTCAGTTTCTCAGGGTCAACCAAATTGTTCCCAAATGTTCTGGTTTGGGTTACCAAGTTACTACAGCACACAGCTGACATTAGTGTCACATATTTCCCCTTGGCCTCCCTAGCCTGTTCATCTCCTCGAACAACACGGAGGCTAGCTGGCACCTGAAGCCACATCGCCGTCACCCTCACAACCAAGGGAGGATTTTCATCTTGTGCAGTGTTAAACACTCATTCTCTTCCCTTATTGCATTTCTTTGTTAAAAAGACCCATCTGTTGTGAGCTGCCAGGCTCTCTCCTCTTCCCTCCAGGAAATCAATAAATAAGGCTCTCCAAGAATAAGCTGCACTGTGGTAATATCAACTGGCATGTACTCTTTTATACTACATTCTGCCTCCAGACATAAATATTTCTTATTGCTTCCAATCCCTGCATCCTCAGCCATCGCTACATACCTAATTCCCCATCAGTTACGCAGTGAGAGGCAGCGATTGGCTAAGCACACAGCAATAACACTAGATCTTGGGTACACATGGCAAATTGTACCATTTGCCATGGTACAATTCCAGCAAATAAGAACCAGCAAAGACACATGTGGCTCCTTTTACAAATCAGTATCATGGCTTATCTGTGATTTATCATCACAGAAATGTATAGAGGGATTATCAGGAGGAGAGAGGGTGGGAGAAAAGAAAAGCTCACTTTATTAGCTAAGCAGCAGACCCAGCCCTGAAAAATACCTTTCCTTTTTAGCACTTATCTCTGCTGGCAAGCACCCAGCCATATTTTTGTTAAGCCACAGTTCTGAATATCTGTTTTGCCCCCAAGGTCCAAATTGGAGGCACCCCTAATCTCAACCAACCACTTCAGTCTAAATTAGGAGTGACAAACACAAAATCCATCAGTGCTTCAGCTGAATGCCACAGTGATGCAGGCATATTGCTTGAAATGGAACAGGGTAAACAAAGCAATCAAAATACTGCATTTATAATGGAAAGGGAAATTCATACTTCTCTTTCCTGCTGTTTCCGTTCATTTACCCTTTAAATTAGCTTTCAAAAGACTCCTATTTATAACCACCATTAAGAGACAAATTGACATATATTTGTTAATAACAAATACAAAAATAAATACTCTAGATGCTGGGATACAGACCCAAGAGCAGATTTTAAAAATGACAACTCAAACTGCACACTCATACTGCTACAGTTCCGTCACTTAAAGGAGGAGAAACAAGACCAAGGCTGCTACATTTAAAGAAAATAATCCATGGAGTTCTGTTGTTCCACTATATCAGCCATTTCCATCTTAGGGCCAAGATGAAATAAAGATTCTAAAGGCTTTTCTGACAAAAATAATTAAAATGTACACATGGACTTCTGACTGGAGTATAAATGCTTTTTGGGAAGAACGCTGGTTTTCCAGAGCTCCACACACATCTGCTTTTTCCACTGTACGCAGGTTGCTGGGTTCCAAACACAGCCACAAATTCTCAGACACTGCCATGCTCCTATGTGACAGCTGGAGCCACAGTTCCCTGTGCCAAAGCCAGACCCAGCACTTACCAGCACTAAGCACTGCATTATCTTCAACCACTTTGGAGACGTAAGCATCAGGGTTAATACAGAAATCACTGGAACCCTAGGTAGAGACAAGACAAAAGGGAAAAGGAATTTCAAAGAACACTAATATCAAAGAGCAGTTGAGCCAGGTTAGCATCAGGGAACCCTCCACTATAGGGATTTTTCAGACACTGAAGTCTCTCATCACCATCCCCTCTAGCACAGCTTTACACAGCCGCAGCAGTGCTGGAGTACGAGCCAGTGCAACCCACCACGGAGTAGCTCTGTACTTCTCATGGACGCAAATTACTGGGACAGCTTCTTAGAACAAGAGACACAGTAAAACAGGCACACCATAATATGCATTAATAGCTACTTAATCTTGTGTTTGATAACTCTGCAGGAAAGGGTGAATGGGACTTGGACAAGAGCCACTTACCACTGCGACAGCCAACTCCAGACCCAAGGATCCCCAGCTGACAATCAGGGCAAACACCCCAAGCAAACAAACCCTGTAGGAGACAGACAGATGGCAGATGTAGAAGCTCTGATTTCAAGCATCCAGATCTTTTACAGGATGTATTATGTGGAGTCCAAAGCAATTACCAAAACCAAAAAATTAACAAATACTGCATCTTCAGACAAATCATCTCATTTTATATGCTGCAGACAGCAGCAACCAGGAAAGTTTATGTCCAGTTGTTGGTTCCCATGTTTCCTGGCCCTGGGGCTGCAGGGAAGGAAGATGCCCAAAGAGAAGCCTTTAGTCTGCTTATAGCAAGGAAGCCAAAGGCACAGGGGTGATCCAGGGGAAGGCAGACTGGCAGACAAATGGCTACAATCCTATCACTTGAACTAGTCTCACTCTGGACATTACTTTCTAAACCCAGAAGATATTCAGAGAAAAATACCCTCCCACCCTATAGATATACATGTATATATAAAAACAACAAAATTGGGCAAATTCCTTCTGTTTCTAGAATAAACAAGGCTGTCTGGTGTAAGCAACGCATTGGCTACATGCAGTGGAAGGAATACTTTGCCCGTGTTAGGATACCTGACTTTGGTCTCCAGCTGTAAGCATCTGAACACCACCTGAGCACCTCACATAGCCCAAGGAGAGAGCCAAGCATCTGTAGGCAAACAGCTCAGAGCAATGGTTCAGATCCCTTCCACAGATGCCACGTGAGCACATCTCTGCACAGACTTAAGTTTCGTTCTGGCAGCCGGACCTCATTACTGGCACAAACAGTGGGAAATGGCTGCTATCAGGCCAAGACAGACACACAAAGCAGCGAGATGATGGAGCGGTCATCTCATTGATACCCAGCTAGCACACAGCAGTAGGAAAAGCTTTTGCACTTCCCCAGCCAGCACATTAGCTCTTCACCTTTGCTGTCAGTATGAGTGCTAGAGACATTTAGGCAAAAGTGCTCCTCAACTCCCTCAGGTATGGGAATGCAGACTAATAAGCTGTATCATTTTATGCATCCCTATCTTCAGAGTAAAGGGGTACTGGCTTGCTTTCTCAGGCATGCTTTTGACTTCAGGCTTTGTAATACAAGGAGGTTCCTCCCACCTTCCCTCCAAAACCAAAACAAAACAACAAAAAAAACACACAACAAACTCATAATCAAGTTATTATTTAGTCAAACCTAGTGTGAGCCATGAGGAAGGGGCATCTCTTTTCTGCTACACTTGTTTCACTGAAGACTAGAGCTTTACAAAAATATATTTGTGGGTCTGATTTTTATTTTTATTTTAAAAAAGATCTATTCCTCAGTTTAACAACATATTTCTGAGGGACCACAGATCCATTCACAGGATGGGAATTCGCCTTGCAGAAGTCATGGAGCCTCACCAGACTGAGCCTTGCACAGCACTCTGGAATAAAGTGGCTGAATACCTTATTATGCTTTTTAAAAAGGGATACAAAAATTATCAGTCATGGATCAGCAAGGTTCTGTGGTTTTATGACATAAGGACAACACCACTTGGTGCCTTCAGCTGAGCGTGGTGATCTGTTCAATGTGACACAGTCGTTGTTTTACTTTAAATGAAGATGACTGGGTCAGTAACTGATTGCTTGGCTGGAAGATCGAAAACTGGCATTTCACCATCTTGCTTGGCTGTGACACACTTGCTTCTCTATGCCATGTGCTCCCTTTGGGGAATGCCTTAATATGAACTTCTGGCTAACATGGAATGAGATTCTAATTTAAACTCTGGGTTTACCATCTGTGCATACACTTGGACTTTTGTCTGTACAACCTGCCAGGTATGAAGTCATCTGGCAAATAACAAATCTGAATACGCATTCCAATTATTAATGGTATCACCATGTACCAGGATAAACTCTTGGCTACGTCAGTTGTCAAACTGTCATTATGTTCACGAAACCAGTATCTTTGCCAAATGTGCCAAATTAAACCAAGCTTCAACATAGAGAAATATTTTTTTTCTTGTAGCGGGGCCTCAGCATGGCAGCATTTGCAGAGCTTTGTAGAAGCAGATACGCATTAATATTGCAGTACCATGGCAACAAGACTCCTCCTCATAGCTGTACAAATCATTGTGTGTTCTCAGTTTAAAGTGTCTTCAGGTGTGACAGCCAAAGGTAAACAAGAGCAGATCGTGACACAAAAGGCATGCTACCAGGCTGTGTAAACACATGCAAAGCTTATCAGCCATTAACAAATGCCTTCACCACTGTAGAGAATTACAGGGAAATTTTTTAAACCTGTAAATTCAAGGGAGGCTGTCCACATTACCATCTACCAGCTGACTCCCAGGCAAACAGAGGCTACCAGTGCTATCCAGCAAAAGGCAGACTACCCAGAGGAGTTACTTGGTTTTGATGTGAAAGCAAAGTGACAACAGTACCACTGAATCTTATAGCTCCTGCCTGTGAACCTCTCTTGCATGTAGCCCTAATCCAAACCACAGAGCAATGTGCTACAAAGGCTCTCTACGTTAAGAGACAGATTTAAACTGTTCAGCCTCAAAAGCCCTTGAAATCAATGGACAAGAGTCTAGAGGTTTAAGCTATCAGGCACTTGCACTCAGCTGGCCTTCCTTCTGCACTGTACCCGGGTCAGGACTTACCCCAAAAGAATGGCTCTGGAGTTTCTAATGAGTCCGAAGAGCACCAGCAAACATATTAGAACGTGGAACAGGAGCAGGCCCAAGTAACCCAGCCACCTGCAGCAAATAAAAACATAGTTGGCAAAGGAAAACTGGTGTATACAAACAATAGATTAAGCAGGTAAAGTAACTAATGGAGAAAAAAAAATTAGCCTCACTTTTCTTTGAGTAAGAGACACTGCTAATGGTTTATCTGCAGAAAGCACTGGCTATTTCCTGGGTATGGAGACCAGGCATGCAAAAGCCTTTAAACAACGTGCTCAGCATACACAGTTGTTGAGAAATGAGACTGCTAATCTTGTGCTACTGTACAAGTTATATGCAACTAGACACCATTAGGCAAAGAAGCATTGCACTTTCTTGAACTAGCCATTTGTCAGAATGTGCTTCAGTTAATCCATACGTGTGGATAGAGGCATTCTTTCATGGAATACACTTGGTGTGATCTTTTATTCAATAACTTTAGTAAAAAGGGAAGTTAGCCAAGGAACAAGTTCAGTTTCCTACTCTATCTAGTTAATATACAAACAATTCCCCAGTTTTAGAACACAAGCTTTTGTACAAGATTTTTTATGTGGAGAATAAGCTTCCCTTCAGTTGGTAATTAACCAACTGAAAATTAAGGGAAAAGTTGTTGCCATGCATTTTCATTTAAACTGAATGCATTTTTGCTCTAAGAAATGAAATCAGTGGACTGGGCCAAGAGCACCTGTAGTAACATACATGGCCTTTGGCTCAACCACCCAGAACACGCACTTAATTATTGCAAAACAGGCCAAAACAAATGCAACCATTGTACTACAGCACAGTACACACCTGTACCAGTCATAGAGGTCAATTTGAATTGCCAGCTCCTCCAGAGACAGCTCTTCATTCTTCCAAAAGGGGATCTCAGTGGTTTGCCTGACCAGATCATCCAAGAGACCTTGTAACTTCTGGATAATGTGCAGGTAGTCTGTCTGCTTTGCAAACATCTCCTCCAGGACAAGTAAGTTTGGCTCCACTGTTTGGTTCAGGGCCACTGCAGTATCTAACACCTACAGTGTGGCAAAGAAAAGAAAAAAAGCTTAGGAAGTCACAGAAGTAAAAGAGGATTCATTCTTACTAGTGAGTTATGGACAGCTTCCAAACTACTGCTTTTCTGTCTTAAGAGGCTGAGACTGCTTGCCCTTCAAAAACAACCTACAAGCATCTATAAAGTTGATTGTTTGCAAGTTGTCCTCTGATGGTATCTCAGCTGAGCCTTCACCATACCTACACACTTTACAACGTGTTAAACAGGCTCTGCTGATAAGCAGGAAATCTTAAATCACAATAGCCATCCCTTTTTTAACCACCTTCTGTACCTTTGCTTTAAACACGGTTTAAAAGTCATTTTCCATATCGAAATATAGAACAGAACAGCACAAACCCAGAACACAGCCACTAGGGCTGTGAAGGCAATTTTTTTTTCCCTTAATATTTGTTCACCTTAGTTCTAAAACAGGTTAAAAATGTCTACAATTAAGTCTAGTGGAGGGACATTTGTGGAAGGTTACAATGCCCTGATATTAGTACCTGTAGCCATCAGGGTTGCAGAAGGTACTGCAAGGTACCATGAAATTTGAGGTACTACAGCAATAACCAATTGTGCTAAAATGATATATTCTACTAACAGACTCATCTGCTTTGGCCTGCCTCCATGTCCATGGAATAGAGCCGATCAGAAGCCGTGTTTAAATCAAGCACAATCGCAAAGAGAAGACTTCATTTAACAAGCTGTGTTTGCTCTGATATTTTTAGAAGAGCTGAAGAAAGCATCACTCCATTAACGGAAATTTTAGCACATCTCTAAGCTTGGAGACTAACAACAACAAAAAAAAGGCAGAGATACAGGCACAGACAGATTCAGGAGAAGAGGTGCCGAGGATGTCTGCTCATTCCCTCATTCCCCATTTGTGAGGGTGCCTCCCCTTGCACTTACCCGGTCCTGGACACCCGCCACAGTGCGGTTTGCATGGCGCAGCGAGTAGGTCAGCCGGTGAATACCGTCACTGGTCTCTCCATTCCCATAGAAGCCAACAGCAATTCCAGCACTGCAGAGGTAAAAAAGCAAGAAAGGGCATAGTTAAAGCTAACGGGTAGCAATACAATGCACCGCTTACCTCTGCAAGGCCCTTCATGGTCACATCAGCACCTTTTACAGGAAGGAAAGCTTCATGCCTCCACAAAGAGCAGCTGGGGTAATTATGCTCCCCAGCAACCACCAGAAAAGTCAATCTGTGAATGTTCTCCTGCATTTCCCACGCAGCCAACAATTGTCTATATAGCATCCATATAATGAACCATCCCTTCTTAATGTGTGAGCTTCATTTATGAATGACAATCTGTTAGAGAGCCATTAGAGAGCTCAGACCCAGCCATGGGCAAGCAGAAATCAAGACAGCCAACATGCACTCCAGTGGCTCCTGCAAGAGGAAATGGGTGCTACCATTGCTCTGCCAGGAACCCCATGCCTTCTCTGGACATGAAATACAGATCATTTCATTACATTTTTAAGAAAAGGATACTGAGAGCTTGCATTGACTACTTGTCTATGGTGGTGTCTTCTGGATCTATTTTCCATGTCTTCTCTAGCTACACTCTGAAATATGCATGAACATCATCTATCTTGATTTATCTTCCATTAGAAGCATTTGAGTTGTACTGATTCAGACTATTTGGAAGCAAAGCTTAATAACTTGCTAGGACAAAAAGCTTATTTATTTTTAAGCAAGTGATTTTCAAGCTTGCAGACACAATTCAACTCCAGCTGCTTGGCAAATTACCACCTATCAGTTGATTTGCCGTAACTGTCCACACATATCAGTCTGCCCCAATTATGAAGTAAACCATATTAGCTTAAGCCTCACTTACAGGAGGAAGATCCTGTAACTGAGTTACAACCAGGAGATTATCTGAAGCAAGTCAGCAATACCCCTTCTATTAAGGCATTACCGCAGGAACTCACCATTCCTCTTCCCAAGCCCATTTTTACTAATAACAGAGGAAGAAAGAACTTGTTAAGGGTTTATACAACTGAACTCAGGGGAAACAAACATTACCAGGATACACATTTCCCATTCTCATGTCACTTTTGTCTTCAGAACATCCAGAATCTTTTCTGGGATGGTTCTCAAGACACCAAGATGGTGGAACTGGAAACGAAGCTGGTGGTGGTGTAGGAGAAAGGATTTTTTTTTTTTTATTATTTAAATATGTTAAAAAAATTCTGGATGAAGCAATTTCCTCACAATAACTTTGTGCTTGGGTTATAGCACCACACTCACAGAGGTGGTTTGAAGGAGGTATGAAAGAGGAAGGAAGCAAGGCAAACAGCTTCCAGAACAAGGAAGTGCAGGGTCTTGGTTTAACAGGAAGGGTCACAAAAGGACATTCAGCGTTCTTCACCTCCATCACCCAGCTGGAGAATGAACCTAAGCAGGCCAGGGTGGGCTTTGTCTGCATAACAGACACTTGCCTAGATTTGCTCTGGCATGTACACCAGTCTGCAGTCCAAATGACTGTTTAAGCTGTCACTCCTGTTCTGCAGGAACACAGCATCCACCCTTCCCTTCCCGTGTCTCACGCATCCCAAAAACAGTGAGCAGAACAATATAGTCACCTGGCTGCACTTCTACGTTTTCTTCACATGTGCAAGAAATAGAAGTAAAGATCACACACTGGAAGCAGAGCCCCTATGAAAATCCACGTCAGCCCCATGCTTTTTCCAACAATAAAATCTCCAGAAATTACAGGGGGCTTGGTCTATAAGCCTTAGCTGAAGAGTCTCCCAGGGATGGAAGACAGCTACATCATACACAAAGAGAGGTAGCACGTATGTAACTCCTAATATTTAGTGTTAATACAAGAATTCAGTCTCTTTCTTCATGAACAACATTCCTCAAATATTTTCACAATGGCAACAATGCTGATAATGGAAGAGAGAAAAGCCCTCTGCATTCCTCCCTGGTTGCAGCTATAATCAGAGCTTGATAATGCATGCCTAGGATGCAGGTGGTGGTGATGAGGATTAACAAAACAGAAACAAACAAAAAAAAACAGCACTCCCCATCCCTGAGAACTAGAGAGATTACAGATCCTGAGCTGTTCCCAGGATAAAACAGCTCAGCATCCCATCACTGCAATTACAAACCTCTGGCTTGAATTTCCCCTGGTCTTATCAGAGCAAACAAATTCAGACAAACCATTTCATTGTCCACAGCAGCAGCAAACTTTAGCAGTTGTTTATACTGTCAACACCAAATAAATTCCAGGACATTCCAGGCATTGAATATGCAGATTTGAACCCTCTAATTGGCAAGTGATGTTTATTCATCCCATTACAGCTACTAGAATGCTATTCTTTCAGCAAAGGCTTGGTGAGTGCCCAAAACCTGCTGCTTGGTTCTCAGTATTCCCACCACAGTAGCACTTTTTTTTTTTGGTGGAAAAGGCTCAGAAACAGCACTCTGCATGAAGTGGCAGCAGTCATTTTGTCCTTAAAGATACAACACTGCTAGGTACCTTAGCCACTTTACACAAGAGAAATATTTATCAAGTGCTGCCAACTACAGGCAACTGACTCAAACCTCTTTACCATATCAGAGAGGCAGAATCATCCCAGCAGCCATCCATCCTCGCAGGCGTCCTGCCCAGCATCGTGTTACCACCCCCAGCCGCCCATAACCACCTAGGTACTGTCACTGCTCATACAGAATCACAGAATCACCTAGGGTGGAAGAGAACTCCAAGATCACCCAGTTCAAAGTCTGACCTAACACTAACAAGTCCTCCACTAAACCATATCCCTAAGCTCTACATCCAAACGTCTTTTAAAGACCTCCAGGGATGGTGACTCAACCACTTCCCTGGGCAGCCCATTCCAATACCTAACACCCTTTTCAGTAAAGAAGTTTTTCCTAATATCCAACCTAAACCTCCCATTGGTGCAACTTTAGCCCCCCCCAAAAAAAAGAAGCACTCGTTCAACCCCTGAGAATCGGCAACGGAGCTGTTTATTGCCGGGACATCTTGCAGGTAAGCCTGTGAGATGCCCATGGTGTTTGGTGGCCAGGGTGCCGAACCAGGGGGTCGTCCAGTTCCACCCCTATGTCCCATGCCACTGCCAGGTTGATTTTCATGCATGCATTCAACGCTGCCATCTGGTTTACGTTTGTGGCTGGGTCCCCCACTGTGTTCTGGATGGTAGGCAAGCCTCTGCTCCCCACGGCTGTCTGTCTGATGTTCCTGCCTTTGCCCCAGGTCCTTCGGGCACTGGTGTCTCTTGTGCTAACGGCACAAGGCTTTTTTCAAAGCCATTATTCTTTGTTCCACAGCTACACTCCCTGGTAGAGTCCCTCCAGCTGGGAGGGGACAGACCCATGACAGCTGACCCCAACCGGCCAAAGGGGTATTCCGTACCACAGGGCGTCATGCAGGACAATTAATTAATGTGGGGTGGCTGGCTGAGGGACGGGAGGGATACCGGCTGCTCGGGGATAGGCTGGGCATCCGCCTCTTCCTGGAGCAATAGGAATTAGGATAAAAGCCATTTAATTCAAGCAACACATTCCTCTAGATGTGCATACCATACATCCACCGGAACCTACAGACAGCACATTAATTATTCCATTACTGCGCAGCAAAAGCCAGCTCTGCATTCGAATGCTGTGCTAGCAAGAGCTACTTACACGGAGCCATTCCTTCTAGGAGCAAGCCGTGTGCCGTTTTGTGGCAGTTCCCCTTCCTATCATGCTAGAGGGAGGGAAGCCATCCATCCCTGCAGCCCAGAGGCACGGGCTGGTTGCAGCTGCCTGGATCCACGCTGTGACCGAGGGGGAAGCTGAGCCAAAGGGCAGGCAGGGGGGAACCGCCGATGGGGGAAGAGAGAAGTGCTGCTATTGCTTTCTGCTTGCATTCGGCCTATCTAAATCCAACAGTTGTTTCAAATCCCTGCCTACACACCCCGGTATAAGTTGCTGTTGTTCAAAGCAGATTTAAGGATTTGAAGCAGTTTTTAACTACCTTTTATTTGATTAAAAAGAACCAGGGGCTCCCTTTCATTTGAGCTTGCTCTTTTAAAGTAAAAATAGATCGACTCATCCTAACCCAACAGTGTTAAGTCCCTGAGGTCAGGACCGATCTCATGGCTTCTTGCACAGACCCCGGACGGCTCCGGAGCCTCAGACAGCGCAGACATCTCCCAGTCCATGATGACAAAACCATCGCCCAGTGAGGAAGCCTGCAGTTCTGTCATGCAGCGTGGATACAAGAACAGCATTCCTGAATGACACAGCTTTCTTCCCACCCTAGCACCCTCTGGAAGATACTCCAACGCATTTTCAACACTTCTGTGGGAAACTCATCTCCGCTTGTGCTATTCTTCCTTCTGCCGCACTCCCCTCCCCAGCACGCACACACCTCAGCTCTTCAGTCCACACCACCCCAGCCTCGGTTCTTCCTCCCAGACCTACTTTTGTCACTCTCCTGCCCCCTTCACTAGCACCACCTCTCCTCTTCCTTCCTTCTCAATGGTATTTTTAAGTAAGAATAATCTTAAAATTTATCTACTAAGCTCCAATGGGACATTTAAGAAATTTCTGCTGATGCTTGATACAGCATTTAAAAAGCCACTTGGTTACTCAGTCATTTTGGTAAGTTTTAAGGCACCCTTGTATGTTAAAAGAAGAAAACAGTACACTCCTAAGATTAACGCTGTCATTACTAATGCATACCCACAGATGCACACTAGGGAGAGACTATGTGCTGCACCAGCTCTTCAGACAGTGATATGACAAGAGACAGACCAGCAGCATGCTGCGACTTCTACATATTCATACAGAGACAACACTATGGTTTTAATTACTGCATGTTGTGTACGTACACTTCAGTATCACTTTTCAACAAGGCTCAAGAAATTCACGTCTGGAGAAAAAAACACCCATTTCCCTCTCTCTTTTCCTGAAAGGCTCACAGCTGAATTTCCCCAAGGACACAGCCTCCCTATTATTTGCATGCAAGAGGTGCATGGGCTTAGGACATTCCATGATAAGGAGACAGCAAAAGAAATCAGGTGTAATTCCACATTTCCTTGTAATACAACCTGCAAAAAATGTTTTCTGGATTACACAAGGTGTACGTGAACAGCAGAGCATTAATCTGGTGCAGAGAACATACTCATGCCTGCTGATGGAGAGATCTTCCAGTCATAACACACACACACAGTGAAAACCCCGTGGGCATCCAGTCACTAGTCTGAAAAGATGAGCACTAGCCATTCACATCACATCTTTAGAAATGAATAATCTAACTACACCAAGTCATCTTTAATTACAGGAACTTCATAAGGAGAGCCCTTTTTAGACTTCATGTTCTCAGGAGGAATGTTAATTTGTCTGTCTAATTACCACCTTGCACTTTAGCACCAAGGGAAAGCGCTATTAGCACTTGAGAAAGCAAGTTTTCACCATTTAATTGCACCCGTTTCTTTCAGGTATCCTTTCCATGAAGCTTCCTACCCACCTTCGGAGCTGAGGTCCCTTGCGGGTGTGTTAGCATGACCTACAGGGATCTGAGGGTGAGGGGATTTATATGAGATGACAACTCCCCATACACACAAACCAATCAAAATTAGTAAAGTCTAGCAACGAACTAGGTTTTCAAGGAATAATCTATGCAAGTCCTTCCTGCAGCTTTGTCATTAAAGCAACCGGGAGGACTCATTAGAGAGGTATTTTGCTGGAGAATTCCTATTAACCAGCTCTGCCCTCCTGCTGGCTCAGCATTCTCCCTTTTGCTCAGCAGGAAAAGAGGTAACAGTGATCCACAGCGATCCAGCACTGAGCAGGATTCACAAACTGCCCTCTGGGTTTAACCACTACCTAGATAAGCAAGTACTAGGCATGGCTGGGATCAACCAGAGTTACCTAGTTCTCAGCTAGGAAGACAACAGCCCACTCCATGGCACTTGGACAGAACAGAGCGGTCTCTGGATCCTCTCACTGCCTGAGCATCCAAGCCACCTTTGTTCCCCCTGGTGCGAACTGCCTCCCAGGTCAGCCTGCAGGCCCAGGCAGACATTCAGAAGAGCTTTATTCCCTCTCGCTGGAACCTAACAGCATCTGCCGGTCTGGCACTTCTGCTGCGTGTCACGCACAGCTAGGACAGGACATCTCCAGTTGACTGATCTTTAACTGCCGGTACCTAATTGGGACTTCCTGCTAGTGCAGATTGGATTCCTTGCTTGTCGGAAGCTGTATCTGCATTCCCAGCCAGATGTCGGGCGCAGAGAGCCAAAAGGCGCCGCGTTGAGTGCGCTGTCGCATCCAGCTGCTGTCAGAGGGGCAGAAAACAGACCCCGGCTTCACAGAGAGCCCAGCACTTGGACAGCACCTGCAGCTCCCAGGGCTGGTACCATCCTGCTACCGCTGCAAGTGCCAGCTTCAGAGGGGAACTTTAAAAAAAAGGCCAGACCAAATATTCAGGCAGTATCACCACAGATTCCAGGAGAATCTTAATTTTAAGGATACTCCTGCATTTAGTACTTGCAGAAACAAATGGTACACCAAGGATGTAAATCAACTGTTCAGATTTTGAGCAAGCTTAAGCCGTTTTCCAGCTTGCGGACATGACTGGGAGTTACATCAAGCCTACCAGAATTTAAATGCTGACCTTCCAACTTTAAATTGTCTCATGCACACTTGGGGAGATATGCAGAAAGCCTCCTCCTCACCCTGCCTACAATTAAAAGCAAACAGAACTACCACACTCTGCAGCAGCTGTCTTGGACACAAATGCTGCATAACAATAGCTAACAAGAGCCTGTAGCAGCAACACAACTATAAATAGCATCAGTTAGTGTTTCTGTAAGGAAGGGTTAGGACCACAGCATTTTCAGTGGATTGGAATGGATGCAGCTGAAGCTCCTGAGATCACTAAAAAGAAAGGTGTCTGAGGTTGAGATTTCTTTTTGTGAGTTGTTCTCTAGTTTGCCTTTCTGTTCCAGGCACTTACTTGCAATCAGCAAAGCATGGAAGAGCTCCCTGCAAAGACAGCACTATTTTTCAAACACACTAGCTCTCCTCCAAACCACTAAGCCCTGGCTTTTACAGGCAAATCCATCCCCAGCTTGCTAAACCCACAACATAGTAATGTCTGCTCTGTGGTGTTTATTCCAGTACTCCAGAGGTTTTCTAGTCTCTCAAGTATGTGCCTCGAAAGAGCAAATACCATTTGCTTTCTAATGGAGAAGTCCATTAATAGCACAGTCTAGCCCCTGAACAGCTAAGCTTGGCCTTCAAGGAACATGTACGCCTCCAAAAGGGTGATGTATCCAGGACATGGTCTATCAGCAGGCTAACAGAAAAAGCGAGCCACGAGATGCAACAAAATACAACTGTCTCGTTGTTACCTCCTTTCTGAACAGGGAACTGCTCTCAGAACTGCAGAGGGGCAACTCAGACCACCTGGACTTTTGGAGTAGCTGATGCTTAGAATTGGCAAGAAAGCTCAGTGTAAATGTCCACGGATCCCAGAGAACTCATTCTGCTCAAGTCAAAACAGACTAAGCCCAAAGTTCTTTCCAGGGGCCTGCAAACATGTTCCTGCTTTCAGATGCCCCATTGTTATATTTCTAGGAAATGGGATCCTTGTCTGCATTGGCAAAAAAAAAAAAAAAAAAAAAAAGAGAGAGAGAGAAGAAAACAGAATGCAAAATCTAAACTCATTCATTTTAACTTCTTCTGCCTATGTTCTCCACCAACTACTTAAATTCGCTGGTTTTCCAGGAACATCTCCAAGAGTGGCTATTGTTCAGTCGTAACATGAAACACTGCTGACACTAGCAGCATTACTAGCAACCCTTGGAGAGAGCTCTGTACATTAGTACATACAACAAAATGTAGCAGTGCCTTATACAGGCTACAAAATCTGAACATCCAAGTCCAAACACCAGTACTTCCAGATCCAAAAGAACGATTTGTGCCTCTTTCTTCATAATCTACTCTCCCCCACAATCATTCTTTTCAGACACCAGACTCTAAGAAATCCCCATCTAGACCCATCAAATACCTGAACTCTGTCTCCCTCCCATTTAAGTGTTAAGCTCCCAAGGACACAGCGTCCTTGATTTACCACTTGAAGCATCAAAGAGCAGCCCATTACCTATTCCTTTTCACATCGCTCAAACCATTAGGCAGTTCAGCAAGTGGCAGAGAGGAAGGAAATGCATTACAGACATTTAAAACATACACCTACCAAGCGGAAAGAGGGATTATTGCCAACATTTACTAACTACAGGCACAGCACTCCAAGCATGAAAACACGATGCAGCACACGATGTCCTGTGCAGCGAGGTGCTCAGCCTTACCTGCACACCAGGGTCGCGATGATGACACACCACGCTGTACAGCAGCAGTCTGCGTTGAGGTGTTCTTCGCTCTTTCGGTGGCGGCAGCACAGCCAGAAGGAGTAGAACAAGAGGAAGAGCAGGTCCAGAGCCAGGCAGGAGAGCGCCACGCCACCCAACAGCAGCAGGGCCTGAGGAAAAGAAAACCGGTCGTCAGCATGGGACCACCAAGCTCCCACAGCACAGGCCATCAACCAGAGGCCTGAGGACTCGACTGTGAGACAGTACTGAAGGCCAAACCTGAAAACTGGTTGTTTAATATGTTATTTCTGGTTTTGTCTGTAAAAGCCACAAACAGGGGGCTCCGAGCACCACTTTCTCCTTGCCCTGCCTCTCTGCTCGATGAAACCATCTCCTGCCTCTGAGCTGCGATGAGCCGAGCCATTTTGTCTGCCCCCTCTGCATGCAGCCAAAGTGAATCAGGGAGGGCTCCCTCTTTACTGCAGATCAGAGGTCAGCAGATTTAAAGAGAAAATAAATGAATAGTTCAGCCAGCTGCCTCTATCTGTACAGTTCTTTAATCCTCATGAATAAATATGCGGGCTTATTCATTAGACACCCAAGTGCATGAGTAGGTTTGAAAGGGGGTGGAATTTATTATGCATGTGTGATATTGAATTATTTTTTTCAAAAAAAAAAAAAAAAAAGAAAAAAAAAGAAAATCTCCATGCAATGCTTCTATTCTAGGTAGACCTAGAATACATGCTAAACCCTCCATATACCATCCACATATACAGATACAGCAAAACTAATGCAGATGCTACAGACACACCAGCTTGAAGGAGTCACAAGCTTCGGTATTGTTGCACCTATTTCTATTCAGCTGTTCCCTGGGAGGAAAGGAAGGCAGAAAGTGTTTAACTCCATTCCGATTTATTTTTATTCAGAAAATCCTGGCTGAAGCCCAAAAATGCAAAACATTTTTGTTAAATAAAAAAACTAAACGAATTCTAACACTAAATCCAGCCACTCTTTCTCAAGTGAATGAATGAAGTAAAAGGATGTTATTTTACCCAGAAGTGTTTTTGGGCAAACCCTTGGGTAGCAGTGACAAATGCCAATGTAGTAAAAACGGCGTAAATATCTGTAGAGGACCTAAGATACCTATTGCTGCCCCAATATTGGGAAGGCAGGCATAGATCTGTATCAGCAAACATAACACTAAGGTTTAAGTTTTTTTACTCAGTCTCTCTTTTTCTCCCCATGCAGAAATTCCTTTAAAATATTTATAGGCTTCCTTCTGATTGAAGCAACAACTGCCTCCTGGTCAAAGATGTGAAACACAGATTGCCGCAGTTGCAGCAAGATTCTCAGCAAAATTTGTGAACACTTCCAAGGGAATCTGGTAGCAAGTTCCTCTTCTGAGGTTTTTCTTTCCCTTCCTTCTCCCCCATCTTACTCCATAGGTACTCCCAGCTGTGTTTGAATTCTGGCAAGCTATATAAGCCACACAATACTTGAACGTACTTCCCAGCCCAGCAAATGGCAGTATTTATGGGCTGTAGTGCCCATCAGATGTACATAATGAGATTCACACCAGTTAGGGCTCTCTTGCTGCATGACAGATGATCCACGTCGCTGTGTGCTGTGTGCCTTCGCGGCCTGAAGAAAGAGACCCAGAGCTCACTGAGCGCGCTGGGGATGTGGGGAGTTTACAGGTGCACCTTCCCCAAACTCAACAGCTGAAACTGAACATTGGGATTTTTAAGCGAGAGAAGCGGGGCTGGAAGGGAAAAAGCACTATCCCCCTTTCCCATGATTACACCAGATGGTGTGTGCACCGCTCGAGTTCCTGAGCACAAAGAGGCCTTCGAGAGGGAAGCTGCATTCGGAGACCCAACTTCTCCCACTTCTGAAGGCCTGCCATGTACAAGCCCTCAGTACTAATTTAACCAACACATTCAGCCTACTGAAGCTCCTTGGGGATACTGGTTATTTTTTAAACGCTTCAGGCTTGGGTAACACACAGCTTGCCTGCGCTGCTTGCCTGCACTTCTTTGCTTGCACTCTCGGCCCTCCTTGCTTGCTAACAGGCATTGCCTCCGGAAAGAAGAACCCACCGAAAAGTCCTCCCAGAGACTTTATTAGCAAAGAAATCACTCTGCAGCTCCAGGTGGAAAGGAACAGCCTCCCTTAGAAGGAACAAACAAACAGAAAAGAGCACACACACAAAGACTGCCACGCACCAAGCAATCTGGAGTTCTCACTTTGAAGGGACGCTTTAATATGTGCTTAAATATAAGCCTTTAGCCAAAAGGGGCTGGCTGGCCAGTACACCCAGATCTGTGTTTCATTTTGCAGAGAATATTTGTTTTCCATTAATGGATATGTGCCACGACAACAAGTGAAATCATCCAGCAGAGCGGTTGTTAATCTTTCTGACTGATGAGTCAGTTTAGGACCCAGAGCCTGGCTGGCAGTGAAAGCCTGGTCGCAACCAAAGATATGCCTGTGCCTGCTTGTTGGGATTAAATAACAGTATTTAAAAAAGGGGGTTGAAGCTGGATAAACCCTCCAAGACTTTATCCTGCAACACTAAATCTGGGACTCGGTTATCCAAGGCCACGTTATCCCAAGTAAATGCAAAATTACGCACTGGGCCTTTTGCCACAAAAGAGCATCAATTCGTCTTCGAACATTTGCTGAACTACCAGAACCTTTATAGCGAATGATGCATGAACTGCCCTTACAGGAAAACGGAGACAACTTCAAGGAGCAACATTTTACCACTGTGCTGACACTAATGGCAGAAGTGGAGACAGAGCAGTCCCTGAAAATGAGTGTAAATCCAAGTGGTATCAACCAGACTGGCAGGAGACGAAGCTGCAGCGTTCAGCAGCTCTTTCAAAATAAAAGTTAATAGCAATGCACAGGGAAGTAACCACGAGCAGCACTGCTAGCTTGGAAAGGCACCGTGAAACCTGAATACACTCGGTCTTGTGCATGCACTGTGCTCAACAGCCTGCTGCAGTGTTAATGGCTTTTCTCAGCTCTGCCTGGGTTGCCAGGATTCGTGGCATTCACCCTCTCAATGGGAATAAGAGGACAAAAAGGGGCAGAAAACATCTAGGTTCCCATGCAGAGAGAGGCACCATCTCTGTAAGAAACAAAAGTCATGGCAAAAACATCCCCTACTAAAACCCCTGGGGCTGGTTAGCTCTACAGAGGCAGGAGTGTTCGCATGGTATGAGGGTACCTTGGGTGCTGATGTAACACCCAAGGACGTGGATGCAGATCAGCCTTCAGCACAGCACGATTCACAGTCTCCAGGATTGACTCAGCCGATACACAGACTTGCCTACTGGATGAAAAATCCCACACCAAACAGCAGGTTGCAGCTCTCTCAGCCCCCAAGTCCCCAGCTGTGATCTACATCATTAGCTCCGTGAGTATCTCTCTGATCTCTGTGGTCCTGGAAGGCTAATTTCTGCTGCTGAAACTGCACTTAAGGGATGTACACGCCACTGCATCGTCCCCCAGCAGGAAGTGCCCTCATGTAAGGAACTGCAATCACAAAGGTAGTCAAGAAGAGCAGTAGTGATCTACACGGATGAGAAAGGAGATATACAAGATATATTTAGGCACATTTCTTAATGAAAACCTAAAAAATAAAAATAAAAAATGAAGCATTGCAATGCAGGAGGTAAACACTGGGTTGCACACAGATGTCAAGGTTTAGCATTGCCTGAAGCCTGCTGGTTTGCCCCTTCACTGGACAGCAGAGTGCTGGCTTAGGGCCTTGTCCTCCCACCACCTCCCCTCTGCCACAAAGGTTACTTGGCACAGGTAGTCCTGGCAGCAGCACGGGGTTAGAAAGTTAATCCTGAATACACAGAGACTCCAAGTAATCCATATTAAGTACAAGTTTTTATGAATTTCAGCCTATCCAATTTCCAATTACCACTTTTTTTGGCCTAAACTATACCAACAGCAGTCCGGCACAGTGAGCAACTTCACATGAAATAGATGACAGCTATTTCTGGATAGCATTGCTATTTTACCACTAGTCATAAAGTCCACTAAAACCTCAAGAAGAAACTTGAGAGGAAACCTAAAAGTCTTCCGACAGTTCTCGAAAAGCACGCAGATTTGCTTTTAAGCTTCCATCAGTAATTTGAAAATTATTTCATCTTAAACTTTGTAATTTCAACCCACAGGACAAAATATAAAACCTACCAGCTATAGCTTTTGAGCATCTCAACAACACAGCTGCCTTAATCATTTCCAGATTGAGAGCTGTTTATAGTTTTACCTTAAAGTTAGCGTTTGCCAAGAGAAAGCTTTCCACTCAATCTGCAACTAATGTTCCTTCTGGATTTCCATGCAGTGACTTAAGATTGCGATAATAAAACAGAGAGAAGAGGTTAAAGGAGTGTGGGAAGAGAAAAACGTTCACCCAGAAGAACAAATGAAGCAAACTGGGCTGCTGCCAAAGCAGCACTCATCTCTATTTATTCCATCAAGGACGGAAGTCTTCTGAGCAAGAAAAGAAACTGCTGTGGGATAGTGTCATGCCCACACTACTTTCCACACCTTTTTTGCAGACCTCAGAACATCTGAGAAGCTCATGTACTCACAGATGATAAATAATTACATCCTACCAAACTGATCTCTGTGTAATGCTGGCAGCAGCAGCAGCACATTCTGACCCCTCATCAGCTCGCTCTGATCGTGCTGAGAGTTCAGAGGCTCGATTTTCATTTCATCTCCCTTCTGGTGAAGAGTGCTCTGTGTGGCGTTTGTCGAGACACCGAACTGTCTCAGGATGTCATTCACCCCACAGCCTCCACAGAAGGATGCAGACTTTCTAGGGAACCCAGCCAGCCACGTATTGGCAAATGTAATTGCGGGGCCTGGGGGGGGAAGGATGTGGAAACCACGACTGATCTCAGCACTAAACCATCCATATCTCCTCCGCCTGGGGGACAGGCCTTCCCAGGCCAATCGCCGCATTCAGCGCAGCGGAGAAGCAAGGCTGGGCAGGAAACGTGCTGTGGAGGAGCCTTTTCCCACGGCACTGAGCCGTATTCTCCTTCGCTCGGGATCCCTCGGCAGCAGGGAAGAGCACCATGGAAACGGAGGCCAGGTTCCACCGTCTCATCTCCTTCTGCAGACATCTCCCAGGGAAAGCACGCTGCAAGGAAGCGCAGCAGATTACAGACACACGCACTAAGAGCAAGCCCACACTGGAGCGGCAATGTAGGCCAACGCTTTGCCTTTGGCTTTTTTGGCTACTGGCTTTCCTTGCTGGAAAAAAAAGGAAAATGACAAGGATTATGTCATGCATATTTTTTTATTTTCATTTAATCACCTGAGGACAAGACAGCAGACACTGGAATAAAACAGATCTACAGTCGAAACGTGTAACACGACTAGATAGCCCAGAGCAGGTTAACCAGGTTGGTTAAACAGCCAAGCTAGCTTCCTTAATGCCGAGAGGCAATCTACATGGGCAAGGGCATTCCAGAGTTAATTGGAATTAGAGCCGTGAACTAAAGTCACTTTAATTACAAATGAGTGTTCACACAGGGGTTTAATGTAGTTTAACTAAAATGGTCTTAATTCAGTGCAGTTTAATTCACTTTAGTGCATTTAAAGTGGTTTAACTAATCTGCTTTGAATTTATTCCTCCAGTTAATTCAGATTAATTTCTCAAGTGCCCTTGTACATGCAACGACTGAGAACAAGGCTAGTTTGATTAGAAATTATCATCATTTCCTCCACGTTAACATTCTGACCCCTTACTTCATAATTAAACACTTTCAACACTGCCCTTATATTTGGTACAATTTGCAGAAGCCACCGGCGCAGAGGCCAGAAAGATGTAACCTTGCTGATAGTTGGTTTACTGCAATACCAAGCATGAAATACAATCATTGCCAGAGTCTGGCTGAGACTGTGCTTTAACAATTTATAGTGCAGGTACATCTACACACCTCAGCTGCCATAGGTTGCGTGGGGACAGGTGCTAGAATTCATCAGAGCACCTCCTATCGCAACCCAAAGGGAGGAGAGCACCCAGTAGAAAGGATTTGCTTAACAATTGGGTTGTGTTTTTTTTTTTTTCCTGCCCACAAATGCAGATCTAAGCCACACTAATCAGCGGTGAACACCGGCATCCTATTGGGCTGAAGTCAAATAACAATCCTTTTATTCCCTCAGCTGTTACCAACTCAGCAATCTCCATCTTACACGGCAAGGAAACATTCCCAGAGGTAAGGGGGTCCTCTAAATTGGATGTTCTTATCCCTCGTTTCTCCATAATGCTGGCTGAAAAACACTATACGCTGCAGCGATGAAAAGAATGAGACACTCACCAAATTCAGTTTCCACTGACAGGTCCCCACAGACTAAATCTTTATTAAATGAGGCTTAGCTCAGAACTGGCAGCTTGTCAAATGAGCATTCTCGCTGAAAAGGAGGATTTCCTTTCTGGGGATTCTGCAAATTCCCTTGCAGGGCTCTAAAAAAACCACGGGCGCATCAGTGTTCATGCAGGTCTTTGCTCCAAATTCCAGACCAGCAAAACGTGTAAGGAATCCCCTTGGGAACAGGCCTCTGGCTTTAGAAGTTCACTCCCTCCTAACGTGCCCGGTCAGATAACGTTAAACGTATTAGCCAGCTTTGTTTAAAGACAAAGATCAAATAAATATTTGGAATATTAAGGCGAAGGGCATTAAGAGGAGCGCCAGAAGAATTGCACAGCTCTCCCACACAGCTCGCGTGCACGCTCAGCTCGCCCATGCCAGACCAGCACAATTTCTCCAGCCCTTCCCTTCCCACAACAGATTAATTCACGCGTTCCTGACCAACGGCGGTCCCTCTACTCGGCCTTTTAGAAGCAGCTTTATTTCCTCGCTTCGAAAGCTGTATCACCATAAAAGCCTTAAAACCCAATCTCCTCACAAGGTAATTTTCCAGCAAACTGGATAATGGAAAGAAACTCCGTGCTACAAAGGCAGCACGAATTTAATGCTCCTACAACTCGGGGATAAGCAAGCAGTGCCTGCGTTACCTGGCCCGAGCCCAGGCGTTGCACAAATTCCCCTGCCAAGCCAAGTCCCCAGCCCCAGCTCTGCTCTTGCTGGCCTGGATCTCCCCAAAGGCGAGGTGCGGTGCTGCCAAGCTGCCTGTTGCACGCAGCCAGGGACCAGGGGAGGCTTGCACAGCTCAGCACGTGATCTCGGCAGTGCTGGTATATTAAAAAAAAAAAAAAAAAAAAAAAAAAAAAAAAAAAAAAAAAGGAAGAAAAAAGGCAGGAAATGCTCAGGCCTGCAGCCCAGTGACTTAATCCAATTTCCCTCCTCTTCCCTCCCCCCTCCTACAATGTGGGCTCTCAGACAATGCACTTCATTTAGGGGGAAAAAAAATCTCATCCTTACTCACTATTAAGCCTATCCTTACTATTAAACCTATCCTTACTCACTATTAAGCAAAGAGTTGGGACACCACATTTTTTACCTATCTCCGCTGACTGTGCATATGCTGGAGCAGACGCCAACCTCAAGGATTTTCTTTCATGCCTCCATCTGCAAGGAGTCTGTGTTTTACTGTGAGCTACCAGCTCTTTTTAGCTATTCTTTAACTGTTTCTTAGTAGATATGGTTTGAAACCCAAGTATTCACAGTGCTCCTGTAAGTTGCAGAGGTCCTGTATAAAGATAGGACATTTCAGCAGAGATGACCACATGCACCCCCTTTTTCTCTCCTGTTCCTCTGCAGGACCTAAAGCCTGTCCTTTCCAGCACGGAGCAGGGAATGACATGGCAGTGGTTTAGATATTTAGGATCACAGCAGTGTTACTTGTCCTGCTTTATCACCTTCTCCTAAAACAGCCACCCAAACCAGAAGAGAGCCATTACGGAGTTTGAAGGCTGGGCTCAGTGCTCGGCTCGGACGTGCAGAGCAGGAGAGGCCCGGCAGAGAGGTTACTGCCAGCTGCACCGACCGTGCCATACCCCATGAACAGCCAGCCTCCAGTCTGCTTTCAGAGGCTTTCCCACACCATTTCTGTTTGGAAGAGGAAATAAAGCACTGGGGAAGAGCGGAAATGAAAAGAGCCACCCCCAAGTGGAATGGAAAACAAAATCTTACCCCAGTTGTGGAAACTTTGCCCAGAGGAACAGCAAGCCATCAACAGGGTGAGCCCATCCCATCATCAGGGACAGGAGTTTCCACAAGCATGACAGCTGTAGATAATGTGGTTGATTCGGTCATTATTTTACATTATTTTGGACTCGATGGATTGCCTTCAGTAATTCAATATCACATCACATGCATAAGTCAAGAAGCTTTGCTGGACAAAGAAGGTACTCCCTCAAGTTTTTTAACAGCATAAGCATCCAGTTGCATTCAGAGCGTGCACACAAGCCCTCTTCCTTGCAGATTCTGCTGGCATCTTTTCTGTGCATCTCATGATTTGCAGACATATCAAAGTAGGGAAAAACAGATCGAGTATGGCCATTTCCCGTCTACCCCACGAGATAAAAAAAACCACACTGACTTTCCAAATTTGTCTCCAAAATTTCCATATGAAAGAAGTTCATTTTAACAGAAGATATTTTTAACAACCCTACTTGGACTGAAGTGATTCTGGAAAGTCAGGCAGGCTTCTTTTTATATTTTTCCACTACTAGACCCTGCACAGTGCCTCATCCCCATAGTGACATCACTGCAGCCTTCCACCTCCAACTAATTTTGGTGGGACTGGAACCAGGATCTGGTAAAGCTCACTGATCGCACACAGGCAAGTAAAGAAGCTCATTTGCTTTGGAGAGAAAAGGCACCCCAGGACCAACAGAAAAGCAGCAGCTTTACCTTTGTTCCCAAGCACTGTGTGCAAATAACGTACTCCAATGTCTACTCGGACCTACCAAATGAGCTCATTTTAAGGAGACTTTTCACAGTAGACCGTGGCTTTGTGGAAAGACTCATAACTGATCTGCAAAGGACACTAAACACTTTTTTTTTCTTTAACAACTATAAGTGGAAACAAGAATCCAGAACTTGCAATCAGAAGGACTGTAAAAGTGCTCTGACTGTACCACAGGAATATAGAAAGCAAGCAGAAACCCAAGAGATATGAAAATACGTAAGACAAATGTAGAAAACATGATCACTGATGGGCCACAGGGGTTGTGTTCTTGAATCATTTACAGAATGACATCTTACCCAGAAAATCCTGCATTGAACCATAAAGTGATGCAGAGTAATGAGAGCGATTCCAAATTGGAATGGGAACCCCAGCGTCAAATTGTTACTAATGTTAGACTTGAAAGGCAACTCAACGCGCCTACTAACATTTCTACAGCTTGCTTCATATCATTGGCACCGTGAAAAGGTCTTTTCCTAAAGAGCAGCTATCACACAAAAGGATTAAGCCACCAGTTGAACTATTTTCTAGTGTAACTAAGAAGCTCTAGCACACACTTTGGCATTTGGGAGCACTTCAGTCTAAAAAAAAATTAATTAAGAAGAAAAGGGATATTTTCCTGGTCAAGATAACACATCTACCTCAAGTGGCTTCTCAGCGTGCTTCTGTTAGCACTGAATGAACAGGAAGGCAAGTTGTTGCACAGAAGTGATGTGAACGGGCTCCACCAATGCTGTTCAGGGGTCTTTGACTTGGAGATCCATGTCCAGTGTGTGCATAAAAAACCTGAAGCCAACCATCAGAATCTAAAGCAAGAAGTTTGGAAAAACAGCAGCAACAAAAAATAATGACAAAAAAAAAAGGGGGGGGCACTGCATTTCCATTTATATTTGCCCCGTTCAGCTTTACTGGCATTTTTCTGTACGACTAAAGCAGGTCAAATGGCCGTTTGCACAGCAAAAACTTACTGTAGTCCGTAACACAAAATAAGCCAGCTACAAGGTGAAAGAAATAGCTCTCCTGATTACATTAGCAAATGACACTGGTACAGCTGCCCTGCTGGCTGACCTCTGGGAAGGAACAGAGAGCAAAATCAAGGGCGAACTGCCCTAAATCTTCAAAAAGTCACAACCCGTGGTGCTATTGCTAGCTTTCCACGTGACATCTTCCTTAAAATAATTTCTATTTGAAGCCAGCTTTAATGCAGGATGTCAGTCATGTGGAGAGGCCACGAAGGACTGGTGAGGGGCAATATCCCATAGGGCCAGCGATTTCCTCCCACTCGCTGGGGCAGGAGGAGCACAGACCTCTGACCCACCTATTGATGTGGCCCTGAGCTGCCCCTCTTGCACAAACAATGCGGACATGCCATTAACTGTCAGGCTGGCAGTGACAAACAGCTGCCACGCTTCTCACCCTAAATTCACTCCCAAACCTCCTCTTTGCAGTCTATTACAGTTGTTTGTTTAAAAATAAAATAAATCTCTTCCTTCGACTTGAAGCCGTGCATTTCCCTTCCCAAAGAGAGGCTCATTCATGTGCAGGAAGCATTTCCACCCCACTTCTTCCTTGGTTTTGTTTTGTGTTTTTTTTGGGGGTTGGGTGGTTTGTTGTTGGTTATTTTTCCTCTCTTTCATTAAAGGAGAAAAAAAAGCTCTCAGACGGACACCTCAGGGAGGAAGACAACCGATATGCACTATGGGGAACCTTCAAACCCAGGAAAAAACTACCATCGAGAGACTAACAGAGGAAGCAGATCAAAAAAAAACCCTCTCCAAGCCAGCCAAGACCCACCACAGTCACA
The DNA here is from genome assembly GCF_965140915.1 of Aythya marila. NCBI lineage: Eukaryota > Metazoa > Chordata > Aves > Anseriformes > Anatidae > Aythya > Aythya marila. The sequence continues at coordinate 13,016,946 of NC_139056.1, forward strand.
GCTGGAGCTGTGTTTCTGCACCACTGACAAGACTGGGAGCGTCATTAACCACCTCTCCTCTCGGCACCGCGGCCTGCGCGAGGGAAGCTGCGGAGCTAAGAAAGGCCCCACGCAGGCTCCTCGCCAAGCGCCGAGAAGGGATTAGGGCCTCCGGCAGCTATGCTGAAGGGAAATGCAGTTAGAATAGAGATGCTTTCTTTAACAGCTTTCGCCATTAGCAGAGCAGAGCTGCAGATGGTCCTCTGAGCGAGCAGGGGGAAATCAGATGGCGCTCCCTCCAGAGCGGCGTCCTGGCAAGGGGTCAGCAAGCCCAGCTTGGACCCTCTGCCCCTGCTGCCCATTCAGCACGCTGTAGGAAGGGGACCACACGCTTTTAAATTCGCATCCCGAATGCCATTCACGGGAGAAGGGCAAGAGGTAGCGGTAAGAGTGCATAGATTGAAAATCTCCGCAGATACAAATGCAATGTGGGGCCACAGCAAGAATCAGAGGGCACCCCCCTATGCAGCTCCAGGTCTGAGCTGCTCTTCTCACGATTTCTGTTTCCCAAGTGGGTTGGGAGAAGAGGTGAAATGGTCTCAGCAAAGCAGGTCATTACAAAGGCTCGTCTGCCTGCAAAGCTGAACAATGTCAAAGGCCATTGGCCTGAAAAAATAAAAAAAGAGTGACAGTACTGGCTTTATATTAGGTATTTAGGGACAAATATGCCTCACTTACCCTCCCTTATCACCAACTTTTGGGAACATATAAGGACAGTGAGCTGTTTTGCTGTACTGGCAGTTATATCAGTTAAAAGAAGCACATATTTGCACCTCTTTGTCCTAACAAGATTGCTTGTAAGCTGCTCTACTTTCCCAAGACAGATACATCATTTACACTAGAAACAAAGGCACTTTAAAAGGTAGACTAATGCACACAGCCCTCCTTCAGATACTCTTCCACCCCGCTCATGGATAGGATCCCAGACCTCGAGTCCTGCACGGGCGTTCATTCATTCATTAATTCTTCTCAAGTGCATTTTGAGATTGATTTTACAAGAGAGTTCCCAGAGCTCTTATGGAGGTTCTGCCTATGCTGATGTCATGGTTATATTTAAAGAAGGAATCCCACTAAAGTGGTTTATAACGTGCTCTGGCAGGACAGTGTAGACAGAGCTAAATCCTATTAAGCTACTTAAGTTGCTTTCCCCTTCTAAAGTCATATGTCAGATGCTGGCCCTACATGTAGCAGCCAACCAGCATCAAACCAGCTTATCAAGAGTCACGCTGAAAACACCAAATCAAGAAAGAATTCGGACACCACACACATGAGGACGGGAAACTGGGGCAGTGTGCTGCTCCAGTAACCCCCTGGGATCCCAGGGGGCGGAGAAGGCTGCTGATTAGCTTTTCATTACAGTTAGGCTGTAACTCGCCTGCACGCCACTGGACTTTATTAGTGAAAGATAAAACAAGAAGGACTTTCTTTACATTTCTCTTGCCCTGAGTCAATACATTTCAGAAGGATTATATGGGAAGTGTATGAATGGAAAGGAAATTTTATAAACAGAGATCACACTAATGAGGGGTAGGGGATAACTGGAAAACAGAAGCAGCACTCAGCCTCAGCTTAGCACCCCAGGGAGCAGGGGAAAGCAGCACTCATAGCTGTCTGGTCTCCTTTCTCAGGAACTTGAAAACAGGCGCCACAGAGTCCTGAAAGATTAATTCCCATAAATGTTAAATGTGCACATTTACAGCTCCAGTTTTACAGCGTTCACTCCACTAAGTCAACATGTCACTGCTACAAGATTCCAGAGAGAAACCTCAATTTCACAGGTCCCTTGAAGTGATAGAAAATAACAGGCTGGAAGAGACCTCTGGAGGTCACTGTAGTCCAACCTGCTGCTAAAAGTAGGGCTAATTTTGTAGTCAGATGAGGTTGCTCTGAGCCATGTCCAGGCAAGTTTCAAGTGTCTCGAGGGCTAGAGTTTCCAAAGCTTCCCTCAGACCCTGCTCCAGCACTATGGAAAAAAATATTCATGAGCAATTACACCCGGGTGCTGCTTCCCTTTGTAACTTATGGTTAGAGTTCCTCCATCCTTCTGCTGTGCATCTCAGAGAACTGCCTGATGCTGCCATCTCTAAACTCCTGCTTCAGGTAGGGGATGGCAGCTCGGGGATCCAGATCCTCCTTGCCTTCTCCTCTCCATGCTGGAGGGGTCAAGGGGAAGGTCAGGCTCTCAGCAGCTCCGTGACCTTCCTCCAGGCACGCTGCAGTCAGTTGGCATCCCTCCTGCACCGGGGCCCCAAATGGTTATGCAGCCATACAGCACGCACGCTGGCACGCATAATTGGTGGAGAGCCTCTGCGTGCAAAGTGGCTGGTGACCCCATTTTAGGGCTATTTTCAGCTTGTTTAGCAAGCCAGGCAAAGCACGAGCCCTTCTGGCCCAGGTTTGCCTCCAGCTGCATGACCTACCCCACCTGCCATGGTCACGAAGCACCAGGAGGTGACAGCTCAGCCCCCACGCGCTGCAAGGCGCAGGCAGGCGCTCTGTGGGCGTGATAAACGCAGCAAGTTCAACCTGAGACTGAACAAGAGACTCAACAGCGTGAACGTTATTCATCAAAACAACAAAACGAGGCAGCGGAGGGGGGTGGAAAGCAGAGGAGAGGCAGAGGGAAAGGGAAAAATAAGCCACGATGGAGCAGTCGCACGCTTCAGACCGAAACCAAGGTGCTGCAGGAGCTATTTGGTGAGCCGGGCCTCACAGATGCTCGTGGTTACCATTGGCTGCTGCCTGCCAGAGCTGCACAGCAACGAGCCCGAGGTAGGAGGCTGCCAGCACGCATGAGAGCTCCCTGCTCAACCCCTCCTCTGCAGACCCACAGCAAGGCGTGACGAGCACCGTGATCGCTTGGGCTCTGCGCCTCGCCGCCTGATCGATCGCGCTCCCCCAGCTGAGGTCAAGCAGGGAGAGGCAGCCCGAGCAGGCAGGACTTGGGGACACGGATCATGGGACCAACACAGAGCAGCTGCTCTGGGTTATTTCTACAAAGCCAAGGTGGGACAAGTTCACGTTCTGCCTCGTTCCGTGGTTCTGGTTGTCCCCGGTGAGCAGGTACTGCAGAGACGGGGACGGGATGGAGGGGACAAGTACGATGTGTGCAGTTGTGCTCGTGTCTGACAGTCGGAGAAGTGCTGACACCCAGAAGGCATTAATGCTCCTCAAAATCAGCACTGCACAGCATCAGCACCGCTCTTGTAAATGTTTCACTCCATTAACTTGGGAAAGTGAGGGAGAAAACAGTCACAACAGGGGACACTACCCAGCCTTGGCTTTTCTGCAAAAAAGGGCTCCAACTCCAAGGGCCAAGACCACACCGGCATTTACAAAAAATAAATTAAAAAAAATAATAATTCAATGCTTCTAACAGAAGGACAAGCAGGAGAGAGTACAGAAGCTGGCATCATGTGGGAAAGTAATTGATGCAGCCGTTGGGCTTACCACCGCCACAGCCACAAAGCAGATCGTGAAATACAATACAGATGCGGAGGAGGAAAACTAGTTCTAGCTCCTGAGTGTGACAGCTCACTGCAGGTGAGCTTGCTACAGCTTTCCTCTAGCACAACTGCCTAAACCAAACCAACGTTAGATGTGAGCAAATAGAAATTAACCTCTTGGTAAGACAAAAAGGAAAAAAAAAAAAAAAAAGTAAAAAAAAAGTGCAGCAATTGGACAAAAAAACTCAAAGATGAGGTGAATGGCTCGCAGTCTTTTGCACAACCTGCTGTGGAGAGAGGTCTGTGATTCCTTCAGCCCAGTCCCCAAACCACCATGTCCCAGAAGCTCTCAGAGAGGGTTAAAGCCACCTGAACACCCTGCCCTAGTCTGCCTCCCTTCCCAGCACAGGCAGGAGGAGCTCAGCTCCTCGTCTGAACAGCCACTGCCGGGCAGGTCAGGTCCACCTCTGCCACAGCCTCTGCTCACCCTGCGAAGCTCTCTTGGAGAGAGAACGAACAGGAGGAAGACCACTGAAATCTGAATAGCAAAACCAACAGCCTAACTTCTACTACTTTGGAAAGAAAGCAAGCCAAAGGTCTCTGTCCTTACATTTGCAAGGAGGCGACTGAAAACAAAACCAAAGAACACAGCAAGGTCTTCGGGCAGCACACGGAAGCTACGAAGAGCGTTACAGGTTAATGATTATACTGCAGAGGCCCATATTAGTCATCTGATCTAAGATCCCAGGTCAGCTACAAGCGTACAGCTGGGGAAGAAACGACTTTGGGACAGGGAGAAGGTGTTTTAGAACAACAGATGCTTTTCTCCATAGTCTGGCTGCTACAAACGTCAGGAGTCCCCGAGAGGCACCACTGTCACCGCCAGAGAAGGAAAAAAGCTCCAGGAAATACAGCACCTTCCCCACACATATTCTTGACAGCGAGAAATGGCAGATACTGCCAGCACACCTAGTACAAAAACATTTTTAAAGTTTTTACGGACTAAGGGTACAAATTCACATGAAAAATATCTGTCACATCTTTTGTTAATTCCCTCAAGGTAAATACAACAGAAGTAGGTGGGGAAACAGTTGATAAGCAGACAGCTAAGGATTGGATTTCTTCATTATTCAGTGCAGTAGCCAACATGGTTTGTAGTCATTTACATGAGCACAGTTCTCAGGCTTGGAAATTACTGTTATTTCTGCATCAGCTTGCTTTTACCCCTACAAAAAAGAGTTAGGGAGCGTAATTTCAATGAGTGGGATCTCCCCGGTGCTGACAGAGTACCGCTTGCCTCGTTAACAGCCGCAGCTGTGTGTAAGTGTGTCAGAGATTGTTCTGACCTTTCTCCAGCATCACTGCTGGACGCGTACCACCAGCCGACAGACAAGAACACCAGTGAGGGTGGGTTGTGACAACTCAGTGCAGCGCTGTCGGCTTGCCCTCCTGCAGTCCCTGCACGCCGCTGGTGCAGTCCCCTGGCTGGAGGAAATGCCACTCTCACCAAAACAAAGCCAGCAAAAAAAAATGGGATAGGAGGCACAGCTGCTTCTAAAAACTTATCATTTACTTCACCCTAGGTAACAGAGAGAAAAAGATATTGAGGTTTTCGTTCATTTTCCTCTCCTCTTACAAAAGGCTGTAAAATCCCCGTGTTCTCCAGTGAACGCCTGCCCAATATCCACTACACAAATATCGAGATGTGTTATTTAAGCAAGCTATCCAGAGGTCACTATCTGTCTAATCTGACCTGCTAGAGCAACGAAGCACAGCAAACACAACTCCACCCTAACAAGGCAAGTCTATTTTTGTTGCTTTGCTTGAGGATCAAAGCTTTTCCCATGGTCCCAGGGACTAAGACCACAAAAAAATTCTCCACTATCAGGACAGGCTCAAGCAAACACCAAGTTCAGGAAATAGCACCCCGCAAAACATGTGTTAGACTAGCCATGCCGATGGCACAACAGCAAGAACGTCGTATCAAAAAGCTGAAACTAAATCAAGGAATCCTCATATCCATAAGCAAACTTAAAGGCACTATCTTATGGGATGCTAGAGAATTTTCCCTCAAAAGACTGCTCACCTCACTGACGGTCGTGGTGCTTTTCATAATCTCGTCCACAAATTCAATCAAGCTCCGGATAAAATCTAATCAAGTTGGACAAGCTGCCTTGTAAGGGCTGTCTTTTCAAGTCCTTTAACAGGAGGCCCGCTCAAAACCAGCCTGTGATGTCCCAGGACTCAAGCAGCTTTATTTCATGTAGCTCATTGCTGTAGGCACCAAAGACCCTCTTGGCTCCCCAGGCTATTTTAATACTCGCTCCGGCGGAGCATTTGATCTCCAGGCGAGTTAGGCTTAGCCTCCTCTCCTTGTTGCTCATTTCCCTAGTGATTTCTCCAGGCACAATGGCTCTCCTAGGTGTAGGAAGAAGCTGCTACCCAAGGAATCCTATTAACATAATGATTCCTCGAGCTCATGGTTCCCTCTGGAAAACGTAACCCACCCCTGAGAACTATTGCTAGCCTGAAGTTACTGATCATCCCAAAGTAAACAGCAAACGCCCATAGACTGACAATATAAAGCATTGACATTTAGGAAGGGCTCATCATTTATGTTTAAGACACGTTTAACACTTCTGTCTGTCCTTCAGAAGCAGAAGTTTCCTCCTTCGGAGGAAGAATTTACTTCCAGGATGATAAACAAGGGGGAAAAGCACATTTATATTTTACTTCACACTACGGCATTTACCTTGTGATCTTTAAGATAATTCAAACTCAAATACAGACCTGGATGCTGATATTGTAAAAACAAACTATTCAAGGAGTTTGGGGTTCTAAAGTTAAAGTTTCATCCATGGACACCAGAAATAACAGCATAACCTTTAAATATTGTGGGGCAAAACAGGGTGACTGGGGTTAAAGCACATCCAGCTACATCCCATGCATCGGCTGGCGTCTGACTCCCATCCACCAAGCACGCAGAAATCCCTGTTCAGACCAACAGCTCTAACACAGTCAGGGCACACCTCTCTATGAGAGCGTGTGTGTGTATTTCCGTATTAGTCACAAGTTTTACTAGAACTAAAAGCTGACAAGGAGAGCACCACTTCTTCCCAGCACCGAACCTGCACACACAGCAGGACAGCAAAGGCTCCCATCCAGCCGAATTCCTGGCATTTCCAAAGTAGTTATTTCCAAACTGCTGAACAGATAAACAGAGCTAGCAAGCTTCCTGCCACCAAGCCACTCCCCACCTTCCTCTCGTTCAGCATGTGTAGCTCAGCTCGTTTCCGATTTTAATTTCGGCAGGAAGAGCTGTTTCAACCAGAGCACAGAAATAAGATGCCCAGAACCCCAGACTCGCTGGCTCTGCACCACATTAAAAAAGCATTCAAAAGGTTTGCTGATTAAAGGAAGGGTGCTGTTATCTCCAACGTGCCAAACGTTTGAAAGGATGTCCCCTCCCAGACACTTCAGTGTATGAAGAGTTCAGTTCCTTTCCTTTCCTAATAATAAAAAAAAAAAAAAAAACCACAAGTAAAATCTTCATAAAACAAAAGAAACTGTTTGTTGTTTTGACTGTGTACCCAGACAGCTTCCAAATAAAATATTCCTGCCATGTCTCCACTCCAGGTTGGTCCCTGGCGAGCATCTCCAATCCTTTACATATCAATATTTCTTTCTGGAAACTCGGCTCTAGGGAGAATGAAGAAGTGAAGAAGCTCAAGCATATTTATCAGGCTTGACAGTTTCTCTCTGTATGCAGCACTGGAAAACAATTTCACTGATAAATGGATGGGCTGTAACTAGTCACACAGCCCTGTATCTTGCTTTCAACCTCATTACTCTTTAAAAGAGGTGTGACTTCGCAAAGGGCTTCAAAACGCAGCCTTGCAGCAGAGAAACTTGCGGGGAAGGTGGGGACGGCAGGTACATTACACAGCTGAACTCCGCAGATCTAGTGAAGATAGTCATTTGTGTTACTGCTTGGCCAGCTGTAGCATGCTATTACAGCACCACCTCAGACTTTGGTGTCAACAGAACGCGGCTCTGTGGGATTTCACGTGTCATTCCTGGAGCTGCAATATGCTTTGCTGGTAAGGAGGTGTGCGCACGCCAGTGGCAGCATCAAATCACAATCAAGTCACATACAATCCACTGCTGAAGAAAGGGAAAGAAATCAAAAATCAATCATGTGCTCAAATGGCAGCCAGAACAGCTCGAGATTGTTAAAGTGATGGAGAGTATGGTCTTCAGTGAGAAAGAAGGAGAGAACAAGCTCGGAAGAGGATGTGTTGGTTCACTTAACGGCAATATTCCCCTGCTTAGTTACAAGTCTGCAGCCATAGAATAACCAGAAATAAAATGTTATCACAAACCTCCTGTCACCAGCGGTATAGTGGTTTGTTCTATCAGCTCTCCAAGCCCCACATTGTTCCTGCCTCCAAACCAGAAAGAAGCCATAAAGAGCAGGAAACAGCCAATCTATAAGCCAAAGCCGGAAGCGTGTCTTTTTTTTTTCCCCCATGATGATTTAAAGGGGAAAAGAAAGAAAACAACTGTGGTTTAGAAAGAGCTATAGGGTCACATGAAGACAGAAGTCAGCCAAGAACTTTTTATTTGTCTCCTGAATTCTGCTTATTGCTTCAACACCCCAAAAGAGAGACTGAACACGAAGCTTTGTGCATGCAGGGCTTTTCCACCTATACCTTACCCCCGATTCTCTGAGTGATGAAGCACTATGGTATGCAGGCACTTCGCTCCTGCCTCTGGTTTATCTGCTTCGCAGGTGTGTTTTCACGGTGACAGACCAGGGCTACGTATTACACAACAGAACACTAAATCACTGGGGGGTTTGCTTGCAAAGGGGATATTTATTTCAACCTATGTCCAGACCCAACCTTCTGTGTGGGTGCACAGTGAGCCAGACCAGGGTTACAATAATTAAACAATAAGAAGAAAACTGTGTTTTACATCTGGATTGGGCGCTCAATCCAGTTCCGTGGCCAGCAGCTCATTCACCCTGGCCTCAAGTTTGCAGACAGCCTTGGTTAGCACCAGGGCTAGTTATAGTGTAACTTCCCCCAGACCTGCCTCTGCGCTGGTGTTGAAACCTGTTCTCAGCCAGATCAGTTCCTTGATTTAATCACTGAGCAACTGCAGGGTGCAAAGCGTGCCTGCCACCGTCCTGGCCATGCCCTTCTGCCTTCCCTTTGCTGGCGACTGCGTAACCATGACCTCAGAAGCCACAAGCTTCCACTTCAAACAGCGATGATTAAAGGGTCTGAAGCTGCACGCTTCGTTTGGGATGGGAGAGTCACGTCAGATTTAGGATTCCAAATGCTGAATTTTGTGCCGAGCACTTCCACAGAGAAAGCTACTAGGGAGACTTGGAGCACACAGCTGCAGATAATGGCAGAGAACACGAGCCAGACCCTTGTGCCCCACAAACCACCCCTCCAGAAAGCACCGCACGGCTCTGCAGCCCGTGTCCTCCTACACGGCATTCACCTCAACGCTCTTTGCACGTCTGTGCTGACTTATTCAACCTTTGTTTGACTTGTAATTTCAACGACAAATAATTCAGTACATACAGCATTTGACTTCCGTGTAGTTTAGGAGCCGCCAGCACCAGCACGCTCCACGCTTGTTTTTTGCAGCACAGAGACCTGCGCACAGCACAATACCCCTGCGTGCTACACGAGCATGATTTACAGCACCCATTCGGAATCAGTCATCGCCTGCTTCTTAGAAACAGGATGTTTAAAGAAAAAAAAAGAGTCTGATGCATCACAGGGAAATAGAGTCACTCTTCAGACATTCAGATAGTAAGTGCGAACCATGCAGCGAAACAGATTGCGTGAAACTACGGTATCTCCTGGGTTTGGAGTGTAAAACCAGGCAAAACTAAAGTTGGTTTGTTTGTGCTGACTTCTACAAGTTAAAGGCAGCCTTACTGTTATAAAAAAAAAAAAAAAAAAAAAAAAAAAAAAAAAAGGTTTTGTAAAGAAAAAGGCAACAATAAACTTTCTTTTGGACCCTCTGATCATACCTAAGCTCCTGAACAATGAAAAAAAAAATAAAAAATACACCACACAGAATTTGAGAAAACCTTGACTTTCTAGGTTATCAGAAAGAAGAGTTTTCCAAAATCTAGCACAAAGGGGGAAGCATTTTGTAATGCTGTGCGGTTCCCAGAACAAAGCATGACCTCTTCCAGCACCAACCCCAGCCTGTGCACACTGCAGGCTCGGACACCGTAAAATCCTCCTGCAATTTACAGATGCAAGAGGGGATGTGGCGACACTTCAGGCAGCCAAAACTTTCCTATTAAGTCAGGGATTGAAAAATGTGCAAGGCAGCAGAATTCTAAGTCACTCTGTCATAATTTCAGCAGGAAACACTCTGCGCTTATCGGCACTGCTTCACACCGCCCCTGCTATGCTAATCCAGGAACTTGCGAGCACTGAAGCGCCTTTGACAGAGAGGGCCATTGTCAAAACGAAGTCCTCCAGCATTTGTTTGCACAGCAGCTACGTCTGGGGAAGAAATCGGTGCAAAGCACTCTGCTGAGAGGTAGGTGCTATTTGGATGGGTTTTAGAGGAAGAAATACAAACACTGTATGCCCTGCCAAATCTTTAGGTGCTTGGAGCTTTGTCGATCCAACGTCTTCTGCGTGTGCCACCATGCCCCGTGCCTCCAAACTAACAGAGCCATGAGTGTTACTGTCACACCTCAGCACCTGCTGGTAGCCAGCGGGGCATGCCATCATTGTGACATGCCTTCATCTGCCAGCACTGCTCCTGTAGGATCATTCGATGCCTGGTGTGCATACTGCTGCTGATGCAGAGGTGCGCTACATGCCAATGCATGTCTGAAAGTAAAAGCAATCCCCAGCAGCTCAAAGCAAAGCTTGTGCCTTTTTAAAAGCACTGAACACAAATGTGTTTCTCCACTTGTGATCAACTTATCCTTTGTAGTTATTCATTTGTATTTCATTGGGAAATTTAAGCTTTTTTGGACACTTGCTTTTGAGACAGGCAGCTTCCCCCATCCCTCCCGAACTGCTCATCTCACCGCTGCAGTTTCGCATTTTGAAAGCATTGCATCCTCCCACCAACACAGTCTCACCAAAGTCAGCAGCTCTGACCTTGAAAATGTGAAACATACTGAAGCTCTCCTTCAGATAGCAGCAGCAGCACTACTCATTGTGGACAAAATTATAAAGAGATAGAAGGAAGCACGTTTGCTTTCATGTCCTAACTTGACTGAGACTTCCCCCCTCGCAGCATAATCCTGAGCTGTTTTTTTTTGTTGTTTTGTTCTGTCTCGAGCTGGATATACCATTAAGTCATATTTCCTTGTCTTCCCAATGCTACCTTTAGATTTATAACCAGCCTTCAAGATGAATTCTTTCTGTACGTAAAGAACCACATTAAGCCAGAAGCACTACAGCCAAAGAGCTTGACATGTCAAGACCACAGCGTTGCACTGTCACCCAACAACCCTCCAGGGAAAGGCTCCTTCACCCAAAACAGCCCCTGTGAGGGCTCCCCCAGACCAGCACCCACACGCAGGGCTCAGCAGTGCCAGCTGAACAGCCAGGTGGCAGTGCTCCCCCCATGGCAGGTCCCCATCACCCAGGGGAGAGGTGACAGGAGGGACTTGAACTTCTGACCACAACCCAGGCTCTTTTCCTCCATGCACTTCGTAACTAACGACTGGCAGCGAGGTGACATTTCGGATTACAGCGTCTTTCAAAAGGAAACTCAAGGGCACGCACTCTTCGCACTGCTGTTTTGTTTTTATGCTCACATCTGAAGTTAGAAATACAGCCTCCTGAAATTAAAAGCAGAACATGAGGAAGGATCCAGCAAAAAAAAAAAAAAAAAAATTAAATCCCGTTCAGGTATTGCACAGCAGCCAGCTGCCTCGTCCATTGACTGTTACACAATCACGTACTGCAGCAGTGCAAAGCAACACAAAGTCAGGGTAAATCCTGACTTTGCTCGTGGAAAAGACTACTCCAGCCTCCCGTACAACATCCAGGCCACAGCCTTTTGGCAGCAAAGCAATGGGTGATTCCTGCTATGGACCATCCTTGTGGTTCCTTTGCCTTTGGTTTGGCTTGCCTTCCAACACACACCTCGTGGCGCTTCAATGATTTCAGTATGTTGTCTCTCACACTGGCCACTTCCACTTAAAACAAACAAAAAAACATTTTAAAAATAGCTTTCAGTGCTGCTACCCTATCAGCATTCTGAATTTATATGTTCCCCAGCGCTGAACATGAAAATACATTATATCAGCTTTTCTGGCTGTTGTTGTTTCTGAAATGCGTTTTCATCAGATCTGCACAAGGAATTGGGGCTTGGTTCCTTATTTGCTGTCTGGCAGCCATTTCCTCTCTTGTTTATTTTTAACTTGGTGTCTTCCAGTTCACTGCTGCAGCTGGATGGACTTTTGGCCAGCTAGCTTCTGAGTGATGAATCACGTTCCTTAGCTTCATAAAAACCTTCGGTGTTAATACCTACATTTCTCTTCATAGTTTACTTCCCATCTGAAAAGAGCTCTTCTGAAGCACCAGGTATCCTTACCCGTGAAGATCAGCAGTTTGCCTATTTGGGACTTTATCACAATGTGGGATTCACCAACTTGTTCACAAAAATCCTCCAGGCTATTTCAGTGCCTCCAGGCACTTCAAATATCTTATACTTAAGATCCATACTTCTCTACACACAATTCTTCTTTCTGCTCTTCATAGGCAGGTATTTCACACCACATCTGTGAACTGCCTTTCACAGAGCATCCTAATCATGAAGAGAAGTGAAAACTATAAACTCCAGTATGGGACTATTAATCTCTTACTAAAAGTTATTCTCTGCCCAGGGGAGGCTGGCAGGCCTCCACTAACTACTGGACCAGCAGTCAAAATACAGCCATCGGAGATTCTCTGAAGCTAAAAAGATGACAGTCATGGCCTCCTAAGCCCTCTCACCTCTTCTCTGTCAACACCTGTGATCACAATTGCATGCCACAAACTTGGATCAGCTCACTAAGAACACCAGCAACACACAGCTAGATCTGCTCAGACCGACTGCATCAGATTAGTGGGGAACATTATCCGACTCCCAAGCTATGAAGGAAACTGGATCTTTGACAAGAGACTTTTCAAAGCCCTCACGGGCTGGCAGCAGTTGCCTGGAATCCTTCACCCTTTTAGCAGGTGTTAAAGCTTCTGGGAAAGAGCCAAGCAGCACTTTTGAGTTACTGAGGCCATCGAACCATTTGTTACATCACCCGAACACTGCAAGAAGTGGGAACAAGTCTCTAGAAAGTTTTGAGCAGCCCTGAGATAAGATACCCTGAAGCAATAAAACAAATACCTGCAAGGACTCTTGTATCTTCATGGAGCTTTTTATTGAATGCAAACAAGTGGTGCATAAACTTCAAAGCAGACCAGGGCATCTGCTCAGATGTTCTGACAAAGCATTGAGTAACTGTTCTCACTTAACTCCACGCAGCATAAAACCCACCACAATACCTCTGGCAATAGCCATGTCCAAGTAAAGTAGTTCCCTTTCCCCTTAACGGTCTATGTAAAGACCTCACAAGGACCTCACAAGACACTGTTAGCCTTCACTGCAGGAGGAGCTAAGAGGGAAGCTTTTGGTTTTGCTGGTTCTTCCCATCAGCTTCAACAATAAAATTGCCAACTCAAGTTCTTACTAAATGGAGAAGTAAGCTGAGTATGTTTTGAGAAAGCGTTTTAATTTGCTTCTCCGGATAGAACTGGTGGAAATAACGCAGTCAGTGTTTCGTAACACACCAACCTTACCCCATCCAGATTGGTGGGCCTAGGGTGTTCTTGACGGGGAGCAGAAAGAAGGAAGGCATGAAATGAAAAGAGCTGGCTCGAATATGTCCCTGGTGTCTTCAAGGTTTTAATCACATTGGCTGAGAAAAGGCAGTCTGCACATTTGCGCCTTGAGATCAGTGACCAGCTCTGTGTGGGGTTTACCTGCTAACCCCACAGGTTCACCTTTTTAAGACCTTGGCACGTCAGTTCAAGGACACGGCTCATGCCACACATGTGTGCCCCCTCCCTGAATGCACATCACTGTGCCCACCCCTCCTCACTCCACGTCAGCACGGATACTTACACGAGGGGACACTTCCTTCCTAAATTCCTTGTGTCCTCCATCCTTACCGGGCTCCGTAATCCTGCTTACAACAGGCTGGTTGCTATGGAAGTGATTAAATTGTCACAAGATTATACCTGAAGGTGGCACACATGCAAGTGAAGGAACCTGAGCAGTTTATTCCGTACACTTACAGACACGATGCAATCCCCACCTAGTGACTAGGAGCTTTAACAGGAGCTCCCAGAAGTAAAAGTGGGCCATGACGAACGCCATCGCATCAGGTCTTCGTTTAGCTTTCTCCTAATAACCAGATGTTTCATTTGCACATCACTGTCACTAATTTCAGTGAGTGCCCCACAGTTGGACAGTACAGCCTCAGCCACTTTCCCAGGACTCAAACCCTTTTGTACTCAGAATGCTATCTCCTTAGTCCTGAGATCACAGTGAAAGAAGTGACAAGACCCTATAACTGAGCTCCGTGTCTTTAACCGCCCTTTTGTTGATTACTGTCTTTTACAGAGCAAGGACTCAGAGCAGGAGAGAGACAGCCAGCCTCAGATCTGACACACTGAGTGAAACGCATGACTAACCCAGCCCGAGCCAGCAGGGTGGGATGGGGAACGTGCCATGAATGCATAACTCCACTGGGGGCCCTATTTGCCAGGGGACAAGGAGAGGGGGCTATCTGGCTGGAAGTTAACTACATGATGGCTAGGAGTGCAGCACAAGCAGCCCAAAGACCCCATTCCTTGCAAGCTGCTGGGAATCAAACAAGACACTTGCCTGCCTATAGAGACCCCACTCATTGGGGCTGGAGGAGCTCAGATCGTTAAAGGCAGGGCTGTACAGGGAGCAAGCACCCTGAATACAGCATTGATACTCACACCCAGCAGCTAGCACTGTTCCCCAGCTGCTGGTACGTGTGTGTCTGAACGCTTGTTGACTCACAGCATGGCTTCAGGGCACTCACCTAGACCAGGCAATCCATAACCCGTTTCAGAAATACTGCAGGAGAACCCGAAGACCCATCTCATCATCCAAAACACGGCTGCACCAAGACAAGAACCTTACAGCAGGGCAGTTAATGTGTTGACTACAAGAATATAATCAAATAATAGTAAATAGCTTGCAGGTAATGTCAAAGGTTGGGCCATTTAATACTTCCTTACTGCAACATCAGAGCAATGCTGCAGTTTCATTTCATGTGTGTCAGGTTGTAACAGGAAAAAAATATTCCATGCTGAGAATAAAGCTGAAGATTAATTACACTGTCATTTGCAGAAGCTCTAATGCCCTCAGCCCTTTTGCAGTTAGCTTAAGTGCATCACACATGGGAGGCAGGCTCTGCATTGACCAGGGCCTGAGGGAAGCTGCACAAAACGCTCAGGATCGGTTTTCCCAAAAGCGACCAGTGACTTGTCAGAAGGCAACAGCAAGTCAAAGGCTCGCGCAGAACATCCCCAGCATGGAAAGTCTTGCAGGACGTGTTTTAACATCAGAGCTGTGGTGGTGTACACGTTTGTGGATAGGAAGTAATGAACTAAGTTGAACTAAACTGTCAGTGGTTTCGGTCTGAAGGCACAGCTGTGAGAAAGAAAGCTCAGCACTCACTAAATCAGACATCCAGCAGCAAAAATCACTTTGGAAAGGAAAAGAAATACAGACGTGCTTGGTTTGAACTTGAACCTGGATATGTGTTCAAGGACTATCTTCGAAACTGTTTCTTTCTTAGGGACCTGTAATTTATTGCATCAAGTAATCAAGATTACTCTTAGCACAGCCATCACAAACCAACCAAACATAATAATTAAGTCCTGAAAGTCTTGCCCATGGGTTATACCTGCAGAACTACATTTCACCTGCTGAATACGCCACTGCTGTGGTACAAGGGGCACGCCTCCTCCCAGCCTAAAGCTTTGCTGACAGCAGCAGAAGAGCATTCAGATCTAGCCACCAAACAATCTTGGATCTGTAGTCTTCCTCAGCACTGGGAACACATTAAGAGGTGGGTCAATCACAGACAGAAGAGACAACAACTAGCAAATAGCAATTCAATGTATTCAGGGACAGTAGTAAGACAAGCAGCATTCTCACAGATCAATGTTTGCTTAGGGAAAGGAAAAAATTAACAGCAACAAAAATTCAGTTGGCTGCTATTGTATTTAACAGATGCTAACCATCTACCCAAACACCAAAAGGATGGAAGGACACTGGAGTGAGACATGCATGTGACCCAGCAAGCACTTGCCTTGGTAAAAATTTCAGTCTTAAGCACAGGGACAGGAAGAATTAACACTGCAGTGGGGATTAGGGTAAAGAGATCCCCATACCTTGCCTCTCAGCGTCACAGGCTAGGAAAGGAGGCAAGTTCACAGCTTGTCCCTTCCTCCTTCTCCCAGAACCTCCATGCCGCCTGAGGCTACAGCTAAGCTGCACTAATAAAAACAGCAGAGCTAGAGTAAACTGTCCAGCCTTGTTATTTACACCTCAGCAGAGTGCTGCCAGCACTCCTGACACTCACGCTGCCTCTCCGGGAGCTGCCTGCTAACACAGCACCGGCAGCACAGCCTCGAGTACCACCCGGCCACGTGGAGCGTTTCCTCAGCAAGGACTGGACATATTTTATACTCATCACCTTTAGTTTACCCTTTAATATTAAAGCGTTTATAACGCTCAGAGAGAGCTGGTGTTTGAAGTGATTTGAACTTGCAGCAGGTCAAGCTGAAAAGGCTGACAAAGGCCCCGCGGTGACCGGGAGAGCCGCTGACAAGCCGGTGAGCACGGGGAGCCCTGCCCAGAACATGGTCTGAGGGCAACCAAGGATTCTGCCAGGTTTTCACCCATTTCTACTTACTCAAAAGCTATTTTAACCTCGCAGATTTGTTGCTCCCACCACTTTGTCTACTGAACATCTGCTGTGTGACCTGTAAGAGCTGTACCACACACGGCCAATGCTCAGCCAGCCCGAGGGTGAGGCCCTGTCCAACCAAGCTCCACGCCCTGCTCGGCTTCGTACCCTGACAGGGGCAGGACAGCAGGACAAGCAGAAAGCCCAGGTCACATTTTGAAATTGCAAAAGTCACACAGGAAGTGTGATGTAGTGTTTTTAAAACAGCCTGCTCATCAAAAACAGACTTCTGTTTCGCTACAGGAGAAGTGTCAAGCAAATCGTTCCGTCCTCACTGGATGTGCCGTGTGTGCTTTCCTCTACATCCAGACAAAAACAGACCCAAAACACAGATGATCCGTTTTTTCCTGCCACCTACAGTAACTGAAGCGGTCTCCCTCTTACGGGAGCATGAACATTATTAATACTTGTCAATCTGAACATGAGTACCTCTCATCTAGTCCCGTGCAGTAACTGCCACCTACTGAAGTCCAAGGCGTTCAGTCTAACCTGACTTAACTTCAAATCCTAAGAAAAAAATTCCTATCTTTTTAACTGTCCCTGTCTACGCACAGTGACAGCCAGCTATCTCTATCCCCAGCCTTGTGCTAGGTCCGTGTCTTTCAGTATTGCTTGCGCTTGACAGCCTGTCAGTCCAAAGCTAAAGGGAGATCATGTTTGCAGGGGCTGCCACTGCACTCGCAGTGATCCTAACAACACGTACAGTTGGAACAGGGTAGAAATAACAAGTCCTTCTCTGAAGGCCTGTTAGCCTTCCCTCCTGTTCTCCTTCTCTAAAAAAGCACGAGTATTACAAAAATACCAGAAGCAACAAAAACTTCTCCAATAAGACCCTAGTCATGTGTTGCCGGGGTCACCCACACAGCTTAGTTCTGGAAGTCACCTTCCTCCTTTTTTAAAAAACAAGAAGAGATGACAAAATAATGGAAGTTTATTATTGTTTTTTTCCCCCAGAAGACTTGAAAAAAGTACCTGGTGCTTTTTGTTGTAAAACATTCAGCTGTTCCCTGGCTTCCAAACAGCAAGAGGAGCACTGTTTGCAAAGCCAGCAACTGTGCATTATGTTCTTATTGCAAAAGTCCAAATCTGCAAAGAAGCTAGAGTTTTAAGAGATGTTTGCATCAGTTTTGATTCGATTACCCCTCATGTCTTTGTTTTAAAGTTACCTGTTTGCACTCCCCAGTAAATACACTCTCCACTCAGCACCACAAGGCACGATTTGGCCAGCCACCAAGCACTCCCAGCTCTTTCCCCTATCACTACACCTGTCTATGGTCTCTACCGAAAACCAAACCAAGAGCTCACCCAATACACATTCACCAAAAAACATGCAACTCCTGCAATTGATGCAGCATAGCTTGTTGCAACTGCAAACATTCCTAGGCTATAGTAATTACAAACCCATGGCTAGGTGTCTGATTAAAGAAGGAACGAATTAATGAGTTTTACCAAAGGCTTTCAAGTCAACATTATAATTTTCACCCTTAATCAGCAGCAGGACACTCAAAGGACAACGTGAGCAGGATCAAGAGCAGAAGGGGGGAAAGCCTGACCCTGGCTGGCGCTCCCCCATCACGTCCCACTCCAGCACGTCGCTGCCATTCAGATGCTGGCAGCCAGAGCCAACCCAGCAGGAAAACACCCGGGCCTTTTGGACAGCTGAATGCAAAAACGCTTCCTGAAGCGGTCGCGAAGCACACACCAGCCTCTGAATGCAGAGGAGCGGCCAGATCCTGCACAAGAGACCGTGCAGCGCCGACTCCGCCGCTCCCATTCATCCCAGCCCCAGCCCCCCCCAGCCCTAACAATTGCAGTTCAGTCCCAAGCTCCCAAGGAGGCAGAAATTGAAAACACGTTTCCATTGAAGCACAGCTTGAATTTCATGAATTCCATTACTCTCAACTTTCTCAGCATTTCCTGGAGTGAATACTGTAAGAGAGGGGAGGGGAGGTGGGGACTGCACGAGACAGCGGCCCCATTCCGCCCCTCTGCCTGCGCCCCAAAAGCACAGAGGCACTTCCAGGGAGGCAGCGACACAGGGGCTGTTCCTAAAATTAAGGAAATAAGTACGGAACAGCTCAACACAAGCGTAGAGGGAAGAAAGCATTACAAGTTCAGCAATGGGACAGGAAGCACCTCCTCAGCAGGATGAAGAAATCCCAGCAGCTGCAGCCCGTGTCCAAACTACCCCAGGTCATCAGCTGTAGCCAAGCCCCACAGAAACTCAAGAGATCTGCTGCACTGTAGGGATTTTACCCCAAGGAAAGAGCATGAAGTATGGTGCGGTCATGCTCCGCCTGCTACATTACTCAAAAAACTGCCATTCAACACTGAAGCAATTATAATTATCAGAGAAAACAGACAGCAGCAAGCAAGGGGTCATTTTTGCTTCACATGTCCAGTTATAACCCAAGCAACTTTGGGATTATTCAGCTTTGCTAATTAACACCCTCTGGACAGTTTTGCTGCCATTAGCAATATTTGTAACAGGCTCCCTCTTCCTCTCCCCCAGCTTGGGCCTTATCTGAAGGGGCATTACATCATCTGCCACACTGAGTCTCCTTGTAACAGACACTATTATGCGAGTGAAGTGCCTCCATTTGGATTTTGGAGTTATTTTGAATTTCGGCGTTGAATAGGAGGCTTGTTTAAATTCTCCGCATGAACAGCGGCGTTTCATAGCCTGAAAAGGGTGCCCGTGCACAGGCACCAACTCTGGCATAACAACACATCTGAATGTGTTACACGTTTGTGAAACATCCATTCCCCACATTCCAGGTCCCCCTTCTCCAGGAATAAGCCTGGCATTGTTAGCACCGATTAGCAGGATCTTTCATCCCCAACTTCACACGGCAAAGGACTTCCATGGCGATGCACGCGGGGCACCATTCTGAGGCACATCAGCCAGAAAGAGCCTTTCGCACGACCCAAGGAGATTGGAGATCACAACCTGAGGGTATGGCTCCAGTTAGAGGGAAGGGGGTAAGGGGGGCAGCTCCTTCTCCTGGCTGGATTCAATTCTGCTCTTCCTATTGACCAAAAAAATATTCACTTGTTCAGATGGTAACTCAGAAGTCTGGCCCATGTTACACCTGTTAAAGAAAACAACCTGATAATCACCTGAAAGCGAGAATTATTCTAAATGTTACCAGCATCTCCCAGTGCTTAGAGGAAGGCATGGATACAAGTTATTGTTATACTGAGTTACACCAACCCTTGTGTCCATTCATGCAGGCTAGCTTTTTATTTTTTTTTTCCCCCTTTTGGCAAGGGAATAGCACACAAATGACTACTTTACAAGAGCATGTACATTTGTGGCTTACTAAATCCTAAAGCTCACAATTATGGGATCAGACTGAAAAACTACAAGTGGCTCACTACCCAGAAATCTAAAGAAAAAAAAAATAGAGACAAATTTGAAATTAAAGACTTTGCAGCATTAAAGTGTGCTGAGTTTTGCTCTTTCCCAGTTTATCCGATAAAAAAGGAAAAGGCATCAGCATGACACTGTCCTTGCAATGTCCATTCATGAGATACCTGCTGACCCCTTCACCATGCAGCAAAGGTTATTGCTAGTTTGGGGATAAATGCAACCAACTCCTAGTTATCCACTACTGTAATACAACGATTATCTCAGCTGCTCCCTGAGGAGTAGAAAAAGGCAGGATTTCTAACAGAGATGACTTTTTTCTTTTTTTAGACCATCATCCGAGTGTGTCCCCAGGACTGAAAGTCTTGCGTGACCTTGATCTTCCTCGGTGTTAGTTCACCTGTCTTGTTAATCATCGTCTTCCAAAACAAAGAACTAGTAGGATGACATGCTAGAAAGCGCAGACAGCCTTGCTGAGAGGGAAGCGGGGTTATTGGTTTTTCTTTAATTATTTGAGACAACTCTCCAGCATGTCAATATGTCCCTGAGTATTTTGAGTCCTATTCAAGTCTCAAAAGCGGGAATTAGTTTAGAAAGTTCAGTCTAGAAGGCAATCCTGATGTATTCCAAAGTTACTCGAGCCCTGTCTGAATCTCAGAGCAACGAAATTCCCAGACATCACGTCCCTTCCCCCAGCTATGGGAACTACATTCAGCTGAAAACAAGCCAAGTTCTCCTACCCACTCAAGGGGAATGGGAAATCTCAACGTAACCGGTAGAAAGCTTACTACTAAAAGAGAAAACAGAAACCAGAGAAGTGACAGCCATCAAGAGCTTAGCTACGAATGAGATGACTGCCCTCCACCTCCCAGAAACGGAGAGTGAGCCCCATCTTACTCAGTGCTGGCTCATAAAAGAATGACTTCAGGAGAAGCGTTAACCAACGCGGCTTCCTCTTCAGGGCTCTGATCACAGAGGTACAGAGGTGTCCCACAGGAGAGTCACAAAGAGCTGACCACACGTGCTCTGCCACGACACCGTCTTACTGCACCAACACCCAAAGCATGGAGTGTTGATTCTGGGTTTCACCCTTTCCACCAGCACGTATGCAGGTGGGTGGGAACCGGGGGGAAAGAGCTATAAATTAGCCTTGTCCTGAAGAAAAAGGCAGAAAAGAAGGAAATAAATAAATAAATAAATAAAAGCCAGGGGATTTGAGGATGCCTGTCCCTCCAAATGTCTAAAAGTCGCTATGTCAAGAAATCTGACATGACAAAGGCCCCAGACTTTTGTGTCTCATTCTCAATAGACAAGGTTTTGTTTACATATTCAAAAATACATCTAATCCCAAAATACAAGCAAGACAGATCTCAAGAAGAGTTGTGCACAGCTCCCATACCCCACATTCAAAACCTTGGGATTAAGTCAGAGGAAAGCAACTGACTTCCGCCCCTTGGTCGCCAGAGTCATGCCCAATGAGATATATTCTGGGTGAGAACTTCTCACTTCCCCTAATAATGAAAAATAAGAAGCAATAAAGCCCACACCAATGTCTGCTTGAAGCACTGCTCATTTTATCAGATGAACCTTTAAACAAAGGCTTTTTGTGAACTTGAAAAGCATGGCTTCTCCTCCCTCAGAAAGGCATTAAGAATCAAGGAAAAAAAAAAAAAGGAAAGATGGAGTAAGACACTGATTTTGCTTGTTCCCTTCTCCAGAACACCAGTGAGCAGGCGTTGTAGCTAGATACCAAGATGAGCTTCCTGAGCAGCCGTATTATTCTGGTGGCAAACAACATCAGAGAACCTCACCTACATTTTCAGTTCCTGTTTACACTCCTTTTCTAAAGTAAAAGCAAAACCCAAGGTTCTTGAACCTCTCTTCCTAACCGATAAGCACCTGCGTCCATACAGGGAAGTGCAATACATGGGTAGCACTCAGAGGAGGTGGATGCATCCCCCAAGATTCACTTTATTAGTGTTTAAAACCTGATCAGGACATGTAGCTGTTGTACGCTTGTAGAAAAAGGGATTTTCAAGAGGACAACTGGTTTCAGCAGAAGCACCATGATGCCAGTGGCTGTCCACCACCTGGTTCTACTCCAAGCCACATGCAGGCCTGGAAAAAGCATCTTCTCTGCACAGGATTAATACTTTCAGGATTGTACCCAAAGTGAGCATAGTGTACACCTTTGCACGCTCACATCTCTTTCCCCTACAATGCGCTTCACGTTTCTTCAAGTCACTTTTTACCCCTCTGTGTGTACTTCGGTTTGCTAAAACCACCCGTTCAGAGCAGTCGCTCTTCTGACTAGAGCACGGAAACATACAGCCAGGGTTTCCAGAAACTGTCAGCTCTCGGGAGACCATCTGAAACGTAGCAGCACAGCACAGGTCAGCAAAAAAAAAGTAAGGCTGCAGACAGAAAGCTGGCAGAGGTTGACTTTTTTCTTGTCTGTATACCATATGCTGCTGCACGACTCGATGGATGGTATACAGAAACCCTTCTATGTCTTGCTTTGGTAAATCAACCATCAAAAATTGTCTTAGTTCTACATTTTTTGGTTATTCATTACGCTGCAGTTCCCCAGTAGATGATCTTCCAGATCAAACAGGGCAGCGGATTCGGGCTCCAGCTCCGATTTGCTGATGTGAGGTATTATTACAGTTACTCGTGCAACCAAGGCTGATGAGAAAAGGGAAGCCCGGATTTACCATCAGTTCTTAAAAACCTAAAAGCAACTTCAATTTAATTAGAAAACGCTGGATTCCACTAACCAGGGTCACCTAACCTTTCTGGAAATACGAACAAACTAATGCTACAGCAGGAGAGCTGATCAGGCCTTGGAAGCGGTCCATCTGTTCTTGAAAGAAAGCGTCAGTCTAACCCCCTTTAAGAAAGGCACATTACCCCCTGACTTCAAGCCAACGAGACAAGAACACGTCATCCAACTTGACTAATACACATGTTTCCAATTTACAGAAAGACTCTTGGTTTCAAAATTGAAATAAGACGCCAGTACAGTAGAGGAAGTTCTAAAACAATCTCTCTAATCCAAGTTTTTTGGCAGTTTAGGCTTCATCGTGTTTCTGCAGCCAAGAAATACTTCCAAAGATGACATTAGCTGTTATGTGCAGGGAAACAGCCTCGCAGCGCCAGCAAGTACCTGACAGAATTAATTCTACGCTGAACCTTTGCCTACAGGTTCAAACACACATGCCTCGGATTAGAGCCTGCGAGCCAAAAAAAAGGAAGCATCGTTGGGCTTACACAGCACCTTTCACTGCTGGATTCCCCTCGGCACACATATATTAGGAGAAAAACAATATTACAACACAAAAGCGCTGACAGATGTATGAAAAGAAACTCCTGGGTGACAACACTAGAGAGACCATCTCAAAACCAAGGACCAGAGAGTACCCCTCTTCTTATCTCTGCTTCCTTTAGTGTGGCTCTGCATCTTAATTGGTAGGAATCAATCAGCTCGTCTTTTTTTCCCAGCACATACAGTTGCCATTGCACCTACTGTCTGTGCATTTGCAGTTTTAGCAGAAAAAGCACTGGTGTGATACAAGGGAAGAATTTCAAAGACGTGCTGGAGCATTCTGCTTTATTCTAGCCTGCTTCACACAACTCATGTGTTTACACAGATTCAAGTCAACTTTGCCATTTTGCAGCAATTAAAATTAAAAAAAAAAAAAAAAACAAAACAAAACATAGAAATTCAAGTCAAGGTACTCCGTAGCTTAGGTTTTTGCAGCCTCTTTTCATCTGCGCTGTTTAATACACTTCTCAGCACCCAGCGAGACTTAAGAGCAAACAATGAAGTGTTTTAGGTTCCTTTTCTGTTGGTACCAAAGACACCCTGTCTCAATCAGATATCCCATTACCTATTGTTGTACCGTATTAAAAAGCTATTCAGCTTTTCTACTTCTTTCCAGCCCGTGACCTCCACGCTACCTCAAGGCTCTTAACCAACTCTGCCCTCAGAATTAAAGTGAATTCAGTGCCACACAACTAAATAAATCACAAGTAGAAGACTTTATTCTACTAAGCAGATTAAGTGAGTGATGCCAGCAGTCTCAGGACCATCTTAACTTCCCAATTCAGTTAATCAGAAAGTGGACAACAGTGTTGCGATCATCATTATCTGTTCAGCAGCAAAAGGCACAGAAACCAGAACTGGTATTACCATCATGCTGTCAGGAGGAACACAGGCTTTGCTCCATTTTTACATTCCCTTCACTCCAGAGTTTGTGACTCACTACACAATGAAAAGGCTTTGCAGAGCACTGCAGTATGACTCAGATGAGAGCACAGCCAGAACAAAACTGTTCATATCGAGATATCTTCACTCCCAATGATTCATGGAAAGATGGGGAAAAGAACTGGTCTGATAAGATCCTCTACAGGGATGGCTCCGTGGATCATGTCCTTTAAGGAGGACTTGGAGGCAGCTCTGAAGGGACTCGCCGGTATGCCAGCCCCTGGAGAAGAGCGATCACAACCCCAGATCAGGCTAGGATGAAGCTTCCTGCTCCCCAAAATGAAGCACTGAGCTGTACTGAAGTCTGCAGACAGTCGTGACTGAAGCAGAGCATCTGAAGGACACACACATACATTTTTAAACAATCTAGTCCTGATGGGAGGATCTGTTCTGCTCCTCCACACTTGCACACGGTGTTCTAGCCTAATGCAACACGATACGCAGCGGGAGTGGATAAGAAGTGAATAATACCCAGAGAGAGCATTTCGGAGACGGACTCAGGTGAAGAAGGTACGTGGCCAAAGCCTGCAGCTGCACTGATCTCAGCCCTTGGCACAGCATCGCCCCAAGCATATCTCAAGCTCTCAGACAAAAGGAGGAAGCCCCCGTTGGTACACAATGCGCACAGCCAGTGGGACAGAGCAGCACAACTGGCTGTTAGATCTACGTCCTTACAGATGCGCCCCACCATCCAGGGTCCCAGAAGACGCAACAAAGACCTGGAGTTGAAAGGCAGGCACTATGTGCTTATCTGAGAGCTACACGTGTCCCAGAGAGGTTTCGGGGGACAATGGTTTGTCTGCTGCTTCAGTGGAATAGCTGCTTGCGCATTACAGTAATCCTTGATAGGTAGAGGTGGAAAGCCTGTTATATCAGCAGGCTCCTCACCTGCAGGAGCACGTGGCACTTCAACAAGTGACATTACAGCACTCAAATCCAAGCCGTTGTATCTCACATTTTGTTCTCTTTTCCCTAGAACCAGTGAAGAATCAGAAGGCACATGTTGCTTCCTTCCTCATAACGCATCAGAGAGAGAACGGACACTGTGCCCTACTGTCTGCCTCTTTATGACAACAGCCTAACTACCCTATGTCTTGAAGTCATGGAAACTTGAAGGTATTTTCAGTTTAGTAAGGGTAATCCTTCCTTACTGCAGCTAGGGACGCTCTGTCCTTTCCCATTCCCACACACTCCCAGCTAGCATCCCCCATTGACCTCAAATCCAGCGTGCAGCTTCACAGTTTACACTACAGAACAAGGGCATCAACCACGAATGGAATTGAAAACAAATCCACGCACAATTTGTGCCACCTCATGAGACTTCCAAAGAAAAGAACAACAAAGAGGATTTAAATCAAAAAAATTGACTTCATTATTTTCAGGACTTTGTACAATTTTGGCTCCTAAACATGAAATGTGCCTAAAGAAACAGGGAAACTGTGCCAGCACAGGCTGCAAACACAGCAAGAGCTGCAAATTCATAACAAAGCTAATGGAAAAAGCTAGAATTCAGAACAATTTAAAGCATGAGAGAACATCTAGCATTACAGTTCCCACTCCTGGAATAAGTTTCACTGCATTAGAATTAATCTATGTGGCTACAAACTCCAGAGCCAACTTGCAGAGCCACAGCAGCTTTGTTATATAACCAACAGCACAGATAACACCGCCTGCATTACTGGAGCCTATTTGCTACCCCTCACCAACGCTGAAATCAGTAAAGCTGCTATTCAAATCATTATCTTGAAGACAGGCGCTTCAGTAATCCAGACGGTCGGTTTGGGATTTGATAAGACATTTTCTTTCGAGCTGATGTTAAGACTTAAGAGGCCATCCACTGCTGTGCGAGAAGTCCTTAATGTCATCATGGAAGGGGAAGCAAACACAGAGGAGGGGAGCAGCAGAAGCCTGAATGTGATTACAGTAGAAAGATTATCTGAGAAATGAACACAACCCCAGACTGCTGTGAGAAATGTTTTTAAGCAATTTTGAGTGAAAACCGGTGCGTCGGCTGTCCATTCACAGGTCAGCTAGCGCTCGCTTCGTGACAATACGCTCCCAGGAACATCCTTGCATGAACTCTGAACTTCTGCTCTTCAGCATCTCGTGTCGCCTGCTGTAAAGGCAGCTACCCTCTGAGGTCATGGAAATCCAGCTAAGCTGCTGTGCGGTGTTACATCTGTGTGTGGCCATCTTGAACCCTGCTAAGCCATGGGAACTAAAGCGAATTGATAAATTGACACCCCAAACACTCGAGTTGGGTCAAAAGCCTGTCTTGTTTATTGGTTTAAAGAGGCTTCTTAGCATCTACCCATCGCTCTCCAAACACCTTGCTCACGTTTTGCTCTAGCTTCAGCCCACACAACTGTTCCTCTCATCACAACAAAAAGCCAAAGCGCACTGCTTTGTACAGCACTGCCAACCCCTTACACTTCTGGGATGAAGGAGAGCTGTTGA
The DNA here is from genome assembly GCF_965140915.1 of Aythya marila. Lineage (NCBI taxonomy): Eukaryota > Metazoa > Chordata > Aves > Anseriformes > Anatidae > Aythya > Aythya marila. The sequence goes on from NC_139056.1 coordinate 13,043,582, forward strand.
GCTGCCCTAGCCTTTCCCCTGATGTTAGCATAAGGGCTGCAGACACAGGACACTGCATGTTCCAAGAAGCAAAATGGTGTTCCCAGACCCAGAGCCCGTGGCACAGCGAGGCAGCGGAGCCACTGCAGCTCTGCTCCAAGGCGACAGCAGAGCACACAGCTGTTGGAGCACACCGATTCCCTCCGTAATCGTTTTAATTAGGTGGCTAGCCAACCAAGCACGGCACACAGCACACAAAAAAAAATAAATAAAGAAAAATAAAAGCAGCAGCACACGAGCGCTCTGCGAGCATCGCGCCGTGCACTGATCTTCCCGTGGCTCTCCTCCTTTCCACCGGGGCCCCCCGGGCCAGGGCTGCCTGTGGGGCTCCCCTACATCCCTTTTCGGCTGTTTTTTACCTCTCCCGGAGGAATTTGGGCTCTGAGCGAGGCCGGCAGGAGCTGCTCCGAGCCGGCGGGGGTGGAGGGGAGGCAGCCCCCAGGCGCGCAGCCCGCAGCCCACCGCCGGCACGGCGCCCCCTCCTTCCTCCTCCTCCTCTTCCTCCCGGCCGCCCCTCACCCCCAACCCCCTCAGGGGGCCCTCACCTGCTGGTACTCGGCGTCTTGCGGGCGAAAATCGGCGGAGGTGAGCTCCCAGCGCAGGCTGAGGTGCGGCAAGCGGTGCAGCAGGCTCACCCACCAGGGCGGCGAGTAGCTGACGCCCGCCATGCCTCGCCTCAGCCTCAGCCTCCCCTCACCGGCCTCTCCTCACCCCGACCCGCCGGCCATGGAGCCCTCCCCCCCCCCGCTCTCTTCACCCTCTCCCCGCCGGCCGGCGGCCCCTCATGGCCGGCTCCGGGCTCGCTCCCTCTTTGTTCGCCGAGGAGGCTCCGCCGCCTCCGCGCCTGGCGCCGCCCGCCCGCTCCCATTGGCACCGCCGCGCTCCGCCCCGCTCCCCGCCAAGGACCGCCTATAAAAGACCCCGAAATCGACCCCAAAACGCCGAGGCTGGGAGCCCCAGGGCCGGCTGAGGAAGGGGGGAGGCCCCCCAGAAGCTCCAGGCTCTGCCCGAAGCCCCTCACGGAGCCCCCGGTCCCCGCAAGACTGGGGGGCGCTGAGGGGAGTATGGGGCCCCTGCTGCTCGCTCCCTGTGTTTGTGCTTTTCCCCCCAAATCAGGGCAAGTTTTTTGAAGTACAGCCGTGGCTAAAAGCTCTTTGTGACAGTTCCAAGCATGCCCAGTCCACGCAGACATTAGGCACTCGGCCTCCTTTAGTTTTCACCATTCTCTCTTCAGACAAAGGCTTGGCCTCTTCCAGCTGCTGACCCAAAGCCAATTACGTTGCCTCATTAGCTTCCACGGGACGTGGAAGCAGCAGGGTGGCTGGATGACCACATAAATCAGCCCTGAATTCAACACCCAGGTATGGAAGCGATAACAGTCGCTTCCTGCACAACACAACAGAGTTGTGCACAACACAGCAGTGCCGGCGTTGTGCTCTCCCCAGAGCCCTTCAGACATTATGGCTTTCCCAAGGACTACACACCAACCAGACAAGAAAGTATGTTCGTATATTTTCCGAACAGAACAGAACTATTCACAGTATTAAAGTTAAAAAATACGTGCACACCCTCTTGGGGGGATGTGTCAGAAACGAGTAAGTAAATAAACACTCTGGATAACCTGAGGAGAGCTTTGTTAAACAACAAAAAAAAAGTAACAGTAAGCAGCAGCAATCACAAATTCATTTGCTTTGTTACAAAGATTGCATTGTTCCTATTATGACGGAAAGGTATAAAAATATTTGTTTTATTTTTCAAGGAAATGATCCAATATTTTCGTTCTTGCTGTAAGTACGTGCTGCAGTCCAGCTCTCTCCACATGGTTATGTGAACCACACTTTCCCCGTCACAGCTCTGAGGCAGCACACTTCACCTGCAGGTTTGAAAATCTGAAAACAATGTATTGTAAATATCACTTCACGCAACTTGGATTTGAAAAGTGGAAAAAGCCTCCTAACAAACTTCAAGCAAACATCTCACATATCAATGTTTGAGAAACTCTCATCTAAAGTATCCCTATTAGAACGAGAAACTTTTATGACCCAGGAAAAAATACAAAATACTGGAGTGCTGTGCATCCTATTTGTAAGAAATGAAGGATAAAAGAAAAAAAAAAAAAAAAGGATAATACTAACTGCTTTTTTTCTCCTAACTGGTGGCAGGTCAGTAGAGATTATAGAGATGCCTCTTTTGCAAGTACAATTTTATTACATTCCCTAGATGCAGCTAGGAGTTTATACTCTACACTGTTCTTACAGATGCATTTTATAAATAAGGACACCAAAAAGCTAAAAGGTGCTATTTAATACATAAGGATAAAATAAACATATTTCTGCTGATGTTCTGAACTATAACATCAACTTTAATAGTTTTTGACTAGGACAAGATTTTCATATGAGTTTTATCAACATTGCTAAAACGAAATCTTATCGTTCACAAATAGCACTAAGACACACGTCAGAATTCACAGCCACGCAGTATGTACACAAGTACAAGATATACAAGGGTATGAGATAGAAGACCTCAACTCCCTCCAGCCTTCTGCAAGAAGAGTTCTCACTTCTTTGCAGAAGGACAGGAGATCAGCAGCCAATTTTATTTTGTTCCCTTCCCCCCCCACCCTCCTTTTTCACCGCGCCAACAAGGATGGGGAATAAATTACTTTAAAGCCCAATGATCTAACATATTTCACCTCCAGTTCAAACAACTCTAACACAAGGAGCTGGGAGACCTCACTCTGAGCAAGGGCTCTCTCCGCGTAAACCACTTACGCCACAGAGTTTATGCAATTTGGCACTAAAACACTCAAGGCTGGAATCTGTCCTACAGATGTTACTGCTGCCACAGGCCTCTGGATAGAGAAACCCCACCAGGCTGCAAGCCCAAGTACCTTTGTCAGCAATATGATGGACATGGAATAGAAGCAGATGCAGCAGCCACTCAACACGGAGATCTCAGTTGACAGCACTGATATAAATCAAACAGAACAGAATGTTTTGGAACAAATCACAGGAAAAGCTGGATACTATTAAATGGGGGTGTAAGCACCAGCCCATCAGCACAGCAGTCTGAGGCGCCGTATGGGGGCAGGGGTAAGTGGGAAAGGGACCAGGCTTTGCAGCGCTCGTGTGCATGCCTCTCTCACGGTCATTTGCTGCAGAGACAACTGGATTAAATTATAGTAGAATGAGGATTTGGGATTAGAGAGAAACAGAGGCATCAACAGTTTTAATTTCTCCCCCACTATTATTTATAATGATATGGGAAAATAAGAAAAAGAAGAAGAAAACAAGTTCTGCAAAGTAGGAATGAGACAATCCACAGGATCTAGCTCTAGCCATACTTTCATGGTAGAAAGGACGCTTCATACTATTGTACCACATCAGGAAGCAGTGTTTGCATTTCTTAGATGTCTAGCATCTCTCACTCAGTCCTGTTCAGGTAATTCTCGATTACATAACAACAAGACAGCTATCAAGGCTTTCATGTTTAGATTACAGCTGCCTTTTCCCCTCCCCACACAAATAGGTGCTCTCTGTTTTGCCAAATCAAAATGAACAAACAAGCCACTGCTGTTGAGATCCCAGGAATAAAAGCTAACAGTAAATCACCCTTGCATGGAAAGCAGTTCTACAATCAACCAAAGCAAACTGCAAATGTCAGCTTGCTAGATGGCAATCCTGCTGAAAAGTAACCCTAAGAGCCACATTAGCATTCGCTAACTTGCTTTGACAGTGGCTTTGCTAGAGAATCACTGGACAAAATATGCAGATGAGGTGTTCAAAATTAAAGAAAATGAACATGAAAAGAATAGTTTAAACCTCCAAAATTAAGGCAACCACTGCTGACCCCTCTCCCCTTGAGGCCATCAGCAGTCTGAGAAAACATTACTAGCAAATCTATCTTTTTCCATGCTTCAGAAGCTTCCCTCTGACTTCAGACACTCCTACTTGTGCAATGAGAGCACGTTTTGTAACAGTAATCCCATACCCTTGGCTCTTTTTATTCACTATGAGATGAAATAATTCAGATTTTAATATACCGTGAAGCGAGGAGTCTTCCCCTGACTGTCAGACCTAATATGCGTTATGAAAGGTTTTAACCAACAATGCAGATTTAAAAAAAAAAAAAAAAAAAAAAAAAAAGTTTGAATTTCAAGTGCCAGCAGATGGATGAGTTACCCTCTCGAGACTAGGGGCTAAATTACGGGCAGTCAGAGGGAGGTCAGCGAGACAAACGTGTCTCAGCACTCAGCTGCCACTGTTAAACACCACCTCAGCCCTGCTTGCCTCTGCTGCTCCGTAAGCTCTGCCCTTACATCAAGTCATGTTTCCTTCCCACTGAGCTAGACTGTGCCTCAAATCAAGATTACCCTTCCTCCCTTCCCAGGGCTTCCTCTGTATTTTTCTACGGAAAGTCAAAGGAAATAAAGCCAGGGCTGCTCTGCAGTCCCCCTCAGATTTCACTGCCCCCTTGACAGCTCAGTCCACAGCCTTCGCTCTTCCCAGCAAAGCCATGCTGCCAGGGCTCTTCCCAGCTGAGTTCTCCTCCCAGCTTGAGGTATTTCCCCAGAGTGGAGAAGGGAATGTACATTTGGATCTTCATTACTTTCCTCTGAAGTCCTCCTAGGGACTTTTGGGTTTAAACAAAGAATAGCCACAACCAGAGCCAACATAAAAAGCTTTAAGCAAACTCAAAGAAATCGTATGAAAAGGTTAATTCTGTCATTTCCAGTCCTGAGGCAATACTCCCTTTCTCTCATGTTCTACTGGCCTTTTTATAGTTTGTGAGATTGAGGGAAATGGGTGGAAGATGTGGAAATCCTATTGCACCTGCCCGCTCCTTTCCCTTCCCCAGAGAGCTACACACAGAACATTCTATTATTTAGTTAATTGCAAAGAAACAATTACAAAGGAACTTGGCAAATTCTCTCTAATCACAGTGAGACCCAGCGCAGTTTGGTAAGTTCAGCAAATTAGCAAGTAAGTGAATATAAAAAAGAAAGAATAACACAGCTCAAATTGCACTTTGTTTTGTCAGTCAGTTTCTGTTTAATTATTTAAGATATTTCTTCATAACATTCTAGTACATTTTGTATGATAATGAAGGTTTACTAGCACAGAAATGCCATACCTGGCTATTAAATATCTGCCAAGAGGAGGAAGAAACTGACAAGTCCATGTAAATTACAGAGAGCCTGTTTAGGAAATATTTCCAGGTTAGATAAATAGGCTTTGCCATAATTTGTGTGAGGTATAAATAAGGATCATTGCTAGATAACAACAATGCTAAACTAATGTTTGTACAGGATGTTATAACTTGAATTGCAAGCATTCATGGTCAATCCTCCAGTTTATTTAATGCTATTCTAATTTTCTATGCAGACAACTACAGGCCATTTAAGCAGGTTTTTTTTTTTTTTTTTTTACAGCTGCACTGTAATCAAGTGGCAGATCTTACAGTATATTATTTCTAAACTTATATTACAGGAAAGACTTGCAAGCTCCACTGCATTACTGAAACAGAAGATCATTCTGCAGAACTGATAAACCAAGGTGGGGCAGAAGAGCAAGACTCAGGTGTGGTATGATCTGGCTGATTGCAAGAGAGATAATACAGCCCCTTACAACAGGCACGATGTCCCTCCTGGTTCTTTTCAGATCATTTTGGGCATCAAGATTTTATGATACATCTGTTCATACCATCAAGAATAGAAGCCCTAAAGGGGCTTATGTGACACCCAGTGTGAAGTGTCTTCTGAGGCACGCTGGCAAAAAATCTACCAACTAGTAGGGGAGCTGTTACAATCTGAGCAACATCTTGAGGGAGGAAGTTTTGTTTATACAGAGCCCCAGTGTGGGGAACAACATGAACACTTTCCTGGAGATCAGAACAGATGTAGAATACATATGCTCTCAGAGTTTAAAAAAGTCATTAGGACAGCCAGACAGTGGAAAGGGCAAGAGGAGCAGGGTACAACTTAATCAGTGGAATACAACAGAGTTTAGTTAACAAGAACATAGCAACACTTGCTGTTCAAGGCTATTCCTTCAAGCACAGTGAGGACAGAATGAATGCTAAAGGCCACATGTAAGCACCAGCCAATGCGCCTTATGCACATCTGTTTGCCCTCCACTCCCCCTGGCAGATTAATTGGAACAATCATCACAGGTTTTTTTAATTATTTTATTACTCACATTTCACTGGTTTAATAACTGGTTGCTATGACTGTTACAACCAGCAAGCAAGCAGCACAATAGACATAAATGAAACTTGCTGTACTCTGCACAAAGCCACACATATTTGAGGCAATGGTATGGCTTTTAGTTTTAGAAACATGTGACAGATTTCCTCTCGAATCAAGTACCAGAAACCAAGACTGAAAGCAAGAGCCCATCACTGCTGGCAATTGCACTAGGATTTGGTCAAGAGCATTGTTCATCCTACTGATGGGAGGACTTTAAACTTATATTAAGAGGAAATTCACACCCTACGTGTTTAAGAGTTAACTTTTTACTAGCCTCATTACCTGTCTTGCAGAATGGAGGAGACTGGACTTACTCAGGACTGGCTCAGCAAAACAGCCTGAGGTAAAAGGTCAACCTAGGTGCAAAGTGAAAACACAGGAACAAGCAGCAGAGGCTGGAGTAGCAATACAAGCACAGCAACTGCAGCAGGAATGCATGAACAATTAATTTACAAGCTTGAATTTAATTTGAAAGTTCAATAGTCAGGAGAAAATACACTGCAATTATTTCAACATTTTAAAAATCCCAAAGTAACTTACATACAAGATTTGCACAGCTCTAATTATTAAAATGATCATAAAAATCAATGGCTTTCTTATATATACACCAAAATTAATACTACTCCATTACAACTCCATAAAAAGTTGCCTGTGTAGGGATTATTTGTATAGCTACATAGGAAACGTTATATTTTTCAGGTCTTGATGGTGCAATAAAAATTTACAGGCATAGGTACTTAAGGACAGAAAGAGATCAAGAGAGATCACATCCCATAAAAGTCAGATCTCTATATTCACATGATTCCTAACTAAACAGTAGGTAAACAGCAAAAGGTTTTAAGTAGGCAGCATTACCCCATACAGAACTTGTGTATCAGCAGGATGGAAAGTGTGCTATTAGGTAGCTTACGGTGGAATTTCATTTTAATTCAGGACCTTGATGCCCCTACAAGGTTACCAGTACCTTGTACAGAAAACATTTTTTGTTTGTTTGTTTTAAAATGAAGCTGAGTGTTTTTATAGGGCCTATATCCTGGCTGGTTTCAGCCACACAGATATTTACTGTCCTCAGCTTTCTGTTGAGTCAAAGAAAAGAAAAATGCCATTTCCTCTGAAATTAATTTTTTCTTCCTTCATTGCTCCATACCTCTCCCCAGATTTACAACGGCTGGCATTCAGACAGCCACAGAATGAAACCTACAGTGTCAATTAATACTCCTTTCAACACATTCCATTACAGCATATAATGAAAAAACATTAAAGGCTATTAATGCTGCAGAGGTTTCTCTTTCTAGTGTACTAAACCAAACTTTCTATATCCTGTGAGCATATAGTTATCTTTCAAACAAAGTTATGTGTTTGAAGCCTGCCCAATTAGGTATCAGATTTATTTGTTTTTAATGGTTATCGGATTGAATTGAATTTAGGAAGCTCTAAAGACATTTTCATTAACCTCAGAAGGCGTTTGCTCCTTTTCATCCTTCTGTCTGTCTATGACTTTGGGTCACACCAAGCAACTCTCTCCTTTATCCTGGAACTCTGCTATTCTACTGCTAGTTGTATGCCCAGTTAAAACAGAAGTCTTTCTACTCCGTATCTACTTGATACTTTCATATTTGTTCTTTGTTATGGTACAGTAAAGTAAATGTCATCTTCATCATATTTTCTGTCCAAGTATTTCCCTAAAGGGTAACAGTTAGGTAGGTATTTTGTATCAGTCTTGGTCCTGACGTACACTACATACTCTCTCCTTGATGTGTCAGAGTCCTCAGCTCTAGTTACTCTCTCTGGAGGTATCCATGACATAGTCACAGTTACAGACTTGAAATATTATACATAAGCAACTCAATACAGCTCTGCTTCTATTTAGCAAAATTACTCTTTTATAACCTGACTTTCAGAAAAAGAGGGAAACAGTCTAAGCTTCTACTGAGAGGATTTTATCCCTTTTATTTTATATATATTTATCCTTGCTGCAGATGACAGTCATGTGACCAAACTACCAGCAGGAAAAATTTACCCAACACAAGTATAAATGACATTCTTCAGACTGCTTTGGGTATGGAGAGCTCCCAAAACTGCCTTTGGAAAAAGCAAAGGCAGCATTTCCACTGATGGGATTAAATGAAATCAGCTGCATTGTGCTGCAGCCATCCAGTTTCCTTTGGCTGCAAGTATTGGCATGAACTATGATAAGCTCAGATAGTGCTTCATTGAAATCAGAGAACTGAGACAGCTCTGGCTTATTAGTATTCTGCAAAACAGCGGTGACTGATTTTTAATTTAAAAAAAAAAAGAAGAGGGAAAAGGTGATAAAAATCTTCTATTTAAAAGTGTGCTTTCTGTTTACAGGTGACTTTATTACTCCTTGATGACAAAGAACCATTAGGGTCTCTAAAAAAAACTCTGCTGTTTGCAAAATGAAATTCTACTTCCAGTAAATATCACATGATCTACCTGGTTCACCTTTCATAAAAAGGCATTTTCATGCCTTTGAAGGGTGTTGGAACAATAGTCTGGACTAAAAGCTCCTCCTTCCAGCAAGAAGAGGTACAGTTTGTGTAAAAGATTTGGAAAGACTCCTCTGATCATATTGTCCACATTCCATTATGTCACTGGTCCTTTCATGGAGCCTGCTAAAGACATTGTCAAATAGTGTTTGTTCTGGATGTAGTCTCATTATCTATTATAAGCCAACCTTCTACTTCTGTTCAAGCTACATGGGTCTGAATATGTTGCTCATCCCAATCTACATCCCTCAGAACAGAGTGGGTAGTGCTCAGGCTTTCCAGCAGTAAGCCTCATAGCTTTACCTGATGACAGAAGACGGCTGTCCCTTGTGACCCCTCTCCCAGCCTGTAACTAGTCTCACGGTACACTTGCAGCATATACTGCTGATGTGCACGCACACAAATGCAGTGCTGAGAAGAGAGATCAACAACAGCAGAGCAAAATTGGACTTAAAATCCCTTAGTACTCAACATATGAGCAATCTAGTTAGTCAAAGTTTCAGTCAAGTGATGTAAGCTAAAACAAGACATAAAGCAACGTATCTTCTCTGTCAAATGTTTGCACTTATTAGAGATGACCCTGCATACTCCACTCCACTCACTGATATGTAAGCAGAAAAAGCAGTCACAAGGGCATCCATCACAGAACACTCCTGCTATTACACCCTTCTCTGACAAATATATAAAAAAGTGATTACATGATTAGACATTTCAAATACAGAAGTGCTATACATATTATAGCAAACACGTTTGGAAAAAGCAATAAATAAAGGAAACCATGCAGCCACAGTAGGCCTAGCGTAGCCCTATGACACAGAAGTGATTTCCTTGAAGCCCTTATTGGTCTGCATAGACTTTAAATGTTTAGTGTAAAAAGAAAAAAAAAAACACACCATATTACAATATGACACTATAAAAAATTTAAATAGAGAGGACCTTGTAGCACATACAAGCTGTTCCCCTTCACATACACAAGCTGAAAAATGGAGCCAAGTTATTTTTCACTTTCTGATTAAACAAAGTATTTCAGCCAACCTGAAACAAGACTTTGTTTGACATGAAATATTTTAAGTCTCTATTCCTTTCATTTAAAATTGATATTTGAATCTGTGAGACAAAACATTGTTTTGTTTTAGTCTTTTTTAAAATTCAAACTCTCCATAACAGAAGGATAAGCATAACGGACAGTCAGAGGCTTTTAGCCATGTAGTCAGACATATCAAACAATTCTTCATTTACATCTGAAATAATGACAACTGCAGGCTAACACTTCTCCTTTTCATCTTTGCTATGCTTTACCTTCGTAGAAATATTTTTGTTTGTGAATCAAATAATTCAAGATCATCGGGGCCCGTTACAAAAGTGGGTGGAGTTCTTCCTCATCTGTAACAATGGAGAACCGATGACAATATCATCTGAATCATCTGAGTGAGCTTCATCCACAGACAGAGAGAGAGTGGGCTGCGATTGCTTCTCAGAAGACCTGGCTGAAATAATTGCAAAAGGAAACAAGGGCATCAATAAACAACGCTGATAAAAACATGCCCTTGTGGGAAGTGTAATGTTCTCCGAGCCATCAAGTTTCCAGAATTGCTTACAGTTATGAATAGCTCTCATCTATCTTTTTCCACTTGCAACTATTACCCTTTCCTCTTTAACGAAAGAACATGCATACCAAGTGGTAAGTTGACATCCTGACCATGCATGATTTGTCTTACTGTCTTTTAATCTTTGCAAGTGGTTACACGTCACAAAGTGAAGTAATTTGATACTGAAACTATTTCAGGCCATAAAAATAAATATTTATTAGAAGGCCAGAAAAGCAAGCAAGCAAGCTTGACCCAAGCAAGCTTAAGCAGGAAGGTCATAATGAAAAGTTCAGTCAAATATAGATAGAGAAAAGGGAAAACAGTAAGATGAAAGCTGTGAGTGACAATGTCTTTCATTCTTATATCTATAAAATACCACAAATATTGTTCACATGCTGTACTGCCTTAAAGACAGTGAGTTCTATTGGTTCTATGCAACTCAATTCCAATTTGAAGAAATGTTTATGGCATAAACAGAATCCTAATGATTCCAGTAAGAACTGGAAAATCAGAGGGAGAAGTCAGATACATGAGGCCCCTTACATGTGATGAGCAGGAACAGCAGCTTCTATCCCCTCTACAAGAGATCTGTGAACTTAATGATTACAGCTATTAATACCTGCTAGGACAGTATCTTCTCCTCAACTTCACCTATTTTTCAGCTTCAAATATCAGTTCTCTGAAAAAGACTATCTCCCAGACAAAAGGAAAATAAATCAAGATGACCTGCAGTACAAAAAGTAAACACACATGAGGCCATACACTGAGAGTTTGACACTGGAATAGAAAAGACAACAGAGGGCACACAGAAAATCTTACTTGGGAAGAACAAACATGCCATGGGCTTCATAATGAAATGAGAGGTTTCTGACAAAGAAAAAACCTGCTGGTACACAGCAACTGTAATGTGGAATAAAGAAAGCACAACAAGCCCAGAAATAGAAAAAGGGTGACAGACAGAGTCTGTGAATGAAAACAAGGAATGCAGGAGACTTACATTGACCTCAACCTACAGAAGAAAAGAAACATGACTCTCTAGTTAAGTGAAATTCTTCTCTGTATCAGTTCTTCCAGAATTTCTTCACTCATCATTTTATTGTCATCATCACCTACAATCACCTTTGGAGACTTCACAGGTAGGTAGTGACAGTGCCCCCCCTATCAGTACTATTCTAATGGTCAGACTACTGCACTTACCAGACTAGCCTCATTTTATAGCACTTTATCAAGGTCTTAGAAATACTTATTCAGAGGCACAAAACTTTTTTTTTTTTTTTTTAAACAGTTTATTTTTTTCATTTTTAAAAGATTTTTTCTCTTTGGGCAGAATTTCACAATTGATTTACTCTGGGTTTAGACTGAGTGTACCAACAAAGACTACTGCAGTAGAGCCCAAGCGAAACAGGAAGCTGCCAGGATTCTTTTCTGGATACTGTTGCTAGACATAACTAAAAGTCACTCTGTAACATCTTCAGAAGCAAGTCTTAGGGACTCCTTCACAAAGTAGTAGAACGTGCTTCTGAATATGGAATACAATAAACTTTCTTACAAACATTCTCCTTCACTGAAGGGTAATCTCTGTATTTGCAGCCCTTGTAAATCTGGCTTATTCCCCATCTCATATCTTAGAGGAACAGCCTGAGCTGCTTACGGCATGCTCTGTTTCTGCACAAGTCTGCAGGGACTGTCAGCTTTTCACTGACAACAACAAACTAATGTTTTTCAGGTCACCCTCAAAGTTGCTCTTTTTCTCCAACTGGTCCATAAAACCTAAAATATCCTGCTCAGGATATTTTTATTTTATTATTTTATTTACCAGCTTTCTTCAGCTTGTTTTTAACTCCTTTGAAGCTGCATGTCTAAACTTGTATTATCTACATCATTGTTTTGCTTTTCCTGCTCAGTACTTCTAACATTCTCTTAGAAGCCTCTTTGGCTTTAACTCCACTTTCTCAGAAGCAGCAAGCAAAATTCAAGAAGGAAAAACTGAATATCAGCCATAAAAGACAAAGACATTTTCCCAGCTTATACCACAGCAGTGCTAGCTGGCAGGGCTACCTACAACTCCAATTTTCCCCTTAATACAGCAACTAAAGACTGATGAAAAACATGACTAAATACAGATGGCTGACTAGAATGGTTCATTTTTACCAGATGTCTGTCCCCATCAGAAACTAAGTCAGCAAGGTGAAAACTCATTCAACTTATGTTGTGGGCCGCAAGCCGTAGACAATGGAAAGTACCATATTACAGCTACAGGGCAGGGGGTGGGGGATTGAAGAGGAAGTAGAAAGGCAATACAGAGGAACACCATGTTCCTTAAATAATTACTATTGACCACAGAAAGAGATCATCCAATCTGCAGTTTTGACAAACAGGCAAAGCACTGCGAGGAAGCTGGTACTGACGTTGTCAAAGATTTAATCTTTCATTTGAAAATATGCCCGTACAAGGAACATGTTATCAAATTAAAAGAGTAAATGCACAGTGCAAGTATGCATGTAAATGCGTGCGTATGTGCAGATGCTCTGTCAAATTATGTCTGCACTTACTCAAACCCCACATACTTTTGAACACAGAAGGAAATGAGATTACCAAGAGGTGACATGATGACTGGAGGAGTTCTCTGGAGTGCTGCTGAGACTGGTTTATTCTCTGTAACGTAGACAGCAGAATCTGCTTTCTCACTTGTTGCACTGGACACAAAGGGTCTGCAAAATTACACATTGCATAGCCTATAGTACAGAACAGGAACTGCAGTTTGTCTTCAGAATGCATACAGGGAAGTTTCTTGTGTTACTAGCACCACAGAGGTAAAAGTGTATCTTTTGAAGAAGTGAACTGGGTCACACATGTGAGGTGAAAACTATGTAACTCGCCTTGTAACCATAGGAACTAATATTAAAAATTTCTGGTGTAGTAAACCCTGAAGAGAAAAAGTATTTTCCAAGGCAGTCACAACAAACCTGTAAAAAAACTTACAAAAAGTAAGCAAATTGCCATGTTCTTCCTGAGTTAAGCCAGTAGACTGAATGCAAGATTGTATCCTAGCTCTTCCCTGTTCCTATTCCATATAATCCTTAACTTTTACGCATCAGAGCTTCAGACTCATTTAAATTAAGCTAATGTAGCAGCACTGAGTTTGATAGCAACTGTGTATAATTTTTTTTTCTCCAAAAAGTAATTATTTTCCTCCGCTTTCCCTCATCTCTATAGCAAACATGCAACAAGATATAGGAAGATTACTGCTGCAGCAAGAAACCTCTTTAGTTGCATACCCACAGCATTTTACTCTGAGAAAGCTCTTTTGTGTGTTTGAACAATGGCCCTGTTCTCTTTCTCTGCCAAGGAACCCACACTAAAATCCCATTCAAAAATTACTCCTTGCCTGTAATAAGCACAGTTTTGCTTCTACATATCGCAAAAAAAAATAATTAAAAAAATAATTTATTTGTCACTTACCTCTCCTCAAGCAGTACAGCACGTGCTAAGTGAGCCCTGAAAATGGACTGGATGAATGTCACAGTCTCCTCTTTCTCCTCGCAGTCAGAAGACGAGCTCAAAGAGTTTGACACACGAGACATACAGGAGTTCTGCAGAGTAATCAGATCAAAGAGAACTGACCTTTTAGAAATTGACAGAAGCTTTGACAATTTTACTCCTAATTTTGAAAACTGCAGTGGAACAAACATTTCTGTCTTTTGGTCTGCAGTCTTTATGGTTCTATAAGCAGCAATGCAAATCTGACTGTCGTACAAGCTTTGAAGCACCTGCATTCAATTAATGAGACTGGATACCTGCAAGGAAAGTTCATTTATTTCCCAGGAAGAAAACCGCCTAAAGTCAAACAAGGTAAGGCAACCTTTATGATGGATATGCTTTCTGCTTGTATGAAGCAAAAGTATTCAGTCCTATCACATTTGGCCTATTTATATAAAATTGCATTCAAAGTGCGACCACATGGACAACTTGTATGGAAAATTCCAAATTAATTTTAGCCTGCTAAAGGCCAAAAGGTTGTTCATGTAAGCTGGCAAATGATTTACAGAAGACAAAAAAATTAGTTGATAAGTGCTGAGCTATCTGGAGCACATTTGACATAACTAAGATACTGCAAGTTTTTAGCAGAGCAAGCCACATGCAAGATTACTTTTTAAGCCAAAGATCTCTAAAACCGTATTTCTGAATTTCAGTGACAAAGGTTTGCCTATTACTACAATGACTCAACAAACATGAGTATAAGTGCAGTTTCCAATCACATTCCAAATTAATGAGTTAAAATTTATGTTACTAGCTAATGGAAGAAAACCAGAAAACTCGAACAAAACAACAAAAACCACAGGACATTTAGGTACAGTCCGTAACGCAGTGAAATTACAACTCTACTTCTGTGAACTAAAGAAGACAGAAAGTAAAGCTAGGGAATTCATTTGTTATCCTTCTGGAATTACAACGGTGCTGCTAACCAGTGCATTAAAATAACTCTACTGTGTGACATGGAGAATTAAGCGTGGAAGTATAGTACCTCACATAGAAAACTAAAAAGAATGGAATTACTGGATACCAATTACCGTTTTTCCAGGGCTATGCCTGTTGTGAGGTTTTGCATCTCGCATCCCACTATTCAGTAACAGTTTCTGTCGAGCTAAATGTCCTCTGAAAGCTGCCTGAAGCACAACAACTGCCTAGCATTGAAAGAAAGAAAGAAACATTAGCTCCCTTGGAAGATGGCACCTACAAATTAAAACAAAAGTCCAGAGGAAAGAGGCACACAAGCAAAATAACTTTTCCCCATGCAGTAGATACTATACTGATGTCTTGACATTTTTTAGGTTTAAGCAATCCCACCCATCTACTTCACAGACACTGTGCCAGAGTCCAGAGAATCCCCAGCAAGGGGGATAAAAATACCCATAGACATGCACCTTCAGGGTTTAAATTCAGTCTAAGAGGTGTTCATGATTGATCCCATTAAAAGCAATTAATTTCTGGCCACCGGCACTAGCCTATATTTCACAAATAGAGAAACATCCCATTCCCATGTTACATGGTGGCTCCTCAGCAGGCTCTGTGATGCTCTGGTTTGACCAGAAATCAAGCCAAGCCTGGCAGACTACTGCAGTGATTATGCTGAATGTACAAGTTGCAGATTTTGATACAGATTTTTACTTGGGTTTTACTAGATTCTAATCAACAAAAAGCATCTAGTTGTAACACAGCATATTTGTATCACATAAAATTTGTTCTAATGTCTGAAAATATGACTTCCTAATTTTCTGGAAAAAGCAAGTTAAAGATGCTATGTTGTGCAATTTGAAAAACAGTTTAACCAAAATGTGCAATGTTTATGCAAAACACTGATCAAAAAGTGACTAAATTGTCACAAAGTCAATTTCTTCAGAACACTCTGCGGTATTTCTCCTTAGGAAAGGCTTCAAATTCCTACTTGAAATCTTTCTGACGATTCTTAATAGTGAAAATGAAAGACATATAGAAAACTTGAGACCAAAAGGTGAACACTGCCAGCCTGAAAAACAAAGTCTCAGTACCACAGCTCATCTCACAATAAAACCTCCTTAAAAATAATAATAAAAAAAAGTTATTTGCTTATGCTTTTATACAAGTTAAATGTGATTCACTGCTTTGTTTGGTATCATAAAAATACTCACCTCATCCAGTGCAATTTCTTCTTTCTGAAATGGAAAATGCCTAAGTTAACACCAGAAACATATACGTTTTATCTAACAAGTATTTTCCAAATTTTTCCCAACAAACACACAAAGAAAATATGTGTTCTACCACCCAACTTTAAAACCCAAACCCAAAATGCAAGCTTGAGAAAAAGAAGTTCTTTCATCTTTGAAAATAGCTTTTTGGCATCAGGTATGAGGGCTGTTCAGCCTGGAAAAGAAAAGGTTCTGGGGAGACCTTACAGCAGCCTTTCAGTACCTAAAGGGAGCCTACAAGAAAGTTGGAGAGGGGCTCTTTATCAGGGACTGTAGTAATAGGTCAAGGGGTAATAGGTTTAAAGAGGGTAGATTTAGATATTCAGAAGAAATTCTTTACTATAAGGGTGCTGCCCACAGGAAACCTGTGCTGGAGTAGTTTGCCCCTCAAGGATGGTCTCCATGATACGGATCTTTCATATTCTCCTAGGAAGAAAGGCTGGGAGAGCTGGGGATGTTCAGCCAAAAGAAGAGAAGGCTGTGGGGTGACCTCATTGAAGCTTTTCAATACTTAAAGGGAGCTTATAAAAAAAGATGGAGAGCAACTTTTTGCTTAGTCAGATAATGACATGACAAGGAGGAATGATTTTTAACTACAAAGAATGTTTGCTTGTGGTTTTGTTTGTTGTTTTTTTTTTAAATTTGATTTAACAAGTAGTTTCAACAGCTTGAACAATATTCCAATAATACTTTAGTGAACAGTTGAAATAATAAGAAAAATAATTCAATGCCTTTAGGACTCTTACCCCTTACTCTAGCTTTAGCTATTGTGTAGTTTACCTGTAGCCTCAGTTGGAAAGTTAGCCAAAGCCCTAAATCTATCCTTCAAAAGAGCATTCAGGAAGAAGGTCAAACAGTTATCATGAAAGCTTGCATTGGTGTTACAGGCATTAGTTCCCAGAAAGGAACTTTTCATCTTCTCTGAGGCATGTTAGTGATGCTGGACACATCAGCAATACATTGTGCTTATTAGCTTGGGCTCTGCTCCAGTACTAACACCGTTGCCAAGATGCAGCAGGCAGGAACTCCATGAGAAGATGATCCAAGGAGGCAACACTATCAAGGGAGAGCTGCTACAGCTCCCTTTAGTTTCTCACCCAGACTTCCCCATTTAGAAACTGTCCTTCTCACAGCAGAAACAGGGTTCTAGAGGAAAAAGGCAAAAGCAGCAGCAGGGAGGAATTGAAAAAAAAAAAAAAGTGGTGGAAGAGAAGATGGTGGTAAAGAACTGGGAAGCACTGCTGTAGTTCCTGGAGCCCAGCAGCAGGTTACTCTAGATTCTGAAACAAGAGTAAAATGCAGAAGTGGGTGTCCTCATTGCTTCCCGACAGGGGACTCTCACCTTGTTTTGGTACAACTTCCACCACCTCTGAATGCATTTGGCTGCTTGTTCCTTTCTATGATCATCTTCGCCTTTAACCGTGCAGACTGGTGAGGACTAAGAAGAAGAACCTTTAGCTTAGTACCCTAAAGTTAGAATTCTGCAAGGGGAAATCAGTGTTGAATTTTCTCAGTCAGCTGTAACCTGAGTTTTTAAACATTCAACCTACCTACTGGATAGAGGAAAGTTAAAGGGGAAAGATCTTAGCTCTGAATACTGCTCACATTCAAGTTCATCATCAGGATGACTTAATGCAAAACACATTCCTGTCCCCATTTTTGCAGTTAGCTGAGCATGGGAACAAAAAGGTTTTCATTTACACATACTTCTACTTTTCTATGCATTACTATAGCAGTAAGAATTCCCACAGTGGAAACCAATGCTTTGTTGATAAGAATTTTTTTTTTGTACATCTGTTATTGACAGACTGAGAACAAATGTCAGAGTACCTAATTTTACAATTTTTCTCCAGAGAACGCTAATATTAATTAACCTAGGAGCTCTCTCAAGTCTCTTCCTGATAGCTGAGACCCCACAATCATCTTTTTAAGTTTGCTGATGTGTTGTGTTGGCCATCACGTGACACTGACAAGAAAGCAAGCTTGTGTAAATTGATAAAACTCTACTTTTCTGTCTTGAAGACCTTAGTTAATTAGGAAAAAAAAAAAAAAAAAAAGAGAGAGAAACCAAGAACAAAACAAGATTTTGTTCCAGTTATTTCTCCAGAGGTGTGGTTGCACGTACCACCTCTGGCTATCTGATCTTTTTGATCCCTAAGTATCATGCCCATACTAATCATTCTACTTCACTTGCCAAGCAGAAGTTATAACTGCAATTTTAAAAGACTAATCAGTTGGTGTAAAATTCTAAGTAGAGGAACAAGAGATTTTACAGAGTCTGAAAAAAGCCTCTTGATTCTGTAAGAGGGATTTATTTATAACCTTTAAAATACTGAGTTACAGGCTTAAGCTTAGCAAATGGATCATGTTATATTAAAAATGACAACCTACTATTAAAATGAAAAATTGGTAGGAACTTAGTGATAATTACAAATAATGGGAACATTTCAATAAATAGATGGTTACTGGCCAAGAATATACATAGCCTGCAGAAGGAAAAAATGGGGCTGTTCATTGGCTGTTTTTAAAAACATGTTACTTGGTATTCAAAACATCATCTAGCATCCATCAGCCTACACCACAAAAAAATCTAACCCAAATTCCTACAGAATTGCACAGTATATCAAAAATAGTACCCTCGTAAGCTTATGGACATTTTTATTTATACTTTCATATTACCTGTAATTTCAGGGTATATTAATTTTAAAGTACAAATAACCAAAATCCCCAGTAACACTTCTCAGCTGGTTTTTAGTGAAATGAGATTAACATGACCACCCTGCACCTGAAAGCATTTCTGTCAGAGCCCACTCATCTCCACTGACCAGCTACAACAACATTTGGCAAAGGGACAGAAGATTGCAAAGATATCAAGTTCATGCATATTTCATGGAAAAAAAAACAAAAAAAAACCAAAAAACACACACACAATTGAGTACACAGGCCTATTTAAGACTGGCCAGAAGGATTAAGGGCTGCACAAATACAGATATTAGATATCAGTAAATCCAGAAATGAATCCAATTGTGAATATCTCAACTCTAGAAAAACTTCAAAAGGGACAAGAGTTTATTTTGTTGTATTGGCATCTTCTTTAATTGTTTTACTTAAGTATGGTGCCCCATCAGCAGGGAAAATAAAAACCAACAACTTTGTTTTCATCATGATTAGTACTCTGTTTGGTAAGCCTTCCCATGAAAGAACGCCCAACTTCCATGCAAACAGAAGGGCTAAAGAGTATTTTCTGATTGGACAGCACACGTGCCCTAATTGATCATCTGGTCAGAGTAAAAACACTGCAAAGGGTCTTTGTTGTTGTTGTCTTTTGTCAGTCTGACAGACAGCGCACTTACCTGTCTGTCCATCTTTAACTTTCAAAACTTACAAGACCTCCCTCCCTCTACGGTATCTGATTGAAATTAGCTAATGGGCTTAGATGTTATAAGAAGACATAAATTAATATTACAAGTATAATTTTTTTCTCTTCTTAGGAAGGAAGGAAAAAATACTTAAGTATGAGCTTTTTTGTAATATTCCACTGAATAAGAAAAAAAGTGATGGCAGAACAGGTAGGTAGTTACTAAGGTAGCTCCAAAAAAAAAAACCCTAAGTCGCAGTGGCGGTTATTGAGACAACTTAACCATCATTCAGCGTCTCTATAACAAGATGCTTCTCCGAAAAGACAGATCTAGCAGCTATTTTGACTATAAGCTTCATTTGCATGGTCTAAGATGGAATGAAAAAAAAAAAACAAAACCAAAAAAACATTTTTCTGTACCTTATTAAGCTTTTCCATTGTATCTTCTGTCATTTCGCTCTTTTCTTCCTCCAATGTTGCTTCTGATTTCCCAACTTTCTGTGTAAGGATCTGGATTTCCTCACTATGGTTGGAAAAGCAAAGATGTTTGTAGCTAGAAGTTTTCTGGTTTTCCTGCTTTGAATATGCTGAACCTATTTTCATAAAATTGGGTTACTTTTTTTTTTTTTTTTTTTTTTTTTAAAAAAAGGCCAAAGTTGGAAACTGTTCTCAGGATAACATGATACATATTCTCACGGTTACAGACACTGAGCATTAATTCTCAAGTTGTGATAGCATAGTCCTAAGTTAAAATTAAAAAGAAAGCGGCCCAAGGTTACAATGGTACCCTTGATACTATTAATAATGCCTCTAGATCTGAAATGATGACTGATAAATATGAAACTGTAGCAAAGTCCTGTCTTACAGAGCGATAATGCAATCACTTTCCAGTCCCCAGCTCTGTGCAGGATTATTACCAACAGTGATACAAAATAAATGAACTACATAGAATGACATATTGGCAGTGGTCCAGAAGCATAGGCTAAGGTAAGGTAAAGATACAAGAGGGTTGTTTGTTCTTGTAAAAAGAAATGTGTCAAGCACAGCATAGCACTTCTTCTCCCATTCATTTTTATTATAATCTAATTCTTCTTTCTACTGTATATCTCAGACTTCCACTTCCTCTAAAATCACTCTGTAGAATTCCTCCCCTGGTAACATATTCCATCCCTCCAAAACATTTTTCATTAAATAAATTCCCAGCTTCCTGCAGTTCGTATGATCTATGAATTCTGAGCCACTTCAAAAGAAATTATTCTTTTTTTTTTTTTTTTTTTTGTTCTGAAAGGAACTACTAATACAGAATACAATACCTTGAAGTCTGTTCTTCCATACTTTTTTCTTCTTTCTTATTCTGCCACTTCTGCAGCTCCAACTCCACTTCAGCCTTTGCCTGTAGCAACTGCTTGATATCTAATCTATACAGGTATAAGAAAATCTAAGTAATTCTTTTAAAAAAAATCTTATTTCACATGAACAAAGTAACTATTTTTGTTTAAACTTATAAATAAAACAAAATTGGAAAGTAACTAAACATTTAATTTATCCTTTTAAACAAAGCAAAATGCAAACACATTTTTCAGAACCAGGCACTCTCTTTGTGTGCTCTCACTATACATTTTTGTTCAAAGATGAGTTGACATGGGGGGCAGAGCATTTTATTAGAATACATAGCTCTGTGCACATCTCTGCTCATGATCAGATTAACCTGCCTGCCGTCATGCACTAACACACCAAACTAGTCTAAACACTTTAAATTGCAGATCAGTTGCTTACTGGAGAGAAAAGAAGACACATGGCATCACATGGCAGAATGCAGGCTTAAATGTAGAAAGCGGCAGATCAGTGAAAAAAAAGTTTGTCAAAAAAAAACAAAAACAAAAAGAAAATTTTTACAGCAAAATACATGCAAGAAGTGCTACATAAAGCAGCATATAACCATTCAACTTGTGTCTGGCAAAATGACATGGTGTGAAAAACGTTTTAGAAACACGCAGAATTTCTCATTTTCCATCATCTTGCTTACTTTTTCCCCCCCTCTATAACTTAATTTTACAACACCAACAGGTCTAGAAAAAGCTTCTGACAAAAGCTGAGGAGATCATTAAAAATTTGTCTTCTTTCTGAAAATGTGAAGAACTTATTGCATTGTTCTGTAAGGTAATACAAATAATTCTTACCTACAAAAGTGACAACATTTCAAAAAGCGCTGTACTTACTCTTTACTAAGTAGGAGATTTTGAAGTGCTCTCCTGTCACTCTTCAGTTTCTTCACTAGCCCTCGGAGGTGATGGCATTCTTTAACGTGGTCTACCTGTTGAGAATCTGGATGATCCAGGTCTGCAGAAGGTGAAGATGACACAGCAAGTAACTGGGATGGCTCACTATCTGCTGGTGATACCCTGGTGTTCTCCATGGCACCTAGTTTCTAAAAAGGATAAATTTATATACACAAGAAAAATACCACAAATGCAAAAAGAAGAGGAAAATTAAATCTAGCATAAAAGAATTTCACTTAGGCCATGAGAAAAGATCAAACAGAACTTAATTCTAAAACATGCATTTACTTTCAAGTCTGATAAAAGAAAAAAAGGGAGGAAGGGGACACAGTGCAGACATCAGTTCACATGTGTGTGCTACAATACACAATGCTGATACATGCCATGAGCACAAGCCAGTGGTTTTGTATTTTCTGCTTGGTGATAAGTAAGACAGCCATGTGACTTTGATCACCCACCTTTTCTAGTTCCAAAATCCGCCTCACCAGCCTCTGCTTGCTCCATTCACTGTAATCTAAACACAAAACAAAGCTTTAAGCAGGAAACTATATTAGTGAATTAACATTTCTTTTTTAAACTTCTGTCCATACAAAAAGACCACCTAAAGATCACTGAGCCTCAACGTTAAAGATGCAGTAATGAAAAGAAGAAAGCAGTCTTGAAATATCTGACTTCCTATACCAGTTAGCTCAAAAAACAATATAAACCATTCATGTTTATCCATTTCCAACAGATAAAAATAGTTTTCCAGCAGAAGCTTAATCTTAAGTGATTCCAGTCCAGAATTCTCAGGAATAATAATAAAGGAATGTCTTACTGGAGCAGCATCCCCACAAGTAAGGGAGAGACTATTGTAAGAAACTTCTCGTTCCAACTTCTGCCTGTCACAAATCTCCACCTTTGTCTTATCTCCCTTATTTCTACCATTGTTGCGTCTTGCCCTCCCTCTCAAACACATTTTTCAAATGTTCCTAAATCCCTCATCCCTCATTCACCAACTTTTCAGCACCTACTTTTTGTTTTATTGGATGCAAGAGAAGTGCTCACTACATGATCTAGATCTTCTTTCAAACTCCGATTCTCATCCTGTAATTCCTTGATGTTCCGGGATAATCTCAGGACAGCAGCGTTCAGTGCCTTTAGTCGTTTTTGGGTATCTCTGCCCTCTGTACTTGAAAAGAGTCAAGAACAGAAAGTTAACTTAAAAGCAGAGAACAAAAAAGCAGCATCAGAAGGAATGGAACAGCCTCACTGTCCAAGTCAGCTGGCTACTTTAACCGTTGCAGCTCCCTCCCTGATAGCATTGCACAACTTTCTTGATATGAGGAGTTGAACACTTTTTCCTAAAAGAATAAAGATTGTCTTGCTCAATTTCACAATTGTTTTATGAGTTGCATTTATTTATTCTTCTACTTGTTTTGTTAACCAATCATATAATGCTTTACCAGTGATCTATGGACCACAGATTAAAAACCACTTATCTACTGCTTATGGAGAGACTTCTACAAAAAGCTGCTCAGCACAGAAAGCTAACCTGTGTTTACTGAATTGCCTTTTTTTCCCCACTTAACAAGCAGATTGAGATTGGGAAAGCAGGCTATACACCGGAAAAATAACTCAAATCCAACATATAAATGTATTTTACACATAAACGTAACTATAAACGCTTTAATATGAAAGAAACTGGTCCCGAGACTGTGAACCCCTCAGGAATCTCTTTAAGGTACATTTCAATCAATGAGAAATTTGAAATGGATTTGGAGGATATAACTTACATTGATGTGGTGGGAATGAGAGGCACCAGAAAAGGGAAAGTCTGCTTTCCTGTGTTAAGAATGCTTTAAATGTCTGATTTTGCTTATTTTTTTCTCTAATAAAAGGAAACTCAGCTTCCAGATGTTCAAAGTTGCAAAGTTTGATCACAAAACAGATTTCTAGTGGGGTGAAATAATTATTCCTTACCGCTGTGAGAAAAATCTTGAAAACTTACTTCTGAAAACAAAGAATGGACTTACTTTTGGACAAATGCCAATGACAATCACAGAACAGTTTATGAAGGAACCTTACATCACTTATTTGCTGAAATAATTATAAGATGAAGGGGAAGACAGTCTACAATTAGGCTAAGCAAAAAGATACCTAATTTACCTTTTCGAAATTAAAAGGAAAGGAAGGCACGAAAACAAATAAAGAAAGCTGTTCAGGTATCATGGATGACTATTCATAAAACTGTCCCAAGCAGAGAGTAGGGAAAAAAAAAAAAATCACCAAAAGTGGGAAACGACAGAAACGATCAAAATCGTAATTGTATGACTGCGTGCCATTATTTTAGGCTCATCAAAACCAAACTGAAACCACTGCAGACCATGTTAGGGGTTTGAAAATTTGTCTAGTCTTTAGCTACAATTGGGAACCACAGCCCCACATACAAACACTCATAGTTCAGTGTAAATACTGAAGAGGAGCTAAAAGCCATTCACTTCAGCCAGAAATAATGTAGACAAGCATCATGAAAGAAACACTCTCCTACAACTCCTTCTATGTGCCAGAGTCCTGACCTTCAACAGCACCTATTATTTCAGTGCTTGGCCTCTCAAGGAGAGACTGACGCTCATATAATTGAGAGAGACTGCCCTGACCACTGCTTTTTGAAGCTATGAATAAGTGAGGACAAGGAAGAGACCCAATGGTTCATTTTCACCTGTGACTAAATTAAGTGTGATGGCTTACAGCCTTGAGAGCTAGTCACCACATGCCTGAGCCAAGAGAAGATTTTTTTAGTTTTTTAAAAAGTGGCAAACCAAATTCCTGTTTTTAATCCACACAAGTCAACAGAAATCAACAAAACACAACCAGTGCACATAACAACCCACAAAGAGCTCTCATGTTTCTATCAATCCATATAATGACAACCAAAATTAAGATAGCTGCCTGTGCTTAAAACAAAGCACAGAGGACAATCAAATTTGGAAGTGGTGTGCGTCACTAGTGCAGTACATTTTCCCACCCCACAAGACTGTTACCCTCTTCTCAGCTCAACTAACACTCATTTGCTCTTACTTTCCTTTTTTATTGTAGCTCAGTCTTTTGCCTTTTGTGCTTTGATTTTTATTTCCTCTGTATACCACTTCTCACAGCATGTTTACCCTCATCACCATCTGTACACCTGCGCACTGGTGACAAGCACCAGCAGAAGCTTCTCTGACAGTGTCTTACTAGCGCCACTCATGGATATCTCACAAAAGATACTCTGAGATTTGGATCTGTATCTCTGTACCGCAAGAAAATCAAGTTTACTCCAAAATAACTTCAGTGCAGCACGCACCATAGAGCGAGGCCCAGAACTGACTCAACAGTAAAATGTCAAAATTCTGTTGAGTTTGTTTTAATCAGCAGTGATATCAGAATAAGCATAATTATGGGGGAAGATGGATTTTATTTAACAAATAAACTTTCAGAGCTTCTGTGGACTTTTTAAATAGCTCTAGCATTTTTCCCACATCCACAATATGATCTATCTCCAGAAAAAAATGTGACTAAGACACATGCTAAGGCTGTGAAGCTAACCAAAGCAGTATGAAAAAGCAAATCCAGCAATCTAAATGACAAAATAAACAGTTCCCATGTAATTGTTTTCCAAAGTAGTATATGAGTGACATATGAAACATATATACACTAATATTTGCTTCAAAAGAATGAAACATACTTTTTCCTCATAGTTTCAGATTTTGCCAGGAGGACTTGGAGACGATGAACCTGTGAAGTACGAAATATAGATTCTATTAATGTGCTAGCTGTGGAAAACTCACATCATTAATGAAATACACTTGGTCATTAGGTGAAAATCAGAGCAAGACCTTTTGGGTAGTAGTAGAGGCAACAATGCCATTGCTGAAAATCAGGCTATTGTTATGTTGCCTTTCACCTATGCACTACACATAGATGTACATTGGTTTCATTATTTCCCCTTCTTGATTAATACACTCAACTTATTGAGGAAAATAGGTTTTTCAGTGCATATAGAAGGTGCTGTAAGAATGCCAGTGAAAATCTGATTCTAATGACAGGTTTCTTACAGCTTAGCTGCACCCATCTAAAACTTTCTATTTATACTTCAACTCAACAACTGAAAAACTTCCTTTCTAGTACACATGATGAAAGCCTTGTCAGATGTACCTCTTCATAGTAGGTTTCCATTGCTATCCTCATTTCTTCCAAATTATTGGTCTTCAGGTCTGACTGGAATTTGCTAAAAATAGAAGAAAAAAAATAATCACACTGGTAAAGCCACAGTAATACCTGTTGGTTTACAGTTTCTGGGTGGGTGGTTTATCATTTCTAAGATGTTCTCTGAGTTTGCTAGTTTGCGTTAAGAAACAGAAGAATACGGGTAAAAAATAATGGGTTTCAGATTCCCTTGATTATCTTATCCAATACAAGCCCCTACCCCTCCAAAGTCATACTTGATAGCGTTGTCTTTCTCCTTGCACTGTTGTTCTAGCTTGAGAACCTTCTGCTTTAATCCACTAACCACCTACAGAAAGAACAAAGAGCTCATCAGTCCTACAGTAATCCATCTCTTCACAGAAGTTGCATTTCTCCATAATCTCACCCTCTCTTTATAAATTGTACCTATCAGACATACTTATTCCTACTTACTTTAGCACTTAATAAATCACATGTACGTCTGTTATCCTGTTTCAAACAGGACACTAAAGAAATTAGATCCCTAACTTTTATCTATGGTAACATAACCAGTTTTATAATATTTACATATAATCACTAAATAAAAACAATTTTGCCCATTATTTGCTGCTTTGAGTGTAGCAGGATAACAGGGAGAACACAGATGCAAACAGACTCAAAGAAGTGACAAAGAAAGCTCTCTACAAATCAGTTAATTCCAGATCCTTGTTACCTGACTATAAAAATAATTGTTACACTAATTGTTTATTCTTTCTTACTTCATTCTATTTTTTTATTCAGTAGTGATTCAACTTAGCAAGAGCAAAAAAAGATAAATGAAAGCAAAAGGTAGCAAACTATTACCCATCCATTGTCAGACTTCTTTTCTGACAAAGCTCTTGCCAGCTCAGAGCACTGCAAGAGAAGACAAATAATGCAAATGACCAACTTTGCTACTTTATTCTACTGTCAGCTCTTTCCATGGAATTTTCTAATCTACTTTGTCTCCGTAGTCATTTCACAGTTCAACAGCTTAAATTTAGAAGTCCCTATGCTCACCAGTTTCTATTAGGATGCTTCTCTGGAGATAAAGAAGAGTACACAGAAAACAACAGGCACAAGGAATTGTATTGGGTTTATACGGAGAGACTTTGGTAGCGGGGGGCTGCAGGGGTGGCCTCTGTGAGTAGAGTCCAGAAGATGCCACATCTTAGATAAGAGCCAGCTCCGGCTGGCTCCAAAAGGGACCTGCTACACTGCTGAGCCAGTGAGCGATGCTGGTTGCGCCTCTATGAGAGCATATTTAAGAAAATAATTGAAAAAACAAACAAACAAACAAAAAAACACACAGCAGCTGAGAGAGAGGAGTTACAGCCTGTGGAGACGAGCCCACAAATGAGCAGGTGATCTGGTGGGAGCTGCTGCCCATGGGGGACCCATGCTGGAGCAGTTTGCTCCTAAGGGATGGACTCCGTGGTACGGACCCTTCATAGTCTCCTAGGAAGAAAGGCTGGGAGAGCTGGGAATGTTCAGCCTAAGAGAAGGCTCTGGGGTGACCTTATTGCAGTTTTTCAATACTTAAAGGGGGCTTATAAAAAAAGACAGAGAGCATCTTTATGCTCAGTCAGATAATGACATGAGAACGGGGAACGATTTTTAACTGCAAGAGGGGAGATTTAGATTAGAGGTTAGGAGGAAGTTCTTCACTCAGAGGGCCACTGAACAGGTTGCCCAGAGAGGTTGTGGATGCCCCATCCCTGCAGGTGTTCAAGACCAGGCTGGATGAGGCCCTGAGCAACCTGATCTAGTGGGTAGCATCCCTGCCTGTGGCAGGGAGGTTGTAACAACTTAGTCTTTAACGTCCCTTCCAACCCAAGCCTTTCTGTGATTGTATGACCCACATTGGAGCAGTTCCTCAACTGTGGAAAGTGCACACAGCATCAGTTTGGGGAGGACAGCATCCCATGGGAGGGGCTCCACACTGGAGCAGGGGAAGAAAATGACCACAAAGGAGCAGCAGATGATGAAGTGCTATGAAGTGCTATGGACTGACCCCAACTGTCTTTATCTCTACCCTTTCATCATATACTCTGCCCCTCTTCCTTTGAGAAAGGGAATGAGAGCACGGCTGTGGTGGAGTGTAGCTGATCATCAGGGTGAAAATACTACAGGAATTCAGTGAAATTCAGGTCTTCTATGATCCTAATTGTTTCTCAGCCTCATGGGTCTGATAATAAAGCTCATTTTTGTTTCCTGGTTCAGGTCTTGGGACTGCATGCAACAGTCACCATGCAAGAGGTTAACTCCCTTCTACTCTCAGGCAAAACATTCAAAAAGCAGACGTCTGAAGGGACAACAATTCAATTTTTCCTTAAGAAATGAAAATTATCTTTGCAAAATAAGCTTATCTGCACAGCATGGTGTTATCTTCCCTTAAAGTGAGCTGGAACAGTAAGCTGAGATACACAAAACGGAAATCACTTTGCACCAACCAACCACCTCTCATATTAAGTTCATCACTCCTAGGAGTCAACACACTACAGACTTCTGAAATTCAGTGAGACAAAGAGATGAGGACCACACCACTCAGCACTCTTCTGCCTATTTTTATCCCTCTCCCCACACTTCTCTACTATAGTCACCTTGGAGGGATCCAACAGTTGCTCGATCTGTTTATCCTTTCTGTTATTCTCTTCTTCCAGTCGACGAAGCTTAGTTTTCATTCGATCTCCTTCATTTTTCTGAGCTTGTATTGTCTAAAAGAGGAGGGAAAAATCCTAAGCTCATTTCAGAGACAAAATTTGTCTCTGAATTTTGACATGGAAATTTTGACACTGAATTTTGACATGGAAATGTTTTGATTCTGGTAACGATCCACTTATGATGGCCAGGACAAAGCAGATAAAAAAAAAAAAAAAGAAAGAAAAAAGACCATTACACTAAGGCCAGGGCTGACATGTAAGAGAGATGACAGGGAAAAGACAAAAAAGAAAGTTTTAACAGAAAGGCAGCGTTCCACAAATGATCTACAACAGCCAAGATATTTGTTTATAGGTATCCCTGGGGTTCAACTTGCCTAGTGTTCAACTTGTCCTTGTCTTTCATACACTGCACAAAGATCAACTCACAAATTGTTAAAATGTGATGAATAACAGCCAAGAAGGGGAAAAAAAAAATAAAGGAAGGGAAGGAGGGGTTTGCATGGAGAGTCAAAGAAACCAATGCAATGAACCTTTTTAGTGTCCAGCTAGGGCCATGGCTGGGGTTCAGGACTGGGTATACTTCAGGGCTTCCACCTCCAGAACTCAGAAGTATCTATCACACCATAAGAACAATGAAATTGCCTTAAACAGATGCAAGTTTAGTTTAGACCTTGCGTTATAAATACAAAAAAAAAAAAAAAATAAAATTTGGTGGATGTCTCAGTTGTAGAAACCAAAGTATTCTGAACCAACAAGGTCTGGACATCTAGAGATGGACAGAACAGCCCTATGACTTTTATTATGTAAGCATCAGAGAGACAGTACCTTTTTAAGTTCTATTATTTCATCATACATATCTTCTTTTTCTTTATAGTCAGGAGTTCCAGGAATGTAGCCTACACAAAAGGTACATAAAATAAGCAGATCTGAAAAAAAAGTACTTTTTCCTAAATAAAAATCTTCTAATTTAAAGAAAATATTTAGAACAGCGCCAAAGTGAAAACTAGACCATTTTAAAAAGAAATGTGATCAAAGGAATTAATTTTATAAATGAAAATGGAGATGTTACCTTATGAACCTTCTGCCAGATTATACGTGAAATTTCTCTCAAGCATCTCTCTTTTCTCTCATGCTAGATTAAAA
This sequence comes from Aythya marila, assembly GCF_965140915.1. Classification (NCBI taxonomy): domain Eukaryota; kingdom Metazoa; phylum Chordata; class Aves; order Anseriformes; family Anatidae; genus Aythya; species Aythya marila. Next base: position 13,073,360 of record NC_139056.1, read on the forward strand.
TACGCATCTCAAGAAAAACAAACACTTCACAGAAGACTGAAGTCTTTCCATCCCAAGAAGTCAATTACTTACAAAAGATTTCTAAAAGATGTCCAAAAGACTTTTTTCTATTGATGCCTAATGTGTGAAAGTTTATTGCCTTTCAGAGTTGCTGGAACCTATGCATAAGAGCATAGGTATAATACCAGCATAGGTATCATTTGAAATGGAATTTAAGACTGGGATTTTTAACTCTACAGTTCTCATTGAAGAAGAACAGGATAGAAGTTTTATATTTTGCTTTTCTCATAAAAAACAGTTGATTTTAATATCGCAACCACATGATAAAACACTTTCTAGAAAAGAAGTAAAAGGAGTCAATTACATAGAATTTCAGGCAAGCAGATGGTTTCTATCAATGGTTCCTAAACTATGCTTTGCAAAGTCACAATAAATTGTCTACAGCTGGCCCATTGAACCATATTATATTTGCAGCTTTTTCAGCTGAAAATGCATAGCAATTTGCAAGAAGTTCTGAAAGCTAATAGTGATTCATTGCTCACAAAAATCTGGGAAGCCGCCTTAACCAATTTACAAATCTCCAAAGTATTCCAATGATCACATTTTGACACATGTACTTTAATACAGGTTAAACTGAACGGGTCTTGCTTTACTAAAGCTAAGATCTTAAACAAATAACGTGTGGTTTTACATGGAAAAAGAGATGACATCACTAACTTTTATCTACCACACGATCACAGGGTTTACCATTACTAGAAGAACGGGAATGTTTTGGCTTCTTCATTCCTAGAGCTTCCTTCAAATACTCTGGAGTGCTACTAGAAACACTAGATCGCGCATGCCCCACGTCAACATCTGATTTCAGGGGGTGGCTCACTCCTGCCAACAAAAATGGAACAAAATGCAAAAGTCAGGGATAATTGTGAGTTACGTTTGTGGATTTATTCTGAGCAAATATGACACAGAAAGCTCCAGATGCTGTTAATCATTCCTACTACAAATTCCAATGCTCAAGATCAGATAACTCACAGTTCCAACCACCCAAGTAATACTGAAATTACTTCCTACGTACTCTAAACAAATACATATTTATTGTTTAAGAATCATATGTTAAGCTGTCCCCAACAGTAAATTTTATCCACGTATGCAGATTAAATTTCTATACTAATACCTTGTTTCAGTGATCCCAGCCACATCTGCCTTGGTTTTTTTACAGCTGCATTCTCAAAACGTGCACTGCCTGTTCCCTGCAGAGATCTCCAAATGGCAGGTTTTTTTGGATACAGTTGTGTGCTAGAGCTGTACGGAGACTCTAAACAAAAGAAAATATCTTTTTTCTTAAGAAGTTCGAGATCACAAAAATTCTGCCATGTGTTTCAAGGTTCCCAGACATAGGGCTATCACTTAGAAAATATATAAAAATAACATAAAAAATAATAATATGAAAATAATCAAGAACTCCAAGTAAGCTATACACTTCAATATATAGCCTATAAAAATCTAACTTCACAAGTTATAGAACACAAATCTCAGATAGATGTGCTCTGCACACACCAACGAGTAATTCTAGGGAGAATCATAAGATTTTTCAAATAAATCTTGCAGTTACTGTGTCCCGTAGAAATCTATCTTGTTGTGCGTAATGGAAACAGAAGAAAAGATTTTGCAACTCTTACTTGGTGACTTTGGAGGCTTGTGAAAAATTCTCTTCTTCAACTTCTGGAAGGAAAAAAACATTATGTATATTTAAAACATTCCACCCTTCAAACACCTGAGCATATAACTGCAAAATTGACTCCAATTTTATATTAAGAGCACTTACTCTAATAACACAAAACCTGTGTAGAAAACAAAACCTGTAGCATTAAGTACATGCAGGATTGGCCACAGCAACAGTCACCAAAATTAAGGTGGTAACTACTGAAGTTTTAGGCTACAAAAAAGCGTATTCGTGCTCAGAACATTAAGACCTTCCCCATCAGTACTAAGTACAAGTGACAACAAGAGTCCAAGATGATCAGAACACAGAGGCCGAACCATAGGACCATTTAGCTAAAAGAAAGGCTTGCTGAATTCCTTGCAAACACTATAAAATGATTAGTTAGCCAAACATAATTTCAGCCCCCAGAAGAATTTGGAGAAGGAGAATTTAGAAGCCAAAATTACAGCTGGAATTAGATGAGGTTTTCATATCCAACTGCATTGCAATAACATTGTTACTTCTCTCTGAAGGATGTCTTATTGATCAGGAGACATCACGTGGGTGTAGCGTGTGAAAGAACACTCTGAGAGGCCTTTTTAAGGCATTTATCTGCAGAATGCCATTAATAAAACTCACCATTTCTGCATCTGATTCACAGGTTATCACGGACAGGCTGTCATCTCCCTGGGAAATAAACACAAACGGCAATGTTTGCTACTCTCCAAATAAGTGGTTATAATGCATGTCCAGAAAACTTTATTTTCTGTTACTATCATGACAGAGTTTGAGTACAACAAATTCAAATGGGAAATGAGTTGCTACTTTTACAAAACACAGTATCATTTGCTCTAACACAAACATTCAGTGTGATTCCTCCCTTGCTAAGCTATGGGAAGGAACATTTAGTAAACTAGACTGGAGAAATGATGTGGCTGAGAAAAAAAGACACAGCTAACGCATTAAAAAGAAGCATTTAATTTCTCCTCATATTAAGCTGACAAATTTCTCTGCTTCTCAAACGTGAGCATATCCATAGCAGAAAGAAAATTTGCACTTATCTTTCAAATTACATGGAAGTGGGCTGCCCTCGCAGAAAGAACGTTTTCACTTGCTGCCAAGTCCATGGCGCTTACAGCTGCAGCACCATTCTTTGGAAAGATGCTGATCTATCTCACTGAGGGGCAGGGAGGGGGTGAAGTATTTTTTTAGAACCCCAGTTGACAGAAAAGGAGATGGGATTGACAACACCAGAGCAGATACAACGGCATTTGGTGCTGGCTGCGAGCAGGCACGCACACATCTCACGCGCCATGCCGTCTAGTTTTTAATTTCCTGAGGCAATGTTCCCCACAGCACACTGAGAGGTTCTTTTTATTTTTAAGGCCTTTTAATCGCTCTGCACGATCTCTTCACATAACTGCACCTATTGCAGGAGGAATCAGATAAAGAACGAGAAGGCACTCGGCCCCTAGAGAACATTCAGAGGGATATAGACGTGCCATGACAAAAACACTCCAGTTCAGCAGGATATAAAGGTGCTGTGACAAAAACGCTCCAGTTCACCAGGATATAAAGGTGCCCTGACAAGAACACCCTTGGAAGCCTTCACAGCCCCTCTTCCCCTGCAGAGCAGGCTCATCCCGGACAGGGAACACGGGGGCTCTGCGCAAAACCCAAAGCTTCCTCCTGGCTGGGGAAGGAGAGGAAGAGGGCCACAAAACCCCTCACGCTAGGGGCCGATGCCCTTCTCCTGAAGGGACTCCGGGCCTTGCCACGACCCCAGGCCCAGGGCGAGCCCCGGGCCCCGGGCCCTGGCAGCCCTCTTCCTCTTCCTCCTCCTCTTCCTCATCCCCCTGCCCCCGCCGCTCCTTACCAGCTGCCCCTCCGCGGCCGCCTCTCCTGCCCCCCGGGCCATGACCGGGGGCGGCCTCAGAGGGGCCGGGGCGGCCGCGGCCTCCCCCTCACGGCACTTCCGGGTGTGCGGTCACCATGGCAACCGCGGGGCGGCCTAGCGGCGCTCCGTGTCGGCGCAACGGGGCCGACCGCAAGCCTACGCAGGGTGCCAACGGGTTCCCAACGGGTTCCTCGCCCTCGCCGCGGCTTCGTCGCTGCCGCCTCCGGGCCCCGGGAGAAGCCCTGCGGGCCCCGGCCGTGCCGCGGGCCGCCACCGCCCCCCAGCGGCCCTCCGCGCGGCGGGCCGCCTTGTACAGCCATCGCGACACTCGCTTTACGGCCAGCGCTGGCAACGCGCGTCTCCATGGTTACGGTCGCCGTGGTTACGGTCTCCCTTGGCGACGGGGCCTGGCGGCCGGGGCCGCGCCGCCATGTCGGCCTGGCAGGCCTGGTTCGTCGCCCGCGCCCGCCGCAGGTTCGCCATGAGCCGCGAGTGCTCCCAGCTCCTGCCCCGCGTTTGCGCCGCCCTGGCTGACCCGCGGCAGCCCGGCTCCGACGACACCTGCCTGGAGAAGCTGCTCGACTGGCTGCGGGACCTGACGGAGCTCGGTGAGGGCCCGCCGGGCTCTTCCTGCCGCCGCCCGCGGGTGGCCGAGGCTCGGCTGAGGGCCAGGAAGCCTCCCTCAGGGGTGCTGCTGGCCTCCAGAAGCGCTGCTGGTGCCTGAGGCCTGTACCGGGCTCCAAATAAAGCCCAGATCCTGTCAGGGGGCTGTGTGGTACAATCATCCCGAGCCTTAGTGCTGTGGGGTTGTGGCACAAGTGCTGGTAGTGACTCTCTTTTCTGCCCCCGCTTGCTCTAGAGCCTACCCTGAACGTGGTGCAGGACAACCCCTGTCTGACAGAGTTCTTCACTTCCGTCCTGGCGCTACCAGAGCCGAGCCCGAGCATCCTCTCCTTCACTCTGAGGCTGGCCGGGTTACTTGCAGCTTCGGAAGATTGTTTCCAGCACTTGCAGGTGAGTCAGGTACCTCAATTCTGCCTTCTCCTCTACTGAGAACTTGTGAAAATGTACCAATATTATTTCTATTTCAATATTGCATGCACTGAACAAGTCAAGAACAGTGATACTGCTATGAAGACCTACAATCAAGTTATCCCTTCAGTTCCCACATAAAGCAGCTGTCATTTTATTTCTGTCTTGCACCAAACAGCACTATCAATGTTGATAAGTAGTACTTCTCAGTTTCAGTGCAAAACAGTACATGGAATAACAGTATCTCTAATAGTAATTGCAAAATATCCCATATACCCGGACAGATCCTTTAGATTTAAACTGCAATAACAGATGTAGTTTTCAGGTTGAAAGGAAATCTTTGATTTCCTGCAGAAACGTGGGAACTATTTAAAGCCTAACTTTTAACAACAGAGTACATTTGTAGAACAAACCGGAGAATCTGAAAGGCTTTCTCCAGGGAGGAGATACATGTAACATAAAGCAGACTAATGGAATTTGTGTGTATGCAATTTTCCCCCGGAATCTTAAGAAACAAACACTTAAACACTTACAGTGTTTAGTCTGTAAAAGACAGAGATGTTGCGTTTAAGTATAAGATATGAAAGTGTGTTAGTGACTTGGATGACAGAACAACCTCTCTGCACCCCTCAAGTCCCTTTGCTCGCTGTTTACTGTGTGCATTCTCTGTCCTCAGCAGGAGAACCTGTTGTTCAGGCTCTTTGGCACGGGTGGGACGCTGAACAGGGCAGTGTGGGAAGATGCATCTGTGCGAAGTGGCTGGGTGGAGGGCGTGCACAGCATGATGCATCACCAGCCTGCCCTCCACTTCCTCTGCAACGGTGGTGAGTACTTCCAGGACTGGTAACTCCCCAAATTCCCTCCGTCCCTTCCATTCCAGACTGTTGCTCAGGTGTTGATTGAGAGAGAGAGAGAGAAGTTTACATTATGCAAGATAAAAAGCCATTTATCAAAAATTCTGAAGTCATTGAAAGAGAGTTGTTTTTTTTATTAAATTGGTTATGTATTTAACTTTTTTTCAACAGTGATGATGGTGCCCCTTATGGAGGGAGGAGAAGTCAATCTTATGAAACAGAGGCTAAGAATAGCTTATTAAAAACCTTTTGTATTTTTATTTACAATTCATGCCAAATTATGTTTTGGTACATTTTGGTGTAATTTTAGAGCAGAAAAACTTGGGACTCATTTCTTAATGCTTACGTTTGCAGTCCCATTGTCCTTATACAGCTATTTAAGTTCTTCTGCTAACAGCTTTAGATTCCCTCTATAAAGGGGTCTAGAAGACTGAATTGGTGTTAACTGTGCAGCATGTAGTCCTGGCTATATGATGGTTAAGTGGTACTGCTGCTGCAGTTCCCTTTTTTTTCCTTACTGGCTGTGTCTGCGGATGGTACAAATTCCTTCCATAAATACACTGTCGACTCTCCTAAGATTGCTAACGTCATACAGAAGTCTTCTTCTGTTCCTGAGTTACAAACACACCTGAGGATCTAAAAAAAAAAACCTCTACTTTCTTCTTTTGTTTGCTTGTACTTAAGGACTGGATAATTTTAAAAAGGCATTAGAGACTACAAAATAAAATGTTAAAAAACTAAACCAAAAAAAAAAGGAAAAAAACGCCACATTTAAACCCGTTTGATACCTGTACTTGAATAATATGCAGTCAGACTGCAGCAAGGCTCCACAATAAGAGGGCAGCTATTTTGTTTTGTTTTTCCTTCCGCTGATTTTTGCTTTGTTTTCACACAGGAGGCCTAGATGTAATCTTCACTCTGCAAGGAGATCCCAGCCTGTTTGTGGCTTCAGCTGCCAGTCAGCTTCTGGTGCACATGCTCACCCTCTCTGTAGAGTCTGAACCAACTACACCTCTCGGTGAAAAGGACTGCGACTGGCCAGCATGTGCCCAAATGATTATAAAGCATATAGAAGACTCTCTTCAATCTGGCTCTGCCTCTCATATCAATCAGTCATTAAAGCTGTTAACTAGTTTGTTTGGCAGTTGTCGAGCTACTTGGACAGAAGTACTTTGGTTACGTGTAGCAAAGCAAGTAGAATCCTTCCTGACAGAAGACTCTGTTCAAACACGGCACATGCTGGCGGATCTTTTGCTGAACATGTCAAGGTGAGGATCTACTGATCTGGTAATTAGAAATATCCATTTTCCACCATTTGTATTAGTAGGACATATTACTTACGGTTCTCTTTCTTCACAGGTCTCCTGTGTTTTCTGACACTGAAGGCAGTTTTTGGGCATTAGTGACATCTGCTCTGGAACACTTAACCCCAGTACAAGCAGGTCCTTTGGCAGTAGGAATTCTGAGTCTCCACAAATGGTAGGAGTTGCTGCTATGAAATCTTTGCACTCTGTAGATGTTTGCAATGTATCTGGTGTGTTTCTAAGAGCTATTTCTTCCCTGCACTGTGTTTTCTACTATGCTGCTTAATATGTAGGATGGGTTGGCAAGAACCAGGCAAGTAGTTAATGAGCTTCAGACACTGATAATTAGAAAGGTAGTTTTAAAGACACAAATGAAAGGAGCCAATGTCACATTCACATGTATACATTTGCAGCTTATCTACAACCAGCTCATCTCAGACTCCTTTAACTTTGGAAGTTAAGCCAAGGTTGATCATGATGGATACAATTTGACTGTCAAATCCAATAGTATTTGGTCAGTTTTCTCTTTCACCAAACCAAACTAGTGTAAGAACTTTCACTGCTGTCCAGCAGAAGCATACATCATGCAGACATCATGACATCATCTCTGTCAACAGTCATAGCAAAGCTTAGGTTAGAAGGAACCAGTAGGGGTGATCTAATTCAACTGCTTACTCATTGCAGGGCTGACTTCAAAGATGGATCGGGTTGCTCAGGGCCTTCACCAGTCAAGTTCCAGGTTTCCAAAGTTTCTCTGGGCAGCTTGTTCCAGCGTTTAATCAGTCTCACTCTGAAAAATATTTTCTATATATCCGGTTGGAATCTACCCTGTTGCAATTTAAGATTATTGCCTCTTGTCTAGTTATGCATCTCTGAGAAATCTACTGGCATCTTCTCTGTAAATCCCGTTTAGGTAGTGAAAAAGCATCAAGAAAACATCAGATGTTAAACAACTATAGCACATACAGATACTGATTTACAGGCTAATTAATACCTGTGTCTTAAGTTAAGGATACTTTTTTCCTTTGACACAAAATGGCTCTCTGTCTAAACATTCTTCTTACACAGGATTCCACTCTTCATTGCTGGATGAGGCTGCTTACGAATTTAATTTCTGCTGTCCTTTCAGTTAGCCAAGGAAGATTGGAAGGCGGCTTGAATTATGATAACACACTTATTGCTGTCACATTGCTGGCTTTTTAAGAAGCCTGTGTGAAAAACATTAATCTGCTCACTGTTTGGGGACAGATGTTTGGGAAAGATTTGTAGCGTTCTTGTTATGGTAACTGCTGTTTCCTCCTTGAAGCCCACAAGATGTGAGGATTCAGGCAATGACTGTTCTACTTCAGCCAATGGACTGTATTTTGAGAGCAGCCTCCCAGCCTCTGGAATATGCAGGTACAGTTGGGATACAAAAGTTAGAGGCTAGTCTGCTTGCCAGTGTTTTAAATGTCTGGTGCAGGCAAAACTGGAGGAGGAAGAATAGAAGGAGTCAAGGTCAGTAGCAGTGTTTGTGGTGAAGTGCAGCATCCTGCTGACAGTTGTATTTTAAGGGTTATTCACACTGCATCACCTGAAAACTAACTTTAAAAATCAACTTTAAAAATCACTGTCATTTGTAGTCAGTAATAACCTGAGCTTCTCCCTTCTTTGATCCTCTAGGTTTGCTGGATGAGTCTGTTAGTGATCCTTCCACTGTCGAAAGCCTTCTGTCCTCCAAGTCATCTTGCGCTAGTCTCTTGTGTCAGACTCTTGCTCATTTGGAGAAGCTGCTGTCTCTGGTAATGTTTGGAGAAGAAAAAAGCCTGGGGGTCAAGTTGTCCTTGAAAGCTAGTATTGAGAATAGTTACAAACATTTGCAGTAGATCTTAACACAGAGAGGAGTTGGCAGAAGGGCTTCCGTATGGTATAAAAAATAAGATGTAGCATGAGTCCAAATGGGAGAGCAGTGGAACACTGAAGCTTGTAGAGAGGCACTGTACTTTCTTTTAAATCCACCTTCACAAGCTTTGTTACCATACATCCCATCTACTGCAATTACTGATCCAGTGACAAACATAGACTGAACTGCTTTCCCAAGTAACGAATCTCGTTTCACCTGTCCAGTAGATCGTTGGGAGAGAGGAAGATTACTTTTTTGTAGTTATTAGTATTGTGTTACCTTAAGAATACTAGAAGTTGTAATTTTTACTGCGTCTTGACTAGAAACTCCTGCTCTGTACGCATGCTTGAAATATTTGCTGGAAATTTTCCTATTTTTCCCCTTTCCATTAGATTCATTTGCCAGTGGATTTACCCTATACAGCTTTGCTACGTTCTTTTGTGACAATATTGCAATTCTGTAGTGGCCTCCTGATTCCAGCTACTTCTCTGGGAAGCAAGATAAGCCAAATTTTGATTGATTGCGGCAGAGTACAGAAGTCAGCTCTGGATGCCTTGGCAGCACTTTCTGAACGGAAAGGTGAGTTAATCCTAGCTCTTCATTTTAATTTTGGAAGTTACTTGACTAATCTATAATCACAGAATTTTCAATTCCCCTTCACCAGTCTTTCTGAATGAAGACTATTAATTCGATTTGTTTGAAATGCATTTGGTTTTCCCCATTCTTCCTACTGTCTTGGCTAACCTTACTTTCTGTTGATAATTTAGGTCAGGTAATGCTGCAATTGAAGAAGCTTAGTGGTTGTGACAAGCTGAATATTTCTCCTTTTGAGGACTGTACTTTCTTCTGTAAAACAGTATTATGATCTTTCTTTCTGCGTTACAAGAGTTGAATTGTCCCCTCGTCTCAATATTGGTTTTTCAGTTTGGGTTTGTTTTTTTAAATGTTTCAGGCTGTGACACAGTCATAGGAGGTCTATTTGACATCCTTCTGGTATACCTGGAGAGTCCAAACACCAGCCCTACTGTGAGTATAACACTAAAGAAAAATCCAACTCTATTAGCTTACCCAGTGGGAGATAGTCTTAAGAAATAGTGTGACAGTAGTTGTTTCTTAGCACAGTTTCTGTTAGACTATCTGGAAGACTTGTTCTGGGTGGCTTGCGGAAAATAACTAAAATACTAGTGAGCGAGTAATGAGCCAGTAAATTTGGTGTTCCTGAAAAGACAGGAGACCTCACATCTGAGAGTAGGACCAACATACTCAACTTGATACAACCTTGCATTAATTTTTTGTTTTCTTGTTTTTGTCCCAATGACCCGGGTGACAAATGCAAATCAAAAGCTGGAGGCACTAACAGTTTGTTTTTAAATTTGAGAACTGGCATTATCTAGGAGTCTGCTAGAGATGTTACAAAGTTATATAAGCACTATTTATTTGTGGCTTACTTCTTAGTGTGGAAGCATATGTTTTGTTTCCTCTGAGAAGTTCTCTGTAATCCTGAGCCAAAACAAATTTTATCTAGCGTAAAAGTAACAACACTGCCTTCTGCAATATTGTAAATCTGTTTTATATTGCCTCAGGTACTGAAGAAGTCATTTCAAGCTATGTCCAAATGGTTGGCACGCTTGCCAGAAATGTCCTGCTTCAACAATCAGTGGCAAACTGAGAAGATTTTGCAAGGTAACAAAGCTATTCTAGTTAGGACAAACCACAGCTAGTGGTACATCTGAAATCTGCTCGCACCTACCTTTCCCACTCAAAGCACTTAGGATTTGTTTATTTGCAGTTATGGTGAATTTAGGTTTATCTGCTCAGATAGTGCTTTGAAGAACTCTGGGAGAAGCACACAGCATCAACAAAAAGGATTGCATCAGATAAAATGATGCAGAGGTTGTACATAGATTGCTCCGGTTAGGTTTGTTACCTTTCATGTCCATTCAAACTTGTCACTTGGCTTTCACAGATGTGTTTCTGGTGCTTCAGAAGCGTTTGTGCAGTCCTTGTTGGGAAGTACGAGATTCTTCTCTGGAGTTCCTCACCTCCTTGATTAAAAGCATGAGAGGTATGTGCAGAAATTTAATTGTTCAGATTAGAGGAGTGTTTCTTCTAATGCTGTGGAAGCCAATAAGGCTTGTGCAGCATCTCTGACCTGTAACTGCAGGGGTAAGAAAGAAAAAAAAAGTTGAACCTTTTACTCTCAGATCATGATAAAAATCTGACAAGAAGATTGATAAATTTACCCTGCTTTTCTGTAGAACTCTGATTGCTGTGTCTTCCTTAATGGTAGTTTCGGCAAGTTAAGCTGAGGGGTGTTGAGACAGTCATCTCTGTTGAGACATATGTCAGAGGAGGTGACAGTGCTGAAGCAGATAATACTTTCCTTCTACCGAGTTTGCTCAGCAGTGAAAACAAACAGATTCCACTCAGCAGGCTGGGGGCTGTGATATAGGAGGCTCTGAAAGCCTAGGTCTATTTTGCATGCTTTGAATTAGCTACTGCTTCTCCGCTTTACTGGTAGCTCAAGCACCGCAGTGGGTAGCACTAAGGTAACACTAATTCTCCTACAGTAGCTCTGTGATGTTAGAATAGAGGAGGATGTTGTCTCCCACTGCTGTCCCCAGGTCACAGAGGAAGTATCCAGCACACTCAGCTCTATTAGCATTCTACCCTGCAGCCTTTCCCTGTGATACTGCTGTAATTGCATTTTTTTTCTTTGCCGTATGCCTCAAAACCAATAAGGGATGACAATATTTTTTCTACCTTTAAGCAAAAGTTTGATGGAGCTGAAGCCATGTGGCCATTTACCTGAAGCAAGTCTTTTCTCACCATTAGAACAACTGCAGGTAGATTTGTCCAGACTCTAGCATTAAGCAGGGCTTGACTGGAAGTCACCAAGCTGCTGCGAAACAGGGAGCCTTACACAGGGTGTCTGTGCTCCTGTGAGCAGCTGCCTGTTCCCTGCAGTGCCTCAACTCAACTGGCAGCTGTCCCTGCAGTCAGCAGGCATCGTTGTATGACACAAAGAACTGTTTGCATTGGAGAAAACTTCATACTCTGAGAGAATAAAGCCTCGCTTCTTTGGATTGCTGTCTTACTTACAGACCAGGATGAGTTCAGGGAGTCCCTCCTGTCTTCAGAGGTGCCAAAGCTTACAGAAAATCTTCTTGAGGATCCAGAGAGCTATGTGCGAGCGAGCGCTGTGACTGCTGTGGGACACTTGACCTTCATTACTTACTCTCTTCCAGAGACACCTGTTGCAGGGAATCAGTACAATAAAGAGGTATGATAACTTTGTGTAGTCCACTGCAGACTCGAGCAGAACCACACATCAGTTTACAGCTGTATTACAACTTTCTTTCTAAGTCACCTGCAGTCTACTGCAGGCATATTACACAACCAGCAGTGAAAAGGGACTGAATTTTTCTGATCTATATATATTAGATTTTGTGTGTGCATGTTCCTCCCCTCTTTGTACTTTGTCTTCTGACATTTAGGACACTACAGCAAAGCTTCAAGATATCTTGTCAACAGACCCAGAGAGCTTTCCTCGGAGGGCTGTGATCAGCATCTTCACCAAGTGGCTGAAACAAGGCTGCACAGATCAAGTGGAAGATACAGCGCAGTTCGTCTCTAGAGTGATCCAAACTGTAGAACGTGACTTAGACTGGGAAGTCAGAATTGGTGGCCTGGAACTGGTTGAAGTTTTCTGTGTCCAGACACTTTGCCAAGCTGGCCTTCCTAAATACCCCTCTGCTGCTGCCTCATCCGCAGTCACTAGTTCCATTCAGCAGAATGAGTCGCTGCAGATATTTTGCCGAGCAAAACTGTTCAGGTTTTTGTTTTGGTCTTTGTGTGACTATGACAAGCCAGTGGGTCAGAAAGCCTGTGATATACTGCTCGTCTTAAGAGCTAGTCTCTCTCCAAGTGGCTTGCTGAAAGATTGCCAAGGAGCTGGAGATTTATCTGCCGGAAATGGCATTCCTTGGTTGCAAAGAACTCTAAGGCAGGGTTCTCTGGCTCAGGACTTCCCAACAGATGGTGGTAATGGGGTGGACTTTGAAGATCCAGAGAGCATGATGCTAGCTTTGGGAACGATAGACTTAGAAGAACTACATGATGAACTAAATAAAAGTAGTGACCACATAGAGAAAAGCCCTCAGTCCCTTTTAGAGGACATCCTTGCTACTGTGGGGACCATAGACGAGAATGAAGCTGACTGTTACTAAAGACATGTTTTGCTCTGAGGGAATAGTGCTGAAACAGTTCTATTCCGGAGGAGAATTTTTGCTACCAGTCTTCAGTCTTTCTTGAGAGGAGATTAAAAAAGCGTTACTCTGAATGGAGAAAAGGATGGTTTTGTTAGCTGTGAAGAGGTTAGAAAATCTTTGCTTTAATACTGATGATTTTGTTTTAAGTACAGTCTCTAAGGAATTGATCTGCATTTTTTCTAAAGTAAATAAATTCATTTGTTCTGTTTTTTAAGTTGTATGTATCTTAAGAAAGCACCAGACCCTGCCTACATAAGGAAACATTTTAAAAAACAAAACAGTGAATGAAAACAAGGTGTTGCATGCTCCTTTTTGAGCCAGAGTATCTAAACCTGATCAAGACTTGTCTTTAAGAAACTCTGTTTTGTTTTTTACCTTGTCCATATCTCCATTCTAGAAACAAGAATTCTCAAGTTCCCTGCTATGTTTTGAGGCCCACACAGGAAGGTAACATTTGGAGAGTCAAGCGTACTGATTACAAATGTTCTTTCATAAAGAAAGATAATGTACCAGTTCAATCTTGGCAATGACACTAAAAAAGCTGACATTAATTGAAGCTAGAAGCAAGTTTATTTTGTTGAATTTATCAAGTGCTTGTATTCTGCATTCCTGAAGAACTAAGATAGCTTTTAAGTAGTATGAGAAATCAACACCTGCAGCTTTTCCTATCAGAAAATAGATCCATCCTTAGCTTTGGTTAAAAAACAAACAAAAAAACCACCACCACCAATTAGAAAACAGCAGCTGTAGGGAGAATGGCAACGTTCTTCTGAGGGGAAAGTTTTTTGTTGTTGTTGTTGTTGTTTTTTTAAAGAAAGCTCAGGGAAGATGGGAACACTAGATTTTGATTTACTCCAATGTCTCACCTTATGATAAGAAGCCGTCCATAACCTAGAATAAAAAGCAGTACCTTTAGGAGCAGGGCAAACCATGCTGTATTCCTTTCCAGTGCTCAAGTGTTTGCCTCATTTATTCTCCCTCAGCCTAGAGAGGGACAGGAACACAATACTCATTTTAGGCTAACGGAGGCTGTAGCATTTGATGCAGTGAAGTAACTTTCTCATACCATTTCATCCTTCACTATAACCCCTGCAGCAGTACAGTGGGGTGAGATGTAGTTTTACTTTCATGCTGCTGAGGTTGAAGATGTACTCCATGCCTTTTTACGAAGTCAGTACACTTACCTATTCCTTTATGCATGACAGAGCTCTTGGGTATTCTAACAGCAGCTGTTACTGGAAGAAACCAGCTCTGCTGCTATACAGTTCTACCTGGGCAGGTCCTATACCTAGTCAGAGACAGAAGACAGAGAATAAAAAAATAAAATCAGGTCTTTGCCTGCCATTGCATTTTTCCTCAGAACCCGAGTTAGTTGGAGAGAATACAGTTGATTTTAAAGCATGGATTGTTTGTGGAGATTTAGCAAGCCTGTCTAGTAAAGGGATTCGAATTCCAAAATTAGCGTTACATATTGGCAATACCGGATACGTTCAGTTATGCTTCAGAAAAGGAGGCAGCAGGTTGCTGAGTAAATACCTTCCTCCTGTTCAGCACTAGAATTCTTGAGATTTCAGGGTTGTGCAGTTTAAATTATTCCTTGGAGTCTCAAACATCAGCAAACTGAACAAATGTCTTCTTACAGAAGGGAGACTCCAGCACATACTACCAAGGTCTCTTGATTCCCAGTCCTATTAACTTTTAATGGAACTTTTTCCCTTTTTGTATAGGCTGGGGTGATGGTGACATTGCTAAGTTTATACTGCTTTCCTAATTGTGGTCCAAAGTCCTGTTTAAGCACAGGATACTTGTTCCACTAAAAATCAGATGCATAACAAACTCTTAAGCAATAAGTTCCTTATCTTTGGAAGGGGAATTAAAGACTCCTTTCATGTTTCATTAAAACCAGGTCTCCATCTCCAATTAGGTGACTCAATTCTGATTTTGTACTTCCCAACTCACTGCATTCCCTTACTTTGTTTTCTCTGCCTCTATGGCTATAGAAGAGTCTTGCTGAGGTGCTTGTACTGACATCTTTCACCTGATAACTGGGAGAAATAGTCATAAACATCCGAGCAGCATGAGGAACAAATGCCAGGGAACAGAGAGATTAATGGAGATGAAAGTAAAAGAGGAAAAAAAAAAAAAAAGGACTTTCTACAGAAAGATTGCAGTGGGATTTGCAAGCTGAAAGTTTAGCTACTGAATTGGTAAACACACCACAGCTACCAATGCAAATCATCCATCTTGCTGGGAAGCAACACCTTCTCTATGACCTCGTTAAGAGCACATGTGCAATCTCTACCCCACATTACCTACCTTTTACCTACCAAAGCTATTTTGACCCTTACCCAACCACACAGCTTTCTGCTGGGATAAGCATTTATGCTGTTTGCTGTTCCCCGCCAAAGAATTGTGAGCCTGATGCACCTGGAGGGGTAGGGTCTACCTTCCAAGGCCATATTCACACTCTAGAAACAAGATTCATCACCCCTCCAACATGCATACTGACCCTTCAGTCCCGGTGCCACTGCTGCTTACCACTTCGCACAATGAAAACAGTGGTCCTTGAATAAACTTGACGTTTCTGCCACATGCCAAGGACCCCAGTGATGTGAAGAAGGTTTGGCTGTCTGGCCTTCAGTTACAGACATAAGAGAAAGCTGCAAGCTGCCTTTCTGGAATGAGTTTCTGTGGAAACCGCGGCTCTCACACCATCAGCGCTGTGGCTGAACAGCTCCTGCAGGAGGCAGGCACCACCGAGAGAGTTTTCCCCGTCCTCAAGCTACAGCCGATTTCAGCAAAGCCTGTGCCAGGCATGGGCTTCATTTAATGTAAGAGGCACCAACACTCAGGACTGTCATTTACTTTAATGTGGCTTGCGGGTGGCAGGCAGCAGCAACACAAGTGGTATCAACACAGAACATCACAGATAAGTAAAATCCACATCTCTGATGGCTGATGCTGTGAATGAAGATGACAGAGCTTATTCCAGCCCTTTATCTGAACAGGGGCAACTTAAGCTGTGTTTCCTGATCTATACACAGGTATGAAATTCCTAGAGTCATTTTCAACGCATTTCAACAAAACTCTGAAAAAAGGATTTATCCTGTAACTACTCAGACTCAAATGGAGACAGTGGTGAATAAGCATCTTTGGCTCATTCCTACATAGTAATGGCTATACAACAGCTGCCAAGAGTATGGTAATTAATTTTCTGTTTTAATACACTGGACATTTAAAATCCAAAGAGTATTCTTTGCCTAATTCTACTAATTGCATCATGTAAGTAAAAAAATGAGCCATAAGTGTCTAAGGCTGTTGCTTTAGCTTAGATATATGACCTGTGATTACAGATCAGCTCAGGCATATCTTCAAAATTTCTTTCGTCCATCTAGTAAAATTTGCTCTACCTTTCAATACATATTCATCAAGGCTTTTAAAAGCCACTGTGTGTTACAGAGGAAACTCATCAGCCAGCTTCACTGCTGAAGCTCTCAGTAATTTACAATGGAAAAATCTATCAGTAGCAACACCCCTGTAGTCTGTGTCATTTCCCTTCAGCACAGTGGTTTCTGTCCTCCGCTGAGAAATAAAGCACCACTTAACACGTCCAGACCTCAGCCTGCGTCAGACCTGCTTCTCCACAGACAGGCCAGACCTTGCACATAGCTTCATGAGCCGGCACACAGAGAAGTGTCTTTCAGACAAGTGATGTGCCTGTGCAGAAAAGGGGGAACAAAGCTGGTGATGTTTCACTGCTGCTGCAATGAAAGCATTCAGGGCTCTGCAAACACACCCTGGATATGCCTGTAACTCGCCCCCAGATGGAAGGGAAAACAAGCAGCCCACATCAAGAGCCCCTGCAATAGTAAAGGAGTAATTGCTGCTGCCTGACCAGCAGTAATACCAAATCTCTGCTGAGAGCTCAGCAGCATCACGCCTTAAAGGATGTATTTACCACAACCAGGTGATACGGCTAGGAAATGCCTTTCACATGCCTGCCTCCAGAACAAACCCAGCCAAACCAAGTCACTCCACAGCTCATTCTGCAGCCACAGGGGGGTGACCGCAGGGGCAGGAACATATCATGCAGGACAGAGATTGTGCCAGCCCCTTCTGGGGACTTTCCCCAGTTAGCCCAAGTCAGGTGTAAGGTACAACTGTGATCATAAAGAGCCTGAGCTGCGGACTACCCACTTTCACACCCTTTTAGTGCTAGTTATTGGGGGGAATTACCCATAGGATGCAGATACACGTTCAGACCTTCAGATTCCTCAATTTCCTTGTTTCTTGGTCTTCACAGTTCTGTCTTGATTCACCTCATACTCTGAGCTTTCAGGCTGTGTTGGTGGAAAGGAGAAGACAGCTCATGCCACTGTTGCATAGGGACACCAGGGCTGGCCTCCACTGTCCCCCACCACCACCACCCCACCGCTGCTCGGGGAGGTGACATTTCAATCACGACCAGGCCCTGGGCTGTGACATTTCAGCCACAGACAGGCCCTGGACAGAGGAGCTGCATCACCAGGGCTGGCAGATGGAAAACCAGGCTGTATGTTTCAAAACAAGGCATAGCCCAGCCATGCTGGCTCCAAAATAAGCCCTCGTTAGGCTGCATTAGACATAACACCTGCACTCCAGGTGTATGCAGGCCTTGATATGGACACAGGTGAACCCTGGGGTTCACTGCATTCAGGTGCACCCTTTTTGGGATGGGTCTGACAATTAAAGCTCTCATTAGGCACCAACAAGGACAAGCAGTGGTTAGAAAACAAATGGCAGCTGTTGCTAAGTGACAGCATCCACACAGGCCTGTCCCAGCCACGGGACAGGCCGCTGCAGCTGTGCAACAACTCCATCTTGTCTGTAGAGCTGAGAGAAAAAATGCTGGTTTCATTACTTTCTGGTAACTTTAACCAGAATATTGTATGGTTTGGGTTCTGACAAAGAGCCCTGTGAGAACAAAGCTGAGGCCTCCACTGAAACCAAAGCAAGAAAGTTTGATTAAAAAATACCTTTAATATTGCATGCTCTTTCAACTTACTTTTTTTCATCCCCAGTGAACTAGCACACAAGACAACACCATGGCTATCTTGGGAGGAGTCCATTTCTGATTAACAGGAAACAAGTGACAAAATTTTCCATGAAGGTCATTTGAAATAAAAAAATAATAATAATAACACACACACACACACACACACAAAAAACAATGCCATACCTGTCAGCTTCCAAAGCAAACCCACAGGCTACATTCAGCACCAAGTGTTTCTGTAATATTTGAAAAAGATGATAACTTTTTCAGAGTTGCAAACAACATATGTCCTCATACATATTTAAACTGGACCTTGAAAAGTACACAAAGTGATGGGTGAGTTATTGAGGAGCCTGGGATCTGGCAGGGCACAGAGGGGTCACTTGCTCCAGTGAAAGGGGTGGGAGGAAGCCGTACTAGGTCCCTAAATACCGTTTTGCCTGCGTGAAGTATTGCAAATTCCAAAAGAGGAGAGAATATAATTAGCATGACTGGCAGCTTAATACAACCAAGGAAGAAACATTTAAAAAAAAAAAAAAGAAAAGAGTATTACAACCTGGCTGTGTAGAACTGGCTCACCCTACACACTACTACAGACTTTAAAAAAATAAAAAAACAAAAAATCAAAACCACAAACTGTCTGAGGCTGTGCTGGCAGCAGAAACAAAGGGACCGATCCATCAACACCCTGTGAAAAGATAGGAAGTGACCAGGATACGTCACCACCCAGCTGCCGAGTGCCCGAGAAGTGCACAAACGCGTGAGCAGCTCAGCACACCCCAACGCACGCATGTGCTCCGTGCCGGCACAGCCACACTGCCAAACACGAGGGACCACCTCCTTCTGCCAGCACAGCACATCTTGGTGTGAAACACGCGGCCAGGGCGCGTGTGGCCACTGCCGCTTCAAGCAGCCATTCTCAGGGACTGCTGGACCAAGTCAAGCCCTTTTCTAATGAATTCTCTTCCAGCTCCAGCCCCAGAAGCCTCAATTTCCAACGCCAGGAGTAACAGCCCTGACCCTGCTGATGGCTTTAACACATGAGCTCGTGCCAGTGGGATCAGGGCTTGTCCAGGCAGATAAAGCCAACTTGACTGCTGCCTTTGGTCAGTCCCCATGTTAACATATTAAACACTTCTGTTTTGTGCATTCTTCCAGAGAAAAACTCTATTTTTCTCTCCATTTTACCTAGAAATGCAGCTAGCTAGCTGTAGGTTCTTCTAGCTGTTCTCCTTATTGCTCAAATTGCTTCTCCACAGCCAGGAGTGCCTCATGCCAGCATTAAAGCCCTGTGCCCCTGCTCTCCAAATCACACAGCAAACATCACAGTGCAGACAAAGGTCTGAGTTCTCAGCAGCATTAAATTAACCAGCCCAAAGGTGCAGCCCGGCCAAACAAGAGACATGTCTTCCTCGCATACCACAGCAGGGCTTAACCACGCTGGTACTACAGACATGTCATCGTGGAGAGAAGCAGAGAGACCTCCAGCCTCTCTAATTCCTGCTGCTGGGAACTTCTGCCCCAGAGGGATCAGCTGGGCCTTCCTCCCTAGTTTGGGAGCATCTTCTCCGCCCCTTGTTTATAGCGATGAGATCAAAAGATCCATCTCCATGGAAACGTCTGAGCTCAAAGAGTTTCTGCACTACAGCTCTGCATCCTGCTCACAGGCTTTGGCACTGTTTGTTGAAACAGAAGCTTTGAGATTCGATGTATCAGCACTCGGGTCTCTACATAAATGGCTTGATTAGTAAAAATTGATAGCACGAGCAGCACGTGTATAAATAGCACATGCCACAGAACAGGAACAGCACGGCAAGTTCAAGGGTTTCACTAAAGATTTGGGGAGATTCCCTCTGAAATGAGGACTAGATGTGAGAGAACACCTTGTGCAACACAGCCAGTAGGCATGTGTTTTGTAACTCGTGGGCTTTTGCTCTAGGGCTAGGACAGGAGGGAGTCGCCATACCTGTTGCAGTGAGCTTTTATCATCTACTGCCATTTGTTCCCACATCCAAAACTGGGTAGGACTTTCAGCAGACCTACAGCCTAGGCTAAGGTGGGCAGTGGCTGGAGCCCATCACCTCCCACTTCACACAGCTCATCTACAGGGATATTTGGACTGCCTCAGCAGAGACAAATAGCAGCACAACACCCAGCCCTGCAAAGCCTGCATGAATTCTGCACTCATACTGCTCCCTCAGGAGTAGCAGCCGCTGGGGGCACAGCTGCTGGGTCACTCCAGTGATTTCCCTTCTGGTAGCACTGAGCTCCAACTCCTCCGGCACAGTCACTCCTACAGCTAAGTCCCAGGAGAGGGAAAATAAAAAGAAATAAAGGAGACAGACATGGTTTATGACATTTTTATTCCCTGCTCAGCTCACCACATGGCCACACAAGCTGCTGAACTGCTGCACTGTGGGCAGGAGCGACCAGCTGGGAGGGAAACTACACATTGGCAGAAAGTAGACGTGGAACTGCAGCTCCACAAGAAATCCTGGATTCAGCTTAAACCTCGTAAGAGCAGAGGCCAGAACAACAAGAAGAGAAGCAGAACCCTCTTGTGAGGCTCACATTTTCATGGATGTGTCCTGAGAAGGGAGAGAAGCAAACAGCAAAGCGGAGCTGACAGCGCTGACCTGGAGAGCATCAGGCAGAGCCTGGGGCAGGACCAAGCCCCATCCGTCTCGCAGCACTGTCAGGGCCAGATCTGGCTCCCGCAGAAGTCACACTACATCTTGCTACTGCTTGCAGCAGTGCTGAGCCCCAAGTTGCCCATTTGCACACAGAATGTTATTTTTATAATCATATTAAGAAATTTCAGAATAGCAACTGTGCAGAGAGCAACCCAGCTGCCAGTGTTTAGCCTTATCCTAGGGCACAGGCAGAATATGCCAGGCATGAATTAATACCACATAAGCTGCACCATGCTGAGTTTCATGGCTTAATTATAAAAGAGAAAGCAATAATCAGGGGATCTGTAAGGCTAATAAGTGTTCTGAGAACACTGAGTGTGACATGAGAGCCTCAGCCAGTGCGACAGGACATGAACGCATTTAAAAAGCACATTAATCACACGCTGCACATTAATTCACAGCTGGCTTCCAATGACAGCACTTGGCCTTTAGCCACCTTCGTAGCATCACTGTGCACAAGCGGATCAGCACCCAGCCCAGAGCAAAGCAGCCTGCCCATGAGCCCAAGTCCCAGCCAGGACATGGAGCTCAGCCCAACAGGACATGGATGTGGGCTTGGGCTGAAAGCTCCACAGCCCTGCAACTCCCCCCAGCCTCATGCCTTTACACCCGGGCTCAATTTAGTGCTAACACCAGTACCAGCATCCACCTGGATGCACAGCACCATTCACAAGGTGAAAAGCAATGCAAGGAGAAAGTCCTGGTGAATTCTCCAGATGTCTCTGCAGTGAAACGTTTGGAAGTGCTTCCATTTCCCAGTGTCTCTGAGAAAATCTCTCCATCTTGTATCTCATCTCACTGCAGCTTTTTTATTGCACAGCTCGATGCGGGGCTTGTACCCTGCATAGAAACATAGGAATCTGTGAACATTTTTCTATAGAGTGCACTGTCTACAGCTGGATTATTGGCCGTGTGAAACTTGATGTCTAGGTGCCTCTCTTTTAGGGAAAACTCTGACAAAGCTTAAAATGGAGACAGCACCAAGGAGAGCCACTCCACCAGCACTATCACACAGCAACCCCCAAATTCCTCCAGCCCAAGATACCAGCACAGGAATTTCCCCAGCCTTTACCAGCTGCAGCTATCAGCAAGGTGCTCTTTGGGCTTAAATGTTGCAGGACTGGGTGCCAGCCCCAGCTGCAGGAGGGATAACAAAGCACTCCCAAACATGCACTTCTGCCCAATAAGTCTCTACATCTGAGACAATTTGCTTGCTGCAAACTTTTCATCCGCTAGCACTCCACAAAGGGCGGCTCTCTTCGCATTTATTTGTGAGAAGATCTATTATCAAAGAAAAGCATTACAAAGGAAGTATCTGCTCTTCTTCTCTTCCTAATAATCCCAAATTTAACTATGTCCTACTTAGCACCCCCTCTGGAACCAGGAAGCGAGATGCTATTTCTGCTGGCCTCAATATGTGAACTCTGCTGAATCCCAGGGAAGGCACAGCCTGGGCTGAGTTTAAAGCCTGGGATGGGTTATTCAGGCAGCAGCCTTGTTCCTCAGGGGTCCCAAACCTTAGTCTGAAGCCAAGAGGTAGCAATCTTCAACATTTCCAGCAGCAAAAATTATAAAATTAATTTAAAAAAAAAAAAAAAAAGGATAATCAGTCTGTACAATCCCTAGATACCCCACACCAGAGCAAATTTAGCTCTAAAGTTGCATTCTCTTTGCTGTGAAAACTTGTCTGCATCCTCATCTGCGAAGACAGAAGAATGTGAAATTGCTCCTTCTCTTGACACCATGGAGCATTCACACTGACTTCCCACAGGGAGATTTGGGAGATTTTAAACATGAGACTGGTGGTAAAAAGGGAAAACGACCCTGCATATGAGCAGAGCTTGGGAGTAAGATACATTCTCCTTAGATTAGCACAAAGACAAATTTGAAGCAGTCATTACCCAGCTACATGGGCAGGCAGTCCCTTCTCAAGGGTCTCAAACACAACTTTTAAATCTGAATAAACCCACAGCATGAGAAGCTGCCCAGATTACACGTGGAAGCACGATCCAGTAACAGATTTGCAAATAAATGGCTCCCGCAGATCTTCTGCCCAGTGTTTTCATCTTCATTTAATAGCTGTTCTCCTTTCCCCTCCCCTCCCTTCCCTCTTCCCCCAGCATCAGCTTGTAACAGCAGATTGCGCTCACTAATCAAAGAGGGGCCGGGCTCTCTGTGTTTGTTTCTTAATGTCTGTGTCACTACAGTAACACCAGCCAAACACTTGTTTTCATTAATGTTGCTCCCCAAGCCTGCCAATGGAGCCCAGACCGTGCCAGGACACAGCAGAGAGGGACAATTTCGCTGGTCGGGCACAATTCCAGATGGAGCACGAGCGCTGCCTCGGGGACACTGATGTCTCCACTCTATCACCTACCAGAAGGTGCCTGCTGCTCTCTTCTTCTCCTCCACCATCCTTCACTGCTGCTGCTCCTAGCTGCTCCATGGGGGATTTTGAAAGGAATCGTGAATTAAAAACAAAACAAAATGACCCAGGTATGATACTCGCATCACTGTTGACCTCCACAAGGTTTATCCCTGGGGCTGTTTAGGGGAGGGCGATGGATGGGGCACAAGGCAGCATCCCTGAGCACATCCTGGCACTCAGATGAGGATGGTTTGGGTAGTGCCCAGAGCAGCAGCTGGGCACAGGAGGAGCCTTTTCAAGCACCAGGACAATACAACACATTTTTAAAGGGTATCCTTGCGAGTGAATGGAAGAGAAGAGGAACGCTTCATCTCCCTTTCATGCTCTCTGATGTACAAAAAAGGCCAAAACCACTGATGTCAGAGAGGAAGCACAAAGCTCCTGTGGCCTCATCTGACAGCCCTTCAGACTGCCCTGTTCAAGCAGAATGCCTGCTTTAATAACTCCTCCTCTCCTGCTTCAGACTCTCTAGCTAGAACCACCTTTTTGTAGAGCAGCAACATAAGACTAGACTGGTATTTTTCTTCTTCCAATTCTCCCCCTGGTTCGTGGCACAGTCCCGGGGTGAAGCAGCTCCTTGAATGGCCGTGGCTGTCTTTGGACCAAGAGCAAAGTAACTGCTCATGATGCAGCCTTCTGCAGGGCTGACCAAATCTAGGTCAGCTCTTTGTGGTCAAAGAGCAGCGAGCGAACAGGAGATGAACCCGTGGTGCTTTGCCTAGACTGTTACTAACACCCAAACTTTCTTGGGGTTCGCTCATGTGCACTTATGCTTTGTTGTGGTGGTACAGACTGATAATGAAAGGCACACTGGCCTCTTCAGAACCACCTGCAGATCACAAGAATACAGAAGTAATGCTGACTTTTGAACAGCCCAAACTCCAGCAACAGGACTGTATTTCACACCTGCAGCAATTTGCTATTTGAAAAATACCTGCCTGGATATCCAGAGCACAGCCCTACCAGGATGGCCTCTCGAGAAGCCCTGATCAATCTGAAATGTAAGCAAAGCTGAAGAAGGAAGCGGGAACACAGGGGGAAAGACACCCCATGGCAGCATGGGGAACTGTTCCTGCAGGCTGCTGGGTCGCCTGTGGTCCCAGGGGACACGTAGGAGCTGCCTGCAGGGACCCAGGGCAGCACCACCACAGCTGCCCAGAAGCGATTTAGGAACACTCCCCAGGAACACAATCTGCAAATCATTTCAAAAGGACCAGATCGAACCACGAGATCACCTTGCAGAGCAGAGCAGAAAGCACCACGTTTCATCCCCTCCCTGCTGTGCCGAACCCAGTGACATGTGCTTGGCAGAAGCCCATCTTGCAGAAAGGCATCTTACCCTGATTGGAAAACGCTAACATATGGAGAGACTTTCACTTTCCTCAGTGATTTGTTCCAGCAGCTAATCAGCTTCATTCTGAAAAAATTAATGCCTATTTTCTCATTTCAATTTGTCTGGCTTCAGCTTGCAGCTGTGAGTCTGGGCCACATCTCTTCTCCCTCACTTTAACAGCTCTCGGATACCTGGCCTTTCTCCTAGGGGTGATATTTATATTCTGCTGTACAATTTTCTTCAGATGAACACTGCAGTTTCTTAAGTTCCAGTCCTAGGCACTGTTCTGGGAGTGTTTTCATTGCATTCCCCCGAGGATGTGCTGCTGCACGAACTGCCCTGCGCTCACCTACCAAAGGCAGGAGGCAGCTGTGTTACATCCCCTGCTTGGAGGCAATGCACCACGGCCTGGCCAGGAAACGCAACTGGGCACAAAGAGTGGAGTTTGGTGCAGAATAACGATGGCTGCAGCTTGCTGCAGATAAAGGCTGCTTGTGGTGAGCAGCACGTCTCTGCAGCCACCAGCTTTCATCACAGCTGAGCTAAGGCTGAGTGCAACCACCCCGGTGCTGCTCTGCTCCCTCGCCAGCCTTAAAACTCTTTCCCTCTGACCCACTCCTCATCTGCCCTCTATAACTCCTGGCTCGCTTCTCATCCGATTCCTGGCCACCTCCTCCTCCCTTTTCCCCTTCCTGTCACACTGATCTTCTCTTAATAGAACCACTCACCTCCTGTAAAGCCTCAGAGTGGACGTCTGGCTGTTTCCCCACCCATCACTCTGTTCCTGATCCCAGTCTCCCTCTCTCAGGGCCTCCCCAGCTCCCCCCGTACCTGCCCAGGATCAGTGCATCATCTCGGGAACGTCACTAACAGCATTTATCCTGTTTTGTCGTATTTACCTCTGCTGGCCAGCCAGTGTGCTGGTAGCTAAGCCAAATATTAAATATTGAGGTTAGATGCCATAGGTTTCTGAGCATAAACAAGCATGGAGAGGCATTCCTGGGCACACCGTGTCTGGAGAGTGTTTTTGTCTGGTTTAGCTCTTGGCTTCCCCAGGGCAGGAGCCACCTGCTTGGGGTTGTATTGTTCTGAGCAGGCTGGTGGTGTGCAACAAGCAACTCACAAATAGATCATTTAAGTTAATTAATACAAATAAACTCTAATTATAAGCACTAACCAATTAAAGCAGCACAGAGGACATCTCCTTTGCTTTGGCGGGCAGATGACAGGGATGCTGTTGCAAGGCCTTAGGACTTGGTCCTGCCCTGCTGCATCCCGGGGAGGTTTCCCACGAGGAGGCTGAAGCCGCCGCTACTCCTCTTGTCCTGATTAGGACAGCAGCAAATTAAGGAGGTTTTTCACCATCTCAGTGCCTTGAGAGCAATGCAGAGCCCAGGTATGGCAGGCTGCAGCATGCAGTGGTTTTCTTAGTCAGTTCTTGCTAACCCCACAGCACAGCACAGGACAATTTGTTCTCTTCTGCGGCCACTTTGGCTTGGGGGAACTTTCTGTTGGCCCCCACAAAGCCCTCAGCTGTGCCTGCAGCATGAGGGTTGCAAGGACCACTGCAGCTCCTGAGCCTGTAAACAAGTTTTATTCTTTTACATCAGCTTGAGTCACTCGGGGACAAGCTCTGGTCCCAGCCAGGATGTTCCTTTGTCCTTCCTTGTAGGGATGGCAGAAATGAAGGATCAAAGCACCGAAGGGATCAAAACATGAAAGCTAGAATATATGAAGCAATGGGGCTGGAGATCCACTCCTCTTGGATAATTAACTTTCCCAAGAACAGATAATATCCCCAAATTAAAGGACAACCTGGGACCAGTCCTGAGAGGCGCATCAAGGCGAACACGAACGCCACTCCCATGGCGGAGATCTCATCAGGCTCCGGCGTAACCACATAACTACCGCCCTGGTCTCCAGACACCCACTCCTTCCTTCAGCTCTCATTAAGAAGGCAGAGAGATGAAAAGCCTCTCGCTCCTGGTGCCACTGTCACGCTGCTCACCCCCAGGCTCTTCCAGGAGCACCCTTTCCCAGAGGAGGGCTGACTTTGCTGCTCTCCCAGGCTCCAGCAAGCCCGGCAGGGACCTGCCACCACCACCAGCACCCCGAGCACCCCTCGGGGCACCCTGGCCACGGGCCTTTTTAGGGAGGGGGGGGGGGAAAGGGTGAGCACAGCGGGGCCACCCCGGGGGCTCCCCCTTCCCTGAGAAGCAGGGGGCAGCTCTCCAAGCCCCCCTCCCGCGGCTTTTGCTCCCCCTTTTTCTTCCTCCTCCTCCTCCTCCTCCTCCTGCTGCTGCTGCTGCTGCTGCTGCTCCTCCTGCCGCCGCTGCCCGGCTCCGCTCCGCCTCGCCAGCCCCGAGCGGGTGCCCCGGCCCTGCCGCACCTCCCCGGCCTCCGCAGCCCCGGCCCGGCGGGCGGTGAGTGCTGAGCCCCCCCTGCAGGCCCGGGGGGAGCCGGGGGGATGCTCGGGGGCCTCGTCGTCGCCGGAGGGAATCGGGGGACCGGGTGGGAATCGGGGGCTGAAGGGGCGCCGGGACCTTCACGGCGCCCCCACTTTGTCCCCTCCTGTCCCCTTCCTCCGGGGGGTGCAGGCTCGGGGCTCGGGGCTTCGCCCCCCGGGGGTCGGGGTCCGGCTTGGGGAATGTCCTGGGTTGGGAGGTGTGTTTGGGGTGGTCCTCGTGTGTGTGTGTCTCTTCCTTGGGTGATGGGGTCCTGCGGAGGGTATCCCCCTCTCCGCCCCGAGGTGCGGGGGGGAGCCCTAAAGGCACCACCCGGAGTGCGGGGCTGTCCTTGGAGCAGCCCCTCGGGCGTTTTAGGGCTGAGCTGGGTGCACCCCATCCGGCTGGGCTCCGGGAGTCCTCCCAGGGTGCTGGATGAGCGGCTCCTGACACCCCCCAGCCGCTGCCCCCTGCCCCATTTCCAAAGCATCAGGGCTTGGGGGGCTCGGGTGTCCCGAGAGCAGGACCTGGGGGCTGCAGCGCTTCCCGAAGCTGCCCCTCAGCCACCGACCTCCCGGCTGGCAGAGCTGCCCCCCGTTAGGGCACACCGAGACCTCGGGTCTGGGGTCTGCACACCACAGCCCTGACACCTCTGGGGCTCCTTGGTGGAGATACCACCTCGGTGCCCCTGTAAAAGGAGCATCCCCTGCCCTCCCAAATCGCTTGGTTTCTTGGGGAAAAAAGCACGGCATTACAGTGCATTTATACTGCATGAAAAACCACTTTTATAACGCCTGTGCCAGAGGGAACATCTAACCAGAGCCGTACCTGTCTGGGCATTCATCTGTATGGGAACTCTGCAGCCTCTTCCCTGGCTAACACCGGGGTTGTCTTGCAGAAACCATTTAGTCTGTCTAGACAAGTATGATGAAGAGCAAAGTGCCCAGAGCAGTGAATGATTAGAGCCTGGCTCTCTCTGCAATGTTGGGTTTGTTGTACAGTGCTGATAGGTGGTGTGCTCTGCTTCTGGGTGCCTTTGGGTCTTTGGTTATCAAATGCACAAGAAGTAACCAGATGACCATGCAGGTTTGTTGTATGCAAGAGCAAGGAAAGAAGAATGTAGCCAGCTCTCCATCACATGTGTGCATGCGAGAAACATCACAGAAAGTTTAATGTGATTAAATGAACAGAGAAAATCACAGAGCACCAAAAATGAATAAATAGGTGATGGGGGGAAGGGTGTGTACTTTTGTCTTTCCTTCTGGAGGATAGCACAGATAAGTTCATTAATATTAGTGTGGCACTTAGAGATCCTTAAATAGAAAGTGCTAAAAAAAATGTAGCATTATGCATGAGCATAGAATAAATAAGATCCTTAGGATAGGAGACAAACTGTGGATAACGCATGTCCTTAATACATATTCATGTGAAGTAGAGTGTACTGAAGAGAGCAGGCTTTAACATAAAACAAAATCAAGGGGAAAGCGGCTGTGTAAGCATTTGTAAATACTCTGCAAGCATCCACCTCCATCTTAGGTACTCGATGACCCTTACAAATCTAGTCTTTAATACTGCAAACCTTCCTGCATATGGGCTGTCCATCTGCCTTGCCCAACAGTCCAAGTAAATTCACGAGGAAGATTCAGGTGAGGACGAACTTCCAGGGCTGAGCCCTGCGGCAATAACACATCCATCACACTTACATGGCAGGTAGGCTCTCCTCCCAGTAAATGCACGTGTGAATCCCTAAAGGTTTCCACAGCTCCAGGAATGACTCATTTTCAGAGAGACCACACAAAGCATCTGTTTCAGAGTCACAAGCATATTCTAGAGACATGACACACAAATATTATTGGGAGCTGGCAGCACACGAGGCCAGAAGGTTTTTATCTAACTTCATGGGTGGGAACACACAGATCTGATTAAAAGTTTTGTGGCCATTGAATGCAAAGGGAACAGAAGATGCTGCAGTTCCTTGTGGATACTAGTATGGGGCTGAGTCAGGCCCAGGGTGTATTTTCCCCGTGAGCAGAGACAGATCCTGAGAAGTGCTGAGCGTCCTGCAATCCCCCCAGCCCCCAGCAGTTATCCCTTTTCAGGTCTGAACCTGACAATACAGATTTGTTCTGACCTCCGGAGCTGAGCTTACTCAGTATGCAACGCCTTGCTCCATGCAAGGGACTGCATTCCCTTCCTTGAGGAAGGAGCTGGAATACCAAGAACTTTATTTGCGCTGGGGTTACAAGCTCACACACCTCCGTGTCTTCTCTGTGTCCCCTTGCATCAGACTTTGTCACCCACTGAGTGTTCAGGAAAAATCTCTTTCTATTACATATCAGCAAACTGATAAAATTGCTTTCAGGCTGTCATCTGTGTTATACAGGGGAAGGAGAGAGTGCTCCCGGAGTAGCAGTAGCAGATACCAATTGCAAATCTCAAGAAAAGAGCTATTAAGCAACTAGGGCATGTGTTGATAATTAGCTAACGCTTGTTCTGCTTGCTCTGGGCTTTACACTGCTGTTGACTGGCTATGAATTTTCTGCACTACCACTGCTTGTTTACAGTACAGCACCTAACTTAAGCAATTAATCAGTTTTAACAGACTCTGCTAATGTCCCTCTGACATCCGAAGAGCCCAGTTAAATGAGTCTATCTCTAAATACTATCCAAGAGCCGAGGGGAAGAAAACAGGATAAGCACAGCCTGCAGACAGAAATGACTTACACTTACTTTTATTAGAAAATAAATGACATTAGAATGACCAATTTTTATCCATGTATAACATATATATTTCTTTTTATAAACAAATAAATATAAAATACAATCTTTACAATGTTAGGATGAAATTTCTTAAAATAGCCCAAAAATCCATTTGGTACGGGAGGCCCTTTTCTGGACTATGTAACACAGACTCTCCACACACAAGTCCATTTCTACTTTGTTGGACTATCCCGCACTGTATGGTGCTGCCTTGGCTTTTGAGAATTACACTGTTGGTGTCAGCCCCACGCTTATCTATCCAAGAAAACAATGTCAATATAATAGAGAATAAATGACATATATGTGGATAACAAAAGGAATAATTCATAGGTAATTTTCAATTACAGAGAATAATTTATAGATGCCTGATTTGTAAAGGGAATAATTTATGAGTAACCTGAATTGCACATAAAAAGTATTTACAGGTTAGTGTAACAAAGGGAATATATTGGCTGCACAGCTGTGTTAAGACTGGATTTGTGAGGCATTTCTTGTGCAAACACCCACCATTAAAAAACTCTCCACATTCAACAGTGAAAAGATTTGGGGAATATGCCCATCTGACCTGAAACCTCCCCAAGTTACCAAAAGCCACATGTACTGGTGAGCTGATGGGACTAGGGCTAGCCAGCCTCCAGATGCAGAATTATCACTCTCGCACCAAGGCTGGCGTGGTGCAGCACAGCACCTGTGCGTGCTGTCTGTGTGGTCCCAATGAGCCTGGTTTAGTTTAGGATTCCTGGCAGAGGTTGGCTCCTTCTTGCCCTGTTAGGGACCCTGCAGGGTGCCAACAGGGTGTAGTCTCATGTTTCCTGCTACGTAGACGTGCATCGCTCCTCCCTGTGACCCAGTAACGGGGTGCTCCTAAATGTGGAAAAAATGTGACAGTGGCAAATGGCTGCAAGTAGGAATAATAAAATTCAGATTGGAAGTAGGATTTTTTTTTTTTATTTTTTTTTTTTTCTGATGGGAAAAGTAGAGAATGATAGAGTGGACACAGTGTGTGCCTCCACTTGCAGCAGATCTTTAAATTGTTATAATTTTGCTTAAAGGATTTCTTCAAGTGCAACTACAAGTTAATGGCCTTTTAAATAATAAGAATTGCTTTCTCCTCCTCAGGACTTGCGAATCAAGTTCTAGGGCTTGGCATTGGCTAAGAGGTCAAATTAGTTGCTTTTTGCTTTGAAGATGTAATGTCTTCTTCCTCCATACCTGAAGTGCATATAGATGCACTGGTACTTCCACTCCGTCATCACCACCTTAACATCCTAAAAACCAAGGAGAAAAAAAAGCCCACCTAAGCTAAAATTCCATTGCCTCCTGAAGCACTGCATCAAGGGGTAATACAAGGCATCCTTGACACAAGAGATGAAAATTACAAAGCCCTTTCACACTACTTCAGTTAATGAAATACCCAAGTATTTGCGCTTGATGTAATACAATCTACTACAGTTAATGTTGTAAACCAGTTTCTTTTCTTTCAAGCTGCTAAAGATGTCCATAGTTTTTTTTCCAAAGTGCTGATTTTTTTTTCCCAGTGAAGTATTTTCAAAAACCTTGTTAAAGAGAAGTAATGGTGTCAGATGTGGCCATTACAATGTGTTGCCGCTGTTCTGTTGGGAGCAAAAGCAGAGTGCCCAGAGGGAGGAGGCACACGCTGCTCCAGACTGTACATTGCAAGAGAATTCCTGCCCTTCAGCTTTCAAACCATCAAAGCATAATCACGGACATCCTTAGGCATGTTGGATGCTCACAAAATGCCCATGCTCATAGCTGGGAGTGTCTGATGCAGGCTGAATATCCCCATTTAGGAAGCCTTGGGAAACAACGTATGTTCCATATCTTTGGGCACACACTATATTTTATGAGAGAGCCGGAGGGAACACATGCTCAAAGACTGTGTGCTCATTGTATTCGTTGTTGCATACATTCACTCTTTGCTACTTCCCATTTAGAAAAGAAAAGAAGAAAAAAATTCCCTTCATTCTCTAACCAACTCCTCCCCCTGCATACCCACTTGTTCACCAGGAAGAGCTGATGAAAGCAGCTCCTGCTTCTCAGTGATCTTTGACAAGACCACTTGTAACCTGGACCAAGCACAAAGCCTCTGTTTGATTTCCTTCAGAGCAACAGGCTCCCAAGTGGCTCACACATCCTCAGTGATTTTAACATTGTGAATAGTTTCCTAGTGTAAGTTCTGTATATGACCAAAAAAAATGATGCTGGTATTTAAAGCTTGCACAGAACAAGTGAAATCTTGGCACTACTAAAGCCCCAGGCAAAACTTCTGATGACTTTCTGGGGTTAGAATCTCCCTTCACACTCTCAAATTTGGAAGCAAATCAGAAGTGTAGAGATACTGGTGACAAAGCACAAAACAACCTCACGTGTACTCTTGTTGCTACTAGTAAAAATCCTGCAGAAGCAACACGGACATGTTGGGGGCAATAAGAAGAGGTTGCTGAGAAAGCATCCCAGACTTTATTTCTAAACTTCCCTTGGATTAGGACCCTTGTACTACTTCAAATCCCACTGTGCTGTCTGCCGTCAGGCTTTAATGCTAGCAAAACACAAAGCTTGCAAAAATAAAAGCAAACTGCTTACCTGCGCCATTGCCTGTGCGATATACCCTTAGCTCCAAAAGAGATCTTACAAAAAGAGTCTTTTCTAAGGACTGCTTATACATACAAATATCTTCCCAAGGGTTAGATGTAAAGAAATTCAATATTAATTTTTATGGTTTGCCACTTTTCTCTTACGGTGAAATGACCAGAGCCATCTCTGTGTAATTGAGGAAAGAATTTGGCTTGTGTTGGTGCTCTTCGTTAAATATTGAATTCACTGTTGTGTTGCTGTCCTCAGGGGCCACTGACTAGCACTTACCTGACAGAGCTGGGCTGTAGAGCTACTTAAATTACAGACTTAACCAGTTCCTTGTAAAAATATTTCACCTTCTTTTATCCTCTCTCCTGTGATTGCATAATGCTGTTACAACACTGATGGTCAGCAGCTGATACATGGGCTTATCCACCCAGAAAGCTCACCTGGTTTCTTCTAAACTAGTATTAACTTGCCTAATAGAAGATAATATTTCTTCCTAGAAACTCTGTGCTTTTGTGCATATACACCTGTATATTTTCATTCTGCTCTACACAGGTGGAG
Source organism: Aythya marila (assembly GCF_965140915.1). Classification (NCBI taxonomy): domain Eukaryota; kingdom Metazoa; phylum Chordata; class Aves; order Anseriformes; family Anatidae; genus Aythya; species Aythya marila. The sequence goes on from NC_139056.1 coordinate 13,106,151, forward strand.
CTCTTACCTGTGGCAGGGAGCTTTGCCCAAAGCACTGCTGCAAAATACTTGAGTTCTACTTGGCGCACACACACATTTTCAGTAAAATCAAGATGTAGAACAGCCATAGGGTTAGCATATTGGTTCCTCTTTTTCTTTCCATTGAGATGCCCACTGGGATTTCCATTGCTGCCTAAATTGCAACAGGAAATAGGTGCCTGACTCCTGCTGCTGGCCTTAGAAAAGACCATGGAGAGGATATTTCCCAGATGCTATGACTTGATTTCCTTCTGCTGTAGGCTTTCATTTGCTCTTTATTTACCACTTCAATATCGCTGCCTTGTTTAGCATTCTTGATGTCACACATCTGACATGAGCTGTTTGTGAGGTGACACAATGGCAGGGGGCCCACACAGATCTCACTAGAGAGGCAGAGCAGCTGCACAAGGCTCATGCAGCACATCCCACCTGTGGATCAGGCTGGGCAAAATTCCTTAGGCAGGTGCCCTGGGTCAGTGCCTAGGAGCCAGGATTGAAAGTTGTTAGAGGAAATTGTCAACAGGAACAGCTGCTATTACTGGTGCCTGGTAAATCAGGAGTTCAGGCTTCTAATAGATTAAAAAAAGACCAAGACCTACCTCTTCTCTTTTCCTACTGTGGCATTTGAGAGCCCTAAGCAAAGAGGAGCACCACCTTTCAACAACGAGGGCTAGCACAGCCAGATACACACCACAGATATTTACCACATTATCGGGACTTTGGGATGGAGCACCAAAAAATAAAAAAAATCAAACCACCTGATTTAATCCAGACATGTGGTAGCAATAACGGGGCTATGCATTCTTGAGCACCATCTACTGGTATGCTGTCCATAAACCAGAGGCACGCAGATGTAGAGCACCCTGTCACAGCTGCGCTCACGTAAACGCACAGGGCTCCTGGCCAGCACTGAGCATTTACGAGCTCCCAGCCAAGCCTTACAGCTGGGAGCCTGGGGCAAACGGCTCCGAGAGCAAAGCTGGAGGAGGCTCACAGGTCCCTGGTGCTGATGGTTGCCTCTGCTCCTGCAGGCAGTGCCGCAGCCTGCGGGCCTCTCCGCAATGCTGCAGTGCAAACATGCTCAGGAATTCAGCTTCGGGCCCCGGGCTCTGAAGGATGCGCTGATCTCGACCAACCCAGCCCTGCAGGAGCTCTATGCCAAAGCTTTCTCCAGGGCGGAGAAGCTGTTCCTCTCCGAAGCCTACAACCCGCAGAGAACGCTCTTCTGCACGCTGCTCATCCGGACGGCTTTTGACTGGCTCCTCAGCCACCCCGATGCCCCCGAGGACTTTGAAACCTTCTATCACGCCATGCTGCAGAGGAAGCAGAGCTTCTGTCGGAAGCACATTTACCTGCAGCCTATAGGTAATGCGGGTGTCCCCTGGTAAAGCATGGGAGGGAGGTGGTGCCAAACGCTACTAACCCATCAGCCTCTTCCAAGGACTAACCTGTGGATGGGAAGTTCAGTCGGTAGTACCAAAGGCTCTGCTATGCCCCGAGTCCAGAGTCACAAGTCGTGATGACTCCACAGAATCATAAAATCATTAGGGTTGGAAAAGCCCTCCAAGATCATCTGATCCAACCATCCCCCTGCCACCAATGTCACCCACTAACCCATGTCCCTAATCACCAGGCCCAACCTTTCCTTGAACACCCCCAGGGATGGTGACCCCACCACCTCCCTGGGCAACCCATCCCAATGCCTTTCTGAGAAGCAATGTCTCCTCGTTTCCAACCTGAACCTCCCCTAGTTGTAGAGAGCAGTAAGGTCTCCCCTGAAAGACTAAATAACCCCAGTTCCCTCAGCTGCTCCTCAAAGGACTTGTGTTCCAGGCCCTTCACCAGCTTCGTAGCTCTTCTCTGGACACGGCACCATGTGTGCCCTTGGGTGAGACTTGCTGCAAATATATGTATGCACAAATATGCATATATATATAAGACAACGCTGGATAAAACAGCATTTCTGGAACTCCATCCCTGCCAGTTAATAAAAAACAAACAGCTCCCTGTCCCCAGGCTAATCCTTCTGGGCTGCTTATCTCAGAGATAACCTTCTGAGCACATCTGCTTTGCTGTGATAGACACCACCAGGTCTCAGGGTGACCTCTGAAAGAGCCCCCATCTCCTCCATACCTGGCCAGCCACTTGGAGGTAACTGCCACATCCCAGAGTAAGCAATTACCTTCACAACGAGCCTGCCTTGTGCCCAGTTGCTGTGACCAGCCCCACAAAACCCTGTCAGAGCACTGACACCATGGCTTCTCTTCTCAGACCTGATCGAAGGGCCCGCCGGGCTGTCGCTGCTGGATTCCCTGCAGAGCTGCGTTGAGTCCTTCTTCCTGGGGCTCCGTGTCAAGTGCCTTCCCTCCATTCCCATCTCTTCCATCCACTGCTGCTACCGCCACAGCCAGGACTCAGACAGGGTGCAGCTTCACGCAGGTAAGGACCTGGCAGCGTCCTGGCACCAGCCTGGCGTGCTGGCACCATGGAAAATAGGAAATGCCTGCGATATCCCTTCATTGCCTGCGCAGGGAGGGGACGAGGAAGGGAGTGAAAAGGGAGAAATCCTGTTCCCATGGAAAAGCCAGAACTCTGAGGCTGGAAACAGGAATAAAAAACAAAGTGACTTTCATCACATTTTCCTCTGCTGTTTGTGTTTTTCAGCACTGTTTCGTTTAGATCCCGCTCGGATCAGCTCTGGGGGAAGGCACTGTAGATCTCATGCGGGCTGAGTTCTTCCACCTCCTGCCCAGAGCCAAAGTAAATCCGTGGCCTGGGTGGTGCAGGTGGGGAATTCAGCAGACTTTCATGTTCGGAAATCAGGGTTCAAGTGTCACACAGCTCCCCAGGGCAATGGGTCCACCAGCTGCCAAACTCGAGCTGCACAAACACCCATCTGGAGCGAGCTGCTTGCAGGTAGCAGGGGCAGCCTGTGCCTGTCCTGGCCCCCATGCCATGGCCATGGGGCTGCTCCAGCACAGCTCTGAAACACCCCTGGGGGAGTTTTGGTAGTTCCACGTGCTCATTTCCATGGGGCGGTGCAGAATTCATCTGCACCTCTGCCCTGGGGTCTGCTTAGCCTTAACGCTGTGCTCAGCACCACTTGAAAAGTCAGGTCTGCTTGTGCTCTGATTTGAGAGGCCAGGCTGCACAGCTGCGATTCTCCATCCGAGACACTTGGTCCAGCAGCTCTGCCTCGCTGCAGCTTGGATTACGTGCTCCTTCCCATTAGCGGGAGGAATTCTGGCTCTTGCATGCTTTCCAAGGATGCTTTGTTTTAATGACCATCTCTCTTGTGTTTGTCCAGATGGGATCCTGAACTTCCTGAAGAACAACAAGCCCATGGATGCTCTGTGTGTCCTTGGACTCACTCTCTTGGACCTTTACCCATGTGAGACCTGGAGCTTCACCTTCAGCAAATTCCTGCCAGGACAAGGTGGGATTGGTGTCCAATGATCTCCTAGCACAGGGTGTGAATAAGGCAGCACTGTACCAAAAAGCCTTCCCTGGGAGACCAGACTAACCAAATCTTATCCTTATTTTTTGTTTCCACTCCTCGATGAGAGGAACTGCTTTTTCCCAATTTAAAACTGGGATCTCAGGGCTCCTGATCCAGGGCTGCTATTTCAGGCAAAGGTAACCGAGGCGCTGCAGACCTTGGAAGCGTGGCTCACCACACTGCTAAACTGGACTGCGCTATCACAGCTTTCTTCTTGTGCTGCCTAAGCTGAGAGACAGTCACAAGCTTACATGCGCCTCTCTTTACAGAAGTGGGAGTCTGCAGCTTTGCCAGATTTTCCGGGGATTTCCCCCACGGTAGCTGTAGCAGCTTGAACCCGCTGGTGCAGAAGGAACGGTTAGGCCAAGTCAGCAAGGAAAGCAGAGACCGGACCGTGCCGTTCAGTGCCCAGGAGATGGTCCAGTGCTGTAAGGTAGGACTGGCACATTCCTGCACCCCGTATTTCTTGCAGTGTGGGGTTTAATACTTCAGACCTGGGCATAATCCACCTGTCAGCCCATTTAAGCCTGAGATTCTGCTCCTGTACTGGTCCATGCATTTACACAGTCCTATGCAGTCTGTATCTCAGTGCACTGCGCAGATCTCCCTTACTCCCCTTGCCACTGGAGCAAACTGCAGCGTCAGCTGCATGGAGAGGTGACAGGACTTACGGCACAGCAGCACTGGGACAACTGCCCAGCTCCCAGCCTCCTGCTTGGGACATCTGAGTCAGGAGATGTGCAGGCAGTAGGACCTGTTAGCTGATGAAGTATTTGGAGATTAATTTGGATATCTAATGGTGTTCCGTGTCAGCTAGTGGTTAGCTGGGCAGGTGCATCTTCCTCAGACACAGGCATCCATCAGGGAAGAGGACCAGGCACTAACACTTGTCCAACCTATTTAAGTGGACAGATGAGAAAAAAATATTAGACAAGTTTGCACGTATATTTATATGCCTTAAGTCCCATCCGTCTCCAGCACATCATCTTCATGAGTGCTCTCACCCCTCACCCTACGCCCAGTGCTGCTGCTAGCATTTCTTGCAGTGCTGGCCCACGCCAAACACCCGCACCAATGCCTTCAGTGCCATTTCTCTCTGCCTCGCCTTGTGTTTGCTCAGGATATTCTAGTCTGGGGTCTCTTCCTGTAGAATTTCAAAGGGAATGAGGTGGCAATGGGAGGAGGAGAACCTTCCATCCTCGGCCATCCTGCAGCTGCCAGTTCCCCAGGCAATCACGCTTGGCCAGCTGACTCCAGCTTAGCTTTTGCTTTGGCACAGACATTGTGCTTTGAAAGGACCCAGATCTGTTATTGCCAATAATTTCTTACAGGTTTCTCACATGGACTGTGCTGCTCTTTTCTGACCCCGCTGGGACTGATTTTCTCCTTTAAAAAACAAAAGGAAACAAATCAACCACCTTTTGGGGAAGAGAGCTTCATCAGCACTGCCTGAAACACTACCTATGGGGTCTTCCCAGAGCTGCTTCCAAAATATACATCCCCTCTTTCTCCTCCCCCCCAAATCAGGATGCTGGGTACCTGGGAAGCAGGGAGCTGTGTTCCCCTTGGAAAAGCCAAGGCTGGAGGATGGCCACGCCGAGCTGGTTAGACTGCCAGAGCAGTGACAGGAAAGGAAGGGACAAGGAAGCAGGAATAACCGCTTGCTGCTCTGATTTTTGCCTTCCTGCCAGGTGACTTGCCACGAGATCTGCCACCTGATGGGCCTGGGGACGTGCCGCTGGCTGCAGTGCATCATGCAGGGCGCGCTGAGCCTGGACGAGGCCCTGCTGCGGCCGCTGGAGCCCTGCCCCATCTGCCTGCGCAAGCTGCAGTACGTCGTGGGCTTCAAGCTGGTCGAGCGCTACAGGGTGAGCGACAGAGCCCCCGGCCCTTCCCCAGCAGCTGCCAGGCTGCTGACCCCAAACCACAGTGCTAAATGCACTACAGCAGCATGTTAAATGCAGATGCTGCTCTCAGGGCAAGTTTCGGAGCCCACCGATCTGCTAACACCACACATGGACGCCACCACACGCAGTGCTAACACTCCCATAGCTCTCGAAGGGGTTTTCTGCCTCTGTCGTCTAAAAAGCTGGATTCGGCAGCCAAACGGCTAGTGGAATATAAATAATCTCCCCATTCTCATTCCGTACCCTATCTTCTTGCTTATTATTCCTGTCTGACAAGCATCATGTTCAGAGACAGGATTTTCCACGGCCGCCTGTTTTAAAGTCTGTGTGTTATATTTGTAACGAGATGCGTGCAGAATGAGAACGGGGACGCCTCTAGTTTCATTCAGCTCGCAATCAGATGCACAGAAGCATGTCAAAGCATGCGGGGGAAAATACGCTTGCGTAGTTTTGCTGCTCGCCCGTGTGTCTGTGCAGTGTTAGACCCGTCTGGTGCTTGCTTCTGCCTGAGAGCTGCCCAGATCGCCCAGAACACCAGGGGAACATGCTCTGGTTTATTTAAATGCCTGGCCTGTCACCATCCAGCTACTGCTTTCTAGAAGAGAACTGCTGTCTGCATTAAGCCCTTCTAGAAATGCTTTTCCTTTACACCTGCGGTAAATACTGTAATTGGCTCAACATCCCCTGGCAGCAGCAGACACAAAGCTGAAGAAAGGCCTCACTTGCCAACCATCACATCTGCTTCCCTGAGAGTGGAAGCTCAGTGAGATATAGTACACGCCTGTAGGAGACACTTGTGATAAGCTCTGCGAGAGGCTTTGCTGCTGCCTTGAGAGAGGAGATAGGAACGTCAGAGATGAAGCCAGGAGTTAAGCAACTCTCTGCGAAGAGAGCACAGAGCACTTGAAGACAATATCAGATCAGATGACAGTTACTTGCAAAGAATATTTTGGGAGGTCGTGGCCAGCCAAGTACAAGGGTGAAGTCACATCTCCCTCTGGAGCACGAGCAAGAATCCCCACCTGCCGCAGAGCAGCCCCAGACGTTCCCAATAAATACAGGAAATGCCAGACATGAAGCCGTTTCTCCCCAGGAGCAGGTAGTGCTGCGAACGTCTGTGACTGAGACAAGATTACAGGCAGAAGAGCACGTGGGACAGGAAACCAGTCCTTATGTAGGAGGATGAGCCCTTCAATTTATTTATCTGAGCTGCACTCAGAAACATACTCCATTTTGTCATCGCAGCTGCTCATTCTGCGATGAATTGTCTTGAAAATTGAAAGCAACCCAATTCTCACTGCGCTTCCCCAGCACAACCAACATTTCCACCTGCTGCTTCTGCAGCCTCCCGGGCCGTTCTGCACGTAGGGCCTGTACCAGAATGCAGTGATTGCAACGGCCACGCTGAAAAACAAAAGAAACCAGAACACACGACTCACCAGTGCTCGAGCTGCCCTTAGAGTCTGGCTTAGCAGCACAGGACAGCTGTATCCTCACCCTGGTGTTAACCACAGTTTCTGCAGCCTTTGCAAGTTCACTAGTTAGGGTACAAATACTGGTTTAGCAAAGCTAAATCATGAATATTTGAGGACTGGAGCTTGGCTAAGGGCAAGGATAATATTTTGAGTCTAGCTAACGCTGCAGAGACCCGTGCCCTAGAGTACTGTTGTTTGTTCTCCACGGGCTGCATTAGCATGGCTTAAATCTGCTCCCAGGCTCAGTGTGACCACCCTGCGGATGGGGCATGGTGGCCCTGACGTGGCACAGGGGCTTAAAAAATTTCCACTGCCTCCCCACTGGAGTCCCCTGAAGTGTCAGATCACAGATTTCAGTCCTAGTGACTTCACGTGCTCTTGCTTGCAGGTAAACTAAGACTGTAAAGAAGGTGCCCCGTTCCAGTTATATCTGCGAACACTAAAAAAAAAAAAAGAAAAAAGAAAAAAAAAAGACTGCAGCCCTACAGACCCTTCACATCTGTGAGGCAATAAGCCACCCAAGAGCGAGAAACAGGAAAGATTTCTGGGTTTTGGTAGTGATCTCGAGTCAATTATTCCTTCCATTAATAATAATCCAGATGTTCTCTGTGAACATCCTCGTCTCAGCAGTTTCGTTTCCTCTTCTGGGGAATTGTGCTAAGTAGCAGTTGTGATTCTTTCCCAGATTCTCAGTCTTGGGAGTTGAAAGGGACACAGAATCACGGGCTGTTGGCAGCTTCCAAACAGCCCCACTGTCCCCTTCCCCAGTCTGGCTCCTGCTGAAGCTTCTGGTGCATTCTTTGTTTTTTAAGCCCAGAGGGATGGAGGGGCTGCTGGAGGTGGGATGAGGCAGGAGAAAAGTTGTCCCTTTGCATTTTGACTTGCCCCAGAGGGAGGGGGCAGGGCAGACTAACTTAGCTGAAAGGGTCCATTTTACTCTTGTATGAAATTCTTCCCCGAGGCTCCATGCACAGACTGAAGCAAGAAGCAGGGCCGATTTCTCCCACCCACTCAATTTGAGCTCTTTATCTTTTCTGTCACTTGCCTGAAGAGAGAGCAATAGAGGAGGAGAGGGGGAAGGGAGAGGGGGGATGCTCCTACAGACGACAGCTCTGTAGCACTGCAAATTTCATGCCCACTTCTCAAACATGACAGCACTGGGTTCACTGCTGTGTGCATGGACCCAGCACAGCGACCAGTGCACTGGGGCCACAACCCAAGTTAATGCCCTGTGCCTTTCACCCCTGCCTTTTCCAAGGCAAGTGCAGTGCTTTGCAAATGTACCAGCTGGGAGCTGCAGAGAGGAAGGCTGAGGAAATAGGCCACGAGGGCGTGAAAAAGCTGAAAAACAAACAAAAAATGCCAACAAGGCAGACGGGGAGATCACCTTTTATCCAGTGATGACTGGAGTAGTGATTCATCCCCCCAGAGCACAAGGAATAAATGTGCCAGAAGCAACCCGCTATATGCCACATTGTAGCGTTTAATATTTAAAAAGGAAATTGTCTCAGACATTTTCCTTTCATTAATTCTTTCCTGGAGCCCGGCCTTCCAACTTGTGCGCTTCAGCCCGAGAGGCGAGGAGCTATTCTTGGGAATACAACACACATTGCCACCGGAGCCAACCACACCATGAAACAAAATTCTTCCCCGCTATCTCAGGAGCTTTTGTGGTGACACAGCTTCCTCTAGGGATGCGCGGGTTTGGCTCTAGTGGAAATCATGTGCAGAAACGGGGGAGAGAATTTGTGCCATTTTTCTCAAGTATCTTCAATAACATGGCAGATTCAGCCCACATCTGATGGGGCCGGCTCTGCCATGGCCAGACTGCAGGAAGACAAGAGAAAGCCCCTGCTCCTGGCAGGGAGCACCACAGCATCCCAAGACAGCTAGGTTTCCCCAAAAACATTAGGTAAGGCTTACCTGTTTTCTCTCGTTCTCTAAAACGCCACCTTTTCCCTTCTCATCGCAGAAGCTCTACGCCTGGACGCAGACCGTGCTGTCCACGTGGCCGAGGCAAGAGTCGGCGGACCTGTCAGCATCGGAGGACGTCCCCGCGGTCAGCTCGGACTCCGGGATGTGCTGTGAGAACGACTCAGAGGCGGTGACCTCCTTGTCGGAGCCGCTCACGCCGGACACGTGTAGCCAGGCCTTGTCCATCGGCCAGGAGCTGGAGCAGGACGAGCAGTCGGGCTCGCTGGCCGAGGCACACAGCCAGCCCCAGCTCGCCGGGCCCGCCAAGGCCACAGATATCGTTAAGGATTACGAGCTGTGGCTGGAGACCTGCATCGCCGCCCTGGAGAGGAACGTCTCCGAGGAGGAGCTGGCTCAGGTGGACAAGGCCGTGGACGCGCTGGCCAAGTGGGAGATGTTCACGGGACAGCTGCCTGTGATGAAGAAGGACCTGCCCTTTGCTAGGGACAACACCGGGCTGCGGAAAGTTCTCGGAGACAAATTTTCCTCCTTGCGGAGGAAACTGAGTTCCAGAAAACTGTCCAAAGGGGAATCGTCCCCTCATCGCTGGCGGTGGGAGGAGAACTAGCGAGGGTCTGCCTTGGGATGGGCCAGCTCTGCTCCCAGGGCTTTGGTTGCATTACTGTCCTGCTCCTGAGCTGTCTCACCACGAGTTGTTGCTGTCAGAGGGAAACAGGAACTCCCCCCAGGAATAAAAGGTGTTTCTTTTTCTGAGATTGCTAACATCATTTTGACATGATCAGTTCTTTGGTAAGGGTTTTTCCTGTGCTGGTCTAAGCTCTAGCACGACTCTAAATTCCTGTCAAGTCCTATGTAGGCACTTTATTTTCATGCTGTATTTCATTTGGTCTGAAGTCAGCTGGGAAGAGGTCTATGCTAAACACTAAACACATTCACACAGAAGCTTGGGCCATCTGAACAAACAGATGCAAATTAACCAGGGCAGCTCTCTTCCCATACACAGAGCTCTCCTACTTAGCATTTCTGTCTGACGCAGGGCTATTATTCCTCCCTCTCTCCCCCCTGCCAGACCTTCATCTCTATTCCGTTCACTGCCCCATCGGCTGGAGGCTGAGCCCAGTGCGGGAGCACAAACGAGGCTGACAGACCACGGCTGTGGGTGTGGGGGAGAGATGGAGGTGGATGGACAAGGAGGCGGTGAGCAAAGCAGAAAGCTGCCAGGCAGCTCGTCTCCCCTAGAGAACAGCGTTTGTGTGACGGCTGTCTTTTGGCGGACACTCCGGGGGATCTCCAAGGCTGCTTCACTTCAAAGCCAGGCTTGGAGCTGTGAGCTAGAACTACTCACATCCTCTGCAGATTGGCACTGGAGGGAAAACCTTTGGCGGAAAAAAAAAAGAAAAAAAAAAAAGAAAAAAGAAACAACACAGAACAAGAAGCAAGCATTCTCACACACATTGATTATTAACTTAAAAGGGGGAAGTACACACGCATTCCTCTCCCTGCCTTAACAAGGCAAAACCCCATTCCTTTTGCTCTTCTCTGCTCCATAAGTCACCCACCGAAGGGGAACGGGAGCTGTGCTGGCCCCAGGAGCTGCCTTCCCCTGCTGGGGGCACGCTGTGTCCCTCCAGCTATTTATAGATGGAGCTCAAGAGGCTGATGGCTTTCAAGCCCTGTAATAGCAGCACAGGGAAGGCTGGCCCTCTCCTCCCACAGTTCACTCAGGCCGCAGCACTGATAACGCTCCCTACAGCTCGCAGGGCCATGGCCACACTCAGATTTCCCCCACCTAAAAATATCTTTGAATTAACAACTGCAAAGGACAGGAAAGCAGGTAGGTCCAGTTCAGCTGGGGGGTGAGAGAGGCTATTTGCCTCAGCGGAGCTAATAATTAGGGCTTTCCACAGTGCTTGCCCTGTGCACTTTGAAGGCAAGAGGACCCAAAACCCCGCAACGCGGTTTTGGGGTAGGTAGGGAGAGAATCAGAGGAAGACATCCAAGAAAAGCTTGAGATTTACTCGTGAAAGTTCAAAAGATTTTGCTTAAATTCAGCCGAATGCAGGACACACAAGCAACTCCACCTGAGCATGATTCAGGCAGGGAGAAAAAGGGAATTTGACTTCAGGAATGGTGATGGCAGCTCCTGGCAGCTCCTTTTCCAGGCTGTGCACCCTGGCTCAGCGCAGCAGGGCCGCTGCTGCCGCCCTCTCCTGGTGCCTCCGAGGGGCTCTCGGCCACAGCATCCTGCCCTGTAGCAGAAATTCCCCGAGCAAATCCTACCGGAATTACAAACCCGCGTACCGCCCCACGCTTGCTCATGCGTTGCTGTAACAGATTTACTATTTTAAGCAAGAGATTACTTTTTTGTTTGCTCTTGCTTGATTCCGTAGTGAATCATGAGGCTGAACTTTCGAAACTTTCCCCAAAGACACCATAAACTCAGGATGACAATACAGCCTGAGGGAGAGAGACAGACGGCTTTCTGTCATAAAGTCCAAAGGCAACACGGAGCAGGGGAGGCACAGACCCAACCTGCACTGCTGCAGAAGTCACAGATGGGAAACTCTCTGTGTGACACTCGCTTTATAGACCTGTGTTAGCTCTGCTGTGAGAGCACCAACGCCTGCTGTAGAGCTGTCACTTACTACTAACAGATATTTTTCATACTGCCAGTGACAGAACCACCACTTATCAGCTCTGTGTGTCCCAAAGAAAGAAGTAAATGAGAAGGGCCATTCACCTACCTGTGTGGCAGCTCAGCGGGGCCTGCAGGCCGGGCGCTGCCTTGCAGTGCCAGGCAGAAAGAAAATGGCTGTTACATGTCCACGTCCTTTGGCAGGTGGAGGCGAGGAAGGGGTCCGAGTGCTGCTGGTCCCTGGGAATACGAAGGTTGTGGTGCCCAGGAGCTTCTGGTCAGGCTCCCAACACCAGCACACGGAGCTGTAGCAACTGTCCAGAGCCAGCAGTACTCAAGCACAGGGAGAGAAACACAGGGGAGTAATAATACTTCACCCTTGCATTACAAAGCCTACACCAGTGTGAGCGAGGACCCTCTCCTTTCTCCCCCGTGGGCAGCCTGGTTTGCAGAGAGGAACATGACTGGCCAGGGCTACACAGAAAAATGAAGGTGGTAACCAGGACTAAAGCACAAAGGGGCCATTCCTATTCTTACCTGCAGGTACTGGTGTTGTAGTGGGGCAGAAAACAGCTGACAGAATAAAAAAAACATATCAAAGGTAAGCCTCTAAATAAGATACCCTGCATTTTAAGCAGCAGCCATACTATCAAATAAAGCAGGTTTCTGAGGAGATCCTTCTACACAGAGAAGTGTGGGAACAGCAACATAACTTGCAGCTAATAAACTGCTGACTTGTGGGCCAGGAAGAGTTTCACCACAGGGTAGGAGGTGGGCAGGAGAACCTAGGTGTAACATTAAGCAGCCCCTCAGTTCGTTGAGCCTCCTGCAGGAAGATGAGCAACAAAAGGAGCAGGGCACCAGGACAGGGATGAAGGCAGGTCACTGGGAAGAGAAGGATCAGCAGCAGCCTCCCTCACAGCCCCAGCAAAGCAGCGCCTTCAGCCCCTGCCTCCTGACAGGGCATCTTGCTGCCCTGACAGGATGATCTAGAAAGGAACCCTGCACGTTACCTCGCTGCTGCCTTCAGGAGATGCCCAACTTATTTTGAAGCAACTTCTGAGGTCCATAATCCCTGACAGAGTAGAAAGCACAGCCGTTTAATAGCTTTACGAGCTCATAAAGACAAAGATCTTTTTTCAAGAATAAATTGGCAAAACATTCTGTTCTTACTCTTAAGAAGTTGCTGTAACTGAAGGTAGCAGGGACACAACACATCTGCCACGGGGTGAAAGAAAACCTTTTCTTTTCTCCTAGTTACAGGTAAAATTGCTTGTAACTGATTGCAAAGGTGGGAGAGAAGCCAGTGCGTTCCGCAGATGTTTCATCAGCAATACCCAGCCCTTTGTGATTTAGCAGCAGATGTGACCACCTCCCTCTCCTAATAATGGTGCTTTTAGCTGAAGTTCATTTCTGCTGTGCAAAATTAAGCCTTTAAAGCTACTTGTAAAAATCTCTGAATACTCTTCCTAACTTCTTTCCTTAACACCATGCGGCTTCACAAGATGCCAGTCAGTCTTAAGGAAAATGGGAAGAAACGTGGTAATTTTTGTTAGTAACTGTATAAAACTTCTTCCCAAGCCTACAGAATAGTCAGATACAAGACAGGAGCTGGAAACCACAGGGATTTACTTTATTTCCTCAGTCTCTCCTTCAAGAAACTGTAATGAATACTAAGTACATAAGGGGGCCTACAGGAAAAATGAAGGGCTTTTACTGGGGAGTTGAGTGATAAGACGGGAAGTAATGGTTTTAAGCTAAAGGAGTGTAGATGTAGTTTAGATATGCAGAAGAAATACTTTACTGTGAGGGTGGTGAGGCACTGGCACAGGCTGCCCAGAGAAATTGTGGCTGCCCCATCCCTGGAAGTGCTCAAGGCCAGGCCGGATGGGGCTTTGGGCAACCTGGGCTGGCGGTAGGCATCCCTGCCCACGGCAGGGGGGTGGAATTAGAGGATCCTTCAGGTCCCTTACAGCCCAAACTTTCTCTACACTCTATCTTTTAAGGCTGTAATTCACTGGAATATTTCTTCCCGGAAAAGGGACGATTTGCCTTCACAGAGCCAACAAAAGAGGTCACATGGAGCCATGCTGCTGCTGAGGGTCTCAAACTAGGAAGAATGTGATCACACCTGGGAACCTCTTACAAGCTGGTAACAAATCTGCCATTCACTTGCTCTCGTTTTCAGGGATGTCGACCACTGGCAAAACACACTGTCACCTGAAAGTGCTCAGCACCTCCAGGGGAAAAAAGGCAGCCATTCCCAGAAGCCTGATGTAGCTGAGGACCTAACATTCCCAGTGATTAGTGAAAGGACAAACATTGCTCTATAGACTTTCAAATTGTGCACCTGCCAATGAAATTGATTGGGCATTAACAGTTCACACAAGAAACAATTACGATTTGCCACAAAAATCTGTCAGCTGTGACCTTTCAGAGTAGAAGCATGAAAGGTTAACAGCATTCCTAAGAACTGGAGCTCAAATTCTGGCAGACTTAGCTGATACCACAACGGCAATCCTGTGCAACAGGGATGCTGAGAACTCCTCAAAGGTCAACGGTTCTGCACCGTAGCACAAGGATACCACAGCACACAAGCAAGGAAGTCCAAGAGGGGACTGGCACCAGAAAAAGAAGCAAGGATAGTTCCTATGGCTATTATCAGATACTACACAGCGGAAGAGAAATCTCCAGCAGGTATTACCAGCTCAAGCCTAATTGTCTTCTCTTGCTGAGCTTAAAATACATACACACAAACTCAAGCTGTGTCTCCCCTTCCCATCAGTCCTAATGTCTAAAACATTTACTGAAACGTCACAGATGAATGAGTTGGAAGTTTTTTATAGGTTAATGTTTCACCACCCTTCAATTCCTGGACACATTCAGGAAGAATTATTCAGACCAGAACCGGGGAGGTGGGAGATGCATAAAGATTAGAGAACAACGTTTTATTGCATGACAGCTGTAGTTCCATGCAGCCCGTGCTGTAATTTATTCAAAAAGCAGCTTTTTGCAGAAATTTTTTCAAGGCAATAGTCATTCTCTAGACTCTGTTGAAAGATAAAAGCCATGAAAAACAGTATAACAAGTCAAGTTTTAATAGATTTATAAAATTCATATATACAAAACAGTAAACTAAGTCACCAAAGCTATAAAATACACTTTTTACACATCACAATATAATTTTATCTAGTACACAGTTTTCATAAATTGAAACTATTACAGCAAGTAGCTGCTTCTATTGTGGATGCTGTTTTGGTGCTATAAAGACACTTATGTGAGCAGTCTGGAACTGTGCTTTTAATTTATGCATTTTTTTTTAACCTTCTTTAATTTGTCATTGTTTCTAAAGTACTTTCCTGTGATTGTTAGAGAATTAAGGCTAAACTCAGGCCTTTCTTGCCCAATGCAGTGAACTGGTTTAAACAAAAAAAGATATTGCATAGTATGTGTGTTACAATGCATAGGCACCACAGAGCAAGTAAATTGCAGAATAAAAAGATAACATTAATTGGCTTCCTAGCTACATGATTGTGTCACGAGATAACTTGGTGTTTTGTCAGTTTGCTTTCATATATATTGATTCCATAAACAAGACAACTCATCACAAGAGCAATAAATACTAGCCATTTTGTTAAGTGGAGTCTCCAGAAATACTGCTTAACATGGATCATCAATTCAAGCTCATTACACATCCCAGATAACTTAACCTGTACATCGGAAAAACGCTCATTATCCTAAAGACCGTTAATGGCTTCGGTGTGAGCGGGAGTTTGAACACGTCTTCAAACCTATAACCACCGAGCATGCTTCCCAAGTCTTGTGAACTACCAAAAAGACCATTCCTCTTCCACGTCCCCCTTCTCCCTGCTGTCTGCTGCCAGCCTTTGTGCCCAACCACCCACACATAAGCTCAGCACAAAAGACTGACGGGAGGTACAAGCAGAGCAGCAGTGCCATTCCAAAATCTGTTCCTTCCCTCAGAAGAATCTCTCCATTAGGTCCCACTTATGAAAAAAGTTTTCTCTCCATCAATTGTAGTTTTTATTCCAATAACGGAAACAGTATCTTATCTAGCCATTCCCCTGAAATGCTTCTCGTGCTCTGGTATCTTGAAGAAAGGTTAAGTAGCTGTTAGGAGTAAGATGCACTATCTGGCCAGAGATCTGCATCCCATATTTTAGCAGGAACTGAGTTTTAGCACCCAGTTATGAGCAGATGAAGAGAGATTTACAGCGGAAGGGTGTGCAGCTGCAGCAGAGCCAGCCTTGCCAGCCTGCTGCTGTTAATTCACAGCCAATAGCTCTCTGGAGTCACTCAAACCTTTTGGGGTCAATGCAGATGGCATTTCTTTTCAACACAGTCAGTCTTCAAGCACC
Source organism: Aythya marila (assembly GCF_965140915.1). NCBI lineage: Eukaryota > Metazoa > Chordata > Aves > Anseriformes > Anatidae > Aythya > Aythya marila. The sequence continues at coordinate 13,121,999 of NC_139056.1, forward strand.
ATCAGCTTTTGGGATCTGTTTAGGAAGTCGCTCCTCTCTCCTGCTCCCTTCCAACATACTTTGGCTTTTTACCAGAATGCCTACCTTGGAAGTCAGTGCTGCTCTTTTTTTTTTTTCACTCCGTGATTAATTTCATGCCGGACAGAAGACATGACCTTTGGGCATATGCCAAGAGCTAGGCTGCGATACAGTTTGTCAAGCCAGGCACAGAACCGCTAGCACTGACAACCCAGTATGTCCACACTCCCCACCCAGTAAGACAACAAGCATATCAACACACAAACAAACTTCAATACCGCTTTCCAAACGTTGTTAGGAAGACAAAAGCTTAAAGAGTCCAGCTAAATTGCTCAGGCACCAAGATGAGTGAAGTGAGAGCATCACCTGGTTAGCACAACAGCAGTTTCAGCTCTGAACATCCTGGCTTTGGTCAATTCCATCTATGTAAATAAATTAGTGTCAAAACAAAGAAGTGCCCACTTCACAGCACAGAGATCACCCCAGCTAGTTACAAAACAGGTAATATTAAGAAGCACTACGTTTTGTATTGTCTTGCCAATTACTTCCTCAGTAGGCTAGACAGCCCTCATCTAGAAGTGCGTGGAGTCGGTATTAATCCAGCCCAGATCTGGCCCAGGCGATGCCGGTTTTCACGATTCCTGAAATCTGTTATAGGCTCGTTTACAAAAGTAGGCATAGATGTTTTATGGCTGCTGCTAAAACACCCTACCCACCACTTCCCGTGTTACAGAAGTAAAGAAGAGCGTACTGAGGTAAAGCGTTGGCAGTGCTATGTTAAATCCCTGACTACCCCATGTGTTTTTATACTAGAAAAATGTTATAGAAAAAGGCTACTACTGAACCCATCGGAACCCAAGAGAGGTCTCATGATGAGAGGTCTGGTTTGCAGGACAAGCTGCACTGTAGGGAGGTATTATTACATATCTCGTTTTTTGCCTCAAGCTGGCATGCATCAAATTGTCCATCAACCAAAAGTACTCCTGAAAATTTGATAAGAAAAATCGTGTGTTCAAACACACTGCTTGAAAATCAAAAGGGAGCTTTTACAGAATTCCTTGAGTTCTATCCAGCACAATAGGTTCTTCAGAACTGAAAAGGTAAATTCACAGAAAAGGCTGCAAAACACGAAGTTATTATCCAGAATACAGCCACCTAAAGAAGGCAAAGGGCATGTTTTCTAAAGTGATCTTCTGAGGAAGGCTGCCAGTTTCTTCAGTGGTTCCATGTCTATTCTTTTAATTTCTTTCTCTCTCTTTTTTTTTTTTCTTTTTTTTTTTCCCCCCACTAACCAGGACTACTGAATACCTGGGTAGCATTTCAAACGGAAAGTTTTTCATATCAAAACCTATTTCAAGTGTCCCAGGGGAACAAAATTTTAGTCTGTAGTGCCACATGCAGATGAGCTCTTCCTACACCATTTCATTATTATTTTTTAATTAGTGTACATTTCTCCACTCTGCTTGGTTCAGGCATTAGTAAGCTCAGAAAGTCAAAATGGATGCCTTTAGGAGCTCCTTCAAGCTTGTAACATGACTAGTTCTAGGTTTGATGCAGCAATATATTCAGTTTTTTAAAACACTATTATCATGTCAAATACTCTATGCTGCCATACCAAACAGAGTAAGTTCAATTCTTCATATGAAACTCAAAGCATCTTTGAGTTGTAGTGTGAAGCTGAGTGGCCAGTAATTTCTGTAATCAACACTAGGAACTATTTAATTGCTTTAAAGTGATAACTGCCTATTAAACATGTCATTTATAGAAATTACTCCTACTCTTCCTTATTAAATTCCAATTCACTGTCATCTGGTATTGCCATCTCAGAATTGTTCAGAAAGTGACAGCACTGCAATTTGTTAGCTTAAAAATAAATACAAAGTACTGCTTGATGAAATACTCCCATTTAGTGAGTTTTTCTACTTAAACTGCACGATTACGTAAGTTTCTCCTGCAGGCACAAGCTGCCAGCACTTCCTCTCTTTGTCCTTGCAAGAGACAACCCATTTGCAACACCCCGTCACTGGTCACTGACCTGTAGCATCAGAGAATGGACAGCATTTTTTTTTTTTTTTTTTTTTTAAAGTAGCTGTTCAAGGTCTCCATCTGATTATCATCCTGCTAGTGACCTATTTCCTGACTAGCCAAATGAACAATAACCCTATAAAGTTAACACAAAAAGATGTTCTCTCCAGCTGTGTTTACCTGCAAAGTTCTCCAGGATGTCACTTAAAGTTTTTTTTTTTTTTTCTTGTGAAAGGACTACGCAACTGATCAAGCCTGTCCTGAGATGTTTGTACAACTTAAGCTACCTACATTCTGCTTTAGTAATTAACTGATTTACCATAACATGATTTTCTGGCTTTATTATACTACAACTTAGCTTGAAAAACAAAAACAAAATACCTCAGTTGTGCAAGAAGTAGTGTCTATATTTAGCAAAGAAATTTACCTGCCACCTGAAAAATAATCCTTTTCACTCACAGTCCAAATCCTTCACAAGTTTGAGAAGGGCTTCACTTTTGCATGAAGAGTCTCCTGATCTTGGGTTCCTGGTACAAACCAATGCTATCAAACCCAAGTTACACACAAAAGAGCCTACTGAGCCAAACCACTGATTTTCATCCGCAGTCTAGAGCATCATGCTTAGTTAGGCCCATTTTGTCAAGAGAAGGAAGAAAGGCAATAATGGGCAACAGGTGAGCAAACTGGTTCCCTAGAACTCTGATTTATTGTGCAAAACTGCTGCTTCATACAAAAAATCACTAGCAAGACTGACAGCTCAATATGAGATAACTCATGCTGTTTCTTTTCCAGGTGCAGATCAAGCTACTTAAAGTATATGTTGCATTATTAGCTCTGTTTAGAGTTCTAAACCCATACGGTGACTATGGATACAAAACCATGGATGACCACGGAAAGAAAAACAGAACAGGAAATTCCACACTATGCCTCCCAGGTAAAACTACAGTAGATTCAGACATAAAACTGAGGTAATTCTTGAGAAAAAAAATAGAGTTGAAAGGGAATGCTTAACTCATTTGAGAAAACAAGCATCATTTTAGCCCATCTAGAAAACTTAGTGAAAGAATAAAGCTCACAGCAGACTAGGAAATAAAATCAAGTCAACCTAGACGTCAGGTCAGCCCATGACTGCCTCCTATTTTCCCAGTGTCTCGTGTGAAGTGGAAACCACTATCAGGATCTCCAAGAAAAAATAAAAGCATTGGCATAATCTTCATCTTCAGCCAAACAAATGGGCTAGCTTAGACAAATGAGCCTTATACAAAGAGTAAACTTATTTGCACCAACCAAGGTTACAGCATTTACCTTTTCAAATGTAATAAACTTACGAGCTCTCCCATCTGACTACCAGTCACATGGGATTTTTCCCCTTCAAGGCTAAAAATGAATAAACATTTAAAAGACAGACTTGGTCCTGGCACAAAATAAGACTTGTAACAAGGAAGCTAATTCCTGTTTAAGTTTGCTTAAATTTAAATTGGATTTTCCTGTCTGTAACTTTTCACTGCTTCTTACCTCAACACTGCGTTATGTAACGCCAACATAGCCACATCTTTTCCACTCTGAAGTTTGCACACACAAAAAAGACTGCTGCATTAGGAAGCTACACAAAAATACCGATACAACATCTGCAAGCTTCAGAGGGGAAGAAAGATTCCAGATTTTATCCAAATTAAAATCCTGTTCCGTTGTCCTTTCATGTTTTTTAGACCACATTTCCCATGGGATCACCAGCTGAAGTAAAACGTTGCTTGTTTTGACATGCCATTGCAGTCTCAGTGGGGATTAAGAACTCCAGAGAATCTGCTGCCTTTGTATGGGTACAAACAGCCCTTCAGGTTTTATTCTTGGATAAAAACCATAACAAAAATTAAACAGTAAACTACCTTTGAGAATTATCTAAAGAAGAGCACTACAGTGCTGAGATAAAAGGCAGGTTGTAAGTTTGTCCATGTACCCCACTGTTACAGAAAAGACCTGATATGTCTGTACACAAAAAAGGCACCTGATAGTTATACAGATTGAGAGAGCTAGGAAATTAACAGTTCATATCAACGCTATTCATAGCCTCTTGCAATTTTACGCACAAACCGTTGCCCAAAAGGGGCAACTCCAACCTTGACTGTATTCAGAACTACATGTGCATTACTACAGGCTAGAGATCCCATTAAGACACAGATTAGGGGCTAATTTTACAGCAAGGTTTTGCTGCCCAAATCCATCAGTGCAGCTGTAAAACTGGGATCTCTAGGGTGTTTGGACTTCCTATACAGTCAACTGTTGGGAACTAATCAAGCAGCTGCTGTACTACCAAAGCCTTTGCGTAAGAGTTTAATCAGTTCCAAACTTCCGAATATAGATAAAGCTCTGCCATGTGAGATACCGAACCTTCACAAGTACTGCCAAACCGCAGGTGTGAGCACAGTGCTGAATTTCCACCAAGTACATCTCACTTGAGCACCCCCTGTTCAGAGACAGGGTCAGGTGCTCTAGGACAGGCTGCTTCACCAAGGAAATCAGTTTCCCCATGATGTAATACCCTTTACACATAGTGCAAAAATAAACCCTTCTCCAGCAAGGCCTCAACTTCCCATCCAATTTACTCCAACATGGGTTTCCTTATACAGTTTCAGACTTTTGCTTCAGGATACTCATGCAAAACCTTCAGACAAGAGCTGTGCATCCACCTTAATTAGTGGATTCCAGACCCTTGGCAAAACTGAATATGCATACAAGATCTGGTTATATTCCTAGGGTTAAGAACGCAACTTCCATTAACATTCTCCAAGACAGCTACCAATCTCATTATATTTAGGTTAGTTTGATCAATTCAGCACCTCCAAACTACAGAAAAGGCAGTTTGTATGACTGGTGTCTCTGAAAAATAAGCATATTCATTTAAAACATAGTGTCTTCCATACATGGTTTGTCAGAGATTTTGTTTTCTAGGAAGGCAGAAGGTGGTTGTGTTATTCAGCATTCCAAACTAGGCACAGAACCTACAACGGCCATGTTTCAGTAGTGTTTCTAGTCCAAATGATTCAGTAGCTAACATCAACATTTGATTCCTTCGGCCTATAGCTCCTCTGTTTGGACTGGCTAGTTTACAGCATTCCTGAGCCAAGTAAGTAGCATGGGTCCTACACCACATGCAAGGGCCATAAAGAAAGGATAAAAACTTCGATCTAACCCTCCAGCAAATTTTAACAAGACATGGACTGCTCTCCTTCACTGCAACATAATATCCTTCAGATTCTCTTGAAGGATCGTGTCCTTCACAGCATGAAACACAAAGCGGATGTTTTCAGTGTCTATGGCAGTGGTGAAGTGATGGAAGAGCGGCTTACTACGGTTTCTCCTCTTTCTGTCAAAGCACTGCACCAGGTAACGTTGAACATCTTCTAGCCTGTGAGGGTCCCCCTTGAAGTCCGAGAAATACTTCTTAATGCTGACAGTCTTTACCTTCTCTACAAGAAGATCCATCTTGTTGAGGAATAGGATAATAGAAACATTAAAGAAAAGCTTGTTATTGACTATTGTCTCAAAGATATTCATGGACTCCACAAGTCTATTTGTGCGCCTGTCTTCCATGAGAACCTGATCATATTCACTGGAGGAGACCATAAACAAAATTGAAGTTATTCCATCAAAGCACTGGAACCACTTTTGACGCTGAGATCTCTGTCCACCTACATCCACCATCTTGAAAGGTATTTTTTTAATGATGAAATCATGCTCTACTATCCCCTTGGTGGCTTTTCTAGCCAGCAAAATATCTTGTTTGCTGGGGAAATAATTCTGCAAAAGAAAGGAGAAGAGTATCAAAAAAAATCCTTCAAAAATGCTGGTTAATTCTTCCAGGTTCACAGTCCCTGACCAGTGAGCAAAGCAACACGTTCTATTGCAGGATGTGGCACAGCCCACTGCTGTAGCAATTTGTTCTTCACAAGCTTATTACAGTTACTATTTTGGAAAAATCACCTCTTTTCTTTCTTCTACAAATCTGACAGATGTTTTCATTACTCATTTTGAATTCTACAGTTGTAAATTTTTGTTAGGGTTTCATTCTGTTTTTAGTAGTACCAACCATCAGATTACAATTAAAAGGGAACGAGATCCAGAGACTACACAGGGCTGACAAAGCGTGCACAAATGCAGCTTTCATAAGCAACATTCATCTGTCAAAAAACACTGATTAAATGCTAAGCTTCAGTTTCACAAAGCTCGAGTTCACTATTCCTGAAGAACTTTGATTGAGTTATTTAATGTTTATTATTAAGTCATTCATCACAGCATACCAAGGCTTTCATCCTTGAGCACTTCTGGTACAGAAAGAAGAGTTATGTCTTACCAGCTGACCAATCCGATCCAGGTTATCCAGGAAGTATTTCACTGATTCACCCTAGAGAAAAGAAAAGAGATGGAAACTTAGTGTACTTCTAGGATAGCAAATCCAAATCGAACTTTCCAACATTGAGGTCTAACATAGCTGTATCACAAATAGTAGTTTGGACTACATCCTGATATGCTTAAGGAGCTGCAACAATAGAAATACCCCATTGCTTAACTCACATAAACTGCTGATAACGAAGCAGAGCTACTATAATTTGCTACTGACGAGTAGGTGAGCTAGTATTTATTCTAAATAGTTCTGTTACTAGTAGAAAAAACAAAGTTGCACAGAATTTTGAAAGTGTTCAAAGCTATCTAGTAGATCTTTACAATGAAAAGGAAGCGTTATCAAAGGCAGTTCTTTGCTTTGGATTAAAGTAGTTTTTTTCCCTTGTACTATCAAGGCAGTTAAATGACACCAGGTGGGAGTAAAAATAAACACCTTCATTAGAAACCAATGTATTCTGCTTGAAATTCATAACAGTGAACAAAAGCATATGCTAGACTAGTTGGCGTATCTTTAGTAAAAGTGAAAGATTCAAGTCACCTAAGATTCATAATAATTCACAATCATGAAGGATGTTCTCTTCTCCAAACCCTTTTAGGCTCAAGGGTTTCAATAACAGATTTGCTGATCTCATACAAGACCCCTTAGCAGTTATATTGAAAAGAATAAGCAATGTTTTACAAAGAAGATGTATTTTTGTCAACTTTTTATCTTTTTAAGAAGCTTGCCTGTTTATTACACTCGAATCAAGTGAGTGCTACTCTGCACCGACAAAACTGACAGTAGGTGCCTTCACTATGTTACTAACTTAGGATGAGAACATTCTCAAAATATCATCTCACAGATTCCAACAGCAATATAAATCCTTAAACCGAACATTCTCCTCCATACCATAGGCCTGAGACAGAGGAACAAAATTATTTCCCTCCAGTACAACTTCAAACAGATGCCAGCACAACAGTTTATTCTGAAGTATCAGACTGGAGATCAGAGGATTCAGTGTACTGCACGAGGACATAATTTCAGCATCAGGCAAAGACAAAAAGGAGCTGCAACTTACTATTTCCTAACATTTAAAACTGGAAGCATCTTCTCATAAAGGAGAGAAAACATACATATTTGCAAAAAGCTACATGTATCACAAAAGATATTAAGGCATTAAAAAAAGGACTTTTTCCAGGGGTGGGGGCAAGTTTGTAAAGAACAATTGCTCTAAGAGCTTCCTTACAATCATGAATTTTCATAAGGTGAAAGTAATTTCCTGTATTTTTTGGCACTCTTTGGGATCAGAAGAGATATCACAGACTGCATGAATACGAAAAAGGTCTTCCTGTACAGCATTAGTCATATTTAGGAGATGGGAGAGCCCAAACGGAAAAGGTCACTAAAGCTTAAAAAAAATAAATCCTTCTATCTATTGTGTTTTGTCCTGCACAATGCTTTTAGATGTGCAACAAGATGGCAAACAGGCTGTCTCTAATGCAACTAGTTCCTCTTTTTCCAACCAGTTACTTTAAGAGTCCTTGCCTTGCTCATACACCCTCCCACGCTGGGAACAGGAAACAGCTGTATGCACGTAAACTGCTGCGACACACAAGCAAATTTACCTGATTTATGGCCTGCGCCTCCCCTGCTTCCTGCCTCACACACTGATCAATTTAACGTTTTGCACATTTACAAGAGAAAATCTAGTTCTTGAAAAATACACATTTATTTATTTAGTGATTTAAGGAAACTAGACTTTGCCATTTTCCTATGAAGCTCTGCGTAATGTTGTAATTACGCCAAATAATTAATTCTGAGAAATTTTAAGCAGTAATTACAAAATACTTGGATAGCTGGGTAACCAAGTCGGACTGTCAAACAGGTGTGCTCAACATATGATGGGACTGACAGCTCTGAACAAGTCTGAGTATTCTCTTCCAGCACAGAATTCAAAGATCCTCAGTATTTCAGTCAAAATATCTGTTTCCAGTCAAAACAACAAAACCCCCAAAAGCTCCAGAGGGTTCAGAGTTAAGAATAGCTCACAACATTAAAGCACACAAACCTGAAAAGAAAGAAAAAGCTGAACAAAACACAAACACTGAGAATCCCCTACTCTCAAGATGATTCCCCGATTAAAGCTCTAACACAGGAACATAGCAGCATGGGGTCAGTTCCTGCTCAAAGGCTTCTTCTGTAACCTTTTTTCTACATTTTATCAGATTCACAGAAAAGCTGGTTGCTTCTGAGGAGCTGGGGTGTGGGGGGACACTTCAGTTCATCAGGCTGGCAGAGCAGAACAACTACATACGGCGCCAACTGATGTGAGCAATAACACAGATTACTTAAAATGAGGGAAATAAAAAAAACCTTCATGTTTTATGACTGTTTTATGTTAATATTTTTCACCATAACAATTGTATTAACTGAACAATCATTTAGCTTTTAATTTTTTCCTTATCATCCAGAGGAAATAGAAAGCAATGTTAATTGGATCTAAAAGTTAAAGTTATTTAGCTTCCTATCCAGCTGTACTTGAACACAATTTTGAGTGCCATCAATATTATTCAGAGTATGCTTCCATGCTTTGGGTATTATATACATACATTTGTAAAGGGTGTGTGTATATATAAAGTACACATACAGTTTAAGAATAGGTCATCAGGGCAGGTTTTTCATTCAGTACAAATTAATACAGAAACCAAAAAGTACCAGCAGCCCCTCGCATGTTGAACTATTTTTCTCGTGTGGCCACTGATGAACAGCAACCTGTTCTGGCTTTTTCAGCACAAGCTCGTAGAGATTCTCCAAAGTCACCCAACCAGTCAACTGCACTCCAGAGCTGGCTCAGCACTTCCTTTTCCACATCGCAGCCAGTTATTTCTGCTTCACCAGCACAACTTGCCTTAGAAGCAGCAGCAAATATAGCAGCTCATATTTGCAATTAACTCTGATATTAAAGACATCTTTATATAGATTGACTATTTCAACGTATTTTAAAGGTCCTACTGAAATAGTTGAATGGTTTTTCAAGCGCTGCAATATATTTTGAACTATGCTTGCAGGCAGCAAAACAGAAATCAAGCAATATAACCTTTATACTATTCATACTGTATTTAAATACCTAAGGAAACACATCCCATGATGCATCTTTTAAAAAAATCACACAAATTAAGTCCAGGACAGCTCTAACAGGCTGGAAAATTGTAGCAGCTCAGAAAAACTTCCTGAAGATCAACCACCTTCATAGAAGTTTTTCTAGCCTCTGGCTTTTCAAGGAAGACTCAAATCTTGTATTCCACTGCTGGAGTACTACCACCTTTGAAAGAAACAATTTAAGAATATTCATACATAGTGTTTTTGAAATCTGAAAGGCATCATTTCATTTCAGCTGACGTGGCATTATGCGTGTTAGTGAAGCATGTCAGTGCTGGGATTTTGTTACTTTTTACCTGATGATCTAGTAGTGCATTTCACATTTCAGAAGTTTTATCAACAAATCCTGAGATATGTACCAACAGCAAAATAAATGACGGCCACCTGCTAGCTTTTTTCCCCCCCTTGACAATTAATCAAGATGTCAAAACGCTGTCATCCATCTTTGCTCAGTACTGTCTGGGACGAATACGCTCTGCGTTATGAAATGTACGCAATTCAGATACTCCTTTTTAGTACACAAGAGCACAGCACAGACTCTAAGCCTTTCTTAACTTCTTGGTCACCACACAAGAGTTACCACAAATGCTCGGATGATTCATTCTCCCACTGCTAATCTCTTCTCCCTCTGCAACACATATCCTCTGAGTAACTGTTCTGCCAACTGGGACCAAGTGAAGGAATAAGGCTCCGTTCCCATTGTTCAGCAGGATGAGTCACTGCACATCTGGGAACTGGGGGAATCGAGAAACACAAACACAAGGCCTATAACAAGCCCACAAGCTCCACAGTGCAGCATCACCACTGGACTTCATTTTCTATTTCTATTTTTTTTTTTAAACTGCCTTATCTGCAGTATAAAGTTTGGTGAAGCAACAAAAATAGTACAATTTGCTTAAAGAGTGATTGGTCGAAGAGAAAGGGAGGAAAGGTAAAAGTGAAAACATTCTCACTTCCTGAAATAGTGCTCTAAAGCTCTTTTTATATTCTAGATTACTATGAACATGGCAAGTAAAATTCTCAAGGGACAGAAGTCGCAATATTAAGAAATATCTATTGCATTTACTTCTATATATTTTGAATTATACGAATATCATCTTAACTCCAAATAATTATAATACAAAATAACTAACTCAATTCAACTCCTCTGTCCCTTAAGGCTAGATTCATAACACACAGGAAATCTCCCCAAAGAAATACTAGAACAAAACTGGCATCACTTCCTTTGCTGCTCATGAGCCCTGTTGCATAAAACAAGTAGAAAACACTTGGGCAGAGTTCCCAAATAGTTTTCATTTCATGAAAATAAATGCACAATAGATTATATGCAGATCACTTTAAAATACACCCAGAAGCTCAGAAATAAGAAAAAAATGTTCTGCAAGGCCAGAATTTATCAACTTGTCGCTAACCCTCAGCCAGTTATTCAAAGTGACATTGGTTAGATCATTAATAATGAAACGTCCCATTGTCCAGTTCCCTAAAATACAGGCTCGTCTCAAACTTCTTCTGAAAAGCAGTTCCTTTAAATGCTAAAAGACTTGAAAAGCAGACCTTCTGTTCCAAATTGGCTTTTTTCCTTTCCTTGTCCCAAGGCCTTTTTGACATAATATTAATTTAGCCCTTCCTGATCATTCTGTCTCTAGCTGCTAAATTTAGAGCAGACAATTTAAGGTAGACCTGTCAGTCTTTGCTTGTTTCAGATGACGAATTAAACCACACAGGAAGGAAATGTTATACTTCAAGGAACATGTAATACAGATCTAACAGGACTCCCACAAATAGACACAGAGGAACAGATCCTGTAACTACTGCAAGCTGCATCGGAACCTGTGTAGTGGAAGCAATGGGGATCTGACTACAAGCACGGTGCTGTTTGCATCACACCCTCCATTTAGATGGTGTAAGATGTTCCAGCAGCACAGAGGAAATCCAGAAGAGCCCAGAAGCAAGTCTGGAAATCTCCCAGCCTTTAACCCTGGAGATGTCCAAGACATGCCTATATGGTTTAACTCTTTGGTGGTCTTGTGTGGAGTCAGGAGTTGGAGTCGATGATACTTGTGGGTCTCATCCAACCCTGGATATTCTGTGATGCTCTGAATAGGATGGATTTTAAGCACTGGTACATAATTTCATCCAAATTTGGCCTTTATATAAAGCACTGGCAAAGACACATACTACCAGAAAATGCAATGCTAATTTGCAAGTAATGTATTTGTTTTTCAGACAGATGCTGTCAACTCTTTTTTTTTTTTTTTTTTCCATATTTCCTGGTATTTCAATCACTTTCTGATTGTTAAGGGGCATTTTGTATAAAAACAATATATCCAAGGCAGATGCCCAAAGGAACAGCAAGGTTGCTAGCACAGAATTACAATAAAAGAATCAGGAGAGATTATGGAGACTGTTGAAGCAGCCACTTCTCTGGGTACTGAGATTAAAACCCCAAACCAGCAAAAAGAGATGCTGGAAATACTTTCCTTAGAGACACCTGCTGGACATAACGAGCAGGTTAACATCCTGTCACTATAATCCATACAACCCTTACAAGTAAACATGCAGACACAACTCCAGTTTACACAGCCTGGTTTGGTACAAGGGGAAGAGTAGTCCTTTAAAAACCCTGAAAAAACAAGTTGAAAATTCTCAGGAGGGACAACTACAGACAAATAACCCCGCTCATGAACAAATGACCTAAACGCTCATTCAGCAGGTTACTTCTGAATCTGTCCTTCTGTTCAGCCTCACTAGTAGCAGGGCATGGACTGACCACAGCCTAAACTCTCCCCTATTCTACAACAACAGTTGATGAATTCTAAAGCGTTATTTTCCAAGGAGACAAGCATGCCCGTGCTTGCTCAGAATTCACTCAGAAGGATGCTGAAGTAACCTAAATTGCCCTGAAATGCTGAAATGTTTATGGCTGTTCTTACCGTAATTCCCTTTTATAGATATTATCTACATCCTTTACAGGCACTGACCCTTAGTGACACAAGGCAAGCAGCATATTTCAATCAATCACCAATTCCAAGGCAGAGACTAACCACTTCTCGCTATTTAAGCCATACGTAACAGCAATATCAAATTTCTCTAACATTGCTTAACTTCCTCCTTAACAACAGCCTGAGCTACTGGCTCCCATCCAGTGCCTCCAGAGCTTATCCAAGTTGCTGCTATCTGCACCCTAGCTACAAAAAAGCACCGTTCGGTTCCAAGCTTTTAGAAAAAGCTACCTCTTCTTTCTGCTGTACTCGTACAGTGCGAGTATCAGATATTAGAAGTCTAAAAATATTTTTAAAATCCTTTATTTGTCAGCTCAGTACAAACAGGCAACGCAAAAATCTGCTCGCCTGTCCAAGTCAGGATGGCTTTCTATAAACTCATCCTGCTCTGAGATAGGACACGCCAGCCAAGCTGTATGCTTCACAGCCCATGAAAAAAAATATGTGATCAAATATTTATTTCGTTCCTCCCCAAAAGTCCAGGTTAATCTGAGCTCCCATATCATCGATAAGAACTGTGGGTCCCTGTGAGGGAAGTTTTAGAAGCACCCTTCACAGGAGCCCTTCACCACAAGCACTCCTCAACTCCTACATTCGTTAGCTTTTAGCTGCAATTGAGTACAGCACCTCTTTCTAGAAATGCAAGGAAAAAAGAAAATTTTTCCCTGAAACTCTAGGTGTTTCTGCTGCAGCAGGATGTAGAGGAGATAAATTACTCGATAGTATGTTAACAATTCTGTCCATTTGTCTCAAATATGCGCGCTAGTAAAAGTGCCTCAAGGAGGAAAGGAATTTTCTCTCAGACTAAGGCAGGCTCATCCCACACTCTCAGCTTCAGGAGACATTAGCACAAATCCCTGTCCTTCTGATTTTACTCCTACTTATTGCCTCCTCTTCACCGCTATCCCTGCTTCACAGACTTGCACTGACAGGAAGAAACGCAGGTGTGGACAGCCAAGCAACTCGTACTGGCCACCCACAAAACTAAGACTCAAACTAAGACGCACAGGTGCAAAACAATAGAGTTAAGTTATTGCTTTTTTCTTTTATTTATTTTTAAAAAAATTCTAGAGAAATCCTTATCTGGACTTGCACATTAGTGATTTAGCACTTCCTAGCACTCACTGACTAGCAGTTAGCAAGAAGCAGGGAACAGATATAAGGAGACATACACCTAATTCATGTGGAATAAACACAGTTATATTTAAACCATGATAAAAGCTTGACTGCCCGTATCCAACATCAGCTGTGTGCCCAGCTCACACACTCACCCTGGCACAAGCAGACGACAGACCTAGTCCCCAGCACCCCATGAAAGGATTCCTTCCTGTTTCCCTGCCAACTGTCCAAGCGACCACATTGTCTGGAGTTGCTGCAAGAACCCTTTCATCTCCAACACCGGAGGTTCTCCGTGAAGTTGAACTAATGCACGCCAACTCAACTTCTCATTCCAAGCACAGTCGGCTGAAACCCAGAAGGGAAGGCAACTGAAAGCAGCTAAAAGAAAATCCTGAGCAGTAGCTGGATAGATAGATCCAAGTTCCTGGTCAATCACTGGCAAGTTATCTCATTTATTCTCAGTGGGCAGCTGCCATGCAAAAATGTGCATTTGCAACAAATGCATAATTTAAAAGGAACTGGATGTTTCTACAATCATCAGGAGTGATGAACAATCCCATTAGGTGACCTTAGTCCCATGCTTTGTTTTCAGCAGCTCAGTATGCAGACTTGAACCTGCTCTGTTTACAGAAGACGTCTGCAGAACTAGAAAAAACGCTGACAGAAAAGCCTTAACTTACTAATTAATCTAGTCAGCAGTGCCGACTATCTGATCAAGACTAAATCACAAGTTTACCAGTGAGTTTCCCTTTCAAACCTTATCAGATAAAGGGATGGGAAATAAATATCTTAGATCTTGTGGGCTGAAAAAAACAGCTAACACCAGCCATGAGAGAATGTTGAGCTTGGACTTTTCCATGGCAGGCAGCCAGCTGGAAAGCTAAGCAACTTGAATGCATTTACAACAGGCATAACCTTGAGTATCGCACAGAAGGATGCTTCCTACTCCATTTCTACACCACAGCATTTGTTGCAAGGTGCCCTAATGCTCCACTTGCTGTAAAAACATCACCTCAGCCACGTTTTACTTAATTTTTCTGTATTTGTTGTTAAGGTAATTATAGGGATTGGAAAGAGTCGTAAAAAAAAAAAAAAAAAAAAAAAAGCTTTAAAAAGATTCTCTCATTTTTTGTGTATGTAACTAGGACATTTTTAGATACAGTGCAGATGAAAACGATGATCTCGCAAGACTAAGAAAGCTGCTCATTATTTGAAAGTTCCTTCAGTCTGATTTTCACCAAAAACGTAAAATGTTAAGTCTTAGTTACACTTCGGTGTGCTATTTAGCAATTTCCCTTAAAAGCAACTATGCAGATAGTAAAGTGCAGAAAAAGCACACTCCACTGTGCTTACATTATTTTCAAGTTTTATACCATGTGCACTACCTCAGCTCTCAGCAGGCTCAGCTACACAGAACACAGAACTTACAAGTCTTTGGGGAATTCCTCTCTAACCACTTTCTGCATCTGTATTTTCAGAAAAATTTTCATTTACCCTGGGAACAAGTAACCTCACCTTTTTCAATAACAGCTTGCTTTTGGTTAATTTTCTTTAATTCTACGAGACTGACAAATGTTTAACTACAAAATTCAACTTTTTTGCTTGCTTGCTTTCCCAGTGACTGCTCAAATCAGTGGAATTTCTCTCAGTACTGAGAAGCTACTCGGCATCTCAGTTCACCCACTTAATCGTGAGATGGGAATTCAGCAAGTGACTGCCTTCCCTATAGCCCCATCTCTCCTGCTCCAGTACCAGTCACAACAGCACATCTTGATCCCTCGAGTTGAGGGATGGTGAATCTCTCTGCCTCTGATGATCTGAAATAGAATTCAGTTTCTATTCACAATCTCAAGTTTTTTCTGTGATTTGATTTGCAGTTATTACCTCAGTATAGCATCTACTTACATCCAGTCATGATATATCCGTTCTTACAAATATATTCCCCCTAAATGAAGGTTGTCATGGTGGGAGAAGGGGACATTCTTCTAAATATGCACTTAAACATCTGCACCACTGATATTTTGGTAAGAGGGTTTCAAGTAACTTAAATTTATTACTTGATATCAGGACTTGTTCTCTTTCAAAATATTCAGGATGGCTTTTTCTGCATTTTTCACTCCATCCAACTCCACAAACTCACATTATTAATTTAGCTTATTAAGAATGGACTTACCTTAGCTGAAATCTATACCTACTCAGGTACTGATTCACTAAAGGATCAAACATCCTTGGGTGAACACTCACAAGATGAGGTGGGATTGCTAACTGCATGAACAATAGCTGTATTATTGACAAATCCATCCAATTTTCATATGCATTTACATCTTAGTTCTTTGACATAGCCCTTAATCCTTAAAAACTACTATCATGAAGTTCAGGCTTTTAGAAACCACTTGAGGGCTTTTTCGCTCCACGGAAAGTAATATTGAAGACCTGTATCAAATGGAAAGCTTTATTCTTACTCACCCTGAAGTGCATAAATGCATTTGCCTTATAAAAACCAAGTACTATAAGCATATTAAAACAAATCTAAAGTAAATTACTAATAATTGAAATAAGTGACTTGGAATAAGTAACTTACCTTCTCTCCTTAAGGCCTGATTTACATGTGCAAATTAATGAAACCACAGTGGGAACTGAAGTAGGTTTAACAAATTTCTAAAAGCAGCTGAGCAGACTAGACTATTGAAAAAAAATCCTGACTAAAGCCCTGGTCACATCCTACTGAGGTGCAGATGGGGAAGTTGCCCAGCCACATGCATAGCCATCTGAACTCCTTGCAACCTAGAACATATGTGCTGGATCAGGAGGACGATGACAGAAAAAGAGGACGCAGTAAGTTCTTCTCTTGCCTCCTGGCCAATAAATCCACACATAACATCATTATTAATTCAATACTGTACTCTGACCAAACCGAAAATAGATGGATCAAAGTCTTAAATTCACACAGAGACAGAATTAAATGTGAAAGAATTCAATCAATAAACCACCATTATTTTCAGCTAGATATTTTACTGAGTTTTCCTGACTAGAATTAAGTGAGTATCATGGAAAGCAAGTCAAATTAAGAGGCTTTGGGGGTGGGGTGAAGAGCAGACCTTCTAAGGACAAACACCAACAGTTTGTTCAGGAGTAAAGCCAAGTGAAGCACAAGTCTGCCACAGTCTGAACTGCAGGAATCCGTGTTGTATACAGAGGAGACATTTGAAAGGTGTCAATAAATTACTTTTCAGAGCAACATGTTTTCCACTTTCTCAAGCAGAAAATCTTGCATGATGTTTCCAAGAAGTTTTCTTCCCCTCCCTCAAATACTAAGTCAATAATAGAGCAAATTATGTTTACTCCACAGAGCTGCTTTAAGTAGAGCTTCAAACTAGTGAGAAGAAATCAGGCTGCCTTCTGCCTTTGTAATACAAAGCTTTCCCAGATAGTGCTGGTTCAGAAAAAGAGAAAAGTATTGAACCAAACTTATTCTTCCTCCTTTGAGGAGGCTACAGCTCTGCTCCTCCCATAGCTGTTCAATCGGCAGCTGGTCAGTTTGTGGCGCTATGGAACCCCAAGAGATCTTCTGCAGCATTATCACATTCAGATGCATCCTTAAGTCACTTAAGGTATGAAAACCTTCCACTGTTGCACAACTGTAATTTCACAGACTCAAAAAAAATACAACTCAAATACTATGTTTCCTCCCTCCCTCTGCTTACCTCCTTCTCTATGTTCAATACACGTGAAACTGAGCCTTGCCTTTGAATGTTACACAAACACTTGTGATACACTGATAACCTGGAGCACAAACATTTGAAAAAAATAAATGGCATCCTTGTGGAACTGACATCTTAATTTGGCCTCAGGAAGGTTTTATGAAGGAAAGGAACAATTGCCTGGAAGAAGTGCCAGCAGAGAAAGACCTTACCCTCATTCCCTGGCAGGCCTGATGTTAAACTTATGCTCAGATGTGACACCAGCTGCTTTGTCCATCCTCAACGCCCCAGCATGTCACTGCCTGAGCTGCGCTTACAATCAGTCCTACGGCTGCACCCTGCCTCAGATCAGCCTCCCAGACTACAGCACAGCTTCCAAAAAAAGTTATGCCAACAGAAACAAGAACACAGTGCAGGGCAGAACTCCCTCAACCACCATTTCCTATCACTCACCGTGACTGCTCTGTCACAGAACTACAGCCCACGTTAAGCTCAAGCCTTGCAGACATGCTGAGTGCAACACTCGGTGTTTTAAAGCACAGCAGGCCTGGGAGGGAGGGAGTAGGAAGAGGGGGAGATAACAGAAGAACAGCAGCTTGAAGAAAGTTGCTTTTTACAAGAAGTTGTTGCAAAAAGATTGAGGTTTGGATAGCTGGCATGAACACAAAATGGCAAGTTATCGTTATGTGATTATCCTACCTGCATTTTCCTTTTCAGCATTCTAGCAGGTCCCATCTTCTTAAGAAAAATAGACTTACTGAACGTAACATGTCACATTGACAGTGAATTAAGAACAACTTCAAATCTGCTCTCGTTTTACGAACATAAAAACCCAGGAAATATGACAGCGAGACTTCCTAGTTTTTAATGTTTCACTTATTTGTTCATCTGTGCTTGTTACTGTAAGCTATGTGGAATCAAGAAACCAGGACACTCAGGAAAGCTTTAAAGCACTCAATAATCCTTATTCTACCAAATTCAGTGGCCCCTTCGAGAAATCCAAGCCTTAACCTCTCTCTTTTTTTTTTTTTTTTTTTTTTCTCCTCTCAAGGCAATATCTTAGAGCATTTGGAAAGATACTGAAGTCACCCTTGCTCTCAGCCCTGAATTTAGGCAGAGAACAAGGTCCAGAACTAGTATGAAAAAGCAGAGCACCACACTTCTGAGTGCACAGTGAGTCAAGCCAGGGAGAAGGGTGTACAGAAAACTATTCACCTCTTCTTTTGCAGCACCTCCCAACACCCCAAACCAGCTGTAGGGACAGAAAAGCACAAACAGAGCACACAGGAGTAGCAGGAGCCCTCTTTCCCTCTTTTCTTTTACAGAGCTATGCTGGTTCTTGAAGAACTGTATGAAGCTTTAATATACCCAAACCTCTGAAAACCTGTGTCATGGGAACATGAATTCAGTCTCCACTTCAGCTAGATTTTCAAGATTAAAGGACTGAATCCCATCTGACAAGTGGAACCCTTCCATCAGAAGCAGCATTCTGTAATTGTTTTAGTCTCCAATGTAAACAATTAAATATTAACATACACTGCTGTATTATGCATGTATTTTGTTGTGACTAGAAGAAAAGTCACTGTCCTCATGCACTGCTGTGGTTTTATCCTGCTGTATTTGATGTGAGTCCCCTCTAGCTTCCACCAAGTTTCAATGGGAACTGTTTATTAGTCTCTTTTAGTCACACAAAGAGCACACCTTTAAACATCCCTAACTTGTTCAGACTTCTGGAATACATTCTCATTACTGGGAACCTCCACGGAGCCGCTCGTTGCCAGTTTTGAAGTCTCCTGAATTACTGAGCTCCATTAGAAACCTTCTGAAGGTGGAAACTAAAGGGTACAATTGAAAGCTCAAGTCTGCTCCCTGGGCTGAATTTGTGTCTGCCCAGATCTTTCCTGGGCACTAGAAAGGGATAAAAAGATTACTCCCGTGGTTTTTAGCTGCAGTTGGGTACTGGCTCAGACAGCCTGAACTGAAAATTTCCTTCCTTGTTTCTCACAGCATGTGCCAGCATTTCTTGATGGGAATGCAAAGATTAATTACAGCTGTACTTGCTCTGAACAAATCCTTATATTCAATACAGTCCTGCAAGATTTAGAGTAGTGCTAATTAGGACTTAGAACAACAATTCTGCAAAGACAGAAGTATTTTTTAGAATTATTTTATGCATAATAAAATTAAAGCTTCTTTCCCAAAGCAGGGTGGCATTTACTCTCAAGAGTTGGGAGCCAAAAGGACTTTTCCACTCTTGGAATATTAGATTTTGTGTTTCAGTGCTATTGCTGAAGGTAAGACATCAAATTATAACCACTACCACACACAGGCAAGGATGAGTACAGTACTTATTCTGTAAACCTTTTGGGACACCCAGGCAGTTCCCGACTTGGCTGCAGCAGTACGAAGTAAAAACAAAAGTTTGTCCTTAATCAAATACGCATGAGTAAAAAGAAACTTTGTGACCACAAAAATAGCAAAGGAACATGCAAGATACAAACAATAGTAAAGCATTTTCAACACGGGACCTGTATCAATGAAGTTGTTTCTCTTGTTCACCTTAACCACACCAAAAATAAAGTAACTAGCATCCATGGGCCAAAAGCAAGAGCTCCTACAGACAGGCTTACACAGTGCCATAAAAACACAAGGCTTTTTAATCCACCTCCAAGAACCTAAGAAAGTAAAAAGCAGGACCACACGAAGGTTAAATTTCAACCGTTTGGTATCCAGACAGTGCAGTAATGAAGTGTACGAACACACTGCACATTTTACAGACTTCAGAGGTGATTTTGCTCTAAGTTTTCAGCCTTTAAAAGAAGAAAAAAGGAGGAAGAATTGTAGAGTGCCAGGAATTCACTGACTACTAGAACAGTCAGTAGCACAGGTCTTTCCCTATTAATTTCATTCAGCATCTGTCTCTGTTCCCATATGGTAGGCGTATCAGTTTCTTGTTATCCATTCTTATTTATTATGTATGATCTGCTTGTTACTTTCCAAATTATCCTCCCAGTTCCATGCACACTACATTTCATCCAGCTGTTGCATGCTGTCATAACCTAAGGCTGGGGACAATTAGTGGCAGGAATCTTTTTATTTTTCTGCAGAGCATTCAGTACAGAGGGCTTTAATCCTTGCTCAAGACTTCTGGTAGCTAAGGTAATAAATTGCTATTTTCTAACAATTTTCCATTTGCACTGCTTTGAAAAGGTCACAATTCATGACCTTTCTGGTTCTTGTTACTTCTCTCCAACAGCAGAAATTATTAAAAAACAGCTAATAACTGCTTTAGCCATCATACAGCTTCCTGTGGGTGGTTCTGCTTGTGAGAATGGCTTCTCTCATTAACAACAGATACCGTACAAGTGGATTTTCCTAGAATTCAAAATATAAAATTATTTATGACCTTTCCTTCCAGCCTACTTTAAATGCAAGTTGTTCTCACCTCTTGCTCAGTGCCACTTATGCCAAAATTGACATTATCAAGAGAAGCTTTAGATTTAGTTTTAGAGTAGTGCAAATATAATAGCAGAGTGAGCATTTACCCCCTGTAGATGCACACTGACAAACTACACAGTATTAGCCAATATCCACACAATCTTGTGTAAAGGCTGCCAGCTGCATTTTGCTTCATGTTCTCTCTCAAATTTTAATAAAACCCAAGCTATAACAACTCGCTAACTCTCACCTCCTTTAACAAAATGCCACTTCTGTTTGACAGTTTTTATTTTAGACTTTGATCTACTTTTTTTTTTCTTATTTGGTTTTAGAGACAGGATTAGAAGCCAGGGACTCCAACAGCTAATCCCTCCTACTACAGGCCAGCCACAATGCTTTACACTATTGTGCTTAAACAAGCAATTAACTTCTTTTGCTGTACAAAGATGAGTCAAACTACATAACATGACTGTGAACAACTGAGGTCTTGGGATTAGAGGACAGAACTAGAACTAAGAATTTAAATCTGGACCTCTGGCATTTAATTGCCACGTTACAGGCATAAAGCCTTGCTTAGATATTTAACTGAAGGGAAACATCTCCATAATTGACTCAGCTATGAATTCAGAACAAGATATCTCTGCAAGTTGCAGAGATAAAGTCAGCAAGTCAATGATCCTTTAAGTCATCGTGACATCTTATGTCAGATTAAACCTGTTTCAGAATTCTAACATAACCGAGATAACAGAAACTTGCTGTTATTTTTATAATAACAAAAATGAGGCTAATTTAAGTGAAAACTTAGAGCACTATCACTCCTTAAGAGCAATAGCTAAATTGAAACTGGTCTATATGCCCTCCTCAGCTTCACAATCAGCTTTGTCAAATAAAAAAATGAACCTAACATCGTTAAATACAGATGTAATTGACTTTGAGCACTAACAGTGGAATTAAAAAAATATCAAGGCTCAATGATGGTAGGAGAGTTTCTAGTTTGTTGCGCTCCTCTCAGCCCATTGGTATTTTAAGATTTTCTGGGTCTACATCCCATCCAGATGCAGAAAAAAAAATCTGTAGACCTTCCTCAGCAATAATTTAGTTTCACAGGAATTCTGTGAACTAGAAATACCCGCAAGTTCACAAGTAACTTGCAAAGAGTTATTGCTTAGTCCTAATTACATGCATTAAAGGGTAACAAGATTTCCCACGCTGACCCTTTGAACAGCGCAACTATTTCCTTTGTACATCTCACCAACATTGGTCAAGCCCCAGTAAGTCTCACTGACAAAATATGCAAGTTTCATGGCTCTGAAAAAAAACACACACAAAAAAAAACCAACAAAAAATCCTTACACAATAAGGAACATTCATAACCTCCTGCGTAAGCTTATACTCAAGTTATTGCAGAATGGTTGAGGTCAGAAGGGACCTCTGGAGGCCAGCTGGTCCATCCCCCTGCTCAGGCTGGGCCACCTAGAGTAGAGTGCCCAGGACCATGCCCAGATGCTTTTTGGGTCTCTCTAAGAAGGGAGACTCCACAACCTCCCCAGGAAACCTGTGCCTGAGCTCAGTCACCCTCACAGTAAAGAAACGCTTCCAGATGTTCAGATGGAACAACCTGTGCTTCCGTTTGTGCCCACTGGATTTTGCCCTGTTGCTGAGGACCACTGGTGCCTGGCTGTCATCTTTGCATCCTCCCTTCAGGTGTTTAAGTACGTGGGTAAGACTCCTCCTGAGCCTTCTCTCCTCTCCTTCTTTCCTCACAGGAGAGGTGCTCCAAACCCTTCATCATCTTCACAGCCCTTCATCAGAATCTGTGCAGTAGCCCCAAGCATCTTTCGTACTGGGGAGCACTGAACTGGACCCAGCACTCCAGGTGTGGCCTCACCAGTGCTGGATACAGGGGAAGGATCACCTCCCTTGACCTGCTGGCAGTGCTTTGCCCAATGCAACGCAGGATACCAATAGCCTTCTGTGCTGCAAGGGCACATTTACAGCTCATGTTCAGCCTGGTGTCCACCAGGACCACCAGGTACTTTCTTGCAGAGCTGCCTTCCAGCTGGGTGGCCCTCAGAATATGTTTTTGCATGGGGTTGTTCCTCCCCAGGTGCAGAACTGCACTTGATCTTCATGAGGTTCCTGACAGTGTAACAGTGATTTGCAAAGCAAATAGCTTATGCTTATATTATGGTCAACTGCAGAAGCTGAAGCTGATTTAACGCTTGGTATTTCCCAATGAGTTCTTACTAAGTGCATTAAGTCAATACCAGATGCAAGTTCTCCTGGGTTTCAGTGCTGCAACATGCATGCTGAAAGAACAAGATGTTTAGAAACATACTTCTAAGGCTCATCAAACTCTTCCCTTGCATCGTAAAGATACGTGATCAGTAGGAAATTTTTAAATTAAGGACTCGAGGAATTTCTACTAAAGTGCACTGAAGGATATGACCAAGCCAGAGAACTCTCTCACAGACTTCATTTAGCATGTCCCCTTAGAAGTCACTTAATTCCCATGTCAAGCAAGCACTGTTTCACTGCCCAACCTTTCCGTTCCCTTGGCTTATGGAAGCAGCCACAGGCTCCCACAACCCCTGTACGCTGGTATACAGCCCAACTCCTGATCACCTTACATTACTATACCCAGAACGTCTGTGCCAAAAGTAAGCCATTTAGGGAGCAGTTTGTCTGCTTTGCATCAAGAATTCATGTGAGAGACCAGTTCCTCACCTCCATACTGCCCAGAAGACACAGCTGGCTGCCTACAAGGCTTTGAAGCCATCAGATCCTTACAAAATTTGACCGTAGCTATACTAATGCAAGGAGCAGGCTGTTCACTGTGCAACATTTCCAACACACTGTCTGTTCTGTCAGGTATAATTTAACCACCTCCATTTATTTCAAGGAACTGCTTGAAGAAAAAAAAACAAACAGTTAACTCACAGGGGAGCGACTCACACCCCATTATAAATATTCTCCCCCAAACCCACACCCCAAGACACCCAGAAAATGGAGAATCAATAAAGAAACAGTCTTTAAAGCATTTTCCAGAGTCTTCCCACATCCAAGGCTTCAGAGGCTCTTAGCATTTGAAGTATTACTGGAAGTGTTCCATACAATTCCCTGAGCAGAGATCTAAAAATAACTACGGACACAGTAGTAAGTTTTCAACTGTATTTGTAAGCCCCTTACATCCCTCTCAGGAACCACTACTTCCCATTTATGCTGACTTTTAAAAGCACCTACTAAACATTAGGAATTGTTTCACAAGAGTAGAGAACATCAATAATAATTACATTTAAATTGATACTGTAGCAATGGTTCATTGCTATATATATATATATATATATATATATATATATATATATATATATATATATATATATATATATATATATCTCCTGTATTTTTAAAAAAAGCATTAAAATAGATGTCGTGACAGAAAGGCCATGCTCTCTCCTCTGCATGAAGGGTGGGTATCTGTAAACTCAAGTCAGAAATTAGTCTGGCAACATGTGAATAAATGGGCACAATCACCTTAACAGGCAAACAGTCTTTGAAGTTCAGAGTAAATAATCCTATCAACCCTGAAGAGATACGTTGTACAACAGAAGTTCAAGAACTTTTCAAATACATAGTTACAGGCTAGAACAACTTGGTATTTTAAAAAGAGAGCAGGAATAATTGAAATAAAGATATTGCTTTGAATTCCAGTGTTTGGGATGTAGAGAAACAGTATGTGTGCGTAAAAAACACCTATCTGCTAAAATAACGTCAATTTTCCTTTAACAAATCAATGAAGGGCAGATGATTGTCTTTTCCAATCTGCTCATTGTTGCCATGAGCTCTGTAATGAGCTAGCACACAGCATGCCGCTATTTTTGCGCCCATGACCAAAGTATCACTTTCTTGCACGACAAGTCCTATTTAGCCCATCTTTATCCAAAAAGGATATGACAGAAAGTCACAAGCAGTCCCAGAAGTAGCTGACCTCCCGTCAGTTTTTACGCTTGTTCTGGACACATTAAAACAAAAGCGAATGGCTTCTCATGTTCTCCCACTGAAATCCTGGGAAGGGGAAAAAAAAAAAAAAAAACAAAACCCAACTGACCAAAGGGATTCCTACGTTGGCCTTGGTCTTCACATTTTACTACTAAAAGGAGCCTGCACTGTTTTTGGGTGTAAGAAAGCTTTCAGCTTATTTTAGGACACACACCTGGACTCCTAAGTACACCCAACTACTTGTTACTAGGCTCAAAGTGAAGAAACTCCCTCCCTTTCAGCTAAAGCATAATCGTAATCCCAAATCCTTTCCTATGAGGGAGCCACTCAAAATTGAATTTGTCTCCACCTGCCGGCAAGGAGGAACTGACACCCAGTTGCCCAGACCACCACAGGCAACCTCAAAAGAACAAATGTTACAGGACATTTTCAGACACATGATAAATGTATTCCTTTCTAACATACAGAGAGAAAATGGGGTAGGATAATGCAGGCGAGGGAGAAGAATCACATACTGATTACAAAGGAATTCCTATTCTAGTAGTTAAAAAACGAGGACAGAGACGTGACAATGTAACCAACCGTACAATGAAGCTTTTGTCCCCAAACTACTTGGCTTGCATACAAGGAACAGAGGAACTTGGGGCGGTGGGGACAGGCTGGGGCGGGGGAAGCGCGAGAGGTTGATGTTTGTGAAAAGAAAGTGAAATTGGTTAGTCTGCTTTAAGAAAGACAGCGAAGGGAAAAAAAAAAAAGGCAGAAAAGCACCCTGCTATTGTAGAATCCACCCACTCGTTTCTGAAAGGCTCAAAGACCCAGACAGGGATTTACAGCCAGCACTTCTAGGCACTGAATATGAAGCAGAAAACACTCAAATGCCCAGAGGCAGCTTCTGCAATCCCAGAGAAGAAGCCTCCAGATTGAACGATGTTCTGGTCAGAGCCATTTTCTTTCAACAGGTTTTCTGCTGCTGAGTCAGTCATTATGCTCGGCGTTACAGCCCATAGGAGGACACCTGCATGCCGCAGTTTTCAGCTGTAGTTAACCAGCCAACCATGCTTTATTTTTAAGTAAAGTTACGCAACTTCCTGGAAAAAGAGTTCAAAAGCAAACCAACGTAATCCTCTGGCTTAGGAGTCAGGGCAGCATTGACTGGAGGAGCAACTACTAAAGGCAAAGTATTAACAACAATAAAACAGGCTGGTGTTCAGTTGCCTGTAAGACATGGGAGAGGAAAACACGAGTGTTGAGCAAGGTCATGACTTCAAACATCGCCCAGAAACATCCAGAAAAACTGTAGCAATTTAAAGCTTTAAACTTGAGTTTATTTTAAAACTAGGATAAGGATAATAAATTCAGTTCCAACCAAGCATATTCCATTCAGTAGCTTACTCTAAATAAGAAAGGGAGTGCTGATACAGAGATTCTCTTTAGCCTTGGTTAAAATCAGTTCAGAACAGAATGATTTTCTCTGAGTCGACTAAATCTGGCTTCTATTTATTTACATGTGTCGGTATCCAGGGAGGGCTTAAACTAAATTAAGGTATGGGTTTATACATCCTATATGCAATTATAAATAAGGCTGCTCCTTAAACTATCTGCTTTCTGTAAAAATGTTCGGTAGTTTTCAGCTTTTTATTTATTTTTTTAAAGGAACTGTACTGCTTCTAATTCCCGTGTACTCGGGCAATCGGACTTTTGCTGAAACTAGAAGGAATAGAAACAGGTTCAAGTTATTAAGGTCTCAAGAATTTGTTTAGGGAGCGATCTAAAACTAGCGCTTGTATCCTTGAAAACAAGTAAATTTACAAAACTTTACTGCAATAAGAGCTTTTTTTTTTTTCCTAACCCAACAGGAGTGGGTTATGAACAGTATTTTTGGCAGCACACTATCTCTGCTTTATCGAGAAGTTAACAGTGTGTGTGCTGCAGCAGTTTCAGCCACACTAGTAGCATTAGGCAGGTTACCTGAATGTTGTCCAAAGAGACACACGGTAGAATTACACCATGATGCTGAAGATGACAGTGTGTTAAATGATAACTTCCATGCCTGTATGCTTTGTTTTTATGGGGCATTTTTATTTTTTGGTATTTCCTATTTAATTCTGCTCTCAATGTGAGGGAATGCCAAGGTAGGCCTACTAGACAGGGAATGCTATTTATTCAAACTGGACCCCCCTCAGCCCCCCAGTAATTGATGTAATTTTATTTTGAACCAGTATAGGACGAACCCCCCACATGATCCCAATCTGCATTTCCCCTTAAAAACAAAACCCTTGCTTGATCACAGTGTTTCCCAGAAAAAGTAAGATTTGTAATAGGCTGCTGATGCAATTACTGCTCGTTATACTGGATTCTCTTAGTAGTTGTCTCATGTTAAATGCAAGTCCCCCGTGGCATGAACCATCTTTTTATTCCACATTTGAACAGCGCAGAACAGCAAAGGCTTAGTCTGTTTCTACAGATGCTAGGAATTATGAAACAATCTATCCTTCCCCCATTCCCAGTGCTGTAACATGCAATTTGTTAACATTTTTAGCCTAAGGAAATGCAGTTTTTACTACCATCCTGTGACAATTTTACCTAGTCATTTTATTTATTCTTTAGCTATTCTCAAGATACTTCAGACAGATATCAAATATACACAACAGCAAGACTCAAACAGGCATCTTAGTAGCAGAGACAGATGATTCTCTAAGCTCTGCAGCATGAGTTTAACTACCCTATTAAACACTACAAAATAAAGCAGTAGCATGAAAAAACAGACTTTCACTGGGAGTTTCTCTAGGTTTTTCTATAGTTATATCCAGTTCCTTTGTAAGAGTCTAATAATTCAGGCTTCTAACCCAACTCTTCTAAGTAAACATTCATAACATATGCAGGTATAAAGAATTTCACCTTCAGCATTTCATTTTAAGCATAGCTAAATTCAGTCTGTGGACAGAACACCCGAAACAAAGAATTCTACCTGCAGATTAAACCATAATCAATATTCTAGAATCACAAATCACTTATTAGAAAAACTAGGAAATCATCCCCTATCACCTTCTAAGAACTAGTCACAGCAATATTAAGTTTCTGGACCTGTTGCTTCACTGAACAAGGAAGTGGAAAACAAGGAAAAACATTTTCAACTCACACAGAGAAAGAAAAAAGAGTGGATTATGAACAGCTGCTAGAAACATATTCCACACCAGAACTGCAGTTAGTCTGGTGCTACAGCACAAAAATCTAAGTAACAAGAGAGCAAGGAAGATAGCACATTTTTAAAGCTCACTGTCATCTTCCAGTTGCTTATCCAAATTTCACTTGCAGACGTCAGGATGAAAAGAAACAGCCAAATAGCAGCAGCCGGAATGGGTGTTGCATTCACTTCAAAAGATCTGCATGCAGGAATAGTTTGCCAGTATCAATATAGTGCAAGCTGGCAGGACTGGAAAGTTACAAATTAAGTGTGCCTTCATCAGTGACCTACTATGAACAGAACTACTGAGCTGCTAAAATATTTTTAGTTCAACCAATTCCTGCCTTTTTTGGTTCCTCTTGCTCTTCCAGTTTATCCAGTCATGTGCACTTTTCCACTCCCTCTTACTGCCATGTAGTTTTTCAAGTTTGGCTCCAATTACCACTTGTTCCTGCTGCTGAAGTGTTCAGATTTACAGCATAACTACGAACGGCTCGTATGATGGCTAAATCTTGCACGTAGTGAGCGATCTTTCAACTGAGGAGATATTTATACAGCAGGGAACATTTTTTTCCCCCTTCCCACCACAAAACCAGTGGTACTCACCAGCTGATACTCGCTCCGACGGCTGAAGGCTTCCTTGATTCCCGAATCCCTCCACAGGGCGCCCAGTGCAGGTACGTAGAGCTGGAACGTGGCAGGCTCTATGGGCATTCCAGCTTTGTTTTCAAAAGCCATCAAAAACATCCCGTGCTTCTCATTCTCCGTGTACTGCCAAGGGATCCCCAGTTTGTCCCGTGCATCAACCAGAACCCTGCAGCCCTAAAGAAAGGGTCAGATAAGAAAGTCAGTGATAAAGAGATTAAAGTGTACAAAAGAACAAGGACTCAGAGGTGCTTGAAATTCAGGGTTGGTTTGGGGTTTTGTTTTGTTTTTTAAGACCTTACTCTGGAGAGCCTGAAGTCAGGAGGGGATCAAACATCATTTATTGGAACATCTCCACCAGAAATACAACAGAAAGAGCTTGCTGGTATAAGCAGCCTAGCCACAATGCGTTTCTTCAGGTGGGAAAAAATATGAACAGCAAAACAAAGATTATTACCAACACATTAGAAATAAAATCAAGCATCGAATGCACAAAAAAGTGCCTGGGAACTAACTTGTGATCCTCACTGATGTAGTTTTAAACACAGAAACAGAGCGCCATACCAAGCCAGCAAGATCCTAGAAGCACGTTGCTGTAAAGCATGGTTTTGACACAATCTACTTGGATGCTATAAAACACAAGAAAATACGTCTATCCAACTTGACAGACTTATTGAAAATTTACTGTAAATAAGCATCTTCTGTTGAGAGACCTTCATCCAAGCAGTTCCTTCCAGTAGGAAAGCCTAGCGGCGAGGAAGCTGGAGACTCTGGAGGGATTTCAAGCTGCTAGGCTGAGTAAAGCAGCAGCAGTTTTCCATCAGCACCAGCGAACTTTTCCAGCTTGCCACATGTTTGATAAGTCATGACAGATATGTTTTGATATCCCAATTCTGAGGGGGGGAAAACTAAAATAAAATAAAATGAAGGAAGGTGACCCAGTTCTCTAATTTAACTCAGGATTACTGAGACCACTCAATTGCACGTTTTACCATTTTTACGGAAACTTAATTTCTTATTCATGGCCAGGAGCCAAACACATGAGGTTAAATAACTTTGAAACTTCAGTCTTGAATCTAACCACACCTGTGCTTATTGGCTTCAGATGGGCAGTACTTGTTTCTCAATAGTAAGAATCATTTTAAAACTGGATAAATCTGTTAATGGTGGCTTCGCATCTGAAGCACTATCTAATTCACAAGTAAGATCTGTGTGTTGTACTAAACATCTGCTTACTGTGCTGATCTTTTGGTTTAACGATTTATGAAAACAAAAATAAAAACCAAAACTGAAGCTTTGTTTCCACAGCTACGGACACAAGCCTCCGCATCATGGGACCGAGTCCTTTTTGTACACTTTAAGCTACCAAGATGGCAAGCACGTTTTTTCAACTCTTGAACTTTTCATGCCTCCAGTCCCTTAACAGCCCCACACAACACAAACAGTAACTTTTCCAATAGGAATTAAGATTGGAAAGGGAAGTGAGAAGCAACTTCAGTTTGAGTGTCACAGAACAAGAACACAAAATGAAGCATCTCAATTGTCACTGTGCAAGTGTTCCTGAAGTGCAGTCTCCCAGAAATGTAAATATTTGGTTCTCTGGTGATTGTTACTTTCTTTTTATAAAGTAGAGAACAGATCCTGACAATACCATGGAAAGACTAAAATTGAATGTATTTACAAGCTACTAGTTTAAGTTCCAGACATAAGTAACTATTTGGTAACCTTGCTGGACAGACCAAAAGCCCACTCTCGTTCCTAGTTAGAGTTTATTGCTTTATTAGCACAAGTCCCGAGATTTGCTTTATTTGAACAGTGTCAACAAATGCCAGCCAAAATGAAAATGCACCACTCGCAAGGTTCCCTCTGAACCGCAGATGTCCGCACTCCAGAACTTGAGATGCTTTTGCAAACCCATCACTTGCACTGAGCTCCGTCCGGGTGCAAAGTACCCCCCGCTCCCAGATGAGAATTTCACAAGGAATTTTTTCCAAAACTTTGTGGTTAGCAGGGCCGATGGCAAACCGCTATTTCTAGATGCTTAATGCCATGTTTCTTTCTGTGCCAGAAGTCATGTTGATGGACAGAAACAGTTAACTGGGGCTCCGTCTGCATGCAGGGCTCAGCCGGCTCCGACCTTTCACCTGCCCCGGCTCCAGCTCCCGCAGCCACCGCCCGGCTCAGCCGCAGCTTTTCCATCTTCCAGCGTCCAGATGGATTTAACTCTTCACCATCTCACGGCTACCGCAGTCCCCTAAAAGCATCTCAAGCGAAAGACGGCAGGATCGCTGAGTTCCCACCGAGATGAAGCAGCATTTGGACTTGAGACTCGATGCCTTTCCCCATACAGTCACTTTGCATTTTACTGCTCCCACCGGGGACGTGCAGGATCTCGAGAGGCTGTTGTTAAGGAAAGTTTCATCATTTGTTTGGAGAAAACCACAGAGCAGAATTTCAATCAAGGGCGTAGAGACTGCTCCGGTCCCAGAATAGTCACTTATCTACTGGCTGCAGCTCCTTGGCAATGCAGGTTTGAATCTCCCTGGGGCAGGAGAAGGAATTAAACCTGGATCCCACAGACCCTACGCTGTGCATTAACCACATGGTTACCCACGGGGTGCATGTGGCATCAGCATCGTCCTCCCACTGTTTTAGAGGGAGGATTGCCACCGAGTCACGTACAGGGACAGAGCTGGGACCAACTGGCAGCCAGAGGCAGAGCCATCAGCACTGACAAACACAGACACCCGCAGAAACACACAGAACAACCTTAAACACTGAATGAACAGCATCAAAAATAGGGAATGGGGCAGCAGGAATGCTGTCCTGGACATCCACAGGAACAGCACCTCTCAAAATCAGAATTTACAGAACACATCAGCTTTGACATTGCTGCCTAAAATGCATCACGGGTAGAAGCTTGACGTAAGAAGAACAGCCAGGGTTTCTTACCCCCAGCTCTTGGCAGTTAAAAATGTGTCTCAGCAAGGTGCCCCCATAAAGCAAGTCTAAACCAAGTGTTTCTGCATCCTCACAAAATGATAAATGCTCCAAGCAGATGTCACAAAAACAAGGACAAACATCTCCAAAATTAGATCTCATGTATGGCTATTATCTCATTTCAGAGTAACACTGCTGTTTTGCTGCCACAAGCACTGCATAATCCTTGCCCCAATAATCTGCAGCACAAGCTGCCATAGGACAGGCTCCCTCCTTCTGGAAAGATTTCCATACCTCTTTCCTCCAAATAACCCACCCTCACAGGAGCCAGCCAGCAACTCTTCTCTAGGTAAACCTGCTCAACAGCTTATACACGCTGGTGATGCCTAGAAATAAACATTTCGTTTAGAAAATAGATACAAAATCTAGGTATTTTAAGGAAATTCTATCTTAAAATAGCATAATACATTATTAAAGTATGTTTGTCAAAACTCAGTTTGGACTCATACCATCAGTAAAGATTAAAAATAGCCAGTGTGCAACCCTTCCTCCCAAGTTCTGGCAACAAAGGTAGCAGCCTTCAACTGCAGTAACCAGTTCACAGTAAGGCTTCCCAACACTGAACATTTTTCCCATTTTCTACTCTTAAAGAAATTAACAATTCACTCTTTCATTCAGAAGAGTGAATATTGCCCGTTACTGTAGCATTTTCTAAACTGGCATACAGAAAAAAAGTGGCAAATGCTTTTGATACTAAATAAACTTCCTAAGAGCTCAGCTGATCTAAAGCTTTTGTGCTGCAAAGCAGGACACAGACTAAGCACAGGTGCAAAGAATACACATTCACAGATAAGGATACTGCCAAGCATTAAAAAAGGCAAAACAGCAGCATACCAGAAACACCAGGTAAGAAATAGCAAAGTTCTCTGCCCTACTCCTCTCCTAGCAATTTTTAACATGTACAAGTCACTGCACAAACCCCTGCACACACACAACCTGAACAGAGAGAGGGTGGAACCAAAAAAAAGTACACCAGAGGTGTGCTGTGATCCGTGTCATGAATTATCTTACATTGAAGGAGACACCAAATAGATATAGAAACCTACAGCTTTGAAAAAAAGATAACTAAGGTCTGACACACCAGAAATCTACAGAAATTGCAAGCTACTTAGAGACAGGGAATATAGAAGATTATTCCACCACCCCCCAGGACGCAAGTACTCCTGGCACAGCAGCACAACTCGGTTCAACTAAAAGCAGTGTTTTCTCCTACCCACCCCAAGTGAGCCTAACAGAGTTACAGAGGATGCTGGCCAAAAGAACACATGGACTCAGAAAGCAACCAAGACAAATTGACAGCAGAGTGCTCCAAGAAGGACTACTCGGTTACATTCCAGATGCGACTCCTGGCTCAAGAAGTTTCCGAAACCCATGGCTGCCAGAAGAGTACACCAAAATATCACATTGCCCTGCTCTCCTACCCATTCTTTTCCCCTCTCATGTCAGAGACAAAGCGCTGGATCCTTGGCCTGACGGAGCGCTCAGCAGAACGTTTGCTCCTCACCAGCATGAAGGTTTTATGAGCATTTCCACAAATGCTGGTTAAAGGATATTTTGTCTCCTTCGCTTCTCAAAGTGCTTTGAAACAAATCAGGGTTGTTGGCCAACCCACAGGCTGAGCGAGCACAGCACAGTTAAGCCCCAAGCCATGGGTCTAGGGATCACTTGTAAGCAAAGACAGGTTGGTCCATGCCCAAAGTGACAGTGAAGTGACTCAGAGAACTGAGTATTGTAGTCAAGGGTCTAGAGATAACATACAAAAATAGTCAGAAAAGCCTTCTACACGGAGTCGTCCCCGAATACCTGCATTGAACTACAGCTGTGTATGAGGTGTCAGACAGCACAGAACTGCTACACACAAAATCCTGCTGCAGATGCTTTTTTTAAGCTTTTTTTACACCGCCCAACCTGACACCAAAGCCCCAGATGCCCAGCAACTATGTCACTTACAGAAATGGCTGTCACAAGAGAAACGCTGATCATCGCCTAGTGCTTTATCAGGAGACTCCAAATCACAGCTCGCAGGCAGCGCCGTCTTCCTATGGCTTTCACGCTGCAGGCAACAGGGAGATTGAAACGTGTTTCCTGCTGCGTGTTTTTCTTCATTGTTGTTGACAAGAAACTGGCAATGTTTGGGGATCACAATTCAGGGAGACCAATATAGAGCTGAGCTAACGCTGAAGGGAGCGCTCCCACCTTGGTAAGATATTTCTGCTGTGCCCTGGTGCCAGGGGAACGGCACGACACGATGCAGCTGGGTGAGCTGGGGCCAGCTGGACTGGAAGGCTGGACCAAAAAACCGCAACAGCTTTGGGACCGCTGGTGCCAGCACGAGAGAAGAAGGCTCAACCTTGCAGCCCTAGATGGGGCTGGCTTTTTTAGCAGCAGCAGCTCTTACTGGCAAACAGAGATGATAAAATGTAGCCTGTGTGTGTTTTTAGAAAATAACTCTTTACGTTCTAAAAGAAGACATTTTCAAATACGAGTTTGAACAACACAATTGTCAGTGTTCCTAAATATACTCACATTTTTTATTTTTATTTCTTTACTGCCGCCTGGAACACTGGGATAAAGGTGATCCGCTGCTAACACAGTTAGCTGAAAGACAATCAGATTCACACAGCACGCTATCATGAAGGCATCAATGGTGTTTTTATTTGATCTATGCCCTTGGAACTTGATATCCAAGCAGCAGCAAAGAACCCAACGCCCTTAAGGATGAGGCTTCGTATCACAGAGCAGTCCCTCTAACAGCTAGGTACAACCTAGAGGGGCAT
Source organism: Aythya marila (assembly GCF_965140915.1). NCBI lineage: Eukaryota > Metazoa > Chordata > Aves > Anseriformes > Anatidae > Aythya > Aythya marila. Next base: position 13,156,447 of record NC_139056.1, read on the forward strand.
CCCTCCTGGCAGCGTGGTTCCACCCTCTCCTGTTTGATGGCTTTGTAATTTTTGGAGCCCACAAATCAAACACCAACCAAAGCCTCATCAGAGAGGCAAGGCAGGGGAGGAAGCAGCACCAGTTGTGTGCTTTTTTGACATTCCCGTATCCCAATCCCAGCCAGGTGAGAGCAGGGTAGGCAGTGAAGGTGACCTACCTTCCAGCCCAACACACAAATAAAAACCTGAACAAAGGGAAGGAGTCATTTACTTAGTCCATGGGAAAGCAAACATTAAGCAGCATTTGGATTAGCCACTGAATCTCTGACCCGGGAGCAGCAGTGATGTCTGCTTGTCTGGCAGCTCTGAAAAGAGTCCTTGTCTTTCACTAAATCCAGCAAAATGACGATAAATGCAGAAGAAAAAGAGTCCTCTTGATGCAAGCTTTACTTGCAGCTAGGCACAAAGTAGTGAGACAATTTACCTCGGAGGTGATGAGTAATGCAGGTCCTTGAAAAAGGTTCCAAGTTAGCACTCCCAGAATTACATTACCGGGTTTGCTCCTTTTCCTGAGACTATCATCCTTGTACCTTCATGCCTTCAGTGGGGCTGAAGCAGCACCTGCAGTTCCAGGGCTCTCCACCCCAGGACTCACTGTTGTCCCCAGCCCCACGATGAGGCAAAGACACACACACAAGTGAAGGAAACTCATTTGGCAACCCTGCAGCCCCATGGCTTACGCTCTCAGCTTTTCCTCTTTCTGTGATTTGCATTGAACTTCTTAAAATAATGCCTGCTAGTCTGCTTTTGCTCTGAAATCGTCTTGTACACACTCCTAGTAGCAGAATCTGGAGATTTCCTTGCCAATACTGTTTCCAAGTGAATTATAAAAATATATCTGTACCGAAACAGCTGAATGCAATGCACGCTCCCAGATTTAGTCACTCAAGTGACTAAAGTTTTGTCTGGAAAACATCAAAGTATGTGTCTCCAGTCTCCAGGGACTAACTCATGTTCTGCAAGACTAATGACTACATCACAAGAGCACTGTAGGCTCTGTTTTGGAGCAACAATTAATATTTATCACTTACTACTGACCATTATTCCTCTTCCACTGTCCACCATGGGGAAGTTTGCTCTCTCCTAGCCCACCCTTAAAATGTGAACAGACCACCAGATGTGATGGAATTTAGGTTTAAGACAACATCCACATCAAGTGGAAATTACCAAGTGTTTCATTGATCAAATGAACCCGGAACAAAAAGACGACTCAGAAGTTTGGCGTGTTTATTTTCCCTCATGTTTGGGAATATTGTTTTTCATATTAAAAGAGCCACCAAAGAGTCAAAGCATGGAGCATAGATAACCAGATTTAAATACCAGTTCTAACATGGAGCTTTAGCACTTGCACGTTAAATTTAATAGAAAAGCTCCTGATTAGCCACAGCTCCTCCCGAGCCTTCTCCTTCACATTCCTCTCAAAGGAAGCCGTCCCAGTGGAAATTTGACAGACGCCGTCCTGCAACAAACAGCTCGAGTGTAGGCAGGCTCCCACCTACAGACTGCGTGTCATTAGCACCTAACAGGTTACCCAATTCATTTCGATGTAAACCCAGAGAAATTGGGAGTCAATTCAGCGAGCAGCAAGAACTCACATATCGGAAAGACCTTGGTCCCCCTGCGTTTGCAGGCTGTTAGAAGTGACACATTTGCATTGTCAGTGACTCGCAGTGCAGCTCATCTAAATTTGGGAATCCTCTTCCCACTTCCCAGAATGTGTGCTCGACTGAAACCAGCAAGTTGCCAACAAGATTTTTTTAATCCAGCAATTATATTTGGTAACCCATTAAAGGTTTACTTCTGCTCGGAGCCGACAAACACAACAGGAGCCCATTCAAGGCAGGGGGTACCGGAAACAACGGAGCAGCAGCAGTCTGGGTTTCGGTACCAGCTCAGACATCCAAAGTTCTTAAGATGGACTTCAGCACAGGCTACGCGTTTTGCCAGCTTTGTTGTTACTTACACAGACTCAACCCATCGGGGAGAAACGCTCTCAGGTATGCCCACGTGTATTGCAGCTACATCCAGAAGTCCCGAAGATATATCCTCAGGGAGTTTGCATGTTCGAGACCTTTGGTTGTTCCTCCCCCCGTCAGAGCCCACAAGCAGTTACACATCACTTCCTGAGCAGTCCTTTCCTCCGCGAGGCCAGGCTCCCAGCTCTGCAGCCAGCCGGCCCGACTCAGCCCACAGACACCAAGAAAACACTCGTAGATGTATTGAAACTTGGAGCTGGCCGCTGCAATCTCAACATAGAAAATACTGCTACCAAAAACATCAACAGATCATACTTGAGGCTTTTAAAAACTGATTTTTTTTTTCTTCCCTTCAGATTGAGATCTCCCAAACATGCTGCTGCAAGCACCACTCTGGTGCATTAATTATTTTCTTACGCGGCTAAGCTGGGTTTCTTCAAGCAGCATGCTATTCTCATACTTGAAACAAAAAAACATTTAGACAAGGAACATCAGAGCCGTGATTCATCAAGTCCCTAAGCTCTTTAATTGTTATCAAAGGAAGCAAATAGAGCAGAGCAAGGCCACCCCTTCTATTTCGGAAGGTATCAGGAGATCACCCCTCCAGTTACAGCTAAAAGGTATCAAAACGCTCACGTAACACCACCAGATGTTGCTCAGACTTGGGACTTAGGGTACACAAAGATTTTTGAGGCTTCTCTGTTCCCCCAAGAGCTGTCCTGAAGCTCACACTGCAGCACGGCCCTGTCCTACCCGCCTGCCTCCTCCAGGTGGGTGTGCTGAAGCCGCGAAGCCTGTGTACTCATACCAGGACATTAACACTGCTGCTTTTCACTTCAATCACCAAAAAGTTCCAAAAAGTTACTTTGAAACTTAGCCTCGATTAACAAGCAAAACCCTAGTTAACCGATGACTATTTACCTTAAACCAAAGCAAAACTAATGTATTTGAAGACGGCCCCACAAACACCAGAAAAAGCTAGCAAGGCCCTGAACTATCACCTGTCCTGAATGGAAAAGTAAATCCTATACCAGGGATTTACTCCGTTTTAGCAGTTTGTTTCTAACTAGGGTTTCCCAAGGAGGAGGGGAGGAGAAATGGAGAGAAAGGAGCAAGGAAAGCTGAAAACTCAAAGTCGAAGCCGACAATAATGTCAATTCACACTTAGCACCATTATTTCCAGAGAGGTTTCGGGTTCTGTTCGCTCAATCAGTTCCTTTGGTTTCCAAGAGCCATGTAGACTGCTGAAATACTACTGCAATAAGCACTTTAGAAATATCAAGTACTGCTGAGAGACTAGTAATCCTCTCTCCTTCAGACAGAAGTTTAGTCATGGTTGGAAAACGAAAATTGACCATTTAATCCCGGAGATTTACACTGCATTTCTATCTCAGATCTCAGCGCCGTAGGAGCTTAACAGAACCATTACTTGATGACGCTGAGAACTGAATAGAAAAAGGGGTAAGGTTGCTGCAGCTGTACTCCGCAACGTCCAACAGATTTATATGCTGTTCTACACGACCATTTACATTTCATGTGGTCCACATATCATGTTAAATTAAAAATTGATCTTAAACCCCTTCTTGTAAGTTAGCTACACAGTGATCTCCGCTCCACTTAGTGTTAATGGATGATCGCTGGAGTCTGAACTTCCTGAAACACGGGAAATAACTTGTAGTCTAAACACTGCTATAGAAAGAATAGCAATCAGATTCACTTGACAATTTACATTGTCCGAGAAGCAAAATTAGTTTACTTAAAACATTTTATGGTTTTCCACAGAACCGTAATACAAGAAAGCGTTACACTACACTAAATTTCCCTGACAACATCACTGTTTTAAGAGCCCCCTAAATCTGTCTTGGTACTTTACTTCTTCCTGATGATTACAGCAGAATTTCAAGGTGTTATCAGGATTCTTTCAGATGGGCAAGAAACAAACACAACATCTACTGCCTTCTCCCCAGTGCAGTCTCAGACCTTCCCATCAGAAAACATTTTGTTTCCTCTGTTTGCTCTTTCCCCTGCTGCATGCTCTTTCCATAGCAGCTATTCCCAAGCCACTCCCCAAAACTATGGATGAAATACAAACTGTATTTTTACACAAGTGCCATCTCTGTCATCCAGAGAAACAAAAAAGCAGAAGTTCAACGGGCACTGAGCGCGTACCTACAAGGGTGCCATACCCTAACACTCCCAAACCATGATCTGCAAGGCCAAAAGGGCGTTCATTAAACCCTGTTATCTCCCTTTAATAATACCTCCATGTTTTACTTTGATGATTGGGAGGCTTAAAAAAGGTGTTCAGCTGACAACGCTCCATGAAGTGCTGTAACTACTGGTCTTGAAATCAGAACACCAGCCAGCTACCTTGAGGACCCGGATTCCACAGATTTGCCCAAAGCCATCCAGCAGACAAGTGCTTCAAGTGTGTCACTCAGCTTCCCCAAGATGATGGAGACACTTTCCTTTCCCAAGCACAATAAATTCTACTGCTGAAAGCTGTATACTTTCTTTATACATCAAATACTATAATATTTTAACCATAAATAGCATTGCTTCTATAACTTGAAGAAGAAAGTCTCATCAAGTTGTTGTTTCCACAGATCTCTACCTTAAAAGCTTCTGTTGCTACTTTAAAATAGTAGTACCACTAAATATACCACTGACAGTGCCCAAATAAGCATCGTCCTCTATAAGAATCCTTGCTTCTAGATATACAAATAAAAAACTTGTAACAACGCTTTTTTTCCACCTAAATTCAATCAAAGAAAAGCTTCTGAACTTCAACTTCCTTGCAGTTAATGGGCCTGTAACTCATGTATGTGCTCATGTAATAAACAGCATGCTCCAAAAATGGACCAAAAAAGTAAAGGAAAAGAAAATCAGCCAACAATGTTCTGGTTCACTAACAGAAGTTAAAGGTTCTTGACAGAGTACTGGAATTCTTAAAAACCAAGAATCACTGTGTATGCGTGCACTTATTAAGGGCGTATAAGCTTCTATTAAAAACAAATCTGGAAATTCAGAAGTCACTCTTGTCATCCTTAACTTACACAGTTGCCTTCACTCAAGTTTTCTATGAGTTATTAGAGCGCCTCACAAATCCACGTCCATAAAAGAATGGAGACAGTCCTACAGGAAAGCCTAAGCAGGAAAGTAGCCGTCTCTAGTCTTTTAGAGAGATTATGACGATTACAAGAGAGTTATTCATAAGTAATGTATTCACACATCTTCAATGATATTCTGGAACACAACCCCTTCTACCTGAACAGGGCATCAAAGCTGGTTCCCCAGAAGGGAACAGCAGTTGTCAGGGATAATTTCCCTTCATTGTCTGAAGACCGAGGGCTCAACTTGCCAGCTCTACCAGTAGCCTTTACCTTCCCCAGTCACTGAAGAAACCACCAGCACTAAGAGCCTGCACAAGCACCAAACAATAACCTGTTTGCAAAGGCACTGAAACGAAGTTATTTCAATATCTGAGCTATGTTCGGTGACACCCCACAGCACCCAGCTTGAAGGACCCATGCTCCACAGCCACTTTTAGCCACAGCACACGCACCGGGACCGTGTTTCACCTCACCCCGGGGCGCACAGAGACCCCTCCTCGCTCCTCCAAACCCTGAAGCCCCTCCAGCTGCGGGAGGATGCTCTCCTAATGCTTTTTTCCAGCAGGCAGGCCACACCTTTCCCCTCTTCTCCCACTCCCCGTTCGCTGCAAACTTTTCCCCCGACTCCTTTTCGGCGAGGCCCTGGGAGGGGGCGGGGGGGGGGCGACCCCGGAGCCGCTCTCCGCGGGCACACAAAGGGCAGCGCCTCGCCCAGGCACCTGCCCCCCGCGCCTCGCCCCTCACCTTGAGGATGTTCTCGTAGATGGTGGCCCGGAACTCCAGCAGCGCTTTCTGGTCGAACTCGCGGCCGTGGATGATCCGCATCTGCTTGAGGAAGGTGGACTTGCCGCTCTCGCCGGCCCCCAGCAGCAGGATCTTGACGAGGCGCCTCACCGCCCGCCTCTCGCGGGCCAGCATCGCGTCGATCTCCCGGCTCCTCCGCCTCGCCTCCCGCTCCGCATCGCGGCTCCGCTCCTTGCCCTCTCTCCGTGCCTGCTCCGGGCCTCGGCCCGGGGCCTCGGCGGGCAGCAGGCAGCGGCTGAGGGTGCGCACCACGCCGGACATGGCGGCGGCGGCGGAGGGGGACGAAGGAGGGGAGGGAGGGGAGGAGGGAGCCGCCTCACGGCGCCGCGCCGAGCCCCGGCTGCGCGGCCAGCATCGGGCGGAGGCCGCCGAGACGACGACGACGACGACGACGACGACGAGGAGGAGGAGGAGGAGGAAGGGGGGCGGTGGCGGCGGGGCGCGGCCCGCAGGCCCGGGGAGGGGGCTCCGGCGGCTCGCTCCGAGCCGTGGGGGCGCCCAGGGGCCCGGGCAGCCGCCCCCCGAGCGCCGCGGCCCGGCCTCAGCCCCGCGGCCGCTGAGGGTGTGCAGGGAGGGGAGGGGAGGGGATGAGGGGGGGTGTCGGGGAGCCCCCGGTGGCTTCAGGCGGCCGGCGGAGGGAGGGGCTCCGCCCCGCCGACGCCGCGTCTGGTTGGGCGGGGGAAGCGTCGCTCAAGGGGTTCTCGGCTCTGATTGGATAAAAGCGCCGTGAGGGGACGGGGGTGCGAGGGGGAGAGGGCGGGGGAGGGAGGGGCAGGGCGGGGGAGGGGGAGGTGCCTCGCGGAGGGAGGCGGGGCAAAGCGAGGAAGGGCCAATCGCGGGCGGGGGGCGGAGCGCGGTGGTGGAGGAGGGGGCGTGGCCTGCGCCGGGCTGAGGGGAGAGGGGCGGTCGGCCGAAGGGGGCGTGGCGAAGGGGTGTGACGTCAGACCGCGGCTGCAGAGTGTGACGTCAGGTCGTGACGTCACGTTGCAGCCCCGGCGGCCGGGCCGTGAGGAGCCCCACGGCCTGCTTCAGGCCTTTCCTGTGCTTATTCCTTTGTTTCTGCTTCTGATAGTCTATGTCATTAATACCTCATCCAGCTCCAGCTGTTTTGTCTTCCCCAGGCCTTTACCAAGCGCTGGGGAAGGCCTAGGCAAAAGAGACAAAAATAAACAAAAACCCTCCCTGGGAGTGCCCACTCTGACTGTTAATCACACCGAAGTGCTGTTGTCAACTTACCCAAAAAGCAAATCTTTTTCTCCTTACCAAGAGAGGGAACTGAAAAACACCTTTAGGCATTGTAGTAGTCAGGAGAACAACACAAAGCCACGAGCCATTCACTACAGCACAGAACGTGGCTTGAAAAAGCTGTTTCCTCTCGCAGGATCTTGCCCTCTGACTGCAGTTTGAGGCAGCACGGCTCATTCCACCCTAAAATACTGCTGCAATTCACCACATTCCCCGCTGGAGGTCGTCATTGCCCCAGAAGAAGCCAGCCAGAGCAGGACGATGCAAACAAACCAGCCCCCAAATCCCCCATGCTCTCAGGCCTGATTTTCAGAGCAGCTGAGCACTCAGGACTCCCGCTGGAATCCACAGAGCCTAAGCTGCCTGAAAATCAGACCCTATGTAACTGTGAAGTGCCCAGATTGGTATTTTCTGATTAGCTCCCTTACTCCTGCCCCACTAGCTTTGTCTGCGCCCTGCTTGAGGTCCTCTTCAGACTTCTGAGCTTCTGAAAGTATTTGGCAGAGAATTCAAACAACTGTGAAGTGCAACTCCCGTGATAGGCCTGCCTCGTCTGTAAGTGAGAGTGAAATTATGGTATACAATAACCTCATCAGACAAATCAGCTACCATATGTCCTTAGTTCTCTATGCATCCATCCATGAAAGCAGCTTTCAATAGCTCACATCTAATTGTCAAAAGGAAAAGGTCCACCCCTCCCTCTTTCCCCCGCAGCACTGTTGTTGCTCATCTAATCATTCAGAAGCTGCTCTAAAAACAGGACAAAACAATTTTGTTTACTACTGCGGAGCTGCAGCAGTACGCTTTCTGTTACCCTGCTGAGGGACTGGGCAGAACCTCACAAATGCATGTGGTGATCCCTGCTGATGTTTCTGCAGATATTTTGTTATGAGCATAAGCAGTAGGTGTAAGCATCCATGTAAAAGCTTATAAGAGAGAGGTCTGTACTCAGTCTTTACAGCTTCCCCTTCTCCATTTCCTTATCATTTACTAGTTTCATATTTCAAAATTCCTAGTTCACCTCCCTCTTTTGGGCTTGTACTGATTTTTATTTATTTTTTTGGTACAAAACAGAATAAATTTATACTAATGTTTCAGCTTTCTATTTCTTTATTTACTTTCTCAGTTTTTCAGGTACATGTTTTTCCTATTTCAACTCTATTTTTCTTTTCGCCATCTCTGTTACTTCCTATAATTCCTCTTCTCTTTCTGCCCGGATTAAGAAAGACTTGTACACCTGCTTCTATTTCTCCCTCCTTCAACTCCCATGGATGTAAAGAAAGAAAAAAGGAGACTGAAAGATGGAATAGAGGAGAGGAGGCTCTGAGAAAGAGGAATAGAGAAGAGGCAGTGAGGGCAACATGATTTCCATTTCCCTTGTTGGCTACAGACTTTTAATGAGCAGGAAAATGAATATGAATTATGATCGGGAAAATTGGGAGCTCTTGGGGAAGGACTGCAGCACAAAATTCTGTGCCCCCGGGATCTGCAAACAGACGGCAGAAGATCAAGGCTGAAAAGTTGTATGGGACTTGGAGAAGCTGTTGGATTGCGTGTACATACAGACCTTACTGCAGCTGGGCATGACATCTGGTCAGCTCAGGCGGATGAGCAAGAAGTTATGGAAGTAGACCTGATATTGAACATCAGTCTGTAAATCCTGTGATTTCTGTGACTTTTTCAGAAAGTTCATATGAGGCTATGGCCTCACTGATGAATGTCAGCACAAAGTACAGGGAATGAGGAGGGCTGAGGTGCCTGAACTTGGTTCTCTCTGTGTTTCAAGTGTCACTTGTTTCTGCTTGGGTTGAGCACAGAGGGGATATATGGATTAAGCCCTTGAAAGCATGCAGAGCTATCTTTCTAGTGTCTTGAAGCCCATAGCTGACCAACCCCAAATTCTTCCTCAGCCCCCTGGATGATGGCCCATTCTTCATCCAGCCTGCTGTGACCCATACCTTAAAGACTACATTCTGTGCTCTGAAAGTACATCATCAACATCAGTGCAGGAGACACAGTATGAAGGAGGTACTGCTACAAAACTGAGTGTTAGTCCATACCTGAGACACTGCTCTTGTCTTCCTGAGCACTACCAGACACTGTCACTGCCAGGAAAAATATTTTGCTCAGTGAAACCGGAAAGCAAAGCAAACAACAATGAGGCTATGCCTACCAGCTTGCAGTACAGCACCATGCAGCAATATTAGAGCTAGCTCGAATGCAATTTAAACTTCAGAGTTTAGGCACGAAACTGGCAGTCTTTAGACAACAGCAAGATAAAGTATGCACTAACGGAATCACCTGAGCTGATAAATCACCCACCTTGTCCTTACTGACCACTGTGCTAGATGAGCGAACTGAGTCAAAATATTGAACTGTTGTTACCACAGGGCAGAAGTACTCCCAGCTTAGCCAGACTTGTTAAAAGATGTTGGGGCCCTTGAATTGCTCGTTGTGCATTCAGACAGCAAAGCTTGTAGATCTGAAAAAGATTTATGATCTAAGCTCCTTTTGCTTCTACTCCATTGTTGAGATCGTGACTCTGCCTATCTGAGGATGTGCAGGAGTTTATATGCACTTCAAGCCCTTACCTAAGCTGGTAGATTTGTAATGTTAAAAGAGCTATATTCTGCTTACTGCATTCTCAGGGGTTTTATGCGGCTTTTTCAATGGCCACCTCTCTGCACATTCCCCACAGCAGCATGAAAAAAATAGAAAAACTGAATAATGTTCTCCCGTGGAGGAATAAAACAAAACCAGTTCAAATAAATCAACTATTTTCTAGTAACCTCATTAAGTATATGGGAACCTTCCAGGACTAATACAGTAGTGTTTTGCTATGGGTACTGACACGTTGGCTGGATGTTTTCTGCAAGTCTTTATGATCTCTATTGTAATTTGCTCTTTTTCAGCAGTCCCAGTTCTTTGAAGTGATTGCAGTCTCAACTCCCATCAAGTCAAAGAAAACTGAAGTAGTTTGGCATCTCTCAAAAAATACATTTAAAAGGGAATTTGTTTCTCAGTATTTGCGTTGTCCCTTTTAACATTGCTTTAATATACAGTTGTTTTGTACATGCATTTGTTTTTTTGACCCAGATTTGCCTAAACTTCTTGAGCTTCTAAGCATTAACATCAAGGTATCGCAAACAGGCCTAGACAAAGAATGTGAAAACCATGAACAGCCTCATAATAGTATGACTGGAATAAGAATGGAGGACCAAACAGTGTTTTCAAATTATAATTTTTTGATATCAGCGTATTCTCATTTTTAATTATATTTTCTTTTCTCTTTGCTATCTCTGCAGGCAGGGAGGCTGCAGAAGGTTTTGTTCATGCTTCTTGTGGGTTTGCAAACATGGATTCTCTCACAATTGCCCAGCCCAGATACCAACAGGCAGTAAAAATGCCAAAATATGCTGTGAGGCAAAGTACGCCTGCTTCTTTTATTAAATTTGTAGCCACAGTGTTTTTCTTTTCTGTGTGATATTTTCATCTTCTGTCCCACAGAGAATACATTACTCATATACATAAAATATGTGAGTCGTGGCACTTCTTGTAGTTAATTTTCACTGTTTTCAGCCTGCTTGACAGTAGCCTGTTCTCCTTCATTACACACCAGCCAACGAGTGGATTAGTTTACTTTCAAAACACAAAACCTCATATTAATCCCTGAACAATTAATTATTAAGAGAAGACAAGCATACTTTTAACCCGTGCCGTGACTTTTCTACTTATTTCATATAAGATGGCATGATCTGTGTAATTCTAGGCATGTCCTGCTAAGCATCCTGCAGGCTCTAAGTTCTTAGTGTGAAGTTCCCTTGGTTATGCACAGGGATGATGTGCCTTGGTTCTGAGAGTTTAGAAAGATCAGAAAGTGAGGTTCTGCTCGAAGGTGCCCTCGGAGGGCACAGAAACTGGGCCTGTGGGGTCTGAACGGGTTTATATCCACATGAGGTTATGTCTCAACAGTCCTTGCTTCTGAGTTCTAAATCTGGAGACATTCCTAGAGCCCCAAGTGACAGAACAGGCATATGCTGGCTAGAGCATACATCCCTAGCATGCACAAGAAGTCTGGCATCTAAGAAACAACATAAAACCAGCCTTAGGTCCTAAATATGTTTGGAGCTCTGATTTTGAGTACAAAAGCCTCAAATGTTAAGCAGTATATCCAATTCAGATGCCTGTTTCGTTTAGATGTCTATGTTACAGAAAGTCATTGGAAAACAAGGAGAATAACATTACGAGGAAAGAAAAGGTAAAAAAATTCAAAAAGTATAAAAACAAAGTCAAAGAAAATGGAGCTCCCTGAGAACAGAATCTAACATGTTTGCTGCCAAATTATATACCCTTGTTTTTTCTGCATTGTTTTTAAAATTACATTTCATCTGGAGATGCAGAGCCAAATATCTCCATGGGTAACATGTAGCTCCCCAAACTCATAGGAAATTAGCAAGCCTTAATAAAATTTATGCATGGCTTGCTATTGCAGTTCCACATCTAAAGGGAAAACAGATGTTCGCTTTAGTTATTCTCTTCATGTCCAAAGGAAAGCTGTTGGTTACAGTTGTTTTTAAAAAGGCTGGTGTGGAAAAGGTTACAAATGATGCAATTTTTACAATCCTACTCCAAGGCTGTCTGCTAACCAGAATTGCCGAGGTGATGCTTGCAGATGCCGTGTCACCCGCTTACCAGCCTCGTATTTCTTAACACCTACACTTTAGGAAAAATAAATAGAAAGGAGTCCACAGTATTTGCCTGAGACCATTAATGGTCTGGCAGGCCAGGCTTCCAGGCCCTCTCGCTGAATTCACTGTTACGTTTCACAGCCCAGGTTAACTTCAAAGGAAAGGCAGAATGGATGCACATCTGAAAAGTGTGCTATGAGACGTCACTAAATGAGTCTCTCAGGGCTTCAGCGTGAAGAAGAAAAATCTTGATTCCTCACCTCATTCACCTGGCTCTCTTCACTTCACACATGTTGTGCATTCTGCCCACATCATTTTCCACTACACCGTGCAGATGGCAACTTTTCTCTTTCCATTTTTACACAAATATTTTCAAGATGTGCAAAAACATTGGCACTTAGAGTTAAGTGTTTGCCATCTGAAAGAGATTGCCACTGCAAACATGTATGCATGCATCCACATATATCTGATATTCATTCTTTACTTTGCAGATGGGCATCAAACACAGAAGCTTTCAAAATGCAAATTCATTGTTATTCCTGTTTGTTTCTACACCATGTTTATTCATTGCTCCCCGAATGAGGGGATCCCAAAGCTTCCTTATTCCTCTGCAGCTACCAAGTGGACATAAGCACAAAAAGCAGGTCCCTGTCAACAACCAAAAAAACCCAACCAACCAACCAAACAAAAAAACTCCCAAAAGAACAGCAAGTGCAATAAATTGCAGCCATTGGCTTAATGTCCTTTCAAAGATTTTATCCAAACAATCCCTTTTAGCCTGTGAATATTCATGATCTTCAGACAATATGAAAGGACAAACACTCCCACGCACACCTGAATGTGGCTGTTGGCTAACTGAGGAATTATTAGTCTTCAGAAGTGGAGAAGGAAGGGACTCGGTCATTTTAAAGAAGTGATAGCAAATGATGCAAAACCTGGGAGGCAGGAACGCGGAAAAGAGCTGGCAGGAGCTAACCAGATGAGTGATCAGCATTTTATTCAGACAGTGTTTCAGCGTCCACCCAGAGGAGATTAAGTATCCTGTCCTCTCAGTGCAGAGACGGAGAAATAAATCAGGCTTTACCACAAGTGGGGTGGCAGGGAGTTAATTAGGAAAGGAAAAATATATTTCAGTTTGCAAAGGGATAAAAAATGAGCAAAAGGAGGATCTAAAATACACTGAAAACATATTGGAACACACTTGGGAAACCGTGCCTGAGAATCCTGCTGGGGGAGCCTGCAGCCACAAGGGACTGCACACAACAGGTGATTCAGCTGCAAGCTGCAAACCAGGAGCCAGATGATGTTGCTCTGACTTGTCATGTGAAAGCAGACGTTTCCCTTATCCTGTCTCATGTCAGAGTCTCTCTGACAACAAAGCATGAAAAATGGCAAGATTGCATGAAGAAATAAAAGGACTTTCAGTTTCCACGGGAAGTAGTTTTTAAAAAAAAACATAACCCTCATTGAAGTCAACAAGAATTGCTTGACACATCTTGTAATTTGCCTCTTAGGGTTTGTGCAAAACTAGAATATGACAGATTTTGTTATTAAAACAAACAAGAAAATTAGTAGAAGCCCCAAGAAGCAGAACAGTGGTAAAGCTACCATATTGCCTTACACTCAGTGATTTCCGTTAATGATTTAAAAGAAAAGCTCAATGAAATGAGTACTAGATAGTGGCATGTGCCAGCTTTGGACCTGCTCTTTGTTGTAGGACCACCTGCATATGGATACATTAAAGCAGGAAAACCTTCCAAAGGCAATGCACCATTTTATTTTTTTATTTTATTTCATTTTTAATTATTATTTTTATTTTTATTTTTTATTCGAAACTGATGTTAAATGTGTTGAGGCCATGTGTCTCTGCAGTCCTGCAGAAGATCAATTCCAAACTGAGAGTCACGAGCTAGGTCAGCTGCATGGCAGCACCACCTCCCTACAAGAGGCAGGGGCTTCTGCTTTCCACCAGGTTTAAAACCCCGGGTACAGGCAGCTTTGGGGCTATATTGCCTTGCAGCAGTCAAGTTGTCAGCTGATGGGTGACGTCTTACCTCTGGGGTAAATGGCACACACAGGTCCTGCTGCTTGCCGTTCCGGATCTGCTGACGGATCCTTTTTGCCAAGAATGCCGTAGGCTGCAGAACGCTGCCCGAGAGGAAGGGCTCATGTGTGAACGGGTGCATGAACATGGCCTCTGGCTGAAAGATTTAATTAATGTTAATGGTGACTTTGTGCCACCAGTGAATATCAACACTGAGTGAATATCAACATTCCTCGTTTTGAGTAAAAGCTGGGAGTGATATTTCACCATTATGCTCAGCTAGCATCGCATATTCAGATAGCATCAGATGATGAAAGAGCACAGTCTGTGGTCAATCACCATTCCAGTAATTTAGGAGAGTGCAGAAGAAGGAATGAAGCTTTCGACTGTCTCCATGTTTGTTATTTATACACCATGTCATTCTGATCTTGTTGTTTGCTTGTAGCTTTGGGCTGACAGTTCCCTGATTCCAAAGGCAATTCAGGCCCTGACATAAAGCAGAAGAACAATGCACAGTTCCTGTAAAACAACGGTGCTCCCCCCTGCTGCTGTCAGAATGCAGGGATTAGATGCAGAATAATGCAGTCCCTGATCAAACCTGCAGCTGTAATTCAACCTCTGGACAGTGCTGATGCCATAAATTTGTGAAGAAAGTGCAGCTCAAGCGATTTGTGAACAAGAGCTGGTGAGTCCAATTGAATTACAGTTGTGGGAGCAGCCGGGATCCCCCTGCACCGAATCATTACTAATGAGAGGCAGAGAATGATTACTTACGATTTTAATGAAATTGAATTTTAATTTATAACCTTGGCTAGAAGAGAAGGAGGAGGGAACATACAATTGAATATTTGTGGGTGACAGGGAAAAGCACAACCTGAAACCCAAAGTAAACAGGAGGAGAATGCATTCTCCTGAAGAGACAAGATAACATTTTATCTTCAAAAATATATTCATATTTTAGTAAACGGTTGTGATACAGTGAGCATTGAGGAAAACTATGTCACAGTTCAGATGATGAAAGAGCTCAGAAAGAAAATGCACAAATATGTTTTCTCCAATCCATTTACGATGCTCAGAAGATGGTGAAGTGTTTAGCTGATTCTGAAGCCATCACAGCCCATTGTTTTGGCATGAAATCAGCAGAATGGTAACTACAAGCACTGCTAACATATTATAATCAGATAATCACACAGAACCCTTTCTGAGCAGGTCTTCCAATTTCAGCACTGAGTGCTTATTCACTACTAGAAGGAAAAGCATAATTAACAATAAATACCTGTTTAAATGTAACGCTTCTTGCTGTTTCCCTTACTGAGGTATCACTGTTTTAATACCTATTTTGATGTTGCACAGTTTCAACGGGGAACACAGTAAGGCACAGGGAGGTTAAGAGAAGTGCTTTATGAAGTTCATCTCAGATTTAGAAATGTGAAGAATGAGGTCAAGAAGGAAGAACTTGAGTAAGGAACACAAACCAGATGAGTAAGGGAGCACTTGCGGCTCACAACACAGGCCGAACAAGTTTTGCAGCTCATAATATGAACCTGCAATTCAGGGATGGTTCAAAAGATGTGGGACGTACGGTGGAAGGTATGAGACTTGGGGCTTGCACACAAATCAGGCAGAGTACTGGAGAGGTGCTGAAAAATGCTCAGGCTTTTGACTTTACATTTATTTTACAGAAGGTAAATCAATATCTCCTCACCCCAATGAACTTGTTTCGTATGGCTTTCTGTTATGGGGTGACCAGGGCTTGAATATGTCTCTTCTGAACTGAAAACAGCTTGATCCAAAGAGATTTTTCTACATGACATCTAAAACATTGTTTTACCTCACGCCACAAAGTGACAGGGATCAACCCAGTATTTTATTGTACAACCGTGGAATCAGAAGACAGAAACTACTAATATTCAAGCAGCAAAACATGCAAATTGAGTGAGAATTTGCAATATTAAACTATTTTGTTAAAACAAAGAGTATTAAAATGAGATGTGGTGTACCACAGGGGTTGTTCAAAGAAACAGTGTGTTCTACTGGAAGAACCGTTATAAAATAGGTGGCTACTGATGAGTGTTCATGTTCTCCTCATGTGCGTCACAGGATTATTTCACGTAAAAGTGTACTGTCATGCACACTCATACAGTCACATGGCCTAACTGATTTTGGAAACCCAAGCTGTATCACTTCACCACTGGAGGGAGACATGATTCTTTTGAAAAGCTGTAAAACTTCTTCCATAAATGTACTTCAGTAAGAAAGGGTGAAAAAATAATCTTGAGAAATACAGCTGCTGAATTTGATCCAGGCTGGACACAGTAAATCACAGATTCTAATAACAATAAAAACACAGCATGAAGGAAATAGTGCCAGATTAACAAACATACTTAGTGTTTCCACTCTGATCAATACTGTTCAAGTGAATCTTATTGAGGTGCCTGAACTTAGTCGAGGTTAAATCCACCACCAGTATCTGTATATTCTCCTCCCTTCTTCCTCTCCCCTCCCATCACTCACAAGCTGTGCTTGCAGAAACCCATTTGCAATGCTAAAGTCTCAGGCTGATATTTCCTAACCCTTTATCTGACTGTGACCTTAAATGTGACCAAAAATGTTCCAGTAGATGACATTATTTTAGTTTTCATTTAACCTCTAGTTGCCTAGTGGTCCATTTTACAATCATTCAATTACCCCCACTACTGCTCAAAAAAAAAAAAAAAAAAGGTAAGAAAATAATTATTTGATGCAGCTCAAGGTCACTAGCTGTAGGAGGATAGTAAACCATCATACAAGCTCAAAGTCACACAGCTCAGATGATGCTGTTGGACAAATGACAAGTATATGTATGTACCTCAGGGAGGGGGCCAGGGCACTCGAGCTCAGCATCTTCTGCTCTAAGAAACAAAAGCTTCTGCTGGTAGAACAAAAGAAGCCATTCTACTGGTTAAGCTAGGAGGAAAAAAACATCTACTTGGTGGTGCATGGCATGTTCCCAAAGAGGATGATGTTGCACATCTGTATAGACGTGCTGTTCCGTGGTGCACATGTACACAGACGTGCTTGCACGCACACACACACAAACACTCACACATTCTGCTTAAGTTATAAAACAGCACCTCAGCAAGATAAAGCACATGATAAGAAAGAAATTCCTGCGTGAGGGACTCTTACATTTCCAGTAAGAGTGAAGAGCCCACGGAAACTTTCAGCTCAGCTGACTATTTGTGGTTTCTGTTTTAAACTTTATTAATGACACATGCTACCACCTGCTAGCTTCCTCCTCCTTCCTAAACTAGGCTAATTGTAAAACAATTTCTACAAAACAAAGCTTTTTTTTTTTTTTTTCTTACATATTCTCATCACCTCCCCACACAACTGTATCTCACACCTACAGGTGCAGCCAACCATGGATTTCCTGTTGTACTCATTGAATAGGGCAATTTCAGAATAAATATAGTTCAAACGCGTATAAATCTCTAGTGTGAAATCCTAGCTGTGCTGAAAATAGGAGCTTTACCACAGAATTTGGTATTTTTTTTCTGGCAAAGTTTTAAGTTGGTTTTGGTTCTCAGTGAGCCTCATTTATGGAAAGGAAACAACTAATGAATCTTACTGCACCTGCCATCCTTTGTCTTCTCATTGACTCAAGCATTGTTTTCCATAAACCATCAGATACCTTCTGACGGTAATCCTTTGGTCTTCTCTGATGTTTTATATATTCTGGTTGAAGTTTGGCAGATCCAGCTTGTGAACAGTGATCTAAGACATTAGAAAATAGCTAGGAAGAAGCAGGAAGAAAAAAAAAAAAAAAAAAAGAAAAAGCATATTCATCACCATCATCTCCGTTATTTTTACTGCAAATCAAAACCTCATCCTGAAACCACCAGAACATCCTAGTCCAAGTATAGGACGCATACACATATTCCCATACTCTCAAATTACACCTTGTGGCTGTTTTAGCTATAGCTGTGGTTCTGGTCAGAGCTGAGAATTTGTAAAATACCATCTTGGCAGTCTAATTTTCAGATGTGCTCGGTATCCATGATTCTCATGGATTTCCCTAGGACTCCACATGCAGGACTTCACACGCCGGTGGAGTCTAATTATCACAAAACCTCTATATGCTGTTTTATAGCAGAGAAGGTCATGGCTTAGTTGCTGGAAGAACCCACTGTTCTGACTATCATAATAGAAATAGCAAGAGCTAAAAGGAGGAGAAATTCAAATATGTACCCCTACTGCACAGTGCAGTTCAATCTTTCTGAGGCGCACAAAGTAAATAGTAGTAATAAAATGTGATAGGAAAATCAATTGGAACAAATGAAGCAGTGTCTATGCTGTATTCTAGCTTCTCTGTCCCATTGTTACTGCTGTGATTAATAAAAAGCAATCTGATAATGAGCAAATCAGCTCAGCACCAGGATATGGAGAAGTAAATGCTGCAGACATGCTACAATGACAGAGCTAAATCTCACCAGCATAAGGCTGCCTTTGGAAGACTGCTTGAGTGTTTTGGGAGGCTAGTAAGAGAAAGACCATTACTACAGCAGGGTAGGCAGTGCTTGGAGGGCAGAGCTCTTTGGGAGACATTGCTGTTGTAAGCCACTGAATTTGATGTTATATTTATAAACGTGCACTTAGACCCAGGCATCAATTTTTCACATTCATTTAATAGAAGTTTACCCCACCAGCTTTCTCTAGGGTGAAAAAAATGAAGGCAACAACCAAAAACTGGCTCTTAAAACAGCATTTTAACAATACGGTAATGTTGCTATAAAGAACTCCAACTAGGTCAGAGCCAATATCCAGCTTAGCTCCTTCTGGTGCACAGAGCTAAAAGTTAATGGAGTTGTGTCCATTTATGCCAGGAAGTTTAGGCACAAGTTATTCCTTATTTCTTGTCCTGTTCTATCCTGAGCATTCTGGATGTCCCTATGACCAGGGCTGGGTATTGCTTTGTGTAGCCCTTCCTGGGCACTGTCCTGATGTACTTCTGAAGCACTATGTTATGAGTTACTCTCTGAATACTTGTTTGTGAGCAGGAGATTGTACTTCAGTGAGTTTCAGTGCCTGCTTCTCTTTCCTCGCTGTTTTGTTAATGCCTTGGTGCTTGCAATCACTGCAGGCTGTGCCAAAGATCAGATCCCTGTTAGTTCCCCACTTCTGTGAGCAAAAACTACCAGATTCACTGGCATTTCAGACTGAGAGGCAAGGGAAAAGTGTACATAATTGATGTGAGACCAATAGCTGTGGTGAATTTAAATCAGAGCTGTTCTCCAGAGGACTGGATATACCAAACACTTGTGATAAAAGAAGTGGTTCCGAGATCTGACTGCTGGTCATGAGAAGACTTTTCTACCAACATGGGAAAACGAAGTTAATGGGACAGAGAACAAAGGAAAAAAACAAACAAACAAACAAACAAAAAAAACAGTTGCATCTTAGTTCTTTGGTAGAATTCTTCCAGATTGCCAGGGTGGAAAAATGGCTACTTTGCCAGTGCCCTGAAAAGTCAGGATGGCTGCTGGGTGGAGAGGTAGCTATTACTGTTCATCTGTTTTGTAGTGATTAATTCGTGTATCCTCTGAAAACAGCAAGGGAAGCAAGCTCACCAGTTCACCTTCCATCCACAAGCTCCCACTTGCCGTGGTGGGAACAGCCCAGCCTCAGCCCCACTTCTTCACCCCTGGGAAGGTATCACTGCGTGCTGCACACCCTCAGGGCCAGGAGCTGGACCATCCCCTGCGTCTTTCAGTCACCTGTAACCTGCAGGTTGCTGGTACTATGCTGACCTGGGTGTTGCAGGTGCTTCACTGCCTGGCAGTCCCGCCTTGTTATTTGCCCAGGCATGATGGGGATCCTATGAAAGAGCCATCTCTCCATCTTTGTCTTTCTGTGCTTTTTGTGTCTGCAGTTTGGAAGAAAATCAATATTGCTGTTTGTTGCTAAATTGTCAGACAGCTTTTGATGCTAATATCTGATGAAGCAGACATGCTGGTGTAGATATTTACTCTCAAACAGGTTCCCTATCACCCACCATCTGCTTTTAAAGGGTCTCTTTTTTTCCCTTTTTTTTTTCTTTTTTTTTTTTTTTCTTTTTCTTTTTCCAGTGACTAATGGTGCATTTAACCCCGGAGAGCCTGTGATCTGAACATCAGAAGGTTTCTGCAGCAGAGGAACAGAAAAAAAGGAGGCGGGGGAGGGAGGGTGGACGAGTTTCCTGTTGTTCTGAACTTGGCTTACTGGTAGGGTTCTCAAATCAAACTAGAAATCTCACCGCTTAAGGCAGCCACCACTCAAATCCTTGAGAGTGCTGCCAGACTTGCATTACGCTCTTGTTCAGTCTTCAGGCCAGAGCAGCGCAGACCCAGAGCCAGCTCTGTGCAGGGTTTAAGGAGCCAGCCCGTGGCGCTACCCTGGACAGGCCGGCCACACCAACCCTCTGTCCAGTTCCTCTGTTTGCACAGGAACATTAACAACACCTTCTTCGTAAAGAAACATGAACACTACAGATGAAAACTAGGTTGGGAGGCCTTCCATTTGCTTCTGTAGGATCAGAGGGGAAGACCAAAATTTTTCACTAGAAAGACGTGAGGGAAAGCCCATGAGGATGGCACAGATTCTTTTCTGGGGGGTAAGGGCTGCAGAGGGCTTTGCAGAAATATCGAGTGTGATTTCTGGGAGCAAGGCAGAATTCTGCGGTTCCTGAAAGATTCAGGAGGAAATTTCCTGTCATGGTCTCTTGGCTGAATTAGGTTTTCCGTTCAGGAAGGTGTCAGACAGAATAAGTTACCCCAGTTCCCTCAGGTCCTGCGTGGGCAGGACTCGCACCGCGCTGTCAGCGTAACTCCTGCTGTGCCAGGAGTTCCAGCCAACAGCTGTGCTGCTAGCCAAGTGCCAGAGCCAAAGGACTGTATTCACTGAGCTTGAACCAAGAACCACACTGGGATTTGGTCTCCAAAGTCAAAAGGCACATCGCACTGATCCACATGAGAGCCTCCTTTTTCTTTTCTTCTGGGGACGAGCCCAGTAAAGCACAAGGTTTTTCTTGAATTACAGTTTCAATTTGCACATTAATCATTCGGTGCGCTGGACATGACTGCATGGAGCAGTGTTCTGAGAAAGGAACTCAGGCAAGCGAAGTGTGCTGCAAACCCTGAATCAGCCTGGGTGTTACATGGAGCAGGGAGCAAACAAGAACCCTGGAAACTGAGCAAGGCAGGAGATGTGGGGAAAGCAGAGGAACTTATAAGAAAG
Source organism: Aythya marila (assembly GCF_965140915.1). Lineage (NCBI taxonomy): Eukaryota > Metazoa > Chordata > Aves > Anseriformes > Anatidae > Aythya > Aythya marila. The sequence goes on from NC_139056.1 coordinate 13,177,610, forward strand.
GAATCAGCTGAAATCCTGTGTACCTTTTAATGACAAACAGCACAAATAGCACAATACCATTCAGTCCTCAGAAGTGAAAAAAAGCAAGGGAGATAGCAGCTACACCAAGAGGGAACGCATTTGATAGGCTTCACAGTATAAGCTGATTAATGCTGAATGATTCAGAGTACTCAATTCAAATAATTGCAAAATCCTAGAATGTTGTTCTCCCAGAAGTCCCAAATCCCTAACTGTGACTTGCTTTTTGAGTCTACAGCAGCCAGCACGGTGACTGCTGCTTGAACATCTCCCCTTAGGTGACCGAGCATTGTACCCTCACAGCAGCTCCAGGGTTCACGCAGTTCTGGACCCCCAGAGCTGAAGTTGGCCCACCTGAATACTGTCTCTCTACCTTCACCCTTGCTACAGAGTTTTCCAACCCTAACCCATGAAAATAGCTTGGCATAAAAAAATACAAATACTTCTAACAGGTTTACAGGCATTTTTCCAGCTTTGGCAACTATCTCCACTTAAGGTTCATAAGCAAAAGTCTGCTTTGTGTGTGTTCCTACCCCCCTGCAAATTGTGCTGCCAGAGCTGTCTGTGCTGCAGACAGACCAATTGACAGCTTAGCCTCCAGCCAGAATTCTGATTCAAAGGAATATCAAATTCTGTGTAATAAAGTTTGCATGAAATTTTTACCTGCAACAATTCCCAAATGTGCTGAACTGCATGATACTGACTTATATAACACATCATTTTAGCAGCAGAGTTAAATATAATGTAAAGCCAGATTCAGTGCTTTTTTTCCTTGTGATCACAGAAATTATTCCACATCTGATAGCTATAAGGCCTGACTTCAATTACTTTGTAGAATATAAAAATCAAATACAAGATTTTCTTCAAAATGTGCTTGAATCAAATTAAATGCTTAAATGTAGATTTTTAAAAATACTTCGACTATAAAAAATTAAAAAAAAATAAAGCCAGAAATATTTCTAGGTAAGAGACTGAAAGTATGTGAAATACTGAAAAGAACTACTTCAGTATTACTTAAAAACTTTTTTTTTTTTTTTAATGAAATGTCAGAATTAAAATATTTTTACAGACAATTGATTTGGATTAAAACACATTTTCTAACAGCACAATATTCCATTGAAAAAATTTCCAATTGAATTTTCTAGTGGCCAATTTTTCAATGACATTTTCCAAAGAACAATCCACATCTAAAAATTTTTCATCCACCTCTTGTGAGCTCTTAAACGAAAGAAGTAGTTTTCCAGTAATATATTATGAAAGACTGTTATTATTTAATGCTTTAGAACTTCTGGAAAAAAAAAAAAAAAAAAAAAAAAAAGTAGCATACTGAATACGGGACAATTACCCTGATTTTCTGATAATTCCCTCTTTAACTTAAAATACAGATTATGGAGAAATGTTCACAGACTACAGTTAGAAATGTCGTGAGGTTTGTTTTAAAATGGATTAATGTAAATGTTGCTTACCTCAGACAGACAAATACAACTGGTATCCAGACATGTCTCTGTCAGATGGCTTGATCTGAACTCTGATGTCCAGCCATGGCAGCCAGCTGTAACGTGGGTCTGCAGCTTGATTTTATTAGTCTCGGATAATTTGTCTGAATTACAGTGGTACCTGCAAGTCCTGTTGTTGATTGCAAATCTTATACCAAGTGCTGGCTAACAATACAAAAACACCCAAAGAAAATCCAACTGAAAATTTGTCAAATCCTTACACTTCCATGAGATCCAGCGGAGACCTTGTTTTGGACTCAGTTGTGACACTGCTTACAACAAACATTTACAATATTTCCAGTTTCGATTGCCTTTTATTAATAATTTCTTCCAGTTTCTCAACAAAATGATCATTATTGATCCTTGACCAATAAGCTGACTATGCATGGGTGGGCATTTGTTTATGTGATCAGAAGCTCAAGAAGCATATTACATGTGCATGTGAAGAGGGAAGTGGTTGCTAGATTAAAGTCATACCTCGTAAGTAAGACTTAGCAGAATCAAGAATACTGAGAAAATCTACAGCCCAAGTTCAAAGTTTGCACTTCAGATCTGCCAGTTCAGGACTTGGGATTCACACAGTCTCCAATACTCTGCCATTTAGGGAAATTCATGGCCTCTTTTCAAGCCTGTAGTTTTGAATATATTTCAAAAGACACAGAGGTTAATTTCTTCCAGTTTAGATGGACAGCATTTGGAACTACATCAGAAGCACTTCTTCAGCTAGTGTAAATGATGATGGCCCTTACTGCTCTGCTGCACTTCTGGGAATGTGCTCCAGTTACAGATTTGCTTTTTGAGTTCACATCCAGAAGTCAAGGGGGAATATAGTTTCCAGTCCTTCTCCATTTAGTCAAAGAGAGATGAGGGTTATGAATGCCACAGTACATAGCTCTGCCAGTGAACTTCGCTTAAGAGTCTGGCTGTCTTGTGTCAAATGAGTAGACAACCTCAATGCCTTACAGCATCTGCAGGACTGGGATTTTACAGATTTGCTCAGATATCGAGAAGAAGAATGTGTTCTGTGTATCTGCTCCTCTCATTTCACAGAAATAATTAGATCTGTCATTGTTCCCTGCCTCCATCTCTAGTCCCACCTTTTCCATAAGGTGGGTTTAGCTGTCCTAAAATACAGATCAAAAAGCTAAATGCTAAAGGCCAGGCAAATTTTCTAGTTTTCTTCTGTAGTCCATGAAAAGAAAGAGACAGTTCAGAGGGCAATTTATCTCATCCTAAGATAGCCATCTACAGTAAGTTAGACAAATAGCTCTTGGGAGGTGTATCTCCATTCACTGTGAAAGGAACCTCCTTCAGACTTTGGCATCCACCTCTTCCATGTCTGAAGTTAAGTGAGATAAATCACATCCACAGCTGTTGTTTGTGTAAAGAGGGCTCAGAACTAAGGCAGTGGGGAGAGAAGACCACTGCAGGAGCAGCCATGAGAGATGAAGATCCTTCAACCCCTCCTTCCAGCTCCCCGTCTGTCCCAGCCACCCCGCCGGCTGTTCCTGATCCCTGCAGCAGGGACACGGGGTGAGCTCTGTCCTGTAGGCAGGCAGCTGGCTGCTCCTGCAGGCTCTGAAGCTGATCTGGCTGAACTTTTTTTGCTGAAGCAGCCCAGGAATGTTCTCGCAGGCCCACCCCTTGCTCAGCTGCGGACTCAAAACTGTCACGGTAACAAAGCACAGGCAGCTGTCGCACAAGGTTGCATGATCAGGACATTAGGAATGTCTGCAAAAATGCTCCTGGAAGGCTCAGCTTTCCCAGCCAACACTTTGTTTTCTTGTTGAGCTACAGAGGCTCTATGAAGAATCGTCCAATTTGTTCTATATATACCCCAATCAGCTGTTATTCTTTGCCCTGGAGGGAGTTGCAAATTGCGGATGCAGCCTGCACTTTGTGAAGAGATTGCAAAATAGGAGTATCCCCCTGCTTGCGCAGTCCAAACAGATGGCATTGGGAAGGTAAAAAGCTATTCTCTGAGAAATGCTAGCTATGAGCAGTCTTTCAAACATTAATAATGTGAAAAACACAGCAGCAGAAAGTTAGATGTAAGCTGACATAAATGACTTCTGGAAGACAGCATTAGTTAAAAAAATGATATACATAGAAGTAAGAGAAGAGCAGAAAAGCACAGTCATGTAAGTTAACATGAACTGACCCAGCCCACCTGGGAGACACCCCCAACATCAGAAGCTTGTCACCACGACAGTGCAGCAGTTAATGTAGTGAGGGCAACCAGGCCAGATGTTTTGCTTGGATTCTCTATTTTTATTGCAAGCTGCTGCATGCTGGCCTGAGCTACCAAGACAGGGGACATGGGATGAACACAGAGGCAGAGATAAGTTTGTTTGTTAATAAATGCATCTTAAAAAGGAGGGATATGGCAGGGGATGAAAGATCTAAGGATAATGAGATGTGTACCTCTTCATCCGTAGGTCAGATTTTATTGCATTTCAGATCAGCAACTGTGCAAGTCATAATTATCTGATCAGTTTTATTGAATCAATTTGGCAGTCTCAGTGCAGTGTCTGATGTATAGAGGAAAAAATGTAAAATCCCTAAGAGATTTAGGAGTCCTAGTCCCACTCATTTTTTGGTGGAACTTAAACTCTCTGAGGAGTCGAGTGCTTCTGAAAATGGGATGTGGTCTTCTAAGTCATGTACACACTTTTGAAAATATTATACTAGCTGGCCACAGCACAGTGTGACACTCACTGGTCTCCTTGCTGTCAGTCATGGCAGAGAGGTCAAGGACTGAGTGGCTCACAGCGATTACTGGCTTATGAAATTCTCCTTTTCCTCTTCTCAGAACAGTCCCTCCTGTTGAGAGCAGGCATGTTGGCAGGCAATGATGTTGTACAGAAATACAGATTTCAGTGGAGAAACAGAGAACCTTGCTGCCTAGAGAAGGCACAATAGAATTTTCCACAAGTAAAAAAGATGGTAAAAATTGAGAGACATACAAATTAATACAATACAGAGGCAGGGAAAAACTAAATGAAACATTGGCAGATCTGGAAAGATCTGATGTGTCACTGGGACTGTGGAGTCTTTTCATTTTTTCTTTCTGTAAGTGCCAAGACTAAAAGAAAACCCACAAAACTGTTAAACAGGACTGGATTTAAAGAGAAAGTGAAAATTGTCATTTTAATTAATGCCAGGAATTACAGCTATTCTCTTCCCTTCTGATTGAAATGGTCACAGAGAAACAGGGCTACAGAGCTGCCTCGGCCACCAGCGGTAGTGTTTCTTTTGCTACCATACAGCTTCCTTACTTATTTTTGGAACCTCACCTCGGGATGGGTGCAGGACACGTCTCAATTCCATATCCTTTAGTCTAATCCTCATGCTTTATTTCTCTTAGATTTCACTTATTTGGTCTCATCAGAAGTGTTTGATGGGCCAAATGTGAACCGTGTCTTTACATAATAAATTACCCTAAGCTTCTTTGCAAGATCTTTGTCCTTCTGACTTGCTAAACAGCTGCTGTCCATTAAAAGATGCTGGTGGGTCAGAAGCTGTGGTGGTGGCTGTGGTCCGATCCACACCCTAGATCCCCAGCATCTGAGACGTTGGCTGTTCAGCACAGTTCCAGTTCCATTCCATACACGCATTCTGCCAGTAGCAAGTCCCCAGCCAGCAAGGGTGAAACAGAAGAGAGCACTGGGCACTGCATCAGAGAATTCTGTGAGCCCCTGCTCCACCTGGATATGTCCTCTTGTCACCAAAGAGCTTCATTTTACTTATTTTTTTATAGCTGATCTTCATCTACCCAGATGGTTTTACGCTGCTCTTCTCCGATCTTGTCTTTTATTACTCGGATAAGATCCTCAATACTGCTCCATGCATCTGCCTCTACAGAGGCATAAAGGCATGGTAGTGCCTCCAGTTCTTTCTCTTTCAGACGGCACATTCGTAAAAACTCATCTTCGGTCTCTGGCTTTGGCAGTAGTTTCCTGTATCAAATGAGCAGACCAAAAATAAATGTCTTGCACTGTAAGTGAATCCCGTAGTCCCAGCTGCCCTATCAAGAATTTATTTTCTACTGATTATATACAAGCAATAAAAGCAGTGGAGAATACAGCTACTCCAGGTCTATCCCCCCCCTCACCTCCATCCTGCCCCCAAGGAAAAATACTTGCTATGGGAAAATAATTTAAGAGGGCTGAATGTAGGGAGAGTGCAAGTGTTTGTGAACTTTCCTCTTACAGCTAGTGTTACCTTAAGAAATGCTGTGGGAGTGTTAAGCATAGAGAAAAAGACATATTCTTCAGTTTTATCCTCCCACAATGATCACTGCTATCAGGCACAGTGAAAGAATGTAAAATTTGGGGAATTCCTTCTTCTTCCTGGTCAATATTTCAGGAAGGAGACATGGTAGGAAACAATGCACACACAGACACCAGATGAAGAAAGAAGAGCACCTGCATTTCTCTCAGTGATAACATTATTGGACTTGAGAATCACTCACTGAATAAGACAGAATATCAAATATGCAAAAGGTTTGATATTTTACCTGAACCTCTTGATGTTTTTCTCTGAGACTCTGATAAAGAGAACAATAGGATATATCTTGGCTTTGATTAAATCCTTTGTGCAGCTTATTCCAGCTTCCAGTAGACAATGCTTATTCTAAAAACAAAGTCATAACAGCGTTACAAAGGAACATTCATTGCTGTAGAATCTTGAGATAAAGGTATCCATACCTTATGGGGTCAGCTGAAAAGCTCTCCATTTACCATTGAACTGATTTAAAACCTTTTAATCAAATATACTTTTAAAGTCCCAACTCCTCCTACTGGTTTACAACTAGCCAGTCAAATAAAAGTGAAGCTTAATAGCTTTCTGAAAAGGTTTTAAATAGAAATTGATTGATCTAAAATTGAAGAGTGTGATAAAAGTTTTACATATATACACAAACACACACATGGTCTTTGTTCAGAGAGAACATCTACTGCAACTACTTGTATGAGAAAAAACATCACTTTAATTCTCCTTTTCTCCATGCTGTGCATCAAATCTACTCTACTTGATATGAGATCTCTGTCTTTGACATCATTATCTTTGTACTGTACACCCCTGTGTCTGTGTTTCAGGCTATCCTTTCTTTTGTCTCGGTCCTTGTATCTCTTACTCTCTCGCGCATTCACATATACTTACAATACGAAAAGGAACTGAATAAGGGATGAAGCACAGAAAATGAAAGGATATTTTGCTGCATCAATGTGGGTCATCACAGGGAATGAGTGAGAATATAAAAGGATATAGCTGAGGATGAAAAGGAAAAGGAAAAGCAGGAGCACAAATAAAAGCCATGTGAGAGAATAAATACAAATCTAAGATTTAAGGTGGGCAAGAAAAAGAACATGCAACTATAAATTGGTCAATCTCTCATTCAAGAAGAAACACACACTGCAGACAGATTCACAGACAGCTGATGCAATGGATACAGAGTACTCTCAGCACCTTGGCAGTGACAGCCTCAATATTGGCAGGTACAATGCATTCATATGTGTTCAGATTCTTTTCTCTGCTGAAGATGATAGTCTCCATCTTTTGCTTCCTTAAGAACTCTTCCTTTGTTACAATATCTGGTAGGAGAAGTGGATGAGGACAAAAATCATGATTACAACAGCAGTACACCTAACAACTGTCCAATAGTACTTCACCCAGGATGTCAGGATGGTTCAGGGAAAGAAGATGAACAATGAATTGTCTTCTTAACAGCTGCCTCATTTCTTCCATTAAATTCAATTAAACCTTAATCTGATCACAGCTGAGCACCTCAGCTATATCCTGCACCAATGAGTCCTTGGGCAATTACCACAACACTATGAAGGCATTAAATTAAAACAGTAAATACAATTCCAGCACCTCATGTTACAGAGTAACATTACAGAGCTAAAGGATGCTGAGAAATGCTAAAAAAAGAAGGTCACTTCGGTACAGGATCCTAAAACATGGATTTAGTGTTCCAACATTTGTGTTTAAAGTTTCAAAAAATTTTGGCTTAGGTTGCAATGTGTGGTACTGGTCCCCTTGTGAATTGCAGCTCTACATCAAAGCTTTTGTTTTATATTGCAAGACAGGGGATATTTATTATGATACTTAACTTTTCAGTTTCTCTGTCTGGATAACTATAAGACTGTACTATGTGGTGGGTATTCAATATTAGTGTAAAAATGAAACGTCAGCTGTGTTTAATGCTGTGTTGTATACAATCCTGCCCTACAGCAATCACAGTACTGCATATTGCTTTAATAGTAAATACTTAGAATGGAAGAAAATCAGTCTTTCAAGCAGATCAAATGCACAATCTTCACAGCCTTGGACGAGATAGAAACATAAAATCGCTCTAGGGAAGATATTCCTCATAATAGCAAATACTAGAAACAAATTAATCAAAATTTCACATTGCCTAGATATGCAGTATGCAAACAGTATGCAAACAGAAAGAGCACTCACAGCATTTCAGTCTCTGAGGGGCATCCTAGCAACCACACAGCATACACATGGATAATATTCACAGACACAGAATCTCATAACTGTGTGCATTGGCTGTCTCAAAAACATTCAAATATCTCAGTCTCAAAAAACAAGATTTGTAGTTGTACACCACTCTGATATGACTTAAAAACCTCATGCAGCGTGCAATAGGGCATGCCCTTGTGTATGTGCACATACGTGTATGCTCGTATCTCCAACACCAAGGGTTGGCAGTCTTTATCCCATTACCTGGCTTGCATATGTTGAATTCCAGGGCGCCTCCAGAGTTCAGAAGCTTCTGTACCAAGGTCTTGGCAAGCATGGTGGGGGTGAAAAGAACGGGGCGCCTGCGCTCACAGTGGATGGGTCTCACCAAGCTATAAGGGATCAGGCTGAGCCTCTTATTGATTTCACTTTCAGAATCCAAATCTGAGTAGAAAACAAGACATTCATGCTGGCATTTCCTCTCCATCAGTATTTGGAGAAAAAAAAGAAGAAACTTGTGAACCAGAAATTACATGGTTATTCATGCTGGTTCTCCTTTCTCTAATGCCAGGGTTATCCTTACTATATATCCAGTAGTAAAATGTCCGGTCTAACACTAAATAATTCAAGTGCGTTTTGCTTTCATGAGAGCATTTCATTAACAGAAGACTTGCTAGGAGAATCTTTCTGCTAATAAGTTAATTGCTTTAGACAAAGAGCAAGAGAGAACCTGGGAAGAACTGCCAACAAAACAGGAAGTTTCAGTGTTGTAAGCTTGCTCATGAAGGCTTGGTTCCCCAAAGTACTTTTAGTAAAATCAGTCTTTTGGTAACAAACACTGCCTAATTTTTGCACAGAGTAGAACAGAGAAGCTAGTAATAGGGAAGTCCTATAACATTTTTTAAAGCCATGCAGTTAGTTACACAGTAGGCCTTCATACCAGCACCCCATGTGTAAAAGCTATCATTATTTTATATCCATACCTTCCAGTTTATCAGGTGAGGGTTTCTTTGCTTCAGATGAGGTCCGTGCCAGACCAGAGGGCCAGCCAGTGACGATACGGACTCGCTCATTGCTATTCATGCGCTTATATTTGTTTTCAGACCTGCTGACAAACTGAAAAGGTGAACAAAGAGATTTGACCCTCATTACTTATGTTCTTTATTCTCCTATGCATTCATCAGTCCACGCTTGTTATCTGTGAGATCTGAATTACCTATGTCTATCAAAGACAAAACTCCATGGATCTGCAGACTAAATTCTAAGTCTCTTTAAATATCATAGATCTGATTCACAGCCTTTGTTAATGCCCTTTGGGATTTCTTATTTTCTCCTCTGCTCTTAAGTGGCATGCTTTTCTTTTCCTTGGCAGAGCTCGCTGCTATCATGAGTCAAAGCACTGATGTATCCACAGCAGATTAACACACACACACTGAGTATCTGCACAACAGCATTGCAGATCATACCCACAGCTCTGCCCCTTCTGTGTACCACAGAGAAGTCTTTATGCAACCTCTATACCTGAGGTAGAGTTTCTGGGGAGATTAGGATAGCCTGAGAATATCTGTTATTCAGATCTACTATTTTAGACATGCCACTGAGTGTTTAAACTTTATTACCTGTAATATTTGACCCAAAAGAAAGCTTGCTCTGGACAGGCGAGGGCTGGCTTTTGGGTCATTTGGTGGTGCAGGTTCCTCTGGCTGCAATGTATTCTAGTGAAAAAAATATATATTTTTTTTAATCATAGCATCAGAGAAACAGAACAAGCAGAAGCAGATATTTTGTATTTCCAAGTAAAAGGGATAGTGACTGATTTATATCTACCCCAAATACAATGTTCTAAACAAGCTATAGCACTTCGGTTACTGCTCTTCCACATTCCTTTCTTCACAGGCGATTGCACTCCACAGTTTATGATGGAGGTAATTTCTGTATCAAGAAATAGCATGCAAAGCTTTTGCTCTCACTGGCATCGCTGCTGGTGCTCTCCATCCCTTTGATGAGTGAGGACTGGAGTACAGGATGAATGCATAGCACAACCTTGACTGAAATCAAATAATGTGGCTCCAGTGTCTCTGCAAATGTTAGAAGCGTGTATGTCTCCTAAGCTCCATTAAAAGTTCTAGAAAAGAACTCTGGTAAGTAATACATCATGAAGTTAGTTTTTAATTGTGGAAAGATCGAATCCTTGGGGTTAAAGAAAGAAAAATAAAAGTTCTTTCACTGACGGAAAAGAAGAAACTGGCAGGGCTGTTGTGTGTGAAGACTTGAAAATCCCATTTTTCTCCATGGCGTGTAGGTTGGGAGACAAACATTTTTCTAATGTGGGACAATAACAGCTCTTTGGATTAGACAATTGTTCACAGCAGGAAAGAAATAATTCCGATTATTAACTCCAAGGACACAGCTTCTTCCTCATACAGATGTGATGTTGTGTTAGAGGCTTATGGGAAGAGAAGAATGAAAGGGATTAACTATGACACAGAACAGATACTATACTTTTAAAGTGTTCTACCTTATAGCAGGAAGGGTTAATAGTGCACTGGAGGTAGGTACATTGCCAGAGACAATATTATTTCAAGCAAACGTAGGTCACCCATTACCTGAGACAATCAAAACCTACACAGAGTGTAAATAGGAATTCCCATAAAATTAACATGATGAACAACAACTACCTGTGGAGTAATGGATTTTAAAAAGACCTTGTTTGTAGGTCCTTACCCGGAGTGCCCGAAGGGTATTATATGAGCTTTCTGTCTCATCTCTGCTTCCTCTGTGCATCAACCGCTGCAGCTTCACCAGAAGAAGTTGCTGGGCTCTGAAAGAAAGGATGAAATCTCATAGATCAAGAAACCTTTGAAACCCCTTAGAAAAAAGGCTGAACTGCAATGGGTCTGTGCTGACAGAAAAGATTAAATAGAAATAGCAGTGAGGACTGAATAAATGACATAGTAAATACAGGAATAAAATAATGAGCAGGACTGCAGTGCAGTTAAGGATTAAAGAATCTCCATGATGTATTTTCTTATGCTTCTTTTTCAGAAACCCACATTATTCTTTTGGGTGAGATGTGCAGCCTCCTTTCTAAAGTTTTACAGCTCATATTACAGCTTAACACCACCTGGTCTTTTCCTAAAAATGAAGACATACACTTCTTTTCTACAGCAGCTATTAACTTTCCTATTTACAGAACCACTGCTCTCAGTCATGGTCACTCTGCATTACACTCACCTGCTGTAGCTGGGGATGGTCCCTGTTTCCAGATCCCTGTCCGTGAAAGGATCAACTCTGGCACATAGCCACTCATACTTTCCCTGGTACATGGTGTCAAGAATATGAACAATCTCATCACATTTCACTGACAGGGAACAGCAGTCCAGCTGGCTGGAGATGTTCAAATTCAAGCGGATATGAAACGAGTCCCCCGATGTGATAAGCCCTTCTTCCAGTTCTGACAGCAGCTTTCGGTAACCTGCAGCAATAAAGAAAGGGGCAAAGCATGATCAGCCACTGGTCAAAACCTCAGCACTGCTGTATTCTGGGGCATCCTCTGAGAGAAGTCCAGCAGAAACTTCAGAGACTCCTCTGAGAGAGGGTTTGTACCTCTAGAGTGCTAGTTGCACCAGTTACAGCAAGGTTATGGGTCTGCACCTTAAAGACACCAACAGGGCATTGGTTCAGAAACAGGTCATGCTGTTAGTATCAGTATCTGTGAGAATATTCCCATTGTCGTGATACCTATAACAGATAACCCTACTTTCAGTGCTCCAAACTCGACCTGTAAAACAGAGAACTTCTCAGCAAAGATGCAGACATAGCTGTAACTCTATCCTGTGAGTACAGCTTGAGTTTTGCCACCAGTTTTAATGACAAGCTATTCCCTTTATTATTACCCCTAACTGGCACTCCCACAAACTATAACATGCTTTATCTACCATTAAGCAGTGCTCAAAAATTTAGAATATTTTTTCCTACCTTTGAAAACATAAAAGAAAAGCAAAGACATCACTTCCTGTGTGATTTATTCAGCTGAAATTCTCTAACCAGAATAAATAAATAAAACCTGAACATTCATCTATACCGGTAAAAAATGGATTTGGGAATGTAATTTTTGATTCACAACCCCAAAGTATCATCACAAGCCTTGAACACTAAAATCAAATTCTATCCATCACACACAAACTCCAGATGTTAAGGAAAAGATAAAGCCACAAAGGTAATAAACAGGGCAACTCCATCAGGTAAAATGCTAAATGGACTTTGGCTAGATAAAAGACGATTCAGGTCACCACACTGTATTACAGAAAATGGTATATAAAAATAAGTTTCTGTTTTGTGAGTCATGTAGTTATTGGCCCACCATGTAAATTCTTCAGAGTCCTGTAGTGACAAGCATACGGGCTTTTTTTGTTTGTTTGTTTGTTTTCAGTTCATAGCTAAATCTGGAGCAGTTACACAGGATAACTAATATGGGTGGACATGCTTCAGATTTATGCCAATATAAAAGATATTTTGGTTCTGTTATTCTCATCCACACTAGTTGGTACAATAGACCTGGAGCTATTAGAGATGAGAAATACTTTTGGTCTTACCTTCGTGATTTGATTTATACTGGAGTGTTACTGGACCACTGCATCTCTGAATTGTCCAGTGAACTTCTTCCTTTGTGCAAGTATCCAAGGGAACACTCTGATTTTCTCCTTTGATGCAGCCTTCCAACTAGATATGAAAGAAATATTACTATCCAGTGCAGGTTCAATCTCTGAGTCCATTATACCATTTTTAAAGCGGCATAATCTTCTCATTAATCAATCCAGACACTTTGCTATCAAGATGCAGATTATGTTCCAATTACGTAGTTTCTTTTCTCTCAAATTAGGAATGTTAGCAGTCATGGACTCAAGCTGCAGGTCTTTGATAAATCGAGTAGTAAGTAGTGCAAGAATATCAGTTGTTTTTTGTTTGTTTGTTTCCCTTTGAGGTATTTTAATGGGATAAAAAGGTTTGGGATCATTGGCAATGGAGGGAAAACTCTAAGCAATAAGCAACTTAGCAGAAACATCACTGAAGTGCTTACATGATGCTGGGTACAGCTATGCAGCTGTGCAGCCCTTCTTCCTGTTCATATTGCAGCTGTATACATTTCTGTCTCATTGCACATCCAGTGCCAGTTAAATAATGGTTTAGGAGTCATCATGCTGAGCTAAGTAGCATGAACTTCCTTTCAGGCAACTACTGGGAAGCTGAGAGCAACTCCCACTCTACTCTTTTCAGAAGGGCAGAGCATTTAGGAAAGTGTCAGTTACTCTCATCTCTTCCATACAGAAGTAGTGTAAAGTGAAAAGGAGTATGTGTCTCTGTGTTGGATGTCCATAAATGCTATTCTCCCATAATTTCATAGTCAATATCAGATTATTTTTTTCTCTAAAAGAATTGTATGGTTTGCCATTAACACAAGGTGAAGGAAGACACGAAGGAAAGTATTGTGATGAGCGTGATGTGCAGGTGCACAGACATTTAATGCTGTGTGTTGATTATTTTATTCTTACCAGTAGGAGTTGGTGTCCCTCCCGAAGACCTGCTTTCTCTGCAAGTGATTCTGTCTTGACAGAGCTAATAAAGCTCCCTTTATCGTTACCTCCAACAAGAGTGATTTCTGAATTGAGACTGTCTCCATTCAGTGTTATGCGCTGGATGGTATGGCAGGAGTTTCTGATGCGACCAACTGATGTGACAGAGGGACGAAAAGGTCTGTGTTTGTGAAAGGAAGTAAGAGTTACACTGTTATCTCATCTTTTAACCACCAATCCAGAGTTAAATGCATGCATGATAAATGAGAGACATATAAATAAGCTTTTAATGTTATCAAGTATTGGAATATAAGGGCTCTAAAAGAAATTCTTCTTATTACTGCCTAAGTTCTAGAGAACAGCAACTGCTTCAAGTACTCAGATGTATAATGGCAACCTCACCTAGGAACTTGGAGAAAGATAAGAAGAACACAGGGATAAATTTAAATTTCCAGAACATGTTGTCCACCTTGAAGTTTTTGAAATTTTAAGGTGATTTTCAATGTATTACAGGATATGAAAGTAGTTCAAAATAATGTTATACTGCTGTCAACATAAAGAAGTAAAGACTTAGCACAATACCATGAGATCTTTGTGTCAAGTGACAACTTGTGACATGGTATTCCTGTCAATATATATCTCCAGTAACTAATAGATCAATGGGGGTCTCTGTTTTTGACAGGTAAACTGGCATCTCAAATACCTTTCCAGAGAGAATTTTCTAAATATGGAGTTGACATGCTCAAGCTCATAGGCATCCAGGCCTTCTGACTGATGAGAAGAGGAGGAAGAGTGAACTGAAGGAGCTCCATGTGAGTGTCTGTCATGACTGTCATCTGAAAAGAGTAACAAAAATGAAAATGAGTCCAAGACAGAGTGACAAAGATGGAAGAGGTGAAAATGGAAGTTTGATCCTAGCCAAAACTGAATGAGGAAATTCTTGATAAGAGCCATGATTCAGCTCTATAGACCATGGCAAGGAATTCCAGTCTTTCTTACTAGACCTACCCACTCGCTCTTACAGATCCATTCAGTTTGGATGGGATCTCTGGAGACTGCCTAATCAACTCCCCTGCTCATAGAAAGGTTAAACAGAGGGGAATGCTCAGGACTTGGTCCAGCTGAGGTTTGTGTATCTCCCGCCACGGAGGCACCTCAATCTCTCCAGACAACCTCATTCCACTGCATGATTGATCTTGCAGTAAAAAAGTTTTTTTTTTTCTTTTTTTTTTTTTTTCTAATAAGTGTTAACACTTAAGTTTGTATCCCTTGCTTCTTGTCCTCTCACTGGGTAGTTATATACTTCTCAGTGCTGTCTTTATATTTGCCCCTCTCAGTCTGATGCTTTCCTTATTTTAAGGTTTGCTTTCTTTTTATGATGATCTGACTTGATTTTTTTTTTTTTTTCCAGACTGTGTCCCATCTTATCTGGTATATTGATAATTTGACAGTACCTGTAGCAGGTAAACTCATCACATCTCACAGTTAAACTATATGATATCCTCTTTCTTACCATCTAGCTCCAAAGCATCAAATCCAAAGCTGTCATTGTCTTCTTCAACCAGGCTGGAATTAAAAACAAAGGTAAGATAACAGAAGAGAGAGAAAAAGATGTTCACTTTCCCATTTTCAGCAGATTTCATTAAGTTCTGAAGGAGGAAACTTTTCAGTGACAAAGAAAAATGTTGGAGGTGTTAGATAAGGCAACAGCACAGCTTAAAAAAAAAAAAAAAAGGAATAATGACATGTTTAAGAGCAATTTAGCTGCTTGTTTTAAAGTACTTGAAGGACTTTATAACAGCTTAATGGTACCTCACATGGTTATTTAGATGCCTACCGTAACAGAATGGCAAGGTGTACCAAGTGTTTGCAAAGAAACTCATGCCACAGCTCTAGTCCCAGCCTAGCTCCCACTAACACTACTTAGATAAAGCCTTTGCTTTTGAGGGTGACTGGAATGGGCAGCCTTATAACTAAACAGAAAAAATGCACCAAAATTTTGCTCTTAAGGGGATATTGGTGATGTCCAGCCAAGTGATTTGTCTGCTTCACCAGAAAGACTTCATTAAAGTGTGTCCTTCGGTTGCAAAACTGTCTAAATAACAGCTTGTTGTTTTTCCCATTCAGAATGATTTGTAGGTCTCCTGTGGAGCTGATATTCTTCATAGTTGGCTTTAGGTAAAGGGTGAATTTCTTCAGTCAGTCTGGGGAGAATCAGCTATTTTTACACCATGCATAAGCAAGGAAATAATATACCATTTCTTACATATTGAACTATGATCTCACCTTTTTCACACAAATCAAGATCAGATGAACTGTGAAAACCACAACCTGGCATGCGAATAGCAATTATTTTGGATTATGTTAACAAACGAATTTAAAAAAAACCTTTGCAGGCTGATTATAAAGTTATAAACTACGGTGGAATTTTGGGCATACTCTCAAGATACTTGACTTTAGTGCTTACTAGCTCAAGAAAATAACGCCACACTCAGACCTTGCTAAGCCAGAGTACTGATATTTCTGATACAAACACCAATGCTGTTGACACCAACACCAAAACACTATTTCTAAGTATCACTTTGCTATAAAGCTTTCAGAGAAGGGGTCAATGCCATTCAGATGTCTGTGAGACAGACAAGATTAGGGATGAATGGCTGCAGCCCAAAAGCATTTAGGAAGTTACCCCCACTTCCTAACAGAAACTCTCCAGCTAGAGACACACAAAAGGACATTTAAGGCCCTTTTTACTCCCTCATTGTGCCACCAGGTTTTGGACATACTTTACCAGCTACCTACCTGCAATGAGGGGCATCTTCTTTGCAGCGTCGGACAATCGAGTCATTTCCTGGAGGCTCAGGAGTGGTAGACATGATACTGTCATTGCGATTTCTCAGGGTTTGCTTTTAAAAAACATCAGCAAAAGAAAGGATGTCTGTATTAAACATGGTATCATTTTTAATTTACAGAAGCATTAGTCTGTTAGCTTGCCAGTAGTATTCTGCACTGAGAAACATATCCAAAAGTACGAAAAAATGATTATAGACTCACATTCATATGTTCCAGCATTATAGCTATATGTTCAGATTGTATGATGGCAAAATACCTTTTTCTGTGAGTGGATTTACTGAAGAATTTTAACTTTATCCTTGATATGCAGAATAAATATTGCACAGCTGACATACAGGATGAAGAAGGTGAGAAGTAGAATGTAAACACATATATACATATATTTCTAGACATACACATAGTAGGAATGAGGAAGAAAAATACAGATCTCTATAGAGTCAATTATTAATCTAGTACACTGGTTTGGAGTCTCAACTTTAAATTGTACTGCAGGGATGATAGTGTAAGTCATCGAAGTATCCAACAGATATTCCAAAGAATATTCCTAAAACAGCTAAGCTTATTACGAGTGGCAGGGAGTTCTTTCCTGGCTATTCTTGGGTATAATTTTAATTTCCTGGGGGCAGCATTTTTCACGGTGTTCTAGAAAGATGTTTTGTTCTTTGTTATTAACACTCTGCAAGAGCACTCTCTCTGTCTGCTTGTCCTGCTGTGTCAGTGCTCACATATGTATAATGGAATATCTACCTTGAGAGATTATGGGGATACAGCAAGCAGGGAAGAAATGGTTTGGCTATGGCATGCAGAAACTTCCAGCTGTGATCTGCACCCCTTTTCTCACTCACTGTTACTTACGGACAGAAGAAGCATTAGAGAAATCAAAAAAAAAAAAAAAAAAAAAGTATAACCTGAAAATTTTCTTACATTACAAAGCAGCTTTCAAAGAGAATCTCATCTTCCTAACAGCAAATGTGAAACGGTATAAGGAGACAGTGAGAGGTCATAAATACCTCTAAAATAATTGTCAATAAACATAGAGCAGTTCTGTAATTTTGGAAAAGGCTAATCACATGGTTCTAACAAAATGCTGGTAAAAGGATTAAGAGAGCTTCTGACAAAGGTCTTGAATTTGATCACAGCTGGGATGCTAGTGAAGCGATAACACTGCGTTGCAGAAGCTCTCAGCCACGTTAGGAGAGAAGGTTGCAGACAGGCAAGGGGCATCAGAAGGCTCCTTACAATTTTGCTGACTTCACAGCTGCTGATGGAAACAGAATTAGAGGAACTAGTGTCTGTGCGGCCATTGCTGGCATCAGCCCCATCTTCATCCTGTGCTCTGACTGCTGCGCTTACAGATGACAGAGAAAAATACAGACAGCAAAGAAAATGATGTTAGATCACTTTCAATACAGAATCTTTCACAGATTTGCAACAACACCTAAGATTATCTTTCCATTTCAGTTTATCATGTTTGTCCTTCCTGTACTGGACAGAGGCTGCAGGAGGCACTCGGCAGCACTGGCACCCTTTCCTGCCCTGGGACAGAAATGCACACCACGCTGAACAGCCTCTTGCCAACCATTCCTTTCAATTCTTTCCTGCACTTTTTTGTTAGCTCTACAAATACTAAATACCAGATTAGAGAAGGATTGTTTTATTCCTTTGTGTTTTACCTTCATCATCTGGATCTGACAATCTGCATTAAGGCTGACTCACTGAATTAATTTTTTTTTTCTTTTTTTACAACCAAAAATTTACAGCTGGGACCAGGAAGTCTGAGATCCTTCAGCAGCCCCAGGTTAATGTCTCTGTGGATTTCCTCCCTTCTCCAGCACCTCTAATTCAAACTAACTTTGCCATCACCTAATACTAAACATACATACAATGTGTTACAGTAGGAAACCACGTTTACCTTGTTATTTTGTACAACAGCTACCATGCTGCAGCAGATAAAAATAAAGGAAGTGCCGCTTAAGATCTTTGCTTTGAGAACAGTGTTAGCTAAATAAGAGGAATTAGGAGTATACAGCAACTAATTTGGTAACTTGGCAGCTGGCTGATGGGTGGGTCAACCCTCCCCCACTCCAGCCTTTGCAATGCTTTAGATTTAAAAAATAATTTCTAAAAAGTCCTTCCTTTTTGCTGAAGGACAAGGAAACTCATTAGATGATCACTAGATTGGGGTCTATACAGCTCAAAGGATTTTTCCAACAGCCAAAAGAGAATAGTATCACTTTTAGTACAGGTATCACAAAACAGCCTTCACAATTTTTATAAGCTAAAAGGAAAATTAAGTAAACTGAAAATTTAGTTACTGAATGCAATATTGTGTGTTTGTAGAGGTATCTCTGGATGGAGAGGTTGATTGAGTAGAACACTTGACTACTTCAGATTATGACATTAGTCACTGTGAGATACACTCTCTGTTTTACTGGCTTGGACTTGGTTAAGAACATCCAGAATTGGAATGTTTGTTAAAATAACTTAAAGAGATGGAATGAATGAGACAAAGCAACAGAAAAGGAATAAGGACATAGGTGCTCTTTCTGACCTTGAAACTCTGATGTTGTTTTCATGCCGACAGGGGATTTAGCTCTTGGATTTATCTATAAGAAAGAGGACAAAAATCAAAACAAATGCAGTATATTTGCCACATACTGTAAAAAAGAGATTTTCACCCCCCTTTTCACTGTTGTGCTGCATATTTGTCCTCATTTAAACAACAGGACTTCAAACTTTGAAGATATTTAGGTATCTAAATGTCACTTCCATGAATGGGATTTATCTACCTAACTACTTTCAAAATCTGGCCTAAATGTATTGCAATTTCCAGAATCTGCTGAGGGAACAAAGTAAGAAAAAAAAAGCTAAGTGGGTGCCTTGGGACTGGTTTCAGGCAGCTGTTAATACAACAGGCATCCTTTTGGAGCATGAAATGTAAAAAATGCAGCTCTATTGCCATAAGTAATAATGACAGTAAAAGCTCAGAAAGGTTATGAAGGGCAGGGAGAATTCAAATGCAGATGAAAGGGAAGAGAAGCTCAAAACCCCAAATGTTAGACTGTATATTTTTTACAATTCATGAACATAGCATCAGATAATAGCAGTGTGAATGCGGCTAGTTGGTGAAATCATGGACCTAACTCATGCTACCCCTTACTTTTGAGTGAGAGGAAATTGCCGTAATTTAATTCTAAATTAGACAGTTAATTTGACTCTAGATTGTGTCCATTTCTTTGTATTATTTCTACCTATTGATGTGAGCTTTTCCACCAATGCTTCAATTTCCACCTTTAGTTCCTTGTGTGCTAGACTTCCGGCATTATGTCATTTTTTTTCACTACTGTTAAGGAGGCAACGAATCAATTTATTGACAGCGCTCCAAGAATGTGAATGAACAGCAGAAGCAAGGAGAATATGGAGAAAAGGGACAGAAAATGGTCAATGAAACCTGATTAAATCTGCTCCTCAAGACACAAATCACCACAGGGTAAAAACTGACAGTATTATACAAATCTGTTCCTATCTTTATAGCACAGTGCTCCAGAGGCATAACCACAACATGTATCATCTCTTTGTTCTAACAGTCCCTGCACTGTACCATTCCAGACTGATATTAAAACATACCTGGATTCCCTTTAGGTTCACTCTTCTCTTGAGTCGAGCTTGATCAGGCAAGAAGAATTTGTTGTCTTCTGGAGACTCTTCAGAAGTGGAGGAGTCATCTGCTTCCTGACCATTGGCTTTTGGGCTAGAAGTCCCAAAGGTCTGGGAGATAATGGTAATGGGTAGATTCCTTGGCAAACTCTAAAGATCAGAGGGAAACACTACTGAGAAGAGTTTGGTACAATTGCTCATGACTTCCCTTTAGAGTAATCTGATAGAATTTTCTGTGACTTGAGTGCTTCAGCTCACATAGAATGTGGTCCAGTCCCAAAAAAGTAACTCAGATTGACATCTGTGGGTATTTTTGTCTACTGGAACAAATTCCTCAAAAAGAATTCACAATTTCTACCCCAGTGCAGAAATTCATTCTTTCTACAATTTTTCCCATCCATTTTAAATCAAGATGTGAAATTCCAGCCTTTGAGAAGCTATGTGTGTGACGTGGATAACTTGAACCCCATTGCACTGAAAAAATTTTCAGAGCGTTGGCATTTAGTAGAAGTAGATTTTTTAGTTAATTAATGGAGGAAATAAATGGAGTCCTCTCTTCCTTCCATATTATATTGTTTTACAAGTGAAGTCTTAAATAAATAACTCATGTTTGTCTTTCTCAACCCTACCTGGTCATGAAAATTATTGTCCTTAGAGAGCCGTCGGAGTTTGCACTCTAGGTTAACAATGCAAGCTTCTTTCCGAACCACTTCAATTCGGAGTTCATCATTTCTCTCCTCCAGCTCTCGAATCTGCTTCCTGTATTTATCTTTTTCAATCAGACAATGTGAATACTGTGTCTGAGCCTCATCACGTGAGCGGAATGCCTGCAGTGGAGAGAAGAAACCTGTTTTGTATCTGGGCACCAGATACTTTCTCCCGGTGGTTTTGTTTGTAAGGCATTTGGAATGGGGACTTCAGAAATTGTAACCATCCACCAATTAACACAGCAGTGAAGACCAGGACGTGCCACAGTAGTACCATTTAAAAATATGATGATGAGGGTGGTTCATCTCCAGTTCTCTCTGGGTTGGTGGCAAAATACTCCAGAGTGCAAATTGTATGGACACTAATATGAAGCCTGCAGTAGTTGTTAAGATCTCAAGAGGATGCTACTCTGTGGTAACAACCCAATATCATCCTGCGTATAATTATTATAATGCAAATTCCAATGAGTAGAGTTTCTTGTAAATGTTTATGCTTTAATGGTATTTTGGGTCCAATTACCCACAGTCCCCCAAAGTGACACAGAAGAGATACAGGCTTTTGCTACTAATTTTCCCCACTTTAACTGTTAGATACCTGGTCTCGCTCCTTTTCCACCTCTTCTAGCTGTATCATCACAGTGTTCATACGGTGCTTGTACATCTCACAGTCTTTTCCTAGCGTTGAACACTTTAACTCCAAATCTTCTTTCTCTTCAAGATACTGGAAAATGGCAGACCATTAACTACTACTGCTCTAAAAGATCTTTTGGGTACTAGCCTGAAATATCCTGTTTCTTTCCATCCTTTCCTTTCTCACCTTATCTCTTAAGTCCTCCACATGACGAATCTCCTCTTGGAGATTAAAGATCTTGTTGACCAACTCATGACGATCTTCTAGTGCCTCCTTACGGTCATGTTCCAGAATATCCAAAATGGCTTTGTCCGAATCTGGTAAACTCCGCTTGTCAGCCTGATGAAAGACATTTTTATGAGACAGGCCAGGGAAAGAGAAAAGAATATTGTAGGGGAAAAAAGAAACAAAGATGGTAACAAACAAGAGGAATATAAAATGAACATGGTATTGCAATGGGAAAGCAGCAGAAGAGATGGACATTTGTTCATATTTTAAAATACTGTCAGAGAAGATGAATAAAGTCTGTCTTGCTGTCAGAATAGTCTGATGAAGGAACAGTTTTACTGTTTTATTGTACTGGCTATAATTTGATCCATTTTGGATGCAGTCACAATTCTTCACTCCAAGCCCTGCATTTAAAATTCTTCTCTATTAATCAGCTCTCACTGAACACAAAATTCACCCTTTGCCAAAGAGCAGGGCCTAAGAAAACATTCAGAGGAATTTTTAAAGCATGCATAGGCTTTAGAGGGCTATGCTTAGAGAATATTAAACATGCCCAAATTCGCTTGTACCACAGCTTCATTTTCTATGGTGTCCAGCAATATTTTTTCTTTCAGATTTAAAATTAACAAGATTACCAGAGCAGGTTCCAACAAATAAACTGTCATCCAAAATTAACAATGAATGCAAGATGAAAAAGGCACAAAATGCAAGCAAGTAACATGCATATTTATTTTTAAAATACCTAGACTAAGTTGGAGATTTCAGTGACATTTCGGTTACCTAATAAAGTAAATATTTCTAAAACAAACTACCTTTTGTTCATTTATATTTTCACTTAGGAGAATTACAACCCTATTTTTAGACATTTAGTGATAATTCATCTATTACTTTAGGTGCTACATGTATAAGACCATTTCAATCAATATGAGAGAGTCTACATGGACCAGAACTCCCAGAACCTTCTACACCACATGCTTTTTCAACCTTTGAATTGGATTTGTATTAAAACTAAGAACTGTTAGGCACTGCTAAAGGCTACAGCCATGTTCTGAAATGTTTTCTATTGATAATTTTTAAAGTGTTATTTTAAAAGGCCACTAGTCTTGCCCAGCAAAGCGCTGATCACTTTCACATATATCCTAATACTTGGCTATGCTTTTCGAAGTGTAATGCAGTGCTAAATTAGCTGCGTATCAACCTTGTTCCCAATTTTGTTTCCCAAAAAAGGGCTGGTTAAGCTCCTTGTGCAAGTTACAGCAGTTCTTTATGGGGCATTCTGGAAATCAGTGACCACCCAAGTTCAGAAACCTTTATTATGCTTTGCTTCATCAGGACTTTTTGGCACAAGTGGGGCAATAGCATAGAACAGGGTACACAGGGACAGTGTCAAAAATTTCTAGGCTGGCTAATAGGCCCAGCTTTGTACTGACCTACTGGTAAAAAGGACCACGGCAGGATTAAAACATGGAGTTGAATGCTCATTAATTAAGCAGCTGCACTCTGCACCTTGAAAGAGCCAATTTCTCAACAGCTTGACTTATCAGACGACAATATTTTTTGTAGCAGAGACCATGCCAACTTCTCCTGTTCATAGTTTCTAGTTTCCCCACTGTGGACTCAACCCCCTGTGCCTTACTAAAACTGTGTGGGAGCTGTCACCACCAGCTGCTTCTCTGTCTACACTCCCAGCCTCCTCCAGATATTTAGATACTGTGAAGCAGGCTGTGAAAAATGGAGTATGTGAGACAGTATGGGAGGTGAGTGTGGGGATGCCTGGAGGCAAGGAGCAGTCAAAGGCTGCTGATTCCATCATCTGGGTAAGCAGGGAGGGTAAGTTGAAGTGTGTAGCTTTCTTCAGTGTAGTACTCTGCATTTATACCTGAATGATGGACTGTAACTCCTGGATTTTAGTCTTCATCATCTCATTTTCCCGCTCCAGCTCCAGCACCTGTTCCTTTTTGGGTCGGTTTTCAATATCGTTTTTCAGTTTCAGTGACTGGTTCCTCTCCAGTTTACATTCTTCTTCCACCTTGTTCAAGCGATGTTTCAGCTGGTCAATCTAGAACAGCCAGGGAGCAGTGAAAAGGAGAAATAAGAAAGGAAAGAAATCATTTCTAGCTCTGGCAGTGACTGTTTTGGAAACACTCTCACTTTCAGGTGAAAACATACTGTCATAGGTGGAAAAAATAACTTAAACTGCGAATGCTAACAAGCAGCAGATAATTGTGTATATATGTGTGTGTGGTGAAAGTCCAGTATTGAACTTTTGAACTCTCAAGCAGAAGCCTGCTACTTGCTCGCTGTAACTGGTATGGACTGGTTGCAAATTTTGATAAATTTGGGACTAAAAAAGCATCACATCCTTGATCCTATAATAAATAGAGATTCAAGACAGAACTACTGCTTAGGAGGATGACCACACATTGTGCTTCTGCACATAAACTATTTGGATTGGGAATAAAGGGGGGCTTGGGATTCTGGATAGAATAGAGGGGTTCCCAAAAAGTAACTTGAGAAGGAATGGAGTGTGGAAAGAAGAAGGTGATGATCTTGGCTGGAGGAAAAACCTGGAAGTGGTGGAGTATCCTGGAGATCAGAGATGCATGGATATGAATGCCAGGGAAAACCTGAAAACCCAGCATCCTTGGCCAGTAACACCTGCGACTGGTGACTGCAAGCAGCAGAAACTGACACAAATTTCTGCCTGAGCTTCCTGCACCAGCAGCGATCTCCATGCAGAGTAGGAGCACTGAGCCTGATAAAAGGCAGCACCAAGGGAGGGGAACAAATGACTGTGTGAAAAAGCAAAGTGGCATAAAATGTCTAATCTCTTTGGTTCTAAATAAACCTCAGTATCCATATCCACTGTGGGTAGTTGTTTACTCTGTCTCACCTGTGACACACACACAAGAATAAATTTTAGTGCACTTGAAACAATTCTGTTTTCTAAATGGCCCCAAGATATTTCAATATTCTATGTGAGACTTTTTCAGTAAAACACTGTAATGCAAACCTGGATAACTGCCTTAATACATTATTGAGCGAAAAGCTAAAATTATTATTCTAGCAAACAATTATGTTTTTAAAATTTTGCTTTTATGTATGTTATTTTCTCCTAATCCATTATAAGTATGTAAATTACCTGCCATTAATACACATCACTGCAGTAGGCATTTCTGTACAGTGGTGCCCCTAATCATCTGGACAAGCAAAGCGAATGAGAGCTCTACATCTCTCTACTGTCAGGGAAGGTCTCTTTTTGCCACATGCCACCGGCATCCTCCATTACTATTCCTGATTAAAGGTACCCAGAGCATTTCTCTCACCTCTAGCTGGAGGTCTCGGCTTCTTATCACAGCCATGCTCTTCTCGTCACTCAGCTGGGCATATCTCATGGCCAGATTGTAGTTCTCATCCTTCACCTTGACCAGCTCATCATTGTAGTTGTTCCTTTCCTCCTTCATCTTATTGTATCTCTCCTGAAAGGTCAGCAGCTCTATCTTGTTCAGCTTTAGTTGTTTTCTCTCATCCTCCAACTGGCGAGATTTTGCCAAGAGTTCATAGCGCTGCACATCTTTTGCCTTTACTTGCTGCTGAAGCTTAATGATCTCATTCATTAGGAAATGGGTAAGGCCTTCATGTCCCTCCTCCACTGAAATGTGTGAACAGTTTATCAATTTTTTTTAAAGTAACTTAAGTAGGGTCAGCAAAACTGAATAAGAAATAAGTATCCCAAATTATATACAGAGATGTAGCCTATGTACAAATACATACACATTTATATATCTAACTGGGAACAGTACAAGTATTACACAGCGTACTATTACCAGAATCACAATATACATGCATACAGCTTTGCTTAGATAGAATATGAAGCCTTAAAATTTGTCTTGTTGCAGCTGAGCTGACATGCCTATGGAAATAGCACAAACATTGTAAAATGGATCTGTACAAATACAATTAATCTGAATCCTTCAGATTTTCTGCATGTGTCACTCATCCACGTAAATTAAGTCTGCTGTTCCAGTGCTTCTTCTCTTGAGACCTCTTGTAATGGCTGTCACTTCATTGGAAGCTCTACAGCCCCATTCATACAACTGGGATCTTCCTTTTCTTTGTACCTCAGCTGTTGCTCGTTCCTTGTGCATTGAAAAGGACTGAAAAACTGCACAATGCTACTAAAACACTAGCTTTTATTCGCACTTCTTGCCTAAAAGATCAAACCCAGTCTTCAAGATAGTCCTCATTTCAATAGGCTTTGGGACTGATTTTACTCACCAACAATAGTGGAAAATCTCCTTGTGGGTTCCTTCCCTGTCACCAGTTTGTAGAGCTCAGGGTAGTAAAACTCCAGACTCTCCAAGAAAACCACATAGCCCCTTTGGCCCTTGGTGTGAAGAATGTCCAGTAGCCGCCCTGAGAACAACCCACAGGGAACAGACTGAGAGGTGACTTAACAGCACTATGAGTAGCATAAGCAAGCGGCGTATCCCTGAAGTCAAATCTCTTTAAGGTTTGTCTCTGACACAGCAATGCACTGTGGAAAATCTGGCTGATTAATTGAGTTCAGCTGAACTCATGAAGTAATGCCACACATTCTTTATGTTTGTGCTGATCGTTATTCTGAAGGTGTGCAAGCAAATTTGTCGCTGGAACAGGAATTTCAAAAGATGCCTTATTCAGTGCAGCTTTTACCAGGCAGTACTGAAATGCTAGGATGGTAGACCCTTCGGTGACAAATCACGAAGCACCACAAGACAGCTGAAAATCTACCCTTGGAATGACAAGGGCTGCTGCTTGTGTTAAATGAAATATTTGCCAAGGCTGTGATGGGAACATGTACCCCACAAGCTCTGGTCTGCACAACACTGGCAAGAGTCATTGTTATCAAAATAACAGCAGCAGATTCCCCCTCTTCACATTAAACCTCCCATAAATGGGATATATGGTTTCCATTTGACAATCTGTAACTTGCTACGGGCTCCCTCTAGACTTAGCAAAGTAATACCATTCAAACAGGGATACAGATGTAGCCATTCATAAAATAATTACCTGCTCGGTTAATTTTGGAGGGCAGCATAAGCGAGTTAAGCACCTCATCTTCATCTTGCTCATCGATTACTTTACACTGCCGCAGGTAGGGGGTCAGTTTGGCAGGATTGATGTACCGGCTCAGCATGTGCCGGTTGCATTCCACGTTCTCCCACAAAGCTTCCTCCTCATCTTTCAGTGTCTCCAGGCAGTCATCCATCTCCAGCTCTCCTCCTTAACAAGGGAAACAATTGGCAAATGAACATCAAACAGGACAGTTTCTATCCTGTTTTTGTTTTGGTTTGTTTTGGTTTTGTGCTTCCATGTCATATAGAATGAGCTTAAAATCACTTCTGACTAATGCTGAGTCTGCCCTATATTGAAACTGTTTGAACTGAAGTGCAGCCTGTCCACAGCTCATCTGGAAAGTGACAGTTCAGACAAGAGCTATCTTGAGTCTATGAACTATTGTGTATTGCTCTCTGGTGATGAATCTGTAGCTCAGCTAACTCCATGAAGGTCTCCTGAAGTCAGAGAATCCCTCTTCATAATAGAAGCAATAGTAAAGGACGTGGTGCGATGCAAGAAAGGGTATGAACATACAAAGCTCAGAACAAAGACAAATACTCACTGCAGGAAGCTACGGCTTTCATTCTCATCTCCCCTGCTCCTCTCAGCTGTACTGATTTGAACATGCAACTTCCCTGCATATCTGTGACAAGCCAAATGATGAAAATAACTATACCTAAAGAAGAGTTAACTCATAGGCAAGTAGTTATGCATGCCTGCCTCCCGGAGCTGTGTGTGTACTGATGGACATGTGGACACGAATGCCAGTACCCGTGAGTTCAGACCTTGCCTCTCTCTGCATGAGTGGATAGGTATGAGCATTGTATCACTGAAGCCTGAAAACGTTCTTGGCTCATGCAAAAGCTATCACATGATCTTTGAGTGCTTGCTAAGCAATTTCCTGCCAACTCCTAATTTGTAACCATCTCATTAGAGAAGGTTACAAGGCGGGCAACAAGGTGAAAAAAAACTTGTAGTAAAGCTAAGTTAATAGTAAGGAAACTGTAAAAATCTTTCCCTCTTAAATTTGTGATAAATGTCAGATCTCAAAAAAGTCTCATTTTTACATTCTTGCTTTTTCAAGATCTTGCAATCCAGGTGGCACATGGAAGTTAAGCTTCTGTTTCAAGAGTTATTTTAGCCTATCAGAGACCATGGTATAAGAAGAATGTGCAGTTCTTAGGTCATAAGAGTTGAGATCAGTGCTTTATGAGGCTTTGGTGGTAATCAGTAACTAAAGCAAGGTGTTTTTCTTGGACCAGAAAAGCTCTCTGCATTGTGTTATAATTTCCTCAGCTTCCAACTTTAGGAACTGCAAAGCATGATACATTACACTGAACGTCACTGGGCAGAACCAGCTATTATTCTGTATAGCCAGAGGCGATTAACTCCTCATTTTGGAAACTAAAAATGCAAGTGCTAATCTTCTAGATAATGTGTTTGTCAGTGTTCTATCATAATAAAATGCAAAATAGTCCTACAAAAACGCATGTTCCTTGCCTTGTGCTTTCAAATGTCTTCCCAAATTGTCCAGAATTCTAGGCTGGGGTTCAATGTCTCTATGAGAAAAAATTGAATGAGTTCCTCATATCATGGACAGGTTATGGGAGAAGTGCCAGAAGCTTTGCTGTTCTCTCTTGTACTCCAGTAGCTCTTGCAGAATTTTTTTCTTTGTAATTTCATATCCCAGGAACCATTTTTTAGCATTAGCTCTGCTGATTGCATGTACATTTTACTACTCCACTGGCTGCTATTAAATGGGCCAGAAGAGACAGCCATCCTCAGAGGGCAGGGAAGACCACATTTGCTTGGTGGGATCTAGGATCATGGGGCCATGGCTGTCATTAGGAGAAAGTCTCTCTGAGACTATGAACTGCTTACAGGATGGAATAAATTTTTACTGTGTACCAGCATTTGCATGTGGTAAAATTGACACTGGAGCAATTAACAGTATAAAGGTAAAACAACAGATAAAGCTATATAAAGTAGGTAGCAGTGGGAGGAATTCTGATGGTGAAACATAGCTTCATCTGAAATATTCATACATTCTCATGAACCTTACTGTCCACCAGTTGTTCTGGAAAAAAATGTATATTTAATTTCAAAGGTGAATTTAACAAACATTGTATAAAAAAAAAAAAAAAAAAAAAAAAAAAAAAAAAAAAGCTGAATTATGTGGAGAAGGCAATAAAGCAGAAGGTCACAGTATTTTAGTCATCTAGCCACAGCTACTGCATCTAAAAAAAAGGTATGTTGCAGGCCCTTTGCTTTTTCAAAGCATTCCAGTAAGCTCACAGATGGACCTCAGAAGCACTTGCCTGAATTTTATAAAATGCAAAATATCTTGCAGTCTGCTGCACTGAACCAGAACTTATTACACTCTCTGTCAGCACTTCCCTTAGGACATTAGTAAGGGATTTCTTCATTAAATGATTCAAAGAAAAGTTCACTCATCAGCATAATTCTCAACATGAATACATTTTTTACATTACATTAAAAATACCTTTAACAAATAGTCCTTCATGTACGGGCATAACATATCTATACTGTTATTTTGAGGATATAACATTTAATGGGAAAGTAATAAATATATTGTACGAGTGGTTAAGAATTTTAAAAGCGCATTTCTGGTAGCAGACTTATTAAGCACAGCCTATTGTCAGGATCAAGCCCTTAGAAACAATGTTCAGTGGAGTAGTCTGTCATTGCCATGTAGCAATGTGAGAATCATCCTTTTGCTTTCTTCTTCACATTTTCAAGATGGAAATACCCTACCAGAAGCACAGCTAAGCTCTCTCCTAGTTGTCCGTGCTGTTACTCACCCCCTTTGAGGGATTACTACTGCATAATGGGTAGCACTCTTCTCCTTCCCAG
This sequence comes from Aythya marila, assembly GCF_965140915.1. NCBI lineage: Eukaryota > Metazoa > Chordata > Aves > Anseriformes > Anatidae > Aythya > Aythya marila. Next base: position 13,207,218 of record NC_139056.1, read on the forward strand.
AGCTTGGGTATTGCCTGTTGTGTTTCCTTGGCTAGACTGGTCTATGAGTATATAAACTTCACGTAACTCCACTGTGTTTTGCAGCTTTTCCAGAGACAATGGAAACCAATAGCTGATACTAATAGAGCAGCCTTCATAGTAACCACTTAATATTTAGATTTAGCACATAACATAATATTGAATAAGAAATAAAACGCTTATGATTAGATGAAATTTTATTATGCTGGTACAAAACCAGATGTGACAACTGAAACTCAGAGGGAAGCTAATAAAGGTATTGCATTAGTGGCTTTAATTGTAAAAGGAGATTTTCAGCAGCACATGTATATTGCAGTCTTTTAAAGGATCTTATTCCCTGCTTCCTTCCTGTAATGACATTGCACAGAAGTTGTTTTTACTTATCAAATTAAAAATGACAGACTTAAAAAGTTTTCAACTGTGTAATCATTTCATCTGACCTTCATTATCACTATCTAGTTAGTTTCTGACTCCAGCACCTCTCGAGTTGTAACCTAACACATTCAGAAGTTGTGATATGTCAGAAATACTACAATGTCCATTACAAATCACAGGTGTGAAATCACAGACTTGGACTGACTTCAACAAACAGTAGCCAAAAAGAAATAAGAATTGCCACAGCAGTTAAAAAATTGCTCTCCTGCTGCTCCTTTCAGTAGTTAGTATACAACGTAGCTTTTAACCGCAGGAGATCTTAATCCAGTAATAATCTCAGCTAGTCCCATCTATTTCAAAGGTCTCTATAGATGCAGACAAATAAAAGAGAGAATCCCTTTTTTACACTGAAAGAAACGCTCTACTCCCCTCATCTCCTTTGCTCTCTCGGGGAATATTCTTCTCTTGGCTGTTACACACAAATGAATCTTTCTATGTGTTTGCTATTTTTTTGTTATATTTTTCAACTGAACAAATCACCTTGCAGTTAAAGCTGTTCTCTGTTCTCACCCAGACTCCATGCTTTCATACGTCAGTGACACTCTCCACTGATCAAGGGAATAAAGCCTCTAGGCTTCAGAACCAGGGGTTCTATAAAGTGCTCTTCATCAAGGCACATCCTGAGGATCATTTTTGGGATTTAATTTCATGATGGTGCAAAAATTAACCCTTCAGCTCCTTAATTATTTGCATGCCCTTGCTGTGAATTCTTGACAGCCTGTCGATACTGAGAAACCACCATGTAGCAGACTGCAAATGAGGGCTTCAGCTAGCATTGCTGATTTCTTGATATGCCCTTCATGAAATACACACACACAAAAAGGGTATTGTACTCATGGTTAGGAGCAGGAGGAAGTTTGTTTTGGAAGGGTGAACTGTTCTTATGCTTGGGACTTCTGCATTTGTCACAGATGTTCACAGACTAACAGTATTTAAAAAGAAACCACCGTGCAAAACGTGCAAATTAAAACTTAATATGAACATAAGTTTGTTCGTGTTAAATACTAAATATGTGCATATAAAAAAGAAAAGGATCACATATGAATTAGCACACTAAAGCAAAATACAATGATGCAAAAAGCTTTTAAAAACTATGTATATTATCCCCAACATTTTGAGGCTATTTGTATTACAGCTTTTTCTGTGCATATCTCTAGACTTCATGGGGTGATGCCCTTTCTCCCTCAAGTTTGTGTAGCAACTCATATGATATAAGCATAACAACAAGGAAATTTTCTCAAAAGCTGCTTGTATGGATAGATGTTGATTTGTATATCAGAGAACCACAAAACCACAAAGGGATTTAGTGCTATTTTTAATTTTAGAGGAAAGCCACAGCTTAAAGTGTGATAGGGAAATTATATTCCTTTGCTTAGGGAGACAGGAGAGCTCTATTTACATCCTGGTTTTCTCAAATGCTCACTACCAGCAGTTTCCAATTATGCTAGCTGCAGTGCTGAATGTTCTACAGTACTGCAAACCATTTCTGAAAAGCTTAAACATTGATTAAAACAACAATTTGTTTACTTACACTTTCAAGTTGCTTTCCATACAGGTGCCTAAATCTGGACTGCAAATGAGAGGAGACAAAGCCTTAACCCGCCTTTGAGAACCAGCACTTTATATTCTTTCTACCTCAGTGTCCACACCTGAAACTGAGGCTGGTAGCAAGTATTTCTGTGACAAGGTAGGACTCATTCAGTAGTGACTGCAAAGCACTTGGAACCACTAAGATGGGAAGGCCATAGAAAAACGTTTATTATTAGCACAGTTTTATTACTTCAGGTTTTCTAAGCCTTAGAATACTTTCTGAAGCAAACAACACTTGAAAAATAGGGCTGTATTTCTGTTTCAGGTCACTGTGGCTGGACATGGAAAGAACCACTTTGTATATAGCAGAACTTCCTCTTTATATGAAAGATTCAGACAGCCCACAGACCACCATGAACCCAATAAAACATAAAAGAGAAATATAGACTAAGTATACCAAAGTAGAATTCCAAAGTAGAAGAAGAGCAGGAAGCTTTAAACACAAAGTAGGATTATTTTAGCACAAATATTTTCTGTCCATTGAGTCAATCTTCCTGTACATACAATATATAAAAAAAAAAAAAACAAAACCAAACCATTACTAGACATGCAAAGCTTCAGCAAGGTAAACCTGGATCTTCAGTGAAGCCAGATGATAGCCACAGTCATAAATATTACTTCCATTTTCTAAATAGGAGAGAGACAGAGATAACCCAAACAACCTGCCTAACTTGTTCAAGAGGCATATTCATATTGCATTTACAAACATAAGAGGGAAAGAAATTTCCCCTCATTTTCATAAGTATTATATCAAAAACAACCAAATGAGAGAAAAAGAAATGAAGAATTTTATCATGTTGCTCCTTCAGTATCTCTGCTCTATGAAAAAATGAAAGCAATAGAATAAATCAGAGATTTGTCTCTAATCACTATTCCTCCCCTAACACAAGAGGGCCAGAAGAATTAATGCTATAGGAATTCTCTTTAATTACCTCTTTCTTTGCCTTTAGTTACTCTACTAAGAATAGACCCACATAAAACTATCTCAGTGAAAAAGAAATGTGCACAGATAAAGCAAGGATCAATTATTAGTATTGTTAATACAGCAGAACCAATGGTTTGTTTATTATCACCTAAACCAGAAAACGTTGTATACAACACACATACTAGTTTTTTCAGAACTGCAGGATAATATAGCTTAATACTCTAATAGTCCTTGCACTGAATTCCACACTTACTACATGTAGCTTTAGCCTGCTTTTGAAATTGCACACAAAAGGCTATAAAGTACCTATCACTTCCTGAAGGAAAAAAACTGTTTGCATACTAAGAATGTTGTTTTGCCCAATGAAATATTGTTGTGAGTCTTTAATCACTCCAGCAGTATTTATTAGGATCCTGTAATCATTGGGGCTTCATAAAAAGCACAGATCTATGCTTTACCACCTTGCTCTCTGGCTGGTGAGAATATCTAAAGCCTATGTCCTCCTCAGGTCTGCCAGCTTAGAACTTCACAGCTCTTATCATGTTATCACACAGGAAGGAAATGACTAATTTTGTCTCAATAGCAAACCAACAGCAAGTTGTGCTACCCTGAACATGCACGATCCAATCAGATTTGGTTGTAGAACATATATTACCAATAATAAACATAGAAAATGGAAAAATCCTCCTCTACAAATAGCTTAAAGAAAAGTAGCAATGATGTTCTGACGACACTGTCATTTTTCTGTGTCACTATTTTCTACATACCATGAAAGATGTTACGTGCTAATTCTAGCACCCTCAGCAGCATACCTGCTAAGCACCACAGATAGAGGAATGAATTTATAAAAAGAGACAGAGGGTGGAGTCATCTCACCAACCTGGACAAGGCATCCAGTTTAACTTAGAAATCTAGTTTCTCTCTAATGAATGGAAAAGAAATCCGTCTATTTAGAACTTCATCTCATAGACTTCTACCTTAGAACTTTGGTCCTATCTGCATCTAATTGTTGATTAGATTTCCTTTGGGGTCAACAGAGTGATTTGCCTCTTTCAATGTCATTGTCTACACTGGTCTTGGTATTGGTCTACTATGATCTTCCATATTTTTAAATAATCTGATGCTCAGATTTCAGAAACTATTAACACTAGCATTATTAAGTGGTAATATTTGTGAAAGTAAATGAGAATTGAGAGAGATGAGCAATGAGAAATGGTGAAAAAAATCTGAGAAGAAAGAAAGACAAGATTTAGGGATGAAAAATAGTGAGGACATGGGAAAACGAGACAAAAAGGGAACAGGAAAAAAGAAAAAGAAAGATAAAAAGGAAATCAACAGAATGAAAGTGAGGAGCAGAAGTGAGATAGAGATGAGAACAGGAAAAGCCTTTTTAAAGGCCAAAGGAAAGAATGCGGGGTGTAAAGCAAATGAAGGGACAAATAAGGAAGATCCTGCCACAAACCCTGATACATCAGAAATTGATGCTAGTTCTGAGCATGCAAATCAAGATAATGGCACAATAATTTAAATAAATAATTTACCACAGGGATTTAGTGCATCTATTTAAAAGGATTTGAAAAGTAACAGTGGAGAGCTGAAAGCCTGACATTTAATAAATGCTTTAATCTACACATTCTCCATGCTGTTATGCATGATGATGAGGACAACAGAAATCACTGTGCTAACGTAGTACAAATATGTTTATATGTCTGGCCTTTCTTTCTTGAGTGCAGCATTAACTACTGACATGAGCATTTCCTCTCAACTAATGTCTGCTAAAAGCAAAGATCTCAAGAAGAAGCTGTCATCCTCAGGCTGCCAAGGGCTCATGAGAATGCTGGTCTAAGAAATGCTTCAGGATTAGTTATTAGGTCTCAGGTTAATTTTTTCTTTGAGATTAACTCACTCTGTTTTTACAATTGATAATGAGATTTTCACTAGCTTAGGAGGAGGAGACACAACGTGGGGCAGGGAGGTAGTAGAGTGTAATTAGGAGAGCTCCCGCCATCAGATCTGGAGTCTTGAATTCAAAACTCAAGTTAGCCCAACATGCAAATGGGGTTGATGATTGCAGGTAAGGTCCCAGCAAATGTGTGCTCCCTGTACAACAAACAGTACATTCCTTGGTTCAGAGAGTGGGTGTTCCTAGGTAATTTGCATGCACTGAACTACATAACAATCTGGTTAGGACAATGATTCATATCATTGATACATATATCTGAAACTCACACAACTCTATCACAGATAGCCTAGTTCTCATCAGTGTTATTAACACTTCACTTCTATTAATATAATGAGTCACACAAAACAGGAAAATAGAAGTGTTGCTGTGCCACCCAAAACCGCTACTCATTCTGTTTATTAAAAGATTGCACTTTCTACAAGCAGCTACATTACACAAGTTAAAACAATAACAAAAAACATTCAGAGAAGGACATTTTCCATGCAGTCAGATGATGATTGCATGTAGGTGGTACTCTCATCCCTAACCAGTCAAATGCTAATGCACAGCGGATCAGATGGGAGGACTGCACTCTAGTTTATCAGTCTCCAAATTCAGCAACAACTGCCAGTAAATGTGTAGGCCATTCTTACAACAGAAAAGGTTACGCTCCTGTCTTGAACACTGTCAGATAATCTCACCATAATTCACCATGGCCCAAGAAAGCTTGCAAAAAATACTTCATTCAGCAGGCTTTAAACAATGTTCTGAATGAACAGAAAAATACAACAGAATCCTACACTGGGAGTCCCACTGTTAAGTTGGTCTAGGCAAAATAAACAAAATTCAAAGAATGGACAAATAAAAAACTGTCATAAGCCTTTATAAGGATGGACCTTAACAAACACTACTACTCCAAACACATGAAAAATAACCCCTGTGCCAACTGCATACTGCATTATGACAGCAGCGCACATTTTGACTTACACGCAGGATGAGAGTATGAATCACTTCACTATCTCAATGCACTATGCAAAGGTATAATAGGTCTGTACCTAGCTCTGTGAAGACATGCAATCTTGTTTAGCTCTTAATTGCTTAATATCTATTCTTTTTGATCAAACACTGTCTGGTCTCCTTGAGGTGATGATGGCAATCATTCACATGCATTTTGTTCATTTTATGTAAACGAAGAACTTGATGTAGATAGAACACAGGCATATATAATTTAAGCCACTTTGTAACCTCTTTAACTATTACTTTAAAACACTTGCAATTTTTAAAGAACAGAGAACTCTCTCGCACATGCTAGTTTGCTGCTTGAGGAACACCATGCCCTACATAACAAGTACCTGTAGTTTTTGCACCTCAAAGCCCCCTGGAAAAAGCAAGCTTCCCTTCTAGTCACAGACTGCCACTGAAATACTTCTTGATGCTCTGTCACTTGCCATTGACCAAATCCTCTGTCCTATTAAGCATGGCTAAAGAACTTCTCAGCCAGCCCAGCACAAGACACACAAAAGAAAATTGGATGTCATTTGACAAGAAAGTATACAAAAGATACAAACAGCCCGGCCTAAGAACAGAACCTCACCAGGAATCAGAAGGAGCTCACTATTTTATAGCTGGAAATCAAAATTCCCCTTTCACGTGGAAATGGTTGTACTTCCTTTATGATCATATTTTTCCCAGTTCTGCTTCCTGGTCACCTCCTTTTCTTGCTCTGTGTCCTCTCCTTTCTTGTACTGGTGTAGCAGGACCGTGTCACGTAGCTCCGGAAACATACGCCCACCATCCTCTTTCTCAAACTCACTGTCTATATATAGCAGATAGAAAGGTGCTGGGGGCTGCCTGACTTCCCTTTTCTTCTGAACAGAGGTTGTGGGTGACTTTCAAATTTGTCAACATTGTAGAGGAAAGTCTTAGAGGAAGTGTTCTCAAAGCCACAGAGAGCTGTGAGCCCAGGATGGAGCAGGAGAGGCACTACCTCGTACAGACCCTTGTTTCCTGAAGATACTACAGCTGGGGGCAGCTAACAGCTCTGCATCATCAACAAAGCCTCACTGCAAGGCGTGCAGTTAAAAGCAGGAAAGCGACCTCTGGAAAATAGAGACAGTCCACTTTGCCTCCTGCAGGAGGGCTCCTTTAAGTCACATCTATAGCAATTTTGAGCAAAAATAATCTGATTCCGTGCTTAATAGGATTGTACTTTATTTCTATAAGTGGTAACCTCTCTGCGACCTTGTCTTGCTGTCTTGGGGAACAGAATACCAAATACTTAGCAATTCTGTAGTATTTTCTACTTCCAAAGCATTGCAAGGAGAAATTAAGTATCTTCTGTTGCTTTATCCAAAACTGAGACCATTGCTCTAACGATATAGAATAAAATGCTATAAAGCTTTGGTGTGGAAAGCTTATCCCAGAAGAATTAACTAACCATACGAAGACACTAAACTCTGTTCTCATCAGGAAACTCAGGGCAGTTCTGTTCATGGTCAACTTGTATTTTTGGAAAAGACTGAAGAAGCAAAGTACTAAAATAGCAAGATATCTGTCTCTCTCTTCACCTGAGTGTGGTTCTTCAGAATGAGTCAACATAAGAAGTATGAAGAAAAATCAGCATGAGGGACCATATTTTATTGAATTCTCTGCTGACTGTGGAAATAAATATTTGCGAAAATAGAAACTGTAAAGTGATGCAAGAATTACACTCCATCTGTGAGCATCCCAGTCTTTAAGCATGGGCAGCTGCTGTAAAGCAGCATTTACGAGCAATATTACAAAAGCAAGATTTGCAGGATTATATTCACCCGAATCCCGATCTTTATGAGATGCTTCACAATACAAAGGGTGGTAAGGCATCACAATCAACTAAAAGTCAGTGGGAGCATTTTTTTTTTTCCCCCATTCTCCTAATTTATGCCTCTAAGCATAACAATTCTTCACGTGCTATTTGCATTAACTGTACCTTGTAGCTTGAAGTATTGCAAGCTAACAACACTGCAGAAAAGCATTTGTTTTAAATGCAGTGTTTTGTGTGCATATGAAGTAAGGTTACATGCGACATGAGCACTAGTTAATGGCTCTGATTCCTGGGGGTTGATTTCCCCTATTTCTCATTCCCACTCAAGGGCACAACTTGTAATTAGGGTCAGATTTTCAAAGAGTGTAGATGGACTATAGGCATTAAAATAAATGGCCAGATCTTTGCAAGACTTGCCTCAGAGTGTGGGATAAGATAGTGTTATGAATCACAGAGCTGCTGAGTGCTAAGCACTTTTAAAAATCAGGGCTTTCTTACATGCTCAGATTGAAGCTGAGCTCTTTCAAAAATCTTTTGTCAACTGCAGCATTCTTTGACTGCTAAAGTATTTGAAAAATGGGCCTTTAAATCTTTGTGAAATGCTAATTTCTACATTAATAAGAAACCTCTCTATATAGCACCTATAAATCTGGCCAACAGCAGTATTTAGGTAGCTCTGATTCCCCACTATTGTACAAACCACCCAGGAGTACGTGCTCCATGGGGAAGAGGGCTGACACTGTGTTGTCAGTGCTTACTCATGCTAATTCTGATCCTTCTGAATCCATGAAATACATATTTTGCTAGTTAATAAATGGTGATAAATACTACTGATAGATCAATCTCTTTTCAACATATCTCCACCTACAATTGAGATTTTAAGAATTAGATTAAATTTGAAGCTTTGAACCCTCTGAGAAATGATAAAAGAAAAAAAGGTTCATTTCCACATGACTATGAAATTCTATGAATACATGACTACATGACTATGGATTTCTATGAATATTTCTTCTAGGAGAAAAAAAACGAAGTTATTTTTCTTATGCTCAAAAATTAATACAGTGTAGAAACAGTATGAGGTTTTAGATTAGATTCTCCTTCTATCATTATTTGCTCTATTTATCTTATTTTTTTTCCAAAGCCGGTAAGTTCAGCCTTGCAGACTCTATACTGCTGACTCAGCTGACTGAGCCAAAACTCATAAAAATCTATTTTAAAAAGGTCCAATGATTTTATTTTCTAATCATAAATATGAAATTTAATTAGCATCTCATTGCTAACGAAGTCACCGTGGAAGGCGATACTGAGGAATCAGGCACAGAGATGGAACCTCAAGCGTAAAGCAAAACAATTGTTATGCAGGAGCTAGTTTAACTCCTGCTTTCCTTCACAGAGGTTTCAGCTCTTTTAAGAACTGTGTACTCTGTTCACAGGTTTCCTTCTTTGATGGCAAGGCCTTTCTATCTTCTATGGCAGAAATTATTCTAGCACGATATAGCATAAAACAAAATAATAAAATAACATCATACAAGGTTCTATTGGGATTACAAACAGAAGCAAAGTAGAGCAACTTGGATCTGAATTCAAAATCCTGTTTTGTCATAAGATAAACAGGTCAATAAGTGTTTCAAATCCTATAAAAGCAATACACTCATCACCTGAGAGAAGAACTCATATTATTCTCCAGGGTACTGCAAACATCAGAAAGATTAAAGGATTTTTTTTAAAAAAAAAAGCCCATGGAGAATTTAAAAAGCCTCTTTAAAAATGAAACTTGTCCAGCCTTTTTATTATTAGCATTCCTAGAAGAAATGTCCTAGACACCAACCAGCACTGCTGCTGGCATTACTGGGTGAAATCCTGTCTATTGAGAGCTACTTCTGAAATCTTCTCTCTGCATTTTATGAGAGGACAAGAGCTCTTGATCTGTCTTTGTCCATCCTTGCCTGTATGACAGGGTTACCTGTGTGACATTTCCCTACCCAGCAACACAGATGGTTACTTGAGAGGAAGGAAAAAAGAGCCAGGGGTTCTTTTATTCCTGCTCCATGAGGTGCCTTGGTGAAGGAGCACAAAATGCAGAACATCACGGAAGAGAGAACTCGGTGAGAAGTGGGCAAGTACCGTGGGAGAGCTCTGAAAAGGCTGATGAACTACAGTAACCACAGAACTGTACTTTCTCCTTATACTCACACTGAAATTGTTCACAGCAAATGAGTGTGGGAGGTAGTGTTTGCAGGACCTGTCCTGAGAGAAAGTAATCATTAATGATTCCTGGTTGCTAGTAAAGCTTTTGAAGTAGCTCTGGGTGTTTGCATGCCCTTTGGTTGCTCTCAAGTGACAGCCTTCCCTAGGGTAAAAAGGGCTTTATTAGTGCTGGCCATGGCTGCTTCTGGGTGGACAACTCTTTTATTCTTCTGTGTTCCCTGATGTGACTTGAAAGCTGGAAACATCCAAGAACGTGGTTGCAGCATCCTAAAAACTTACTGTCTTGCAGTTTGACAAAACCTGCAGCTCTTTCTTGTTCTCAGTAATGGAAAGCAGAGGTTATACATCAGGCAGTATTCAATAGAGGAAGGCAAGAGCAGTTCAGGGGCAATGAAGGTTTCTCAGATACTCTGACTAATTTTCTCTTGAGAATCACATAACCCTTTAAAAGCACTGTTCAGCCTTTAGGGCAGCCCCCAGTGAGTACAGCAGTATTTTCATACCGGTTGTAAAGACTGGTGGACGGACTGGTTAGATGATACTCATATGTCTGCATTGCCAAAACCAAGTGCACTCCACTTCTGATGATCGGCTGCCCTGATATACCTCAAGTATCTCCCTCCATCTCTTATCAAAGTGTCTCCTTGCAGAAGCGACAGTCTATTTATATTCTGATGAAAAGCAGTAAAAAGCTGCCTTAAGAACTGTTTATTTTCTAGATCCTGTCTTCACCTTTTTCCTTGCATATTGCAGGAAAAATTATGGCTCTCAGAAAGTAAAAACACAGAGGAGAAGCATAGACCTTGTTATGACATCCTGACTGCTTCTCTCACATAGCATTAACCCTTTCTGTCCTAATAACCCTGCCTACTTGGAACTGAGGAAGCTGTTAGAAGGAAGACTGGTGTAACAGGAATAGTGAAAACAGAGCTACCAAGGACAGAAAGGACTTTTCTGAAAAGAATAAAATTCAGCAAAACTTTTAAATAAACACCTGGAAAGCTTTAATTATAGTGAGATGAAATCTGACTTCAGAAAGTAAAAAGCTACAAAGAATATCTGTTAAAAGTAGAATTCTTCCTTTCGTTCTCACATAATTATTCACTTGGAATGGCCAACAACTACAACCCAAAAATGCTATCATCAGGGTTGACTTCATAAACACTGGGCATTTCCTAGCAATGGCAGTGATGAGGTGAGTGGTGGACGTGAGGTAAGCTGAGTGAGGACTCACTCAGAAAGTTGGTAACCTTTCTTGATGGGATCAGAACCTGGTATTTGCAGCCCCTGGTATCTCCACTGGGGTGCTGACATCAGCCTTAGTAAGTCACATTTATCTCAATTCAAATTTCTGGAATAACTCTTTACATTTCTTTCTAATATTTATTATATCATTCACCCTAGCAAGGTAAAAAAGAATTAGACTTTCTCACTTCACAGTTTGAGGATCTGAGTTGGATAATTCTAGTAAAACATGTTTTAAAGCATAAAGGAAGTTTAAAATAACCATATTCTCCTCTCAGATTTTTATATGCAAACTTTTAGCTCTCAGCCAAAAATGTTACCATACGTTTTCAGGTCAGAAATGGTCCAGCTGATTGCTCATAACCCATATCCAGACAGAAGACTAACTCAATTCACTATGATTTTCTCTAGGTTGGTAGTGTGGGCTGCAGGCAGCTGCATGTGTCCTCTTGGGCTTGTGTCAGGCCAAACCCAGGGAAGAACAAATTTCTGGTTTGAGACTACTGAGTTCACTGCCTCCACGTGAGGGCAGGAGGAAGGTGGGAAGAAACCACTTCTAGACACGCAGAACGTAACACAGAATGCCAGGATGTGGCATTGCGCAGCCCACAGGGTCTGATGATCTCGTGTGGCTTTTTATACATGTTAAATGCAGGACCACAGAGAACCAATATTAGACCATGTTTGAAACACAGCACAACCACCTCCCCCCACTACAGTTGTATGCATTAAGTATTCTCCATGAGAGCGAAAGAAAACAATGCACAAGAATCCCCCAGATGAAAATACAACTTCCACGGTGAGGTACAGAAGACTTATTAAAGCACCACAGCCCGTCTATGCCTTCCCTCTGATTTTTGATTTTTTCATTTGCTATGCTTTATGTATTGCTTCATTTCCTTCAGGATCAGTAGCAAACCAGAGGTGACAGATATCCTCAGCTCTGAAGTGTGCTGTGCAGGGAGAAGTTTGTTAGCTGTTTTCACTCACCTGATGAAACTACCGTATATGGATGATAACAAGAATCAGAGAGGAAGAGGAAAGGAGATGTAAAACAACATAAGTGAGGGAAGTCAGACAAAAGCATCAGACTGAAGGTAGAGAGGACTTGGGATGTCCAGTGAGGACCAAGATAACAGCAACTAACCACCCTCCACTTTTTTGCATGTTCTTCCTTCAAAGTTTTGAATGTTCAAAGGACCTTTACTATACTTATCCCTTTATACAGAGACTGCACTTAAATATGGGATGATCACATTAGCTGTTTAATGGGTTTGCATCCAATATTTCTAATACTATCCTGCTCAAATAGTTTGGGATTTATGCGCAATTATCTTATAATGATGCAATTGCAATGAGTTTGCATTTTTCCACATTGTAGAAGTTCTAAAAGGTATCAGAGCTTGTCATTAAACTCTCAGCCTTCAAAAAGTGGCATTCAAATCCTGACCATTTCTGCCTTACACCTAGCATTTTCCAATTGTTTTCTGTAGGTGAAAAAGTTCATTCCTTCCTGATACTGTATTCTCATACAGCTTCTAAACTAACTATTGAGCCAGACACTACTCTCCCAGGTGTGCAACCCCAGTTGTTCAGTGATTCAGTGAAGGTGTTACTGTCAATAGCACTTACTCCAGCAAAGCTGACTGATATTGCTCTCACTATGGATACGGGCAAGTCACAAAAACATCATTCTGTTTTGTAACACTCCATAAGAAAATGCCCAAGTATCATTTTTCCTTCAAACCATTGAATTTCAGATTAAAAAGAAACTGACTCAGTGTTTCCAGCCTTACAGGAAATGTAATACTCCTTCACTTTTTTTTTTTTTTTTTTTTCTAAAAAATAAAGCAGAAGAAAAACACACTCCTTTCTGACCTAAGACAGAAGTTTAGGTATATATTTTTTTTCATACTGCATTCATAGCTTTCACGGCTTAAATTGCAAAAATGAGTGAATAAAAGACAGAAGGAAATTAAACCTTCTACAATAAAACATGTTAGCCTTGGATCTTCCTGAAAAATACATAACTGAAAATACAGGTACTGGAAGGATGCAACATGTCAAAAATATTCTTAAACTAATCAATATTGAGACTTATTCTGTCCTGTTTTGGCAGGAACTGTGAAGGGAAACTACCAGAGCAGTAGCAGAGATGATCTTCCCTCCTCTTCCCACCCCCACCCCACCCCCCTGACCCGAGAAAATCAGCTCTGCAATAGTAAAGAAGACAAGAAAGTTTATGAATTTTTCTATTTTCCTTCAGTGCAAGGCATTAGTGAAATGAGTTTAATGATCTCACCAACTACTTCATTATAAACTATGAAAAATGTACAGAGTTGCAACTATCTTCACAAAAAGCCAAGAAATAGAGATGCAGGCAGTAGCTGCTGGATAGACCCCACACCTTGTTCTTGTAAAAGACTGTAGGCACCAGTCTTTTCATGGAGATGATCCATGCAAAACCGCCATGGCTTCATTCAACAGGCCAGTATGGTTAGTGAATTCTAAACATCCCTGGTAGTTTAACTGAGATGTTAAAAGCCAAAAGCCTCAAACTGATCTTATGTCATATTCTCAGTTGATGATTAAGAAGAAAAGACTCAATCACCATTTGCACTGCAGTTTGGAAATTAGGTGTATTTAGTGCGAGCTTTAGAAAAAGAATTGAAACAACTTTCAGGTGTTTTCCCAGTTCTCTCAGGATTCAGAATTCATAGAGGAAAACATCTGAAGGGAAAATCTTTTGCCTTTTAATGGTGTTTAAAACTTCAGAGGACTTGGTTTTGTGCTCAAATATATTAAATGTGTGTAACAACCTATTAAGCATGCTCACTGATTTCAAGTAGGTAGCTTAGAAATGTTTATACACATACAGAGCCATAAGAAATGAAGTGGAAACAACCTATTAACTGCTATTGACAACCATATATGTCCTGCTTGCATACAGTGTTGTCGGCATTCATATGGATAAAAAAAAAAAAAAAAAGGATCTCATTTTAGACAGAAAGCCTACATTAAAGTTTCAGTGCCTCAGTTACAACCTGCTGAAAATTTGCCAGCAGACATCCAGCACTGAGGGGGCTGGCGGGGATCCTTTCACTGGTTGCAATGAAGATGTATTCCTCCCCTGAACTACAATGAACAGGGCAGACTTATCAGGCTTGAGCAAACAACAAGTATCTTTGTGTAAGGCCAAACTGGCCTCAGGGACCAGAACAAAAATATCTGTTAATACCACACCAGTGCTACTTTATACAGACAGATTCACCAAGGCAACAATTACTAGCAATAATATCACATACACAGCTGTATATACATTTACCCTTTTGACGAAACCAGAATGTTACAGCATTTACTTTGACATTTCTGATAGATTTCCAGTGAGATTTGACAAATTCTTCTTTCCTGTTGAGTTGCTAAACAGATTCACTGAAGTAAACAGCATTAGAAAGTAAAGCTCCATCCAGCACTGAAGATCAAATAGGTTTTGTGGGACTAATGTAACAAGAATATTCTCTTCACTACACATTCACCAGTGATAGCAGACAATGTACAACACATGATCAGCTTCTGGTGCTGTTGGTAATACATTTCCATGAGCTGTGAAAAAAACCTTGTGTTTGCCTTTTGTATAAAAGAGCACAAAGGCCTTACCTACTGGTAAATTTTTAAACACCCCTCCTGTACATCAATGAGCATGTGAGAATTCATGATACTCACAAACTAGAGCCCAACTACTTGGCGGAAGAGTATGAAGGAAGAAAGGTGCCCAAAATAAAGTTCAGAGAAGACATTTATGTTTAAAGTCGGTGTGCAAACCTTCAGGCAGGGAGCAATCCACTGCTGCCCATGGCTGGGACACAGCATGTCTGGGTGTACGACAGATTGGCCGTTCTGTCAAATCGCACTTTAAACAGATTAGCACTGTATTCTCCTTTTGCCTGAGAGGAGCAAAAGTGAGAGGGTAATATAGGGAGAGAATACTGACTGAAGAAGTAGAGAGAAAGAGCCTTTTATTACTTGTTGGATGTGTGCCACAGAGACCAATTATATACTTTTGACATCAACCATTATAATTCCAGAGTCCTTGAACAAATCACAAGCAGAAAGGTTACCTTCCTGAAAACGTTCATTGCCATTAAATAACTGACCCTGACTAGAGGGTGAAGGCAGCACTTAAGTGAGAGTTTGGGGGAAGAGAGGAGATGGAGAATCTTATTATACATACACCTGAGAAAACCCCATCATTTGTTCTGAAAAGGGAATTGCAGATTCACTGCAGATACTCTGTTCTCAGCAAAGCGGACAGCGTTCTGAGAATGCAAATCCTACAGACAGCAGTGATAAACAGCCAAAGCAAAAATCATATCTCACTGATACCAGTGGCAAAACTCCACTAAACTTGGTGAGGGCTAGAGTTTTACCCTCCAGTTTGAAAGCCACAAGACCTGAACCCATATTCCTTACTCTTTTATGGTTTAGATCACTGTGGGGGTTACTTACAAAGAAAGCTAGGTCAAATTCCACCACCTGTTACACAACCTTAATGACCACATCTAAGTGAAACTTTTGTTTCTCATGAAACATGCACTTCAGTACCAAAGAGAATTGAGACACCTGATAAGTGGATAGCTGGTTCTCTTTCAATAATATAGACATAATATTGGGAGAAAGAAAGATCTTTATACGCTTCATCCTCTGTGAGTCATCATGCCACATAACTCATTAAAAAATTGACTAAGTGACAGTATAAAACTAAATCATTTGGTATACTACATTCAGATTTCTTTCGCATATCCCAGTAATTTGGGATGCATCCTTTTAGAGAAGGTTCAAGTTGCTTTTAATTTTAAGAGGTAAAACTGCATTCAAATGGTTCTCTTCTCACTCATGCTGAATTTTTACTTTACTCTTAGTTCATAGTTAAATATAAATGGAAGTAACTATTTGCGTAAGAATGAGGAGTCCAACATGTGATTCTGAATGTCTGTTCCAGAGGTGCCCCTCCCAATACAGCAATTTGCTGGGTGGGTGGAAAGATTCCACGCTCTTTCCAGCTGAAATTTCACTCCTGCCAGGTATATGACTAAAGAAACTAGAAAAAAATATTGAATTCTAGCTCCACATCCCCTTGTATCTGTCAACCCAATTTTGACAATGTCCATTTAAATTCAACCCACAGCAAACCACGATGATGAGGGACGATGGTGAGAGGGAAGGGATAAGGGGCAAAATGTTGTCTCAGCCAATTTATTTCTGGGAGATATCAAGGCGTCACAAGAAGAATTAGTACTGGGGGCATAGGATTCCAAAAACACAAAACACAAAATCATCATGCAGGTTTTGCAGAATGACTAAAAGGAACACCAGAACATTTCATGTCACAAGACAAGTTGTAACAGAGTAAGGACTCATATTAAAATTGTACGAATAAAACTAACATCTCTTATTTTATTGTTCTAGGCTTTTGGACTTTTCATCAGATCCAAAAGACAAAGATATTTTAATGTACCTGCTTCAGTATTCAGAAGAGAATGCTCACAGATCAAAGGCCACAGTTTGCTAGCTCTGAATCAAAAAGGATATATTATAATTGCAAACATAGTTTAAGCTTCTTTCACTCATAAGGAGATAGACAATTTGAGAGAGAAGGGTAGATTGTTAAGAGAATTCTCTCACATAATAATTCTCTTATTAATTCAGCTGAGTTTAATATGTGATCCTTATTCAGTCCCCAAAAGCCCAAACCAGAACATCCCTAGAAATAAATCTTCAGTCTCAATAGCCCTGCTTAAGAAGGTGAGGCTAAAAAGCTTCATCAAAAAAATTACTGCTTTGTCATATCTGGTTCAAAGCTTATAAACTTAAACACACAATAATAGCAGACACTACCCTTGGATGCAGTTTTAACCATATCTGATCCTGGCAACTTCTGGTATTTAAAAAATGAGCTGTCTCCAAATCCACGGGGCAAAGTTACTCCCACTACAGCATTACAGCAAGGAACCTCTCTCTACCCCTGAGATTTGAAATCCTGTGGGATTCAATGGGACATAAACTACCTTAGTGTCAGATCAGGAGTTCTGTATCTAAGAGCTTTACAAAGCTCTTGCTCTGCTCTAGCCTGCATATGCTGTAAAGGAAAGAGGAGCTGAGAAACTGCAAAAAGTCCTCCAGTTCCTCTACAAGTATGTGGGGAGATGCCAAGGCAGCAGAGTAAGACCATCTGCTTCAGTGGCTCCTCCCATCATAAATGTAATATCGAGATTAAAACAGATAGAAAAATCTAATGGAGGGTTGGGGTAAAAAGAGTGGGATGATATAAAGAGCAGGGATAGAAAAAACAACGTCAGGGAAGGCTGTATTTGTGAGTAGAAAGGAAGCTATGGTGTGTTATAGGCGTTAGAAAATTCTGTTGTGAGAGAGAAGGAAACAGAGACAGGATGACAGTGGTTATTTGTTGTGAATCTCTAAGTATGAATCTGAGAATTGGAGGGAAGCTACTTAAGAATAAAAGTCTGCTACTTTGGGATGCATCTCCAAAACTGCAAATATGCAAATCCTGAATATGTACGTGAGCAAAGGGGCAGATATAAAAGCAGCATATATGTACAAGGACAGTCCAGTGGAAAGGCAACACCATGGCGTGTGCAAAATCAACTTTGCAGGGCTGCAGTGTATGCTGTGTGCATGAGAAAGAGGATGGAGCAGGAAGGAGGAGTGCATGTGAGAAGCAACAGGAAAGGGGAACACAAGACAGAGAAGGAAATCACAGAGGGGAAGGAGAGAAAGACTGAAAACATGGGGGAGGATGTACAGTCTGTTGCACAGACAAGAAAAAGAAGGTGGAGGGAAGAGAAAGAAAGGAACAAGGGGAACATTTGTCACACACAAAAAATATGCTTGATGAAAAACAGGCATAAGAAGATGGTGAAAAAGATAGTAAGAGATCCACTAGTGTTGAGTAAATAAAGGAAGTGAGAAGAACTAATTAAAAAAAAAAAGATTTTATGATTTTACTAGTTAATAGAAAGCATAAATCCCCAATGAAAGGATTTTAAAAAAGAGCTAGGGTTCAACATACTACGAATAGAAGCAGAAATTCCCTGGAGACCAGTGCTGACAATCAGTCCTTTCATCTCCCCCCGCTAGGCCTCCATTTCAATCCTCCTTCCCAGCGCACACTTCTTGAAGAAGATGTTTTCACCTCCAGCTACCACCTGTTTACCTCGCAGAAACCTCAGCTCCGTGTACCCGCGCATGCAGAGTACAGTTAGACCTGCTGAGGGCAAGGAAGACACGAATGCAATCATTCTCAAAGAAACACACTCTTGAAAATGAACACAAAAAAGAGGTGAAAGGTGAAAGTGGAACTCGTAGTGATTAGAGTCAAACGCCATCCTAGCCAGCAGTGAGGTGGAGCTGATCTGACAGCTGCTTTCCTTACCTTGGGTGCTCATGAGTGACCAGGCTGTCTTGCTGCAGCTGCCGCAGGCTGAGAGTCCCTATGTTGCCTCCATGCAATTGCCACCGTCTCTCCAGGAGTCCTGGAGAGGTTATTTGCGCTCTGCAGCTGTTAAAAATAAAGGAAACACAAGGAGCAAAACACCCCCTGGCCCCAAATGTGCCAAAAGTTTATGGAGAATCAGGAATAAAGGAAGCAAGTGCACCAGTGTCAGAATGAGCAAAGAGCGACACAGAAAGTGAGAAAAAGTGTGTCAGAGGCTGGGAGGGGCGGAGGAGGAAAATGCAAAGATCTGACAGGAAACTAGACTATAAATCTGCTTAGGGTTTAAAAAAAACATATTTCTGCTCCCCAGTGATACAGCCTGTTTGCAAATGAGTCTGCACGCAGGTGACAGCAGAGCCCTGAAGTACCACTGTAAGCAAATACAGAGACACTTCTGCCCCTTCCCCAGGAAGAGCAGTGGGCAGAGCAGGCAGCAGCGCAATCACAAACAACTGGCTCAGATAGAAAAAGCAGATTGTCTTTGCTGCCTCACTTCTAGTTTCCTGGACTTTTAGGGCATGTTTCCCTGTGCAAAAGGGGACCTGCTGAATGCCAGCCTTACTGGTGCTGTGCCTCTCTGAGCACAAAGCAGCAGCCTTTGCTTCTCAGTACACACGCTGGCTAGAAAGCAGGCAAGAAAGAAAAAGAGAAAGGAAGGACTGAACAGAAGAGAGTTTCAAGAAAAACAGTTCCATGCAGAAGTTCAGTGGTTTCCCAAGGTTTCAAAGGGTTTTCAAGAAAACATCTATTTAATTAGCAGCTACTGTCACTAAAAGGGTAGTCAATGAAATTTCATGCAAGTATTAGAATATTGTAGAGTTGAATGGTACTTAAAAACAACATATTTTCCAAAGGAAGTCTCTGCTGACATAAATAAGCTGCAGGATCTTGAATGGCTTTAATGCTGGGCTCTGGGCTCAAGGCCACACACGGGCAAATTTAACAACTGTTGGGTCTCACTGAGGACATTTATGGGCTGGGAGGTTTCTTCTGCAGTCAAGCCAACAAGAACAAAGCAAACCAGTCCTGTTCTAGTCCTGGGGGACCAGGACACACCACCGCTGCAAGTAACCGTCCTTCAATGCTGCTATGTTCTTCAGGGATCCGTAGCCTGCCTCACTCGCATGATGTGCCTGCCACTCCTGCTGACCCTTGTTCTGCAATTGCCTATTCAACCTCCAGGGGTAAAACAGGACACAAATAATGCTCTACTCCCAGCCGTTACCTAGGCTTTGCCCTTTGCACTGGATGGATGCACTCATTGGAAGTCAGCAATAAGTGAAGACTCACTGGAGTCAGCAATAGGAAAGTAATGGAGTGAGAGACAGAGAAAGGAAAAGTAGTTGTTAGACTAAAGGAAAACAATAAATGGAAAGAAAGTGCAGTGGAAAAAAACTATCAAATGATATAACAGAGTCAAAGGATACAGCAGTGACAAAGAAAACAGAATGAAGGAAGTGAGATGATAAACTGAAAAGAAGAAATGTAAGGGAGACAATATATGGCTCAAAGTGTCATTACAGTAACACTCAAAAGTGTTCTTATCAAACTGAAAACCTCAGCCCTGTGAAAGCTGGGAGGGAGCAAAATATATTCTAGACAGCAAAATGCGTGGGGCAGCTCTGCTCTAATTCTGCCTTATCATCCTTCTGATTTCATGTGTTTGTAGCCAGACCAATAGGAGCCTAAGTTTAGCCATAAGGATGAAAGGGATTCTGGAAGAGATTCCAGTTCTCTAAATCAAGAACTCAAAGACTGAGGAAGGCAGGAATTTTTCTCTCCCACTGGGCAACAGTAGAACATGCTATCTCCCTTAATATATATATATATATTTTCCATTGAGGACTATACTGTAATGTGTTACTGATGTTCTTGGGCAAACTTTATAAAAATTCACCTTTAAATAAACAGCAAGCTGCATGTGACAAGGTGCAGGAAAGCTTCGTGCTTTGAGCAACCGAAATCTATCCATGTGACAACTGCATGGACAATGTTCTGCAGTTTTTGATGTGACCAGCACAACTAGGGGAAAGCCACTGATACTTTGGAGAAATACTATAAAATACTGCTATACGAATTGTGGCCTACCGTTATTCTATCAAAAGACAAGTAAGTTACTTCTGATCCAAGCTTTCGACTGCTTTCATAGAGGAAGCCGATTTGTGCATGCAACAGAGGAACCATTTTCAGCACAACCAGAGAAATTAACTCTGCTGACAAGCAGGCTTTGTGGCTTCACTTCAATTTAAAAAACACAGGTCTTCCACATTCAGTTCCTAACCTGAAAATAAAAACTTGACAGAATTCTTGTTAAAACTTACCAAGTCTTGTTACAGGTTTCTCCTCCTGTCCTTGATTTCTTCAGCAAATTGGGTATCAGACAGTAGACTACAAAAGTGCCCTCCTGAGTAAAGCAGTGTTAGATACCATTTGTTCCTGTTCCTGCTTCTGTTCTGCTTAATGTTGTAGACTACAAACAGCTTTCAAAAGGTACAGTAATTGTTTTAAAGATCCCACATTTCCCTGGGCCTAAAGTGAAGCCCTAGAGATGAAGCAATTACCCAGTAAAGCCTGAGCAGCTTAAAGGAGTCTATCACTGAAACCTGAAGAATGCAAAATTCTCCTAATCATAAAGACTTTACTGGTAAATTGAGATTAGTCAAGTAGGATCCAGTTATCAATCATAAAACTACCCATAACTGAGTATGAACCGTTTCTCATAAGAATTTCAAATCTTAATTCCAGTTTTCAGTTTTTAAAAAAATATTCTCTAACTATAAACATATTAAGGCTGAGGTTACAGTTCTTTGAAGCTAGTAGACTGAGGTGATGTATTTCACACAATGCAAGTGCAGAAAATAATTATATTCTGTTAGGCAACTAGAAAATTCAAGAAAATGCTGATGTTCCACCTAAGATACAGGTATATCTAATTCTGCATGATCTGAGCCTTAATGGTAAAACCTGATTAATGAGGATCTTAAGCTTTTTGATAATGCTGTACCTTCCCTTCCTCCAGGCTTTTACTTTAGTATCCTTGCATAAAACCAGCAACATTTCAAGGTTATCCTATGCCTTCTATTAGTGCCATCAAATAGTGAAGACGACTTGGCATCTGAGAGGTTTCTCTACATTGTTTTCTCTACATTGTTTTCTCTACAGCCTCCAAAGTATTTTGCCCATAGAAACTTTCACATGATAACACTGTTGTCAGAGCCTGTAGGGAAAGCTTCTCCTTCTGTCTGTGCCACAGGAATTGTGCAAAATGTGTTTATCCAGGGGAAGATTCTCTGCATGCAGCTTGACTTCCTACAGAATGCCTTTTTACTGAGTTGATTCATCAGCACTCGGGAGGGCAGGCCGTAACTCAGAAAGAAAGCTGCTGGATATCTTTAAGTAGTTGGAGAATGGAAAGCTAAAAATAAATAAATTTTCAAAAAATCAGCATTTGGAAGCAGAAAAATACTAAACTGTCCACCTCTTAATCTGCTGTTCTTCTTCTATTCCCTTCGTCTCCCAAGAGAGCCATCCCAGCCCATGAGGAGACTGCCCTTGACTCCTTATCAGCGTAATAGTCCTGAAAATCCCTGGGTACCAGAAGAGCATTTTACAAACTAGTGATCTGAGAATTAATATATTGCATTTCTCCTGCATGTCTTAGCTCAGTAGCACCGTATATATTGTTAACACAACCCCTCCAACTCTTTAGAGCAAAGAAACAGAAGTATTAAATATTTTCCACATTTTACATATTTTATATTATCAGCCTTGCTCAACTGTCCTTAGAGACTATCACTCTTACTTAGAGATGCTCATAATTTATCACTTCTCTCTGGAGATCTGACTTCCAGAACAGAAGTATTTCCCTATTCAATTCACCAGCCTGTGGATAAGCAGCTGTTAGTGTTCATCTGCCTTTTCTAGACATTAACATCAAAAATGCCCCTTGATCTTAAAAAGTGACACACTGCAGGGTTTCTTCAGCACCTTTGGGGTAATGTTTTAAATCCAGTAGGGAAATGCTCCCATCTATAGGTTTATGATACACATTTAAACAGTGTTTCAATTGCCTGAACTATGAAATAAGATGACAGCCAAACATATATCAGTGGGAAACAGACAGTATAAAATTCTCTCTTCATTTGACAGTGTTGGGGCTTACATATTTTTGCACAAAATGTTCTGTCTCTGTCGACTTTGACAATTTATCTGTCTGCGTAAGTCGTGAGCATATCCGCTCTCCTTTTTATGACAAAGTTAGGTTCAAATCTATTCCAGGAGTTGGGTTGACATCCCACAGCACAGCAGCCAGTGCCTTGCTGAAAGATCTGCCCTCTGCTGAAGCAAAGAAGTCAGACTTATTCTGCCACTTCTTGGGGCCAAATGGAGAAAAGGTCCAGGCTCTGTGACACTTCTTTCAGAAAAGGCAGAGTTAATTTTGTGATTCCTCCAACCATTTCCTCTTCATTACACATACATTATTCATCACAACTGGGTATGAGCCATAGCTCAGGTCCTTATGGTGTTCCTTATGCTCTTAATTATATATCCATAGTGCTTGAAATCCAAGAAACTTTAAATTTTCTAGACAAATACTTAAGTTTCACAGCAACCAATGAGTTAGACATTGATATCCATAATCAATAGATGATGAAACTAAATTTTGGGGAGATAAAAGAACATTTACTACCTCTTAAGAGTGATAAAAGAGCTTTTTTTACATAGTTTATTAAAAAAAAATCTCATGGACTATTTTATAAAACCTGGCAAAAGTTAGAAACTCAAGGCAAGCACTTATAAATTAACGTTTCCTATGAAGAGGAAAAGGAAGGCATCTACTCAATATTATTGAAAGAAACTGAACAGAGTTCAGATCATTCTCACTGGAAAATAGGCTGGAAAAATAATTTTAGTTCATCAAATTTTATTTAAAATATATTTTTAAATAATCACTTTCATACCTCATCTTTTGCTTAAAACACAAGGTCATCTTTCTCCACTTATAAAATAATAGCATTATCAATATGTATTATGAGGATTAGACTGTGAAGGACTTAACATATCTGGAATCTGAAGGATAATCTATCAAACCTGAAAGTTAGGAGAAGTAAGGAGAGGCAAGTTACTTATTCTTGCTTGTTTGTTTTAAATTAGAAGGTTTCTTGTCTTATTTATAGGTCAACATTTATTCTAATTAAAGAAGCATGCATATTTTTAACAGAGACAAATTGAAAACAACTACAGAGTTTTAATGGTTTTGCATTTTCTCCCTCTTTGCTCTTTATTCTGTACAGCTTCCATAAAAGGTCAGAAGGAAGAAAACTTCTGCTGAGTGCTGTGCTCAAAGTGACAATTTACCTCACAGAAATAATATTAGGATTAATTAATAACGTGATACAATGTCTAAAACAATAATTACATATTAATCCATATAGTTTGAGTGGTAACAACATTTTCCATAGTTTAACCGTCCAGTGCTTGCAGCACAGACCCGAAAGTTAAAGACTTCTTAGTTTTCATTACAGGTGTTATATAGACATCTTCTGTGGCTCCCATAATCTAAGTGTGCTTCAATTTCCTCAGATGTTAAGAGAACCATGAAAAGGCTTGAACTTGAAACTGTTATATAAATGAGACACGCCAAAACCAGAACTTGGAACGCCATGTGAGCATATGATAAGTAACTGTTATGAAAACAAGAATGACTATATTGAGTCTACCAAAGACTCACCTCTGCCAGAAAACAGAAACTGTAACTTCCCCAAAGTGGAAGTTGAACCCATCCTTAAGGAAACACACCTACTCTCCTGCAAAGAAACCACTGCAGGAACATGAGCTGGCTCACTATGGAGGAGACACAGAGATTATGAAACAGGAATTTGCCAAAAGCAGCTTGGGTTGGGTCAGTAGTTTGATAGAAAAGTTATCAGATACCAGAGGTCAGAATGAGATATTCTCATGTTATTTCTCCTTATTGTTTGTTTTAAAACAGATCAAGATGTAGTCAGCCACATATGCATGAGTATTCTGCCTAAACAGCAATAATGACTTGCAAAAGCAGAGGTTTCAGAGGGAGGCTGTAAAGACATAATGTGCTCCAAGCAAGAGATGCCTACTGAAAGAGGAGAAGGGTAGCTTTGGGGGAAAAAAAAAAAAAAAAAAAAGGTAGAAGCAGTAGGGAATGGAGAATACTTGTGCTTTTTAACACCTTGTTAGACTGAACTGCCCTTCACTGCTTGCAGCACTGCCCTGAGTTTATAAAAATCTTGGTGTTATATTTGATCAGTATGTCTGATCCCTCTATGACTTGTTACTTATGAAATGACTTTTTCATCATTGACTGTATTTGTTCTTCCAAACACTCATGTTCATTTCCCTTTTAACTGTGTAGCTCCCAAGTGAAGGAGGCTAAGCATGCTTGTAGAAGAGCTCTTAAACTGCGTATAAATAGTACTCATATATCACTGAAGTTTTTACATATGTGAGATTAAACATAGCCATAAAACTATATGACTGCTATTTATTGAACCATAAATGAATACCTGGTTTTGAATTTTTTATACTTCTCTTCGAAACAATGGTATAGATTTCTGAAAGCTATGCCTTCTCACTACACGACAACTCGGTGTTAGAATATTAAATACTTTTACATCTATATATAGGACTTCCATTTCACTCCATTCCAATACTCATAACCCACACAAATTACAGGCCATAAACTTTGTAATAAACAGTAATTCACTTGTCATTCATAGAGTTATTTCTGATTCATCTGATGTAATAGAATGCAGATATCACATATCAAAATAAGTAATGGAAATGAAACAGCTTTAAGCATATGTAGACTGAGTCCAGCTTTTTGTCTATAGATCCAAATTGTAGATCTTGTTAGATACGATTGTAATAATTTCTTAAATTTATTATATTAATAGCTAATGATCTTTAACAAAACTCAACTCTGATTTTGAGACATTATACTAATTACCTGATTCAATAATGAAAAACACAAAGACTGCTTTGCTTACTGACCCACATTCACTCAGAGAAGTATGCCTACACTCCTTTTTCCATGTAGAGGGAAATAGCACAGAGATGAACACATTCCTTTAATTTAAGAATTAAACCTGAAAAAATACATTTGTCTTAAATGTACAGCACTGCACTTCAAGAGTCTAAAAAGTTTTGGATAAAACAAAGAAACTGTAGTGTCTATTACTGAAAAGACATCAATTTATGCATTTATCCTCTTATAGCTCACTGAAATATAAAGAAGTGCTCAGAAACTTTTAGGTTTAAACTGCCAGTGAGTAAAAACAGTGTATTTTAGGAAAACAGTAAAAACAGTGTATTTAAAAAAAACCTGCAGTGACTCCAAAATTGGACTTTTGGTGAGAAGCAGCAGCAATGATCTTAAGAGTATTGACAGAAAGAGGGAGCTCCCATTTTACATTAAGCTTCAGGGAATTATATATTCCCCTTGCAACTGCTGCATCAAATTCTTATCCTTACATGATGAAACAAACTATACTGTATGTTATAACCATTGATCTATTGAGCTCTTTCTTTACTCCAGTATAATTGAGGAATTTAGCTGTTACTCACACTAATCCTGAGATTTATCCACTGTGAAATAGTTCTTTCTCAGAACATATCACTATCGTCTTTTACTAATTACATACCCATTGTTAGAGAGTTGCTTTTTTTCCCTTCTGAATAGAAGCCATACACATGTTATACTGCAGGTTATTGTATCATGAAAAACGAATGTGTGTGTGGGGAGAGTATATTTGCTATGCACTCTATTTAACAGATCACTAAAAGGTGATTCATGTTTTACTTAGCCTCATCCATTTAAATAAGGCCGAAAAACACCTTTGAGAAGAATGGTTAGCAATCCACTTCTAGGTGTGTTATCTTCCCAAGGAAAAAGCCAAGTGTTTGAACCATATTATGGTTTGGGTCTTGAGAGACCAAAAAATTCATGCTAGGTGGTCATGGAGGATGAGACCTAAGGTATTCTGAAAACTATTAGTCTTATACTAACATATTAGCGAATTGGGTTTCTAGCAAGTGTTCCGAAATCTGTGCCCTATTTTATTCTTACAGAGCCCAGCTCTGGTAACTGTTAGATGCAAGATGCTCTTAAGATGTAGGAAAAAAGACTTGAAACAGAATCTAATCTTTCTCTGGTTTTTAGTTTTAGAAATTGTATTTTTATATCAAAAGTGATTTCAGTAACAGTACATTCTTAATCACATATTATTACTAATACGGGAAAGAATTCAAAAGTATATTTCAAGGAAAAACAGGTGGTTGCTTGAGACAATTAAACTAAACTGGTTTTATGCATGTGATTAGGGATTTGAGTCCAGCAGAATACAAATGTCTGAGGGTGCATCTTAAGGAAGCACAATGTGACAGAAAAACAAGAAGTCCTCTCCTGGCTTTTTGACCATGTGCAGGCAAGATGAGTAGGAAGAGTGAAATGTGAAGGAAACAAAAAGGCTTGCTTTTCTAGCAGGCTGGAAACCATTACATTAATGCTATCTTTAGTTTTGCCTGCCAGAGATGCGAATGAGACAGATGGCAGAACTGTGACCAGCTTTTGAAACAAACAAACTACTACACAAACCCCGTACAGACATCAGCAGGATGCCCTCTCACGAGACCCCTAGAACAGTGTCTCAGTATATGGCTGCATCAGAGTTTAGCTCTGTCCAGCAAGCCATTTCTAATTGTCTCCTTCAATGTGTGACTGGACTTCTTCAACATTTGTAATTTAAAATCACTACTCACTGGAAGACTACTACACAGTTTTAAAAGTCGCATTTTTACTGTCAAGTGTGCTGTGGTACAATTAAAATTAACTTTTACAGAATTATAGAATCATAGAATCACAGAGTAACCTGAGTTGGAAGAGACCCACAAGGATCATTGAGTACAATTTTGATAAATAAGATCCTTCTAAAATAGTGAGCATACATAAAATATTCCATGCACAGAGAATTAACCAAAATGTGACAGTAACAAAGAGGAAAACCACAAATTTCTGGAATCTAATGTAGGATCTGAAAGAGGGTGAAGCTTTTCCACTGGGGTATAATCTCATTTATTCTTTAAAACAGAAAGTCAAGAAAATACTTCACATTTGAACAAAGTCTATGTATGTAAATACAAGCAAACTAGGTAATATCTTACAAAACAGGATTTGGAGCAAAAAGAGATATAATGAAGATAGGTACATAAATTAAGTTTCAGAAAATTTAAATCTTTGTGAAGACAAATGTAGAAGATATTAATGGCCAGCAAATGAAGATCTTCTGGCCAGAAGCTATAGCTCTCTATACTTCTGTATAGACAAGGAAGCAAAAAAAAAATAATAGTAATAAAGTAATGGAAAAGAAAAGATATTAAAATTGTCTTGTAACTATTTCATACAAAAGAATATTGTTCTGCTGAAACTACAGCAGTCACTGGACTAAGACCTGCATAAGAAATACTCTGGTATTTGAAGGCTTCATAGAGAAGAAAAAAGAGAAAATATGACCGCAAGGAAGAAGGGAAAGCTCTGAATACAGAATCTGTAGGAAGTCAAAAAATAATTCATGAATATTGCATTTGAGATGATGAAAGGGCAGAATGCAAAACCAAATCTTGGACACAAAGCATTGGTGTAAAGGACTGTTGAGCAGGCGTAAAAGAATCAGTAATGATGAAACTGAAAATATGTACACAATCAGGGAGATTTTGTACTGATTTCTTGAAACAGGCAAGGCATTAGCTTACATTTCTAATGAAAATGGTAGTGTTTTGCTTTCAGCAAAATTAAGAAATAGACATTTGCTATAAATAGTACTGTGCATTTTTACGAGTCCTTCATCTGAGGATCTCTATACCTAAGCGTCATACAACATAGGAAGTTGGAAGACAGGCAATGCCTAATTTCATAAGTGGATGAAGTGAGACACAGAAGTTAAGGGAACCAAATTCAGAAGGCCAGAAAAAAATAAAGTGTTTGAGTACTCTAGATTTTTTTTTTTTTTTGGTGAATTCTGAGCAATTTGCCCAACATGAACAGGAAACCATGAAAGCAATACAGGAATCATGAATTCTGATGCCTGGCTTCTGTTCAACGCATGAAATATACCAATCCTCATTTGCACAATATATCTTCAAGACAGATATCTTACAGATATTTTTAATGCCTTAATTTCCGTAACTAAAATAAACATTTACAGATCTCTATCTAAAAAAACCTATGTGGTAATAGCATTTAGTGGTGACACAGACAAAATTGAGGTAGAATTAGTGATCAGAATAGGTAGCAGCAAAGGGATGTCACAAGTAAGTTGAACTATCAGAGTCAAAAAATGTACCTGTATGAGATCTCTTGCCCTAGGGAAAAAATGATGAAATGGAGGAGATCTTTAGGGAATTATTTAGATTCATCAGGATATTTTCATTAAGTAAACTAAAAAATAAAAATATATTTTGTCTTAGATTCCCAGGGATATCCATTGGAGTGATGTAAGCTACACGGCACCATTGTCAAATTCAACAATACCTAAAGTATGGGCTATCTTTAGTGGCCAACCTTTAAACAATATGGGATAGCATTGTGGGTGTCCAATGTATTAGAAAGAAAACAAATATGATAGTAAGTACATAAAGGACTAGTAAAGTAAATAAAGTCAATAAAGATGAATTAGCAAGAAAGAAAAAGTGAAAAGAAAGATTACAATGATGATATAATGCTTCCAGCAGAGGCTTTCACTTTGCTGAGCCTAGTCAAAAGTGACAGACTTGGCTGGAAGCTAAAACTCAAGTGTTCCAAGGAATGGAGAAGGGGAGCTCACTTGTATTTTTTGCTGGGTTGAAAAGTGTCACTTTTCATTTTGCTTTTATAGTTGCTGGAGACCATTACTGCTCACCCCATATTGGCTTTCTCTGCCCTGGAGAAAGTAAATGACATCTGAGAATGCAGTAACTGTGTGGTTTATCGGCCCATTACATGGTATCCTACAAAACTACTGCAGGCTTATCTGTAACATTTTAGCTTTACATCAGCTGGATGAATCAGTGTACCAGGGACAGCTACTTTTGTTTGTATGAATTTCAACAATTTTACAATAGAGAAGCAGGGACACAATGTCTACTATTACAAGTCTAGAGGAAACTGTGATCATCACAGGAGACTTCACAGGAACCCTGCATCCTTGAAGAGAGGAGGGATGACAGGGAGAAGCATCAGGATGTATTGTGGAGCGAGTACATGGTATATACGCTAGACATATATTTTTCTGGGATGAGGCATACACATACTGCTTAACAGTTCAGAGTGTCTCTGTGTGCTGTGGGGGGTGAAGATAATGCAGTAAGGAAGGATTCTTTCTGGCATGACTCTGAGAGGAGAGAAAGGGGCACTACAAAGGCAAACTGCATCTTTTTGATTACAGAACTTAGATTAACCCACTGAGATTTTTGATGGAGAAGATGCCTTTGGGTATGTCATCCATTCTCTTTTTCTTTTTTTTTCTAATGAATACCCAACACTCCTTTGGAAGGGAGGAGGAAGCACCCAGCTATGCTGCTAGAACAGTCAGAAGCAAAGGGTAATTAATTCTGTCATGGTGCAAAAGAGAGCAAGGGAAAATAAGGATATGTATTGTCTGTAGTTCACTGACTGGATGATACCAGGGTTGTAAAGTCAAAGATTATAGGATCGATGCATGAACACAACCTGCTGCTCTGCAGCTGTCTATAGCTGAGGTAGCTGGCAATTGTCCCTGATAATAGCACACTACTATAATTGAGGAAAAACAGCCTAAAACAAGATACAGTATTCTATATCTTGATTCTGCAGACTCATGTTGGTTCTTAACCTTCCATACTGTAAGCAGTCCTATTGAAGTATGAGCGCATAAAATTAAGGTTATTAATAAGTCTCTGCAAGATCAGCATCAAGATTTGTATTTTAAATCCCATGCTACTCCATGAAGGTGGCTTCATGAAGAAGACATTGGAATAAAATAGCCTGCAACATATATTCCCAGAATCCTATGATCTTAGAGCATATACAAGCTGGTCTATTCATTAAAATTGCTGCTATTCCCCAGTCATCAGAGATTAACATGATTGCAGCTACAAAGGGCTGCAAATACTATTGAGAAGTAAAACGTTTACATACATATAAATCCAGACCAAATTTGATTGCCTTTGTGTTGCATCTCCATACTTATATTGATATATCTGACATCATAAAGTGGTAAAAAGAAGATGCTAATTCTCTGGGTTATTTCCAATGTTGAATATATCAATAGTGTGAAACAGCAAGATAAAAGCAGGAGAGAAAGAAGGAGCAAGAACATGCATTATAAATAGCTGTGCAGATCCAGCATTTCATTCAATCGAGGGGAAGATGTTTATTATCGATGCAACAACAGATGCAGAGAAAAGGTGAGGGTTTAGGTTTTTTGTTTGGTTGGTTTGTTTCATTTTTTTCTTTTTTTTTCTTTTTTTTTCCTCCCACAATAAAGGTAAAAATAGGTCCTTTCCGTGGTGCACTTATACAAGTGTTTTCACTGCCTCAAACAAACTATCAATCCCCTCCCCCCAATATCTTCCGTTACCTCCACATGGATGCAGAGCAGGTCATTTCATACATCAGCTTTTTATCCAGATAGTTAATGACTTCAAGGAAACAATAAGTGCTAAAAATAGAATAAAATCAGAAAATTTAAATGGAATGTTTTTAGAGTTAACAAACTCATAAGTTAGCACATTCAAAACTAAAAGTGAACTTTCAGGCTCTGGATAAATTGAAAGATGGATTATACTCTGTTCATTTCTTTCTTTCTCTCTTTTTATTTTTTTTCTTTCCCCCTTCTCTCCAACTACCCCACTCTTTCTCCTTGTTCTTCATGAAAGGAGGTGATTCCATCCCCTAATTCTCGTGAAAAATCATATGAAAGAGATTTGGGATTATTTAAGGTAACTTTGCCTCCCAAACTAGGCCCTTGGTTCCCATTGCTGACCTAAAAGAGCAAGCAATGACCTGAAAAGAGGAAATCAGAGGGTGTATACAGTTTGTAGTTTCAAAGTTCTTCCCATATATGCCCAGTCTCTTGTGCTGTGTGCTCTTTTTGTGTAGTCTTCCCCAGAACCAGCAGTAGAATTGCTTCATGTGTCTTGGTATTACTTGCTTCTTTCTGCCATCTGCATGTGTCACTGATTTATTCAGCCACTGAGTGTAACAGTGTTGGCTAGAAGGGCTAGCAGCAGCTCTCCTTTCCCAAACATAATACTTGCATAAATCCCCAGCACAAGGCCCTCAGCTCTTCCACTTGATGTGCCAGTTCTACCAACCAGCATGAATGGAACAAAAAGCCCAGATCGCAAAGCCTGTGACTGCAGCTGTTTCCATGCCACAAGCAAAATAAAGCAAATAGCACCTCTCTTGCCCTCTTCCCCCCAGCGTGGTCACTTCCCACTGTACCAAATGGGTGTGACAGATGTACTGTGGTCTGCTGTTTCAAAAACTTCATTACTTTTACAAAATATCTTGCAGCACACTTACCAATGCACTGTGAAGTACTATAAATAATTAAAACTAAACCATTCGTGTCAGAAATAAATGAACAAAGCCCATTTTGCAATGCAGCATCCCTGATTTATTTTTATAGCATTCGTTTAGAGCATTTGTTAATTCACAAAACCCAGCAGCCCACACAGAGTGGGTCTCCACAACATTAGTGAGGTTGTCTCTGCTCTTCAGGCTCATAAAAAAACAGATCTCTTTGGGTCAATAAAAGACCATACAGAATACACAAAATTAACAACCAACTGCTTCTTGGTTTCACATTCTGTGTTTTCCAAGTGTATACTATTTTGCATGCCTCTTTTTAAGAGCCTTTTATGCATTTTGCATTTGCATAGAGGTACAAAATATGCAGAATCACATTCTAACCAGAAATAATTTTAAATACAGATATGGCTAATATCTACACCTTGAGAGACTGATATTATCCTAGCTGCTCTCTGACTTTCAGTATGCTTGTTTTGAGCATCATAAATAACACTGCTTCTTTTTAAAGGTTCAGTTTCACTGGGTGATGATTTCTTTTGGGGGTATAGGTTATGATAGTAGTGATCAGACATTCTTCCATTATTGCTGTTGCTATTGTCATTATCTGTGTCACTGTTATATTTCACAAGACAGCTGGTATCAAACATAGGAGAGGATAAATAAGCATATTGTCTCAGAACTACTGTTTGTAATATAAAGTCATACTGTCAAAAAACTACTGCTTTCTTACTCCATCACATTTTTAAAAAACATATCCTGTGTTGAAGCACATGCAAACCTATAGCCAAATTCTTATATTGAACAGCAAAACAGTTCCTCAAAATTAATGAAATCATAATGAGGTTAAAAACAATGATTGAAACTGTTTTAGAATGAATATACAGGCACCCATGGCAAAATAAAATCCTGGAATAACCTTGGACCATTCCAATATCATTCATTTCATTTCAAAGCCAGGTTTGTCTTTACAGCTCAGCCTCTGACAGCAATGACTCCTGTAACAGAAAGAGCCTATCAGTGTTTCTTTACTGGACAAATGCCCAAGAAATTTGGAAAGAACAAACATATGTGAGAATCATGAGAAAGCATAATGCTCATCTCTCTTAAGTGTCTTTTCTTCTTATTCCACCAAAAAAAATAAATTAAAAAAAAAAAATCAAACTCTCTGCGTGTACTTTTAATACTTCTGACTAAATTAATTCATACTATTCCAATATTAATTATCCTACAACACTTTTGCAGCTACTGCAGAGTTATATTTGGTAAAATTTCTTGGGTTTATTGATTGTGTGTCAATATTTTAATTGCAAACAGCTTCAGAGATGGAATATTTTAAATCTTTCCTAAGATTTCTATGAGCTTCTCTGGGCTATTTTTTCTTGGCATAAAAGAAGAAATATGTTCTCAGAAGTTAAAATGGATGTGAAAAGTAGTAAAGCTAAGGCTTAGCTTCTAATCTGTTGTACTCTGTTCTATACTACTCTAGCATTGTTCTGTTCAGTTCCTTTGCTTTTCACAACACTGAAAGTGTAGTGTTTTGTAAACTCAAATCAGACCACTTTTCTGCTAGTTTTGCTATTCATGAACCAGTGGTATACCCTTACCTATATTCTAAGTGCACTGTTGAAATTAATGGATTTATTCTTGCCACTTTATTGCAGCAAAAATAACAATTAAAATGAATGGAATGCAGAATTAGGCATCAGACCCTCTAATTCAGAAAACAACTTGCTGTCGTGCATGATGTTTCCCCGCACAAATTGCTCCTTGATACCTGGGCAAATTACCAGTTTTAAGTGCACTGCTCCCCAGAGTGGATATTTGCAAGCACAGACCTACAATCTGCAAAGTGAGCTCCATCTTGGATAAAAAGGACTTTGAGAAAAATGTATTCATTGCGGACATGAGTACAAATGCTCCACAACACGAGGGGCTTTTCTGCTACTCAATACAAGGAGAGCCAAAGCAATGAGTATTTAGTGAGTTAAGATGTATGGAGATGGGAGAAAGCAGATCATTTGCCTAATTCATGGTGAGATGGAATGTCTTTATAGTGTCCATTGTGAAAGCCTTTGTGGAAAAGAAGCTGAGCTCACTAGAATCCCTCGACAAGAAGTGCCTATGTCCCCACCTCTGCAGACAGGATTTGATACAGCTCTCTCAGATGCCAGAAATCCATTTCCCTTGTATGCCTTCACTCAACATGGAGTCTGGCTTCTCCCAGAAGGTACCACTCAAGGTCTGAACTTATGCACATAATTATTATTCTATTCTAATCATCTTTATGTATGGCCTGGGTCTATTTTATTTTTTCTAAGCCATTATTTAATACAATAGACAGTGAAGAAACGAAGAAACTAATACAATCCCTTCTGCTGTGTACTGCATGTTTATCTGGCTGAAAATGCAAAAATGTCAGAATGCATGAAGTATATCAGAAGCGTCATTGGGCCTTTTTGGTATGCAAAAGCACACTAAAGAAGTTTTTATTTTAAAAATACATTTACTCCAAACTATATTTCTCCTGCTACATCTTCAGCACTCAATAGCTATTTTTTTTTTTTTTTTAAATCCATACTGATTTTTAGATAGTTTTAAGTAATGCACACCTAACAATTAACAAGACTTGGATCTAGACTGATATACATATATGCACAACAGCTTTAAACTGAGGAAACCTATCATACTTGAGTTTGTAAACAAATATGAAAAGTTAAGGTGCCTTCCAGTTCTTATGAGGGAAACATCTCTTATTTGAGTCAACAAACGCTGCAGACCCTGAAATCTTACACTTCTCTAAGGACCCGTTTTCCCCACAGATGTTACTCTGTTTTAACTCTGAATGCCCCTTGTATTTGGTATCCCTTACTTTCTGCTTTGTACGTAATTTTCATCAGAGAGAAGCAGCAGCTCAAAGATCTACTGCAGTCACCTGAGCATCATAAATCTCCTATATAGACATAGGCTTTGTCAGAAACTGGAATCTAATTTTAGGCTTGGGGAGACATACACTACTGTGATAGTTAAATGACTACTGTGATAGTTAAATGACAACAATGTTTGAGCCAGTAACAAGGGAAGCAGAATACATGACTCTCCATCTTTAGCTAGAGAATCAGGTCTGCCAGCAAAGAGGCCAGGAGAGAGGCAATGCACGTGTTATACCAAGGCTTACACATCCACTCTAAACTCAGCTCCAGCAGTGTTTAGAGGCTGAAAGTGAGATCTCCATACCTAGGACCATGAGCAAGAGCAACAGGAGGTGAAGAGCTAGCTACCCAGCACCTGGCTGGGATGCACAAGATGCTGACCAATGAGTTACACTAAGACTTTTTAGTCTATTTATTCAAGAATGCCTTAGCTGCTAAAGCAACAGGCAGCTGTGTATTAACACAATCACCATAACAATGCTGACTTTTCATTATTGAAGAAACACTGTTTAAATCACTATTTTTCTATTAAAACATTTACAAAAATCCCCATTAAGTAATCTGCATTTCACAAATTATATTGACCTAGGTCTTCTAGTGCTACAAGCATAACTTGCTTTAGGGCAATGGACTCTTAACAATCATCAGTTTGCAGCAAATGAACATTTATCTGATTTTTTATTTTATTGTATTGTATTTCTGTAATGGTGCTTGAAATTAACATTTTTACTCTGTTTTTTTTCACTCTTTTTTTGATCATTAATGTAGTAAATTATGCCAGCAAAATGAGTACAAAAGCTTCATCTGTGCCCTAAAAACCTATTAACATTTTAAGTGTCTGAATATAAATTGTGTAGCATTTTGAGGCTGACTATCTTATGTCTAAGGTCAAACTGGGGCCTGTTGACCTAAACCAAACTGACTTTCCGACTCAAATATTCACAAGAAAAATCCTATCAAATTAAAATCCTAACGCAAAAGAGGAAAAAAGAGCCTAGACACATAATTACATAATCAAAGCTAAAATAATCTATAGCTAGTCCAAGTGTTTCAGTAATGTCCACAGGCTGTCTTGCTATGAAGCCCCTATAGCATTCTTCAGATGTAAAAAAACCTTTTAAGTTGAGGTATTCGGCAAACTGCTTGATATAATTTATCTTGCTCTAATTTATTAGAATCTGTGTCTGTATAACTGGTTCTTATTTTAACAAAGAGATTTTTAAACAAGAAAAACTAAAAGTATACTTAATTTATTTCACCCAGTAAAGAATCCTTGAGAAAAATCAATTTCCATTTACAAAAGGTATCCTGGCAGGTTGGAAGCCCCATTACTGCAGTATTATACCTCTTACATCCAGGTTTATGTGACATAGGGTATCATTTCTCCTCCATGATTCTATTACTTTTGGAAAACCATGTTAGAACGTCATTATAAATGTAACTTAAGCTGACAGAAGCTGTGAAAATCAAAGTTAATGCTGACCGCTGGCAGTTTTGCTTGTACACCTGATGATTGACACATACACGTTCATACCTCTGCCATCATATGACCAAGCAAACTATTATGTAGACTTCATCCTTGCAATTATCTAGTTACCAAAAACAATAACCAACCACTTACGATCTGCTAAGGTATCTTGTGATTCTACACTGCTGCTATTTTATTTAGCCAAAAATGCCCAGCAAAAAATCTTTTTTTCCCCCGGTATATAGTGAATTTCTTAACCAGATGATAGCATTTAAATGTCTGTAGTGGTTAACTTAATGCTGAGGCACTGACAGATTTAAAATATACTGCTTTGCAAAGTATGTACAAAACAACACTATGGTGTAGACTGAATGTAAGATAGTGTGGCTGGTTATCATTTATATGGAAAGAACTGCAAAACTCACACTGGTTTCCTCTACTAATACGTTGGACAATCACTTAGAAAACCATTCCTTGGATCCACACTTACCTAGATGCCAGGACTGACACACATCACGTTAATATGTTTGGGTAATTCTAGCCCACAGGTGGATGGGCAGTTCCGCCACAAGGTGATGCACTCAAAACCTACAAGGTTTCATCTCACCCTTCCCTATCTAAATTCCACTTCCAAGCACTTGCTTCAAGGGGGATGTTTATGTGGATTTTTGGTTTGTTTTTAGGTTGCAAGCATAAAACCATGAAAATCGTTCATAGCTACCACTGTTCTCAACTGCATGTCTGCATCTACAGACACCAAACGATTCAACTCTGGTAACATATTGTTTATATGACCCATTATTTCCAAAGGAATTTAATTCTGTTTCAGATTGGGCCTTAATTTCACTCAGAATTTCATACTAAATATAAAAAATGTGCAAGTGCATGTGTATGTGTACATACAATAACAGGCACTGAATTACGGAGCTTTAATTCCACTGGGGCTTCTAATGACACCATAAACTATGGGAGAGAAGCTCCAGTGGATTGTGTAATCAACAGAGCCCAAAGCACAAATTATAGCTCTGTAATTCAAGCCTGAAACCTGCTTTGTATCTCAGACAAAATATTCATGCAGGATCCAGGGTCCTTCTCTCTCCTACAAAGAGATTCCACCTCCTTGGTCCCTATCTCTTTGCCAACTCCTGTTGAAGCCAGTAACACCATAAAACATCCTTCAAAGAGTTTCGGGTGCCTCTTCCTACCTAATAATTCCTTGTTAAAAAAAAAAAAAAAAAAAAAAAAAAAAAAAAAAATAATAATAATAATAATAATAAAGTCATAGCAGCACCCTAATCTAATCCTTTGTTTTTATTAAAAAAATAAAATAAAATAAAATCAGAAAAACAACATCCAAGTTACTGTCCCACATTATTACCTCCACTGATTTTAGAGGTTATAGAGGTAACATTATTACCTCTATTCCAACTGAAGCCTAAGAAGGCTCCATGTGATTAAGAACTACAGTCTGGATACATGCTGGTGAGGACCAGAACCTTGTTCGCTGCCTCCAGCTGTGCCATTACCAGCTTCTTAATGCTACTAAAACTATTTACTCTTCTTCCTCAGTACCATGCCCCAGACATACACAAGTCTGTTGACCTTCATTGCTCCTTGCTTCTCTTCAAGTATTTCTGGAAACTTCCGATATTCTTGTATGTGACAATCAATGAGCACAATTTCAGGATGAATGTTGATTTAGGTGTATAATGGCATACACAGGAATTCTGAGGGCTTTTTTTCTGGAACTGTAATATGCACAACATTGCAGTGAACATTGCTCCATTCCACAAGCTAGCATAAGAAAAACAGAGCTGTAAAACTAATCACTTCAGAGGCCAAGAAAGACACAGCTGAGGTTGCCCTTGCATCCTTAATTTATTTGAATGTGTGTATTGTTCCTTGTACACAGGGATAGATGAAGGCAGAAAAGAAGAGAAAAACATCTCGTATCTAAGTACTTCTGAATTGCAAGAGGACTCAAAGGGTAAAGAACAGGAAGCCAGAAACTTGTGTTCCTTAAGAACACAAATCATGAGCAATGGCAGAAAGAATGAAGGTAAGATATTGCAAATGTGGGACTAAAGTTTTCTCTTAACTATATGGACTATACCACAGAAATGCTTGTGTTCAGTATAAACACTTTTCATTTGCAAAAGCAAAGTGATTGGAATTTGGAAAAAGAAATCACTGAGACAGAAACCATTCCAGTCCATGGATAATAATCTACCCATGTGACAGGAGGCATTCAATACTTGTAACCTCGACCTACGTCAGGTGACTGGGATCAGAAAATAGAGGGCAATTTGTTCCTAACACTCCTTAGTTGCACATTTTTTACAAGGTCTTAACCTTCAACAGTCCTGGGATTTGAAAGGATGAGGTATCTCATCCTTATACTATATCCCTACATCCTACATCAGACTAAGAGTAAATTCCAACAAGACATTAACTGTGTGTAAATCAATAAAAACCAACCAAACAAAAATAAGCCCCAGAGGCCAAGCATATAAGATCAGAATTTTTAAGCACTTGTCTGATTTATAGACCCTCTCTACAAATTCTAAACCCAAGCCTGTTATCAGCCCTCAAGCATTGCATCAGGAATGCCACACAGCCACTAGTCTTTATCCTTATCTTCAACACCATTTCACCTCTTCTACTTCAACACGCTACAGAAAAAGCAACAACTGTTCCACTATTGAATATCACCACAGGCATTTTTGCTCATTATTTGAGCATTATGTACGTAACTGCTGCACATACTTGTTCTTGCAAATACAGTTGTCATCTCCATGTATTATTTTTTAATAAGCTATAGTTAATAATTCCCC
This sequence comes from Aythya marila, assembly GCF_965140915.1. NCBI lineage: Eukaryota > Metazoa > Chordata > Aves > Anseriformes > Anatidae > Aythya > Aythya marila. The sequence goes on from NC_139056.1 coordinate 13,246,714, forward strand.
AAGATGCACAACAAATAAAATACAAAACATACAGAAACTGCACACTGTTTGTTTGCACATGTGTGTATAGACACAAGAACAAACCTCAAATAAGAAAGCAGTTTTACAAACTTGTCCTGTGAAGGACTTATTGTATTGTAACACAGGACAAGATGGCGCTGTACTATTACTAAGCAGACCTGCAGAATAGTTCAGTAATGCAGCAATACTATGTCCAGAACCAACACCACCAGAAGGTATTTTTGCAGCAAACTACTACAAGTTGAAATGAACACACAGAATATGAGTAGCAAAATGCTAACTTCTTCTAAAGATAGCGCAGGAGTACAGTTTTCCTCTAGAAATGTCTTTGAATAGTTTTGATAGGTCTGGCCTTCTTGTGAGCAATCAGAGCTCTGGAACAGTAATTTCATAACATCTGGGTGGTGATAGCATCTGTGGAACAATGCTACAGCATATGCCACAGAAATATATCACTGAAATAAAACCTACTTCTTTCCATGCTGAAAGAATAAACGTGACACACATACATTTTACATTCAGAAATGTGCATGTTCAAACCAGGCAGTTTTCAACTCAATTCTGAGGCAGAGCAGGAGCTGCCTGCACTGTTGCAGAGCTGCTGCAGTGTTCGTGCCGCAGTTCATCCGCGTGGCCCCCTGGTGCCTCAGCCCCAATCCTCTGCACACACATCGAACGCGAAGGGGATTTAACCTCTTCGAAAGAGCAGGCAAAATAAAGCCCTGCTCTCAATCCACTGATTGAAGAACACTCGCATCAGAAATAGAGTTGGTTCTGTCCATGTAACATCTTTCTCCACAATATCCACTAAAACAGCCACTGGCAGATCTCAAAGAAAAAAGGCTGTCACATTTCTTTTGGCACTGAAGTATCCTGATAGTGTCATAGAATTTTCAGGTGGTGATCAAAGTAATTAGCATAGTCTCAAGGAATGAAACTCATACAGCACAAGTCTTCTTCTCCCTAATATCTGTGTCTTTGAGATCTTATATTCAGAGAGAAATTAGATCCAATGCTCTCAGCCGTGCCATCCTGTAACACAACAGAAGACAAAACTTACTTTGTGATAATTCACTAGTAAGTAACTTCTCTGTGGCTAGGACATTCAGCATTTATTTTCTTTTTTAGCACAGGGGCTGCTGAGTCCGTATTAAATCAGGTCTCTTGCTGGTCACATATAAGGACAAAGGCCCAGAGGAAAAGTTTTGGAAGCAAAAGGTGCAGAAGTTTAAAGAGGCATTTAACTAAAATGCAAGGGGACTGGGGAGGTCAAGAGCTCATTACGTGAACTTCCCTCCTGCTGTCATCTCAGGTTGTGCAAATATTAGCTATGTAAACTGGAATAATGGCTCGATTGTCTGAAAGGATGACAAGTGACAGCTAAGAACTGGGTCATGATCAATCACTATTCGCATACCAATTAGTTAATATTCTCCCTCTTATACAAATACTGAAAAAAGTAACATTTTTCACTTTTAGAATAAAAAGCTTCAAATGTCTTTCACACAATGGCTTTTGTAGTATTTTTAGAAAATGTGTTGTCCTCAGGAGCTCTGCCTAAATACCTTAATCATGACATGAAACTTGTCTAAGCCCCAGCTTCATCAACTCTGCAAATGGATCTTAAGCAATACCACTCACCTTTGGTAAACCCATGTGCTTAATAATGTGTTTAATTCTAACTAGAGAGCACTCACTCCTCTTTCAGTCCCAAAGTATTTCCTCTTAACTCTTACATTTTTCAATATATTTTGGGACTGCCAGTTGTAACTTCTCTCCTTTTCAAGCAATATGCCCTTTGTCAATACACCAAAATCTGAACTTGTGGCACTCCTCTCGATTTCCTTCTCGGTCATCATTAAAACAGCGTTTGAATTCCATCCTGTTTCTGTGCATGGCAGATTTATGGTAGAAATTACAAGAATCATTCATCTTTCTCAAGTTTATAGTACACTTCACTGCTAGACCATTACCTTCTCTTAGAGAGATTACCTGTGGTAAGGAAATTGAAGAGTGGAGCGGCTAGATGGAAACTTTTATCATTTGGACACTGTTCTTGTCCTTATTGATCCTTTCCTTAGTTCAGTGTGTGCCCCCTTAGCTACAATAACACTACTTATTTCTAACGAGGGCAAAAGCATCAGAGAGACTATGAGACTAATGGTGAGTTAGGAAAACCACCGCCTTCTGAGTATATTTCTTTTCAGTATTTTAGTATTTCAAAGGAAGAGTCCTAAATGTATCTAGAGCTTTAAATTAATAGTTGTAAACTGAACACAAATTAAAAATATTCTCTTATCAATGAAAAGCAATGCGATGTTACTTGCATGCTTATTGTTTATTCACATTCCCCATCAGGGTATTCTCTGAAAACTGATTCTTATTTCCAAAAAGAATTTGAAATCATAATACAACTTTCATCCTGACTAATTTTGTACTACACCTTTATCAGGTAACTGCAACACCAAATCATTTCTCGTCATGCACAGACATCCACAAACCATGAAATTTTAAACATAAATAAATATTCTAGAGTCCACATAAGCAGAGCACCTAATTTTCACATCAGAATGCAGATAGGAGAGAATGTGTATGTGCAATCGTATCCAAAAGGAATTTCAGATGTAAAAACCTTAAATGAAAAGCTCTGGCCAAATGCAGGAATAACAGTAACTCAAGCTTCTCTCTCCAGAGGAAATGGGATCTCTGAGTCATAATAATGCACATATTAACAGTCTTATTATTATTTTTATACAGTAGCACTAGAGTCACATCTAGGTGTGACCCCATTGTCCTAGGTACTGTACAGCCACACAATACAAAATAACTAATAAATTATTATTTATTAATAATTTTGAATTCTCTGTCCAATAAAAATGGATGCACCAGTAGACATTCCTCAAATACAAACGCTTCCTTGATTGCTTTAGGAATCACTCACTGGCCAAGTCAGCTACATATTGGCTCCTTCAGGTGTTGTTTCTGCAGCAAATTTTGTAATTAATGAAAACTAGGAACAATTTCCAACTAGGGAAAAGTATCATAACCCAGAAAATACAAGAGACCATGAAAATGTCTTCCCATGTTTCTACTGTTCAGACTGGTGCCACATTGCTTTGAAAATCAAAAATATGGGACCTTGTGAAATGCCATGTGTCTGTCCTAGTGTTCAGAATGGTTCTCTACTAGTTTTCTCTCAGCTATCTGAGAGCTAGCAGGTAGAAACTGTCTCCTCGCACATTCTTCACCTGAGATGAATATGAAATAATGACACTAAATTTACCCATAATTATGACTTCATAAGCTGGCTGTATCCCATTAGAATACATGTGGAGGAATGGTTAAGTGAAGTAGGTCATGTGAATGTTGAGCAACTAGGAGGTCGCGAGCTAACAAAGTATCGAACGCAGCTCATATGAGTCTGAGAAAGTACGTAAAATCTGGGAGGTTTCAGGGAGGTTTCAGGGAGGTTTCAGGTACAAGGACATGATATTTGTTGGTGGTCTGGGAAAGTACTAACTGTGTTATTTCGGTTGATGGGAGTGAGAAACTAGCTGATAAAATAGAGAAATGCACTAACCAATCATGAGCTTAGCTTTTGCAATATGTATGAGCTAATTATATTGAATTAGATAAAAGACGACTGAGCTATCCAATAAATCGAAGTTCTCTGATCACTCATATTGAGCGTCTGTGTCTTCCTTCCGTCGACAACAAATGTCCTCGCAACAAATGGCGCCCGAACAGGGACAAATCTGAATGGGAACAGGGACCTTCTGAACGGGAACAGGAACTTCGCTGGAATTGTACCTGCGAGCCATGGTTGGACGGAATACGAGGACCGGTCCTGCAACGCAGCTCAGGAGGTGAAAAGGATTATAAATTGCTGAATCCCTGCATCCGAGGTCTGAAAGGTGAATGGACAAGAAACCTGGAATCCCCACACCCGCAGCTCGGAAAGGGAGTCCTCGCACCCGGGATGAGCCTATAGAGGGTCCCGCCGGAAAGCGTCGCCGAGGTCTTTGCAAAGGCTGCTACGGTACCGACGTATATAAAGGTATGGAGAGACAAGCGGCGTATGATTTGCTCAAATGCTTTTTAGAAAAGCGGAGCACGCAGCTTATAGACTGCAAAAAGAATTTACCAGGATTATTAGCATATGGGGTAGCTAAGGGTTGTTTTATCAATCCTGATACAGTTTTTGAACAAACAGAGTGGCGTAAATTTGGGGACAAATTGTTTGATGAAAATAAGGCTGCTAAAAAATTATTGAAGCCTTGGAGAGCAGTCACTAACGCCTTAGTTATACATCAGGCTGAGCAGAGAGTTGCTGCTACCGCTACAGAGCGACTGGGATTGCCGGGAAGTGCTGGAGCTGTGGATTGCCCACTGCCGCCTTCAGTGAGAACGGTAACGCTGCCTCAGGGGGCTACGGGGCAATGGGAGCCTCCCCCCCCTCAGTCACCGCCACGAGCAGCGCTGCACTCGGAGTTCCGCGGAATCGAACGGCAGCCGACCCTCACCGTGTGGCGAGTCGGCACAGAGCAGAGGGACGGACATCAGGACCCTGCAGCCTGTCTGACGTAACCATGGAAGCAGCGGCGGCTGTGCTGCTTCTCTCTGGCATTCTTTTTATAAGAGGTTTACCTTGCAATGAAAAAGGGATACTAACTGGAGTGTTAATAATTGTATGTGTTATTCTTAAATGTCCAGGTATTTTGTGTTGAAAGTATTTGTGTAAGGGTAAGGTTTTAAAACAAAGTGTTGCAAGTCACTTCAGGAGGAACACAATGAGAGGCAATACTTGTTTGTTTGCTTATCATTCTAAATTATATTCTTGTGGTATGATTGAGGTTGTGGTATGATTGAGAGTGAGATGTGCAAGAGGCCTCTGAGTGTACAATTGTGCTCTGAGTGTGCAAGTGTGCTCTGGGTGTGAGTGTGCTGTGTACTGTGTTAGTGAGAGCCCATTTATTGCCATAGTACAGGCTGAAATCATAGGAAATTAGTACTGGTCAAGCAAAATCATGTTTCACAAGTATGGGGTCATTGTGTGAAGTAGCCACTAGGAGAAACTTAAGGGAACGTACTGTTTAAAACTTTTTGATCAAAAATGTTATAGAGATTTTGAAATGGTGCTGGAAACAGGTACCCAGTGGATCACTGCAAAGTGGACTGAAGCAGCTTTAGAATCTGCACACGCCAAAGACGACCAGGAAGAGGTTCCTGATAATTATTCTGACAATGACGTGGGTTGTGACACCTCGACAACTGTCAAGAACAGCCTTCGATCACCATCAAGTGATTAGGTTTAAGTGTGTTACTATTAAGTTGTGTTACTTACTATTAATTGTGTTACCATTAAGTGCTTACAGTAATTGTAGTGTTATTAGGGTTAAGTTGTATAGTTGTGTTATGTTATGTATCCTTTCAGAACATGCTTGTTTGGGGTCCCAATAGGGGATCCAAAGGAACTGAGTGAAATGTTAGCACCATATTCTGCCAGTATTACTCTACTCAGTAGATCCCTTTCTGCAAACATCTCGGATGGAGTAGTTGCTGCCCTGCAAGCTCTTAATAACTCACTGCCATGGGACCCTCAAGAACTGGATCTCCTGGGGTCTGTGGTAGTAGGGAATAGCAGTAGTAACTGGACACAAACATGCTTTGTACTCAATGAAGGGAAACAAAATAAAACACACTGGACCAACATAACATCGAGGACCCTTGGATTTGAGGCCAATGGACATTACTGTGGATGGAACAACACCGGGAACATTAGTGTACCATTTGGGGCATATGGAATAGGTGACACCAATTCGATCTGGTTTCAAAGTCAGGCCAAAGCTTTGCCACCTGGCATGTTTTTAATCTGTGGGGACCGTGCATGGCAAGGAATACCAGCTAGTGCTTTTGGGGGTCCGTGTTACCTAGGACGACTTACACTTTTCGCTCCAGATTTGCACTCGTGGCAGAACTCGACAGGGAGCAGAAGAATTAAACGAGAATTAAAAACTTTGGGTTCTGACTGTAATGATGGTGTAGAATTGTGGGGTCCAGCAGAAAGATTCTTTGCTTCTTTGGTACCTGGTGTGGGAACTGCACATGCTTTGACTAACATTAATAAGCTTGCTTGTTGGGCTGTAAAACAATCAAATGTAACAACACAAGTTCTTTCTGAAATGTCGCAAGATATGGAGAGCATAAGACATGCTGTATTACAAAATAGGGCCGCTATTGATTTCTTGTTATTAGCTCAAGGACATGGGTGTGAAGATGTAGAAGGAATGTGTTGCTTTAATCTCTCTGATCATGGGCAATCAATTCACAATCAATTGAAATGGTTAAGGGATCATACACAAAAAATTACCATACAGAATAATTGGTTTGATGATTGGCTTAAATCTGTCTTTGGAAATGTAGGGGGATGGGTTTTTTACTTAATCAAAGAGGGACTTCGCCTTTTGCTTATAATTGTATTGATTATAATTGCTGCACGCATAGTCTTTAGCTGCTTATCTAGGAAACTAGAACAACTCACAGAGAAGGTGTTTGTAGCCCAAAATAAAAACGGGGGAATTGTGGAGGAATGGTTAAGTGAAGTAGGTCATGTGAATGTTGAGCAACTAGGAGGTCGCGAGCTAACAAAGTATCGAACGCAGCTCATATGAGTCTGAGAAAGTACGTAAAATCTGGGAGGTTTCAGGGAGGTTTCAGGGAGGTTTCAGGTACAAGGACATGATATTTGTTGGTGGTCTGGGAAAGTACTAACTGTGTTATTTCGGTTGATGGGAGTGAGAAACTAGCTGATAAAATAGAGAAATGCACTAACCAATCATGAGCTTAGCTTTTGCAATATGTATGAGCTAATTATATTGAATTAGATAAAAGACGACTGAGCTATCCAATAAATCGAAGTTCTCTGATCACTCATATTGAGCGTCTGTGTCTTCCTTCCGTCGACAACAAATGTCCTCGCAACAAATACAGAAACTGTCAAGTCAACTGAAAGAAGCTTATGAGAACGGGAAATAGAAATTTAACATGAGCTGGATCTCTGGAAATCATTAGCATTTAGGAGTGGATTGGCCAAAGGTCTCAGACACATGTAAAGCATTATTCTGTATTAATTTCAATTTCTTCACATCAGAAAGAATCCTACTCAAATTGTGTGCACTATAGAAATACTAAATCCTGTGTAACAATCCTTCCTAATCCTAAAGATGTGTTTCTATATGGTTTATATATAACTTTATAACCAAAGATTTAAATAATTAAGTTCTCGTTGGTCTACTTGATTTTTAAACAACAAAACCAACAGCACTTTTCTAAGCATTTGGAGATCCTCACAAGTTTATAGCTATGTAACTCGCATTGATTTCACTGCGAGTTGAACACTTGAGTACATCTGCGAATTCAACTAATGTAGTGACAAAGTCCATAAAATTATTTTAAGGTTCCTGGTGACATCACTTTGCTAATGCTCTAAAACAAAAGATGCAGAAGGCTCACTGGTTTCCAGTTGACCAAATATTTACACTGCCTCATATCTAAACATCATTTTATTGCATTCTCCCTGCTTCGCTCCATATGAATTAAAAGATGTGTAATTAATCAGTTGTCATTTGGGTTCCACAAACAATTTCATGGCATGCCCTGCCAAACCCATAGCCCAAGTGTGCCACCTAATGGCCCTGGAGTCAAGAATACATTTGCACTAATTCATCAAACAAAAATCTAAAGAAAGCATAGCTTCATTTGTTGAGATGGAAGGAAAGTTTTATCATTGATTTTCTGAACGACCAACCCACTAAATTTCACTAGTAATTCTGAAGGTCAGATGAAAATTATTCTTTGCAGACACCTGAGACTTTTTAGATAAGCACGTGACTATGAGGTTAAAGCTATGCAAAATTACTTAATACTTGGAAAATTTTAAAATTGCCCCAAAACTCTCATGTCCTAGTTCCCTTTATTTACTCCTAATCTAACTATGAAATGACTGCAATTTCAAGTGAAATGAGCATGTAGTGAGTAGCAGCAATAGATCCACCCTGCTAAATGAAATTGTTATTTCTTTTATCTATTTAAGTACTTACAGAAGGCAAGTGCATTGCAGCTGGTATCATTTGTTTAACACTGCAGTCCTATCACCAAGATAGACATGTGCCTTAAGAGGCATCAGGCAAAAAAAACACAACAACATAGATGACTTGTAGAGTAACATGAGACGTAATAGATATGAACTCTAAGAGAATATAATTACATTATTAATTAAATATAAGAGTAACACACGCTAATGAACTTAGCTGTCAAAAAAGTTCTAAAAAAAATACCCATCCAAAAATACTATAAAGGCAAAAAAAGGAAAAATACAGATGCAATTTATTTTATAAAACATGTCTTACTGGGAAACACAGCTAATTAATAATCACTTAGAAAAGTAACCATATTACAGATGTGGTGCAGGGGTTATAGGTTAAGGAAATTAATTTGATTACTTAAGAAACTGAACGCTTGGAAAAGAGTTTGGAATTTACATTGAGACTTAGAATAGCTTAATGTCAATCATTGTTTTCTATCCTTTGAAAAGAAGATTCAGTATGCCTGCATGTGAACAAGGGATGGGAAATACTCTGTAACATTAACATTTTTTTTTCACATGTACTTAGTGCTTCCTCTTCATTATCTTTAACTGATAACGCAAAATCCTAATCTAGATATTTATCAGATATAAAACTTTATGTCAAGACAGTGTTTATATTATTTATTTTGAAATAACTTACAGTAATTTTCTTTTTACTTCCAAAAATGCTTGATTTCTGTGCCCTTCTTGCCACAATATACTCCACCATCATACTTAATTTAGGCAGGATGAATTATATACTCTTTTTGATTCTGACAAATTCATGAGTAGATAAAGAGAAAGCAATCTTGTGGTAATGTTAACAGTAGTAACGTTAACAGTAGTAACAGAACAATTATATCGGTTTTATGGAGCTGTAACATTACCGAATATCTCCAGGATTCGTAACTATGGCACTTTAGGAGGAGCCATTACTGAGAAAATGTCTTGACTATATCAGCGACACAAGTACAGCAATAAAGAAGTGCCTATGCAAACAGTGTGCTTCCAACAGTCTACCATGAGCTGAGACGCACACGAACTTCATTCACTGAACCAATACGTTCAGTAAAATCATTCAAAATCCCATGCATTTTAACACATATATTTTACATTCTGTATGTGACAATGTATACATGTTAATTTCAAATCTAGCAACCTTCTTCTTCATATTTTGGAGCTCTGTCATTTTGTGCATGTGTGTGTGTGCAAATCACCCTAGGTCTCTTCCTTCCATATATTTTTAAATCCCAGTAGGGAAAAATGCTTGAACTTTAGATACTCTGCTTATTTTGAAGATCTGTAAAGCAATGGTACCATTTGATGAGAGGTTTCAGAGAGCTTGAGCCTGAAAGAAAAGTAGTATCATACTTATGGGGGTATTTAGACACCCCACAATACACAGCTAAATTTACACTGTTAATCAGGCACTTGTTTATGGATGCCTGCTCAGCTTACCAGCTGGTAAGCTATGTCACTTCATGCTGAAATTCAAAACTCCAGTGGAAAATGCTACTATGGGAATATAAATGGAAAACCACCAAAAACATGATTTTAGGCCACGCTTATATCCAAGTGTGCTGTTCCTGAAGGCACCTCATACCAAATATTCAAGCAAGCTCGAAACTCTAACTCCCCCACTGACAAGGAAGCCACTCTGCTCCAGAAGATCTCATCTCCAGGAGCCTTCCAGGCATTACCTGTACAGGACAGAACTGAACTTGTTCCTCAAAGCAAGAGGCGGGCATTGTGCAAAGAAGAGCTGCTCATACATTTGTCTTCCTAAGACAGGGGTTGAAGACAATCCTCCATCAAGACATACTTTTTCAGCTTAACCACAGAATTCTCAATTTGCTAACACAGTAAGAGATGGAAAAACACATCATAGAAAAGATTTTGCTTTTCATATAAATTCTTGATTTCTTTTGCCATAATGATGAAGCTGGCCTAACACTCTGTATGTTGCCTAACCCAACAGGAGTAGAAAGAGGAGGCAAGAATGAGGTGAGTCAGGGTAGATGACAGCAGGGAGTTGATAACTGGACTTTTACCTCTGTTCCCACATTCATACTCAGACAATTCCACATGGAGCCATCAAACCCAGGTCCCCCCAAGGTTGCATTTCTATGACAGGCTGCCAAAGAGAGAGCATGCTATCTCACAAATTACTACTGTCTCATTATTGCTTGTGGGGGAAAAAATGAAAAAAAAAAAAAAAAAAAGAGAAAAAGATACAAATAATAATAATAAAAAAAAGGGAATCATGTAAGTCATAGGCAAGGCATTTCTGGGAAAGAGTAGTTTTAACTTCAATTCAGTTTGTGCACATTTGTTGTCACAACAACGGCTATTCTACAGCTGGCCACATAAAGACTAGGAATGGCTGCAGTGCACGGAGTTACAGTATTTCCTTTACTATGAAAAGATGAACAAGACATCCTCCATTCCATCCCATCCCACCCCATACTTCATCTGGTGCGTTTTGCAATTGGGATATTTTGCTAAAACAAAGAAGATGCATTTTTTCCATCTATAATTACTACCAATATTGACCAGAATACTTAGTTTCAGTGGAGAATTATTTCTGCTCCAGGTGCTGGTAATTAGCAAAGAATGAATCAGTTGATGTTTACTGGCACCACCTTTCCTACTCTTTATTTGAAGATAAAATTCCTTAATGTATGGTTCTCGTAATGTGTGTGTATATCTTAAGACTGCAATTCTGTATAAATATTTAAAATAAATCAGTGGCAGCTTTCTCTCGTGACAAAATATAAACGGAACTTGCAAAGAAGAGAACAAAATGTTTTTACTGAAATCTACTGAAAACTGCATGAGGTTTTTATGGAAATTTTTCACACCACTCCCCCTCTCATTTCCTGTTGTCATATAAATAATTCACCAGCAAAATCCTCATTCTTAACAAGAACTGAAAAAATAAACAGAATATATACAGATATCTATGGGCTCTGCAAAAGTTTAAATAATAACATTAAGTTAAACCAGGTAGTCTCATTTGCAAGACAGCCTGACACACTGGGATGAGAGGAGGGGATTGCAAAACTTGCAAATAAAACTGCTTGAGAGGCTGGAATTTGATTTCCTTATCAGGCTCAAAAAGTTTGCTGATGCAAAGCAGAGCACAAACACTGAGCTTTCATATTTTAAGCATGCAGAGAAAAAAAAACACACACAGTAATTGCACTGTGATGGCTCAGAGTTCAGGTCAAAATAAGTCACTAAAATGAGTGAATAATTCAAATTTGACATATCTGCCAAGGTAGGGGAATGGGCCAGGTGTCTTCCTGTCAAGAGCAAATAGTTAGCAGATTTTCCTCCATCCCTATCATGCTCCAAAGATCTTGAAGTCAAAGAACCACGTTATCTGAATAATCCAGTTTTAGCTCAGTGGAACAGGATATGCACTTACAGAATGTTGCTGTAAACTTTCACATTACTCCCATCAATATTACTCATCCCACCGTGACCAGTAAGCTCAAAAATTATTTCCAAAAGAAGGATTCTCAGCACTTTAGAGCAAATCCTGCTTCAGCACATGTGCCTGTTGAACATTCCTATCCCTCCAAAATTATCCTTCCTTATGGGTGCTATCTTGAACAACTCTCCCAAAAGAAAAGATGAAGGGAACTTGTAAAACATTTTTCATTCATGTTATGAGACTTTGCAGTCACAAAGCTGCCAGGATGCATGTACAATGGCTGTACCTACACTACTCTGTCAGTAAAGGGTAGGCTAAGAATAACAACAAAAACCCTATTCACACTGAATTCTCATTAGAACATTGTTGTCAACTCAGGGAAAAGCCTGCAGAGAGTCCTGGATAAAGCCAAATGTGTACTAATGTTTGAAACGTTCCTCAGAAAGAAACAATTTGTAGCGTGACCAGGCTCTAGTCCCACAGATAGTTCATCCATTCCTATACCACCCTCGTGGTTGCAGAACGCTCGTGTCTGCTCAGGAAGGGCAATAACTTGACCATCTATAGCAGACGGGGCCTGCAGAGCTGGGGAAATAATTGGCAGCATGTCCTAGGAACAGCCTAGGATCCAGAATGATCCCAAGGCCCAAGAGCTGCAACCCCAGTGCAGCCAGGCTAACCAGCCCTGCTCTGGCTGCCTTCCCCCTTTGTCTAGGCTAGTAGACATCAAGGAGATGGCGAGCAGCCCTCTTATACTTCATACTTAGAGTGCGATTCCCCCCAAATAAAGCACATCATGAAATAAACGTGTAGTATTTTTGTCTATGTACCTTAAATAAAGAAGGTACAATACTGTTTTGAATTGTCATTTTAACGCTAACAGCTGTTCTTCCATAGTGTATGTGGGGAAACTGATGACAAAGGATAAATGTCTCACCTTTATGAGAGTTTTGAGGGGGCAGTTTCTGTCCTTACCACATCCAGACAACCCAATTTAAGTTACTAGTACTGCACAAATGTAACTCCGGGTAGAATTTTATCAGCAATTTATAAATGATCTTATATAGTGCTGGAGTCTGCACCTGTGTTGTCCTGATATTTAGCTGCTCTATAGTGAGCCTCTGACTCCAATATGAATAAATATACCAGTGACAGAATACACAAGCAGGACAATTCTCAAGGGGGCTGCAAATGGATCATCTATTTGGCTATTACTCTTTTTTGATCATTCAGATGTCCTTTATTTGGAGCAAAGGATTTGCTGGGGGAGGGGATACAGAAGAACCTGATGAAAATACCATCAAGGTATACCTAAACTTGGATTTTCAAAACGACTGATACAAGATAATTAAACTCACCTCACTGCAACAAATTAGGCTTGTGAAGAGCATATGTGAATATATTTGTGGCAGAAACAAAATAAAACCATTATGAAGAAGACTATGGATACTGCAGTGTTTTTCTGGAATTTCTGGATATAGGGACCAATCTTACTTCTACAGACCAAAGGGAACAGCGCACACCTTCTCAATCCCTGACTGTTACAGCTCAGTTCTATACACTGGCATTGTGAACTAATTCTATACATGGAGAAGGAAAACACAGGACATGCCTAACTGTGAACTGCACACAACCACGCACCAAGTATCCTTTGTCCTCAAGTCTGCCTACATAATGAACTGGCTGTGATCCAGAAGACACTTTAGTAATGCTGGGGTTGGGGTGAGGATGGATTCTGCTGTTCCTAGGCCTCCACTGAGTCACACCTCTTAACTGAGCTGAGACAGCAGGTCTGTGTTATGCCAAGCAAGAAGTTGAATAGAGCTGATGCAACAGCTGTCCATACCTAACCACGTCTATTCTCAAAACCAGCAGCCTATACTGGGCCAAAGAAGGAAATACTGCCTTAAATTTAGGTGTTTTCCTGCCACACGAGTGAGTTTTTAAAATCTAACAGAAGTTATTCCAGTTTCGTGCCAGCATATGCTTTCAGAAAACAAAGGTTGAGTGAAACTTGAAATTTAATATTACCTTGTTTGCATAAGCAAATGGATGATTTACATTCAGATCAATGGAAAGAACAATGAGTTTTTTCAGAAGTCCCTGACTTTAATGATCAGTTTGGAATTAAAAAAAAAAAAAAAAGAAAAAGAAAAAAAAAAAAGGAGAATTTCTTTGTTTGCTTCAGCCAAAGTAGTCTTGCTAGGTCAGAGTTACAGCTTCACTGATGAATCAAGACACAGAGAAGTCAGGACTAAATGCAAATCAAGTTTCACCAAAGGGAAAAATGAACGTTTGAACTGAGAAATGAAAAGTACAGATCAAATAAAATTGAGATCCCTCTTTCTCACCACTGGAGAAGTCTTGGACAAGACGAATGACAAAACTATAATTCTTTCAGATTTTTCAAAATAAAGATGTAGACAAAAAGTATTCCATAGTTTCATTTAAACGAATCCAACAATTGTGTTGTCTAGGGCAGCATTAAACTCGTGGCGTTTAACTGAAATCAAGGGATTAGTCTCCACTATTATACTATAACAAACAGGATAGGTTAATAGCTGTCATTGCCATTTCTAAATGGAGTACTGTATCATAACACATTGTTAGAACTGACAGGCACACATCCCTATTGCAGAACTTCGGTAACCTCACACAATAATAGCAATGATGTTTGGATTTTTGCAGAACTTAAAAGATTTTAGTAAAGTCCATGTTTAGATTTGGTAAGGGAAAGGAAAGAAAAAAACAGAAGTGTTTCTTCTTCGTTTTAATTTAGTGTTGTTTCCTACACAACTCTTACAACTTTTTTGACGTATGAGAAATGCCTGGGGGAGGCCAGTCTGTCAGCAAAACAGTCAGGAAAAATTATTTATGGAAAGAACAGAGGTATGGAGGTTTTTTGTCTGTGTGTTTTGTTATTGTTGTTGTTTTTTTAAGACATATACTCCTTTTTGAGAACAAAAGGAAAGTCAGCTATAGACTATGAGCCTTTCTTGATCTCCCCCCTTGTTAGAACAAAACTGTCCCAAAGAATTAGGACTCTCAACACTCAGAATAGAATTGGAAATTGCCATACTGTGTCTCCCATAGTTTCCTACAATATATTATATGCTTGCTTAGGGGCTAACTATTTCTGAACTTTCTCCTGTGCAATAAATAGTTCCCAAATAAAACAGACTGGTGTTCACTGGAGGTCTGTGTGATTCAGACTCAAACCCACCTCCAACTGCAAGCACAGACCTGAATTGTGCTGTCAGACTTTGCACCAGAATTACACATCAGTGCTCTTAATAATGGCTATTCTTCTTTTCAATATCTTGCAAATGTTTTTGAAAGAGTAGAATTCTTTTCTGCCTAATTTTACTGCCAGGCTTTTTTCCTATAAAACAAGTGAAGGAATCACAGAACAAGTATGATATGGACCGCAAAATTATTGTATTATGTATCAAAATGTCACAATCAAAATTACATTTCCTGTCCTTTTTTCTTATGGCACTCATCAAATGAGCCTTGGCCAATAAATCCACCTCTCTGCAATCTCATACTACATGATGAAGTTAAAAATAATATATTTAAAAAAAAAAAAAAAAAAGAGCTTATTTTTTTTTGCAAAGCTCCTAAGTAGGTATGCAGAAATTGTCCAGATACTCAGCTCCATGCCATTTTTCTTGCAAACCTACATAAATGACTCATGCACAAGTTCTATGAGTTGCCATAACTTCCCTCACCATGCTACTTGGAGGGAAAATGTCAATGCAAAACATATTCACAGTTTATTTACATTTAAACCTATGTGTTAGCTATTGGTGTTTTCGTACAGGTGCCACTATCTCAACTGGAAGTGCACCTACTGCCAATAGTACAAAGTACAGGCAGCTTTGTTACATTCTCGTCTATTCTCTTTCTCAATCTATCTTTGTCACTCACACCGTATAAGCGCTTCTGGTTTCACACATCTCTTGCAGCATACTAATTGTTCCAAATGGTTTTATCCATGGATAAGTGAAGATAAAATTTTAATGATTTAATTACCAAGCTACAGGAAAAAAATAATAATGATCAAAGGAGGGTGCTTTTAGTATGCTTTTCTCTCATGTTACATTAGAGCCACAGCACAATGCAACATTGAATATCACTCTTCCCAGCACACTCAACAACAGAGAATTTAGTCCACACCACACCAGAAGGCTGAGTGAATTACGCCAGTTGTTAGTTGCATGTCATGAAGGATGCTTCCTCAAAGAAGGTATGTTAAAAAAGTAAACTGTCATTTGACTCCCTAAGCTTTGAAATCAACTGGACAATCCAAATACTATCTTTCTAAAGGATGAAAACCAGTTCATTTTTAGCATTTCCTCATCGCTTTGCATTTCTCTTGTCAGTTGGCTGCTTTACCCTCCCAGACCTCTGTGTTCAGGTTTAGTAGAGATAAGATTCAGTTGTTTTGTATTACACATTTGAAAAGAAAAAGCTAATTGCTCTGTTTGAATAACTTATTACAATTTGGACTTGATTCTTTTGCTTTTCTCCCCAACAAGATTAGCCTATTATGAAAATCACCACCCAGGCACTACATATCATTGACACAGAGCACAATATAAAGACTGTTTGAGCCTGCCTCTGGGATGCAGCCATTCTAATCCTGCCACTTGGCTCTCATCTCCTAAATGTGAAGAAGTTGGTTAAAATTTTCTATTTCATGTGATGCGCTATGCTCTAATACACATACTGAATATCAAAAACTAGCACGTAAGGAGATGAAAGGGAGTCTGGATTGTTCACTCATTATAAAACATCATTCATTCAAAGACGTTAAATACATCAATAGGCAGCTTTACTCCCTCAGCACAATTCAGAAGGATCAACGATACATGCTAGCTCCTGCTTTAAGAATTAGAGACGAGGCCAGAGCAGGAGGGCAAAGAAAACACACATTTAGCTGCAATTAGAATTCCAGTCCGTTGTAACATAATCATTGTTTTAGTTCACCAAATTTGCAGTTGGCAGCGATCTTGCGCTGTCAGCCATCACTGAGCCTGCTCTGGAAAGACCAATAGTTGTGTTCACAATCAGCTCTTGGCAAAAGTGGTCGCCACGCAGTCACTCAAAGCAACATGATATCTATATTCTCATCTCATTATCATTATTCTTCTCAGCCAGGATCCCCAGTAAGAAGACAGAGCTGGCCAAGTTCTACAGAAGGCTGTGTGCACAGGATAATAAAGCTGTGAAAGCTACATGCAAAAGGAGGGTACAAAACTGATGTGCCATGCAAAAGGTAAATAATTGATAAGGGAGGTGGTAGAGAAACTGAGGAATTTATCCCAGTCATGGAAATACTGTGTAGCATGCAACTCTAACACTTTTTGGTAGTATAAAGTGTTTTTTTCAATATTCTGGTTCTCATAAAAGCCAGCACCTCAAAATGCAAGCACCACTAAAACTTTTAATCTGCAAATCTCCTGAAGCAAGGGTTCAGTTTCATATGTGGTGGTGAAATTGTTATAAATCACTGTGGACAGCCAACATCACTACATCAATGAGTGGCAATGAAAGTGTGGTAGAAGAACCTGGCAAGGTAAGTGGCAGGGAGCAACTGTAGAACTGATGTGGAGCAACACTTAAGTCAGGTCTGTGTGTTCAACTTAAAAATTCAGACTTGTGTTTTTCAGTCCTTAGGTAAGAAACAAATTACATGAGTTGTACATATCACAGTTCCATTTACTAAGCATCTCTGTGCTACTCATTTCGTACAACACGCTTTTCATACGATTTCATAGAATCTTAGAATATCCCGAGTTGGAAGGGACCCACAAAGACCATCGAGTCCAACTCCTGAGCCCCCAAAGGACCACCCAAAAATCAGATCACATGTCTGAGAGCATTATCCAAACACTTCTTGGATACCAGATTTACATTAAGGAAGTAAAATTCCTTAACATAAATCTAGCTAACCAAAGATGACCTATGTTATTGCAAAACATTCGAATGTAACTTGCTCAATAAAAGAATGTTTGGAAGACAGAACAGCAGAGAATCTGAGCTATTCACTTACTAAAAAGCATCATCCATTCACAGCTGATATTTTCCAGCTGATCTATTTCATTTTGCTTTCTCTGGGAAAAATAAAAACAAAACCAACCATCAAGCAAAAAAATACCCCAAAAACAGAGCCAAGGAAATCAACAATTTTGAGCTACACTGAAAGCACATATGGAGAGTTCAGTCCCTGGTCTATCAAATTGAAGAAAAAAAAAATACCGCTTATGTCCCTTACAATTAGGCTTTATAGATTTTTCGTACTTAACCACAATCACCCAAAAGACATGCAATAGATAGCATACCCATAGGTTCCTGGTAAAACTATGCAGCACTCTTTCACCATCATGAAAATTGTAGGAAAACTTGTCATACAAATGTAGCATTAACACTTTAGTTAAAATTATCAGAGGCTTCCGGTAAGCAATGGATTTTCCTAAGTCAGCTTTTGTTGCCTGGCATCTTTGCAAATGCCTACAAATGTCTTCATAAGTTCCTGATAAAGAGTACTTAAGGAGGAAGAAGCCACAGTAGTTTCTGAGATCTCACAACATTTTCAAGCATTCACATTTCCAGGGAAAATGAAGAGATTAGTTTCAACTCTTTCTCAAGCAGAAAATTGTCATTAGTGAGACAAATAGTCACCAGACTCAGCCAGGACACAGAAGCTCCAGGTTAGAATTACCGTTGTAATTTGTTGCCTAGGTGGTCACTTGTTAACACCTTACTTGGACAGAAGCAAGTCTTCTAAGGTCAGAAATATCTCTGAAAACAAACACACAAAAAATTCTACTAGAGGTTCTCACATTGGTTTAACTGTAATAAAAAGTCTATACAAATTATAAACCCTGGATAATTTAACTGTAAAAGCTTGCTGGAGGCAGGGACTTGTAAGATAAATTTTTAGCCTGACAGCAATTTCCACTTTACACATTTTGAAAACAAATGTGGCAATGTTGCAGTTCGTGGAGAACAAATTATGTCTTAGAAGCCTGTTAGAGGAGTTGAGAAAAGGAGGATTTGCACATTTTAAAGCTGACAAACTTCCATTACTATCAATGTTGACATGTGCTTGGTTAATTCATACTTTACCAGAAATTGCCATCATGTCATGAAATATAGAATGACTAAAAAATTTCTTAAGCATTCCTAGTGACAAATTACATTGGATTGCCTTGACCAGTTTAACTACGAACATTTAGAATACTACAAAAAACTGGACTTGATGTTTCTTTCCCAGGTTCTTGTTGGACAGAATTCTTAATCTAAACCATCTCCTGATTCAATATGATGAGAAACACAGTCTTAACTTCCTACACCCAGAATGACTAGTGAATCTGCAGAAAAAAGATAGATTTTCTCTGCAGAATAGATTTCTTTTTTTCCTGGGTCTAGTCTCTCACACTACCACAGTATTGTAGAATCATCATAAGGCTTCTTCAATTACATACCAAGAGCAAAGCACAAATCTTCTAGCTTTTGCAAAAGAATCTTCATGAAAGACTTTTTGTTGTTGTTGTTTTTAAAGAAAAAAATAGATGAAGCAAACCACAGTAGAATCATTATGAATAATTGCAATCCATTAATAGTTTTTTCAAGATGGAGGGGAGAAGGAGAAAATGATTTTTTGCTTAAGGTTATAATGGCCTACAAGATTTCTAGAATGAGCTATGTTATCATCACTATGTAAGTGCTACAAACATTTGAATAAACCAGGATAGAACCAACACTGTTTCTCCCTCAGTCAGTGAGAAAAATACGATCTTAGATAAATATGCTTTCTTGTCTTCTGCCCAGAGGCAGGAATGTTAGTATTTTACACGTATATGTCAAGGCAAACAACTGCTCTCTCCTTTCTAAATTGTACTGACTCCAGTCCCACTGATGACAAGCCTCAAAACAACATCTCTTTGAATGGAATCATTTTAGAACACGATTCCATGTATTAATCCCTTGCGTATTAACCTCAACAAGCCTGATTTGAATTCAGTATCTGCGAGCCTGTTCTTTGGAAGCTATGATCATTAATATATTGATTGCACTATACAGGCCTGATAAAGAAAAGTACTTCTTTTTCTCTGCAATAGGATCACTTCATAACAGAAGAAATTGAGTATTTACTAGCAAGCTTATCTACCTTTATCTCACAATTTCCCTGATGCTCCTTTGGGAGCCCAAATCCTTTAGACAACTTTCAAATAAGCCTCTGTGTTCATCAGAGGTTTGTAACAAATGATCTTGTTCTTCTTCCAGTTAAACACATTTTAATTATTCACCATCTTTTATATGTTTTCCATGACAAAGTAAGGCTTCATTTTTGTTAAAGTAGGGCCTTTTCGTTGACAGGAGGGCAGGCCTTCCCAATAAAGAGCCCAATAATTATTTTCCTTAAAATATTTTTTTTTTTTAGGTGGTATCTTACCCTTAGAAATTTTGTTTGATCTCCTATTTTCCCCCTAACATCTCTAACTCAACTTTGTATACTCAAGAAAACTCATCCCAACATACAGTCCTGTACACACATACAGAATCTGATGCATATGATATATACTGCTTAACCATCTTTTTCAACTGGGTTACGTCATTTCCTTTAGATCTTGCAAAATTTGTTAAGGCAGATGAGATTTAGAAATTAAAAATATATATTTTTTTAAAGTAAAATTTATACCTCTGTAAAGCAAAACTTTTCTTTGTACTACAGCGTAACTCATCATGTGTTCAATAGCCATTCATAATATCTGGTAAGTAATTTACTCAGCAAAACGTGACAACTCAGATACAGAATTTCACACTGTGCTTACAATTAACCAAAGATACAGTTTAAATAGAATAGGGTGAAGAATACCCTCTTCATAGCCTCCTTTTCCTGTGGAAATGATTTTTATTGCAGGTTGTAGGTTTCATTAGATCACTTTATGGGGGGGAGAGGGGGAAAGATTTCATTAACCACTAGTTCAGATAAGGAGTAAGGAATAAGATTTTTATTTTTTTCTCCTTATGAGCACACATTTGTTTTGGATACTGTTGCTCTTTTATTCCATGTGTCATAATTTTTGCTGTAAATCTGTCAATCATTGCATTTCAAACGTTCTGGAAGTATAACGAGCCATCACAGCACTAAAAGTGATAGTTCTAGATATAAAACATGAGAAAAAAAAAAAAAAAGAGACAAAGGCACCAGAACCCTGGACATATGGCAGAGGTCCACACAGTTCTGGAAGTGCAACTGCGTGTGACGCAAAGCGCATCTCCGTGTGATTCCAGAGATACCATGGCCCTGAGAGCACACCATGCGTGCACAGTTCCAGGCAAACCAATATTCATTTGTCCACAAAACAGTCTATAATAAATCCTGATCAGCACTTGTGCCTGTTCCCTACATAATTAGCATTTGTGAGCTTTCCCTTGCCCGAGACTGTCATCTAGAATCCTATAGATTACTGCTTTCCATTTCCCCTCCAGTGTTGTAATTTCTGTCAAGCTGCCTAAATGACAGAGAATGCAGTTGTAAAATGATTAAAGAAAAACAAGCAAACAAACCAAGCAAAAAACAATACAAAACAAACCAACTCAAACCTCATCATGTTTGATTTTAACTGCTTTCTACATTTGTTACGTAATAGGTGTTTCTTACTCTTTCAGGCTTTCCTGAACTGCTTACCTGAGATTTGGCCCTATAACCTCCTATTCACAACTGAAAGCTTGCTTATTCCCCCCCCCCGCACCCCTCCCCCCACAAAATTAGAAAGGTGGTATGGATTTCCATAACAACTTCATGGATTTCAACATTTAATTTGCCAAGTAAGCTTTTACTTATTTCTTAGTAGCTTCACTGATTAATTTTCTGGCAGATCACAACAGTCAGAAAGTATGTATATTATATATTAATTGAAAACAAAATGTCTCCAGTCACTCGTATGAAATTCACTGAATCCACTGTGCTGTCTTTTAACCAGTCCCTGGGAGGAAGCAAGGTTTTACTGGGTGCTATGAAGCTTAACACACTTATGCTCTGATGGACCAAGGAATTCCTCAGTAGGAAACATGAAGAACAAAGTCCTCCTTTGCATAAAAATCTCAATGCAACCTTAACTGCCAGTTTGCTGCTGATGGCTCTGTAATATGCAACTTTATAAAGCCTTGTCCAATATTTCTACAATTAAGTATTTATACTCTTAATTCATTTCTGCCCCCAAAATACTGAGTATTCAGCAATTTGGAAAATCACCGTCTTGCGTGTCTAAATATAGATGTAGGATCTTCTTAATCACTAAAGCGTCAGAGAATTCTTCTCAGCTGAGAAAGTAAATATTAATAGTACTCTGAGTCTTAATTCATCAATCTGCATAGCACTTGCAGATCTTTGGATGAAAAGCATTACAGACCTATTTACAGGATTCTTTCCAGAACTCTGGGAATATTTAAAAGCGCTGTAAAACCCTTCCTTCTTTAATATGACTTATAGCATACCCTCTCAAAAGAATGTTTATGACAGTCTCTTTTATATACTGGCAATTGGAATTCTGTCAACCAGAGTTCTTTTGCCTTGACGCTTTAACATACTCTTTGTTCTATTTTTGTTTTTGTGTCACACTTTTGTCTTATTGATGAATGTGTTAGCTGTTCTATAATGAAGTGTACCTTTAATTAAAATAAGCCCACTTTTAGCTTGTTAGCCATATCATATTAAATTTATTAATTTCTGTACATATGCTGTTCCTTACTGATTGTGTAAAATACTTTTAGAAAATAGTAAAGGCTGAAAAAATATAAGTACATGGCTAGGGCCAGTGAAAACGAGGAAAATAACAGTTAGGAAAACTTTCAGCAAAGTCATGATAAAAGGTAGGCTCTAGCTTTTGTTGTGTATTCTCAATCTATCTGTCCAGAACTTTTTTTTTTTATCAGAACAGCTGTTCTACAGCTACAGCGTACTTTTTTTTTTTTTTTTTTTTTTTTTTGGTATAATCCTGCAATGATTTTACCTCTATTAAATACACAAAGGATTTTGTTGTTGTTGTTATTGTTTGGAGGCTTTCTATACATTGAAACCAGCAGAACTGCTTTTTTAGTGGAAAAAAAAGCCATACCTATTGTGAAAGGGTTCTATTACTGAGTCTCAGGACGCTCAGCTTACATTGCTGAGTGAAACTGCAACTGGACCTCTGCAAAACACAACTTCAGTGCAGTGCTCAATGGGTAGAAAATGTAGTCAACTGAGAAGCAGGAAATAAAAAGGAACAAGAAAAAAAGTGGATGATAAAACCCATTCTCCCCATATGTTTTCATTTACAGATTGTCATGAAAGCCTACTTACAGGCCTTTATTTATTCAAGCTAGGCACTGGGATTTCCCCTGAACATTCAATATCCCTCACTAGAAATAGTAATACTACTTTTATATATAGACAGAAATATTTACTTTCAAGTTTGTTTTTATTTATTTATTTTTAATGTATTGGAAACGATGCACAGGCTGATGAGTAGTCTGGGGAATCACAGAGCACATAGAACTACCTTTTTTCATGCAAAGGAGGTAGAGAAGAGAAAAACATGCAAGACTTGTAAATATATGAAAACAGTCCAATCAGTACCAAAGAAAGGCAATATATCACAAAATCTAGTATTAGCAATCCAAGGAATATCTAGCAAATTCCATAAAGTTATGCTATGTAAAATCTGGCCAAATGTATGCCAACTTTTTTAGCTGAGCTACAGACTCAGGATCCTCAGACCTATGTCTATTTATATATGTGTATTCATTAATACTAGAATATCTGTTCATCTCCACTTTAATATTAATGTTCTTCCTACTACCAAGGCAAAGTTTATAGGATCTCTTTTTACCACATGAAATGATATGAGCTAAAGAAAAAGGCAAGCATCAGGGCACCAAAAAGTTCCTTCCAATCTCAAATCCCTTCCCCAGGGACACATTGTGGGGTGGACAAGGCCAGGCTCCACAGCCCTGCAGGTAAGGTTTTACCCCTTACTGGCCAGATGCTCTCAGCAGCCTCCTACTCCACACTGCAGCTGGGTAGCAACACATCAAACACACCTTCATTCCCTTCACTGCACTGATCTCTACCTGATGCTGAATTCTTCTCCTTTTCCTGATGAAGGCAGGGGATCATTCAGCAACAGGCCTCAGGCATGCTGTAGTATGTTCTGCTTTTAACCTTTCTGGCTCATCTTGAACTGGGCACTGCTTCCTAATAACAGCGATGGACAGAGTTGTCTTTCTCTAATGAAATGGAAAATAGGGCAAAAAAGTCGTCTGATTTCACCTGCATACACAGGGTGACTTAAGTATACAGTCATATACACACCTGTATCTACTAATGTGCACATGCTGTATATGTTATCTATAGGATATTTATAGGCAGACATATACATATGCATTCGTATACTATTTATATAGTGGGGAATGCAAGAGTTCACGCAGGCTTTTTTTTTTTTTTCTTTAAATGAAACTGTTCTCCCATACAGCATTAAAAAACAAAACCTGTAAAGCTCTACAATATGTATTTTCTACTCTGTAGTGGTAAATCATATAACAAGCCTATATATTGCAAGTATTATTGTGGCACAGGTAAAACATCAATTTTAATTATAAGCTTTTTCACTACTGTGAAACTTCTAACCATTTCAGTAACATCTAATGTACCTTAAGATTTTTAAATCAAAATACAAATGAGCAAACAGAAGATCCTGTGTGAGCAAAAAGCATCAACACAAGAAGCCATAAATACCAAACAGAGCTGTAGCCAGGGCCTGCCTTGGAAACTAGGGATGGGGACACAAAGTGGAGAAAACCTGTTGGGAGCCTTAGGTAAATTACATCCCCTGGGGATGTTCCCCAAGATAGCACACAAAAAAACACAACAAAACCACACAGCAACCTATGCACCTCCATAAGACTGTCACATGGAAGGTATTACAGAAGTGAAAAGCATCATTGTTATTACCACTGGTACTGGCAGCTGTGCAAACACAAGGAACCATCTGCTGCTGTTTTATAAGTGCATGGGTGATCTGGGACAACAGTGAGCTAAAAACATGATCTTCCTAAGTGAAGTTGGCTTAGTTTCTAACGTTTCTGTCAACAAATCTGTGGGCTAGGGCCATACTCCTGAGACATTCCCAACTTAGTTTCTGCATGTAGGTGTTACAGCAATGTTTTGTTGTCTTTTTTTTTTTTTTTTTTAAATGGCCAAAATATTTAAGCCCTCAGGAAAATGACTGCAACTCATGGACCTTAGGGGACGATGTGCTCAGACATGGTTTTCTTGTAGAAAAACACCTTCATAACCACTACAAAAACAAAACAAACCAACACGCTTAACACAACAAACAAATGAGCAAACACACACATGAAAATTGAACAAATAGTGTATTATTCTAGTCTAATCCACCACAATATCTCATCTAAAATTCATGCACCTTTTTTTCCCTAGCATTGCTGGCATTGGCCCTGCATTGTGCCATGTCTAACCACCCCATATTAAAAGCATGCCACTGTCTTATAGCACATAACACAATGTCACAATTCCTATAACAAATGAACAGTTATCTTGGACTGACAATTCACTGCCAGCTCACATGTAGGATATTAAAACCCAGGCTCCCAAGGAAGAAAAGCAGCTCAGCAGCGTACAGAAAATAGAGATTGAGGTAGTTTGTATTACATATAGCAAGAAGCTACTTAAATAGTATTATTTCTTGTCAGTTGTTTGTCTTGTGGAGGTTACAACAAACACTGGTATCTGTTCTTGAAAGCAGACTAAAAATTGCAGTACATAATGGAAAAATCATATTATATAAAGGAAAGAAGAGTACCAATGTAGAAATTTATTTATAGATCTCAGAAAACTAAGATTCATCACTTAATACTGTGACTTGCTATTTCCATGAAGCTTTGCATTTCCAAAGAACAGTACAAACGCTGGCTAATTGATCCTCATGAATAATTTACTATTGGAAATGACACTATAACCCTTGCCCTTCCAATGCATCACTGAATCTTCTGCTTTACTTTTAAATTGTGGCTGCTGCAAGTCATACATATAAGCACATTTTAATCATTTCATAGAATTACAGTTGTGGAATGCTTCACTGCAACTTAGTGGAAGCTGCTTATCACAAGCTACTTGTTGATTCCTCCCCATGATGAAGCCTACTGCTCACATAAATAAGTTAAATGCTTATCTAGTGGACTTAAGTCCCCTACCTTTGCATGTACATTGTATCCCAAGAAGTAAGCATGTAAGATGGTAAAATGCACAAAATCCTTTAATTTTTATTTTTTAAAAACCCTCCCCAGCAAAAAGTTTTAAACCACTTTTTCATTAGTAGCATTTCATGACAATCCATGAAAATTACTGCTAAAAATGAATCACTTGCTGCATGAACTCATTGCTATAAAAACCAGAGGCCAAAAATCAAGCAGAATTCAAATAAAGGATCAAACATTTACACTGAAGCATAATTACGTCTGATAGAATTACCAGGGATACAAGCACCCATGCTTCAGTCCTCTGGCCAGCTTCCTGGCTGTTAACACAATCACACTGTGGATTGTTTTGAACCCATCACCAGTAAGTTTAATACTTTCAAATGCAACAGAGGATACAGCCTTAAACAGTCGGTTTGATCTGTCATGTCAATTCTTAGCTGCTTAAAAAATGACTAGGTTTTGCAATATTCACTGTGAAAGTCCAAATCAACCACAATCAAGTAGTAACAGTAACTATTTTTGTTTTGAATGGATGTGCAATAGCACCAACAGTGTTAATAATTTGATCGAATTCCTAACCTTTTTCTTATTATTAAATATGACAATTGGGTACAATATATTTCAATTCATATCCAGATAATTAGTGGCCTAAATGTAATAATCATGTTACCACACAAAATTTTTATATGACAATCATTAAATGTTCTTTAATGTACTGTATATTTTCTGAGCTACATGTATATTTGAATAATACTGAGTGAAAAATTTATAGGAAGGCTTTTAGCATCTTTTCAAGCATGAAACTGCCTTACTACAGATGAAGGACTTCTCTGTAAAAGTGCATAATGCTATGACGACTCCAAAATTACACAGATAACAGCACACTGTACAAACTCAAAAGAAAAAAAAAAAAAAGGATCATTCTACCTTATGTTCATATACTCCATGGGTTTTTCCATTAAGCTAAAGATTTCCTTGATGTCTTCTGCTTCTTCCACAACCCCTTCACACACAATGGCACAAACACGGTTTCACACACACGGTTTCTCAAACTATAAACTTTTTCCACCTGCAAAGTAAACTATAAATTATAGCCCCTGGAGACTAACTACTGAAAATCTCTTAATGTACATGGCCAATAACAATATATAGTTTCAGGGCTAAATAGTTACCCTGTAATTTAATCATAGAGTTCTGCTGCCATTTATAAATCGCTCCACCTTTTATGTCGTCAGTACTGCATCTCCTTTTGAAGCACAGAATGGTATTCAGACATAAAACATGTATTATTCTGAATGTACAAAGGCTGTAAGGCAGTATCCACACAAGCATTAACCCAAAGGGAATATATTCTTTCTGGTCAGAACTGCTAATGCAGTTCACCAGGAAGAGGCATGGGAGGAGAGAAAGGCAAGTAGGCTTACCTTATACTTAAAGCCTCGGACATAAGAGAAACTAGACAAACTACATCTTAGATTAAAGGTCACCTTTCTCTTACTGCTCTTGCAAAATCTTGTATTTTGTACTGGGAGAAAAAGGTGCCTGAAATCTAGCAAGCCTTGTAACATAAGTCAGTACCTTTCCCACAAAACTGTGTTTTCGTGTGATGTGTTTTATTTTCCTATCTGACAAGATTGCAGTTGGAAAACCATACAGATGAAATTCAGGGAAAGCTTGAAGAAAAACAATGGAAAATAATTAGGTTCAACAAGGAAAAGAAAAACAGTGAAAAGCAGAGATAAATACCAAGGGGCAAAAGAAGAAAAAACTGATTTCCACTACTCTGGAATTTTTTTTTTTCCCCACAACAAGTCCTCAAAAAGTCAAAATTAATATGCTGCATTGTGCATATAACTACAACCTCCTTGAGAATAAATCCATCATGATATTGCCAACTGATGCTATAGACTATTATAGAGAACAGGGACTTCAAGAATCTTTCAGAATGAGTGATTTACTTACTACAATTACTTTAAGTTTTGTGGGTTTTAGGTTTGCCATACTACTACCATAATCATTCTTCTAATGAGTAACCTCTAGGGTGAGGATCTATAAGTCCTTGCTACATCAACAACACTACTTAGTCTTTTAACAGTTAGATGAGATAAAAGTTGACACTTGGCACATTTCAATAGTTTCACTCTGGTTCATTTAGGAGTTAGCACTGACACCTTTTCAATGATTTTTTTTTCTAAGTCTATTCCAAAGTAGCACTCAACAGCAGTAGAATTATCATTGTCTGCCTCTCTCCTTCCCTTACTCAGTGACCTTGGACACTTAGGATAGAACCTACAAAATCTATAGAAAGGGCAAATATACTGAGAACTGTGATCACCAGTGCAGAAAGACTCTGAATTTGAACTGATTTTTACTTCAGATTAGTAACCAAGGAGAATGCACGATCAACGAATAGTATGACTCTTACAGAGAAACTGCAGTTGAGAAACTGAAGCATAACCATAAAAAATCTGGTTAACTTCACAGGGCTGGCATTCTGGCAGGAGCAACGGGAACCACTCTGAAGGGAAAAGCATTAGTCAAACTTTACACTCAGTTCCATTCATCTTGGCTGCCTCTGAGAGGACTAAACAGCTGACCCATCATTTAACCTACTGAATTGTAATTGGAAATACGTATCCCTGCTTAATTTTTTGTGGAGGCATCTGTTCCAGGATCTCAATATTGGGTCCTAAATCTTAAGGCAGTCAGGATATGCATTCTGCATTTAAGTATCTCAGGAATTCCACACAAGTAGAATAAATTCGTACCTAAATTAAGATAAATCTGATTCTAAATAGCTTAGATCTCACTCTCACTACCTGTCACACAGTTGCAAAAAGAACTGTAAAATGCTACTACAATGATCCCACTGAATTTTACGAAATCCCTCTCTGTGTGCATATATATACAAATACATATTTATATATACAAAACATATTTAACATGGGCATAAATGACTAAAAAGGCAATAATTTTTCTGAAGAATTAATTTCCTGATACAGGCAACATAACCCTGTTTATAAAAAGGGAATTTGTAAGCATGTCCTCTCCCCATACATACCAACTACCTGCATTTCACAAACTTAGGAAGACAAGTATTACCTTAATTACACAAAAACCATAATCCACCAGTTTTATTTCCTTTATTAGCTGGGGCCAGTGAAAACACAAGTATAAACCAGGTTAAAATTAAGCCTTCAAAATTACATTAGCCTCCATCCACCTACACACAGATGCACAAAAAGTATAAGGAGTAGCTACCTCTTGGGAAATCATTATTGTAATACACACTTACGAAATCTACTGTACTGGCCTCATGAACCTAGAACTCGGGATGGGTTCCTCTCTCTAAAGTATGGAGTCATTATATTCTATCATATCTGAGCTATTTAAAATATGTGTGTTAAAAATACATATTATTGTGCTTGACCATTTTGGTGTTATTAAATTATTTACAAATGAGATGGTTGTAAACACCAAATTATGGCCAGAACAGGTAAGCGGAACCATCTGAAGTGTATGCAAACGCTACTTCATATACTGAACTTTCACAACGTCTCCTTGTCATTACACCCACCCACCACAAGAAATGAAAAGAGAGAAGATATGCGATGTTTGCTTACTCTTAAAAGAACTCAAATGTGTCATCCGAAGAAACTGCTTCAACTTCACTGGTGAAGAAAATTAAATAATTTTGCATCATAAAGTAAAAACATTCAAGTAGACTTTTTTATTTTTATTTTTTGTTCTGTTCATTTATTTTATTTTTAACTATGAAAAATGTTCATGCTTGATGATCCTAAATGTCTTTCATACCAAGGAAATCACCCAAAGATATAAATAAACTCTTCTAAATAAAGTTCAGACTGCAGCATTAAACATGTCTACTAATGTATGTGACTGTCAGCCAAAATAAATTAACCTCCAATAGAAGTCATTTTCATAAAATTAATTATTCCAATGTCATCTGAAAGAGACAGGTGCACCTACATTTTTCAACGAACTTATCAAATAGGTTGAAATTAGAAAACTTTAAGAACACATCTGCATTTTCTTTCCATTGCCCTCTCTGGGTTGAGAGTTCATTACATTTCAGTTAAAATAAACAATCTAGTAAGAAAAACAAGGGGGTTATGAACAATTAATACATAATATAATCTGACATAAAAATATGAAAGTAAGCTTATTGGTGGACTGAACAACATTGAATGTCTCGCACTAGAGCATGGAACTCAGATACTGGCAAGAACGTGTTATTCACCTCTGGGATTTAGCTTTTGCTATTCTTCTGAAAATTTGCTCAGATGTAGTTGCTGCAAATCTTTTGCAAATGAGTTTGGATAGCTAACTGGAGACTGAGTTTATCTGCCAATGGCAGCAAGATTCGATCCACCTTGAGTGTACTATATTCAAACCTAAGTGGACTTCCCAATGCAGTTGCAGCTCTTGGCTGCTACAAACTGTCTGCATTAAAGTTCAGGCATAAACGCATATTCAAGAGCTCGCATGGTCTTTTCTGCATACCAATTCGCCATACTATGCAGACGTACTCAAGCAAGTACGTACGAACATTCCTCTATTCTGAATAGAGAAAGAAGCCCGTGGGGGGAAATAACAGCAGGCACATAGCTGTATTGTGTAAAGCATTGAGTAAACATGGATAACTACTTATTATAGACAATATCAGGTAACAGCTCATAGTTAAGATGGGGTTGTATTTTGCACCTTAAAAAGGATTTCAACTGCTTGCTACATCTGAAAACTAGGAACTCAAAACTCAGTGTTATCTAAACTAGTGCTACAAACTTATTTTGATCATAATTGTGTACTTATTGCAGAAATTCCTAATTTTATATATACATATATATAAATATATATTTTTGGCTGGGATGAAAACACTGTTTCCTTGCTGCACACCACTATGAAGTAGGCTGCAAAACATTAGATTTTTTTTTCCTCTGTTTTGGAATTTCTAAGTTTTACTGTATGGCATTGCTGACAGACTATTTATTCTAAATTCAGTCTGCTTCCATGCCTCACAGATCAAATTAAATCCAAACATGCTAACGTAATTTTCTAGGTTTGTAATTCTTGTTTTTGGAATAACTATTACATTTCCCTTACTGACATATATATGTGCATTTGTTGGGTATTAGCATCCTTCTCACACCATTCTCAAACTTATCTCCTTCTTGGCTTAGTATTTTGTAGGGAGGGGGTGTAACAAAAATTGCTTTATTAACATACCAACAGCTTGGAAGAGATAGCTATAAGCTAGTTGTGAAGAAGTTTGGCCTAAAAGTAATTTGTATATAGAAACATATTAAACATAAGGGTAGGGAAAAATTTTCATGCTCCAGGCAAGGCTTTTCTACAGAATAAAGATTCATCTCTTTCTGCACAGAAATACAATAGTTTTCTAACATCACAACATTCCAAGAGAGAATTGGAGCATATACTATTCAATTTTATAAAACTGTTGAATTGTACACTTGAGACAGTAAATATGGACAGCATGATAAACAGACTTTTTATTCTAGCAAAACTACTTTGTGTTGATATTCTGTGTCCATGATGCATCCAAATAGCTGCCCTGGGGCATGACCCCAGCGCAATCATGCTGTCAGATTTAACATAGATATTCTATGAAAATATCTTTAATAAATAAATTAAAGATTGTGGCTACTTGCAAAGTAGGCTATTAACTATTTTACAGGCAGCTCAGGCACTTTTTAATCTCTAAAATAGCAGGTTGCCATCAGATATTTAGAGGGTTATTTTCATCACCAGCAGGATAAACAAAACAACATTTCCCAAGCTGCAAATCCCTTTCCTGTCTATATCTTAGCAAATTCAAGGCAGAATGAACTAGTTGTACTGTCAGCAGACTAGAGGGAGTATGAGTCCTGTCAATTTGTTGGACTAAACCGCTCTGTTCAAACAGACATCTGAATATAGCTTCAGGTTTACTTCATGCACCTCTCTGTTTTGGTATTTGGAGAAATAAAAAGTTTTGGGAAAATGAATATCTAACTTAGCAAAGCATAAGTTGGAGGACAAAAGTATCATTTCCTCACCTTACAGCATTTACATGCTCTTTACTCATGTCAGAAAGGATCAAAATCATTTTAAAGGAAAAGTCCCTCAACCTCTTAATGTGCTGGTTTCTACTCTCATTCTGCCTAATCTGATACGATTAGGCAGAGAAATATTGTTATTACTGGGAAATTAAATGATATTTACAAAAAGAGTGCTTTTATTTCATAATTTTGAGTCAACAAATATATAGCTGTAGAGCATTTCTCTGGGCACTCAAAGGAGGACAGACTTGAATTGTATAGGGTAGGTAAGGACTCCAACACTATGTATTTTTGTTTTGTCATTTTTATAGGTAGAAAGTTACAGAGAGTGTAAATGTAAAGTCAACTTCCGAAAAGCATTTGCCTTTCTCAGATAACAAGGAAGTCAGAACAATAGTTTGCTACATCCCATTGGTTCAGTGGACAGCAATTGTACAGACTTTTCAGTCATTTGTATGTTGTTATGGGAACTACTAAATCAGAGATCTAACAATCCCAGGTATCAATAAAAAACACTGGTTTTTCTCTAAATTCATTTTGGTTGATCACTTTTACTCTGCTATAAAAATCAGTATGTACTTGATGTATAAGCCTCATTAGTCCTTTCCATGGATTACAAACCATGGATTATATTTGCTAACAAAGATTAACATAAAACCTTATTTCCTCTTCTATTCGATTCTGTCAAAACATTTTAATTCTAGGTTTGAACACAGCTTGCTAACTGACCTGCATTTGTTTTTTCTTGTTCTGAGATTAGAATAGTCTGGGTCAAAATTATAGTCTAACAAGTAAGTCATTACTCAACATCAGTAAGATCATGAGAGCCAGAGCCTTTGAATTTGAGGCATAAATTTGAATTAAAGGTGATAAAAGTTGCAACATCTCAACAAAACAGCTAAATGCATACTTAATTTTAAGTTTGTTCTTAATTACTGTGTGGAACATAGGCCACCAAAAATATAAATAAATCTTATTCTGCAGAAATGCCTAGCTTCCAAATGAATGCCTATACAAATCAGATCAAGGCAGTCATAATAAAATAAAGGCAATATTAAGTTTAATTATAGCAATTCTCTAATATTGTCATCACTAGATCACAATAGTAAGTTGTTCTTTGTACACAGCAGTCACACCAAAACTGGAGGATTATTAATTCAATCATATTTATTTGCTCCATGGTATAAAGTTTTTCTGTTTAAGTTGTGCATTATAGTCCATCATGATTTTAAACTGCATGAATGTAATAGAGCTAATACAGCTGAGTGGCAGTACATAATAAGCTTTTAATTTGGACATTTGTATTGAAGGAAGAGTCCAGCTGAAGAATAACAAATTGTTGCCTTGTGGACAGCTATTATGTGTTCCTTATTAAACACAAAATTTAAACTAAAGACTATATTCATTAAGGTGTTGTAATCATTATAGAAGTCATATCAAGCTTTAATTTTCAGAAACCTGTAGATTCCATGACTATATGCTATGTGTTTTATTAATTATTTACACAATGTACATAAGAACCAAGCAACTCAACATAGAATTTTCAACAGTCAACAAGTTGAGAAGGTAACCAAACTAACCTTATGAGATTTAAAACACACACCTTCCTTTAACACTTTAATTTCTTTTGAGATTTTAGACTTCCAGATTCCAGGTAGTTACTTAACTTCTTTTAGGACTGAGAGCCTACAAGATTTCCCAGGCTTTAAAGGAGAAAAAAAAAAAAAAAAAAAAAAAAAACACGTCCTTGCTTTTCTTCAGTAAAATGAGGTTCTGTAAAAAATTGTTACTGTGATACAGGAGTAGACCTACAAAATGAAGAAAAAAAAAAAGATGCTGAAGACTGAACATCTATGCCCGTTTCACAAGTATTTACTTCAGACTTGTTCCTGTCTCATCCAATGTATTGGACACTTGAGCACATCTATCCATTTAGTTTTATCTGACATGAATCCAATTCACAAGAGCTAAGCCCATACTGCAAACCAAAGCATGCTAAGTATGGGCAGCTTCTAGATTCACTTCAAAAGCTCACTCCTAATTCAGGCAAAAATGGTAGTAAACATAGATACCAACACCTTCACAAGCTAATGGATGAAGAATCTACATAAGGGTTAGCCTGAAGAAATTCAAAGCTTTTCAGGTTCCAGAGCTTCCTAGGGGGTGCATTCTTCTTAGCTGTTGAAGCTGCACTATGTTTATAAGACAGGATAAACTAGGTCAGAGAGAAACGGGATGGCAAGATGAAGCACTTTACTTCAGTAAAGAATTTGGCACTAATTTGAGTGCTGGACTCTAGAGATGTCAATTCCAACCTCTGCTCCAATGATTAGGAATAGCAGAATTCTTATTAATTGCTATTACTCTTAAAACAGTATGATTCCAAATGTTTAAACATCGATGGATGAAACTTGGCTGATGTTCTGTATGTGTGTGAACATGTGTACACGCTTTACACTTTGTTAATTTTATGTCTAATTAATGCAAAACTTGCAGAAACATTTTATAATTAAAGTTCTTTGTCATTAGAGGCACACTGCTAAGACACTTCACAAATATGTCCAATTTCATCTGTAACGAATGACAGACTATAAACAGCTTATTAAGCAATTTGAAAATCATTTGGGAAAAGACTCAAAACTTAATTACAGAGTTCAAATTATTGAAATTGCTCATGCTAGTGTTAAAAAAAAACCTTCAAAACTCTCCAATAGAAATTATTGACCCATTCTTGTAAAGCTAATCTAAGAAATACAATTTGTCTTGAGGCTTTTCTTAAGACAGCAATAATTTAAAACTGCACTGGTCCCCAATAAGTAAGGCTCCAAGACAATTTTGATCCACTGATGAATTCTTCCTAATATGTTCCTTGTGGTACAGTTTCCCTAAACATATTAGGCATTTACAGTCTTACAGAACATGCTGCCTGAGATGCTCTATCACACTGTATTTAATTGTGTGGCCTCGGAACTGCTAACACCATTTTATAACTCTCAACCTTACTAGAGAAAAATTGCTGTATGACTGTTAAATTATTACAGCAGACATAAGATCCAGGTAAGACCCATACAGGAAGTTACAGGAGGGGTATTCTGAATAAGATACTGGATCCACTAAAAATCACAATATTGTCTCTACCTAATACACAGTTCTCCAAAGAAAAGCAAACCAAAAGGACTATCAGAAGAAAAAACAATTCCCATGTGCTGACTTATGGTTTCTCTATGCTGTCTCTATCAGCATGGAATCATGGTACTAACTCCTCTTGCAATCATAAACCATCTTGAACCCTAGATACAATTCTTCTTCTTCCACTATACATGCTAAAATATGTTTCTGATCATAAAATAAACTCCAGATCCTCCCCTCTTCTTCAACAACAGGTTCTGGAAGAGTACCTTGAGGATTATTACACTGATATAAAGATCACAGCTACAGTGGGCACAGTTGTAAACCCTCCTATGCAACAGATTTTGTGAGTTTATGCTTCACAGTAAGCTTCCAAGAATAAGAGTTATTTGTGCATTAATCTTCATCTTAATAACCCCTTTGCTCCAAATAAATTAGCTATACTTAGCTGTGTCATAATACAATATACTGCAAAGTGCCAGAAGGAAAGCTTCTTTTCCATTTTTCTTTTTTAGAATTACTCTCCACCTAAATGTTTATCGTGAGCCAATGCAAAGCATAACCAGTCAGCACAGGAGCACAATTAAAACAAGGAGTCTTTTTAACTTTTTGCAATGTTCTTCTGGGGACATATTTATGTATGTTACTAGAAAATATATATAAAAGTAACTAAAAATGGAATAATTTTAAATGGCTTGTAACCACAGAAATTCTGCATCTGCAGTGCTTTAAGCAGCACTTGAAGATGTATTTTTTCCCCCTTTAGAGTTTGTATAATTTACCCATATTTCAGTAGTTTTTAGGATCCTTTTTAATGATTTTTTTGCTGAAGTAAAGAACACTAGGTGACTATAAGTCTGTGCAACTTGTAAGATCAACAAAAAATAGTAAGCAAGGCATAATGCCTTTAGCTACAGCAGCAAGCTCTGCTCTAGGTGACATTCATTTGTACTAGAAGTGTCTGCTTACATTAAAACCTGCAAAAAGAAAGACATGTTCAGCTTCTGGCAGATGAACATTACTACTGTAATACGTAGGATTTGTCCCATGCCTGGAGTTTATGTGCCAAGTCCTTGCAGTATTAACACTTTATATTGGAATTATATCATTATGACTATAGGCAGAATTAGGCTTGATATTATTTAGAACAGGTGTATATAATCAAAGTAATAAGGCCACATCTATGAAAGCTCTTCTTGTTCTATTGCAAATCCCTGAGAGTTCAAACATCCATAGCAGGATTCAGACTTCACCCAGGTATCTAAATGATTAAAGCTACTTATTTTGAAAAAATAAAAATAAAATTAATTATGAACAAATGAAAGAACTCTCTGAACATATGGTTCTGAGATTTGCCAACATCCAATGCCCATTTACTTTTTATTAATCTGTATTTGTAAAAGATCCGAGACTTGAAGTTATTTTATATTCTTCCATGTAAATTTTAGTATTATTTTGATTAATTAAGAGATATATCACTAGTTGTTTCCAAACACAGAAGGAAAATATTAGAGTTGTGTCCTTAATTGGTAATGTATACACCATCTTCAACTTGGCTAGCCCTAGTTCATATTATGCTTTTATAGATTTCAGAGGTTATAAACTTCATAATTCAGTTCAGTTGCAACTGAACGAAAACAAATTACTGCTTTGTATTGAAGTTTCACCTTTACCTGCTTAACTTTTATCCTTGTGAGGGATGTTTAAAAGGTCCTTTTATAAGTCTGCCATGAAAAACAACAATATAGTCTTAGGAAAACACAGTAGTAGCCCTTATTCTGATCTTATATAGTGCCTGGATTCTACTATACTTCTTGGAAAGAAAATTACATTAATTTTGCTATGTTTTTCAGCTTAACAGTGTAAACCAGAATTAACATCAAAATCTGTATATTTGCAACAGCTCAGTTAGATCAAAATGAAGTTCTACTTTTTTGTTGCAATCCAAACTGGGTGGGCCTTACTTTATTTCACTGTTAGCTGAGGCAACAGAAGCGCTGCCCTGATTACTGAGTGCTTTATATAGCATGATATCACCTTGTAGTTTGTACTTACATTTTCCTCTTGTAACTATGAGAGCACTGTGGAGCAACTCCCAAAGGAAGGTCATTATAGTCATCTTGGAATACTTAAAAAACGATGATATGCATACAAAGTCAGGAATGAGATCAGATTTAAATATTAATGTGAAGAATTACAGAGATTTTTACAATATATTCATAAAAAAAGAACAACAAACAAGACCAAAACCCATACTATAGCATTATTGTACTACAATTGCCACTCAGTTGAAATTTCATGATTTTTTTCCCATATCTTACTAAATTCATTACAAGAAGAAAATCTCCAATCTTTTGCTGTTTCAACGCCCCCCCCCCCCACACACACATATTAATATAATCATATCTACATATAAAACAACAGCAAGGCTTAGATCATACCATAACTCAAACAACTATTTTTCAAGTATGTTTACATTCATCCCATACAGGCTTAGTGTTTTTTCCCATTACTGTGAATTATTTACAACAGAGGTGTTGATTCAAGAAACTTAGGTTTCATCAAACTTGACCTATGTGAAATACATGCATCTGAGATAGCTCTCTGAACTATTGATTCTTGTGTGTCCATCTGTCTCATGCTCCCTCTGCTCTGAACGTTCTCTGAAGAATAATGCTAGCATCTGTTTTAAGTATAAGCATTCCAAATTACTGCATAGATGCTTCACAGAATAGTTGAGAAAAATCAGTGGTTTCTATGATAAATAACCACAAACCTTTACTACTTTCTTTAGTACATAAATTTCTTTATTAAAGATTATTTTAATTTTTACTCCAACATTTCTCTGTTACTTCAGCTACTGCTTGAAGTCAAGTCTATCATAAGATGCTGTTCCTGTTTAAATTTACCACTGGTGCGAGTTCCTTTGTTGTGGGTGTTTTTTTGAAGGAACATACATTCCATATTGTGTTTACTACCAAGAAGTGAGATTTTGATTCTGAATCAAGTAAAAAGACCAGATGAGCCTTATTACACATTGAAATATGTTTTCACAAATTTCCTAAAAATGGTGCAAGGGTGTCATCCAATTGGATCACACAGAAGATCTTTCAGATTACCCCTTTAAAATAACATGTAATTGCTATGGAAATGAAGATCAAATTTGTGAGTAAGATATATTCTTCCCTTCTGAGCACAGAACAGTGATAATAACCTTGAGCCAAAGCTATGAAAACAGTAAAATATACTGTTCATGTCCACAGTCTCAATTTCTACAAAATTAATTATTTTAGTAGAATCATAATAGGAGATCTGTGGAAAAGAGATCTTTAGTGTTAATTTGGACCCCTGTCCTATCTTGAACAGATTCAAAGATATAATTGCTTCTGATCACCTTTAAAAAAAATAAACATATAAAGGAAGAATCACAGCACTCAGTAGAACCAGCCTTGAAAAGCACTGAAGCACTGATTAGATGCCAACTGAATTATAGAGTCAGTCAGGAAAAGGGGTGAGTTGACATACACATGGATGCAGCCAAGGAGAACACTGGTGACAAAAATTATTTTACCTACCAAAGAGAAGAACCTGCTGGTGGAGATGATGTGCACCAAGTAAGTGGGGAAAAGTTTTTTTGTTAACTTTAGTTTTATGCTAAATACCAGTGCTTGTAAAAACGAGCTGGTACATTGTTTCCCTCATGTTAATCCTTTTACTTGCATATCATCTTCCTGAAGTGACACAGCCTGGTTCAGCTTTCCCCCCCCATACACACAAACAAGAGTTAGTGTATCTAAGCTTGGTGTCTCAACTTCGGTCATCAATAAAGCTGGAAAATCCTTGAATACACAACTATGCAAGCTCAAAATATTAATAAAGACAATGTTATTAAGACAAGCAATAGTCACAGCATTGCAGAAAACTTTCTGCTGAAGTCCCCATAGTGGCAGATTCCTTTAGATTTTAATCTTAATTTAAAACACTACTAATCAATACCTTTTCATATTGTATAGAAAAACAACAACAACAAAAACACCGTAACTGAGGTGGTCAGTGCTGAAATCTCTGTAAACAACTTCTATATATGTTTTTATACTTCTTCATTTCATGATCTGTTTTACATGATGAGGAAATTGTAGACAATAGCAGCAGTAGTATGGCTGAGATGTTCAGTTATATCCCTTCCTAGCAAGTGTGATTGCGCAAATCCTCATGGTAATTATTTTCATCCTCCTTCTAGTTATCTGTTTATCACCTTGCAATAAATGGGGTTTTTATTTTAAGGTTATTAAAATCACGTTGATCGATTCAGAAAAATGCATGATTATAATCATGAACTCATCACATCTATTACGTGGCATTTCTCAATTAATTCCAGTACATCAACAGTATGTTTTTTTTTTTTTAATATATCCATGTATACATTTAACACCATTCTTCACAGTAACATTGTTCTTCACAGTAATAATGTAATCCTATCACAAAATGTTCAACAGATGCCTTTGCTTACTTAAGACAAGGTGTTTATTCCACATCGGAAAATAACACACACATTCATAAAAACACGATCTACAACACTACGATAATGTTATCTAAGTCTTCTCAGTATCTTTGTGAGTAAGCATATAGGAGACAGTCATCAATTCACTAAACATTGAACTAGCATTCTCTCTGTGTGATACCACAGCCGTATTATAGCATCTTAGTACAAGATGATCCAGAAATTAAGAGAAGTGTAGCCAACAGAAATCACAGTTGCTCCTAGATGGTATACAATGACTTCAGTTTTTTGCTTTGTGGTTTGTTTTTTAATATACCAAAGTTACCACTTTTAAAATGGAAAAATAAAAAGGAAATCTGGTATCATTTCATGGTGCTTGACATCTTACGTTCTACCTGAAATACATCTATTGTAGAAGCAGTACCTTTTATTATTGTGGTTGGGTTTTTGTTCAGTTTTGGAGGGGAAAAAAAGCAGCCAACACCAAACTTTCTACGCGTGTTGGTATTCTCTGAAAATCTTCTACTTAGTGTGAGCAAGTATAAATTGATGCATTATTGCATTTCTGTAGTATTATTGCTGCCGGTTCAATTGCAACACAGTAGATTTTTTTTGTACTTACAGTTTCAGGTTCTGCTTTTTTTTTTTTATTATTTTTTTTCTTTCTCCCATTGATCAATTAGTAGGTTGAGAAAGTTGCAGGATGGCACTCAAACGTATAAAGGTTGGGTACAACCAGAAGATTTAGTCTTTGTCTAAAGTCCTCCCTAGCATTTATGGAGGATTTCAGACATTCCTCAAAGTGCTCAGGTCACTTACACCTGGGGCACCATCTGAATCATGAAAGAGTAGTCCCCGCAACCCATGGCTGGATAGCCAGATCGACTGGTGTTTGAAGACACAGACTTCTTAAAGTAAGATCTCTCTCTACATTCTAGCCAAACTTGTTTGGAGTAGAATCATTACAGCCCCTGTAGTCTTCCTCTGGGAGGCTCTAAGAATGTTTTCAAACGTCTACATTTCAAAAACGCAGAACCTGTTGTCTTGATCCTTTGTGTTACTTCGCTAACTCTCTACTCCATAAAACACAGCAGGGCAACGTGGCTAGGTCATCGTGAATTCCTTCTGATAGCTAAATAGGAAAGCCTATTGTTACATTGGGATAATACAGAAGATGGGATGATTCAGTAACTACATGACTCCCTTCTCCTGACTGTACAGACATTGTCCGTATCTGCTTAATGGTTTTTTAATATAAACACATCTGTTCAACAGCTCTATCAGGATAGCTCTTGGACTCATGAAAGCTGCTAAACACACATTTCAATCTATTCACTCTGCCCTCAACTTTTACCGCTGTGCCTTAGGACTGTACCTTTCCTGTTCTCAGACTCTTAAGCACAATCAAATTAAGTGGCAAGTGAACAAATTTAACTCTGAACTTGCTAGCATTTCTGAATTTAAAATGAGACCTAAAAGGTTTATAAATCTATTTCTAATTTCCTTTATGTAAATTCACATTATATAGAGAAAACAAAAATCTGTCATTATGTTTGTTTTGGGGCTTTGTAAGTGACACCATATTAAGTTATTTAAGCCCAGTAAAATTTAATGGGAGTTATTCCTGTTCTTGTGACTGCGTTCATTGCAGAAGATACTTCCAGAAGTGTGGTGAAGTCATTGTTTAATGTCTCCCCTGAGACTTCCAGCTATGTAATGTGATATTTTTTTTTCTGCTCTTCCAATCTTTATTATTGCAGAAGCATATTTACACCATAAAAGCAGAGCAGCTGGCTAGTGACCCTTGGGAATATACCCTTGTTAACGAAGATTTTAGCCCCCTCCAATAGTTTACTGCATTCAAGTTGATTTAGTATGCTGAAAAACAATCCTATTTGAAAGCAACTTACTTTCTACTCACACACTCATTGTTTTCTAAAGCTCTGTCTCCCTTGGGAGAAGAGGAAAAGCAATATAAAAATCTTCTGGGACAACCATGTGGTAGTTAATGCAATTGCTTGCCCTAAGTTTTGCACTTTCAGTTTCAGAGTGAAGGAAAATGGAAGCAAAGGAAGAAATCACAAAGCAATGTTTTCAGGGTACCCACAGAATCTATACCTTCAGCAGAAGTCCTCCTACCTTCAGACTAGAAATACTAATTGTTCTACAACACTTCTGATGACGGTCTTAATAGAGTATTAATATCTAGATTGTGAGACTATATTAACCTGTCAGTGTA
This sequence comes from Aythya marila, assembly GCF_965140915.1. Taxonomy (NCBI): domain Eukaryota; kingdom Metazoa; phylum Chordata; class Aves; order Anseriformes; family Anatidae; genus Aythya; species Aythya marila. The sequence continues at coordinate 13,288,525 of NC_139056.1, forward strand.
TTCATATCTCCCTCCATTTAATTTTCGTAGTTTTTGCTATAGCTTTTTTTTTTTTCTTTAACCAGTTAAGTTTTTCAGGTACAGTAAGTCATCCTCCAGAGAAGTGCGCCCATGGAAAATACCATACACTAGCACAAAATCAATCAATGAATTATATATTTTGAAGAAGAATAAATGCAAGATAATGTCTCAGTTTAAAGGTCTAAACAGACAAAAAAAAAAAAAAAAAAAAGGAATTTCCAGGTTAAAAATTTTCAGTATGGTATAATCCACGCTTCCCTAATTTGATATTACCCATCAATGACTGCAGGAACCAAAGACTACAACAGGTGATGCACTGGATCAAAACAACCTGCTACATTTCTCAAAAAGTGCATAAATGTTTGTATATGAGAACGCTCACTTTAAAGGAGCTTGGCTAAACTCCAAATGCTAGAAAAAAGTCAATAGGCTATACCTTAGAAAATATATATACTTGTGGAATGAAAATAAGAATCAAGTTTGTACAACACTGGTGAGATTTTCCTCTGGAAGTAGTTTCATGGTTTATTTTCTAGGCTAGAAAGTTGCCTTTCACTAGCAGCCTGACTTGCGTAGTAGAACCTTCTATTCCTTTCTCTTTTGTCTCATAGACTCACCACATCGGTAAATAAAACTTCTCACTATTCTGTACTAATTATGCAAATCTGCAGCCTTTAGAGGACTTACAACATTTATAGGTTATTGCAGAACACAGCAGTCCTTGGAAAAATATTTTAACCTCATTTTCTCCATCTTTAAATGTAGTTATCTACATCACTTCTTCATTTCTTTTATAATTCCTGAAAAAATCCATCTTTTTTTTCTTTTTACAAGCATCAGATTGCTATTTCTGCTTTTTCAGGTGGCAGAGCTGTTCTCCTACCAATCTTTCTGCTGCATGTTCAACAGGTTAATTCCTCACTCGTTATATGTATGCAAGAAAGTGAAGAAGCAGGCACAAAACAGAGTTACTGAAATGGTGGAATCCTTTTACTGATCTAGATAACAAGACTTCACTGACATTTTTCTGCTTTAACCACTATTAAGTACCAGTATTGCAACCAAGGCAAACAGAAAAACAACCACAAGTGTCTGTAACACAGCAAAGGGATTTTGTATTATTTTTAAAGAGAAGGTAATATCCAACTAAAAGCATTTCACCCTAAATAAGAAGTTGAAGAGTTGGAGACTATGGAAAAATAAAGCAACAACAACAACACAACAAAAACAAAAAAACAACACTACCATGTTTAAATAATGATTGAAAAGCAAGGCTTGAGTGTGAATACTAGTTAACTTATTGTTCTTATATTTATACATTGAACAGATTTAAATTGCTACTAGAAAAACGTATTAATTCCAATCAGATGCAAGCTTTCACTTAAATTAAGCACAGTAACAGAAATTAGTATTTTTCTTCTGTAGTATCTTGGTTTTAAAACTTAACTGCTTGACAATGAGCCTTTCAGCAGACTTTAGACATTAATATCCTCGATTTGCCTCCCTTATAACTTACAAGTAAGCAGTAAGTACCTCCTTACATATCAAACTGAATGTAACATTTTAAACGAATATTTAAGCTAGCAAATCAACAGCCCTATCCTACTTTATTAATAACACTTTAAAACAAACAAAAACCACAATGAAATATACTTTTTATTTCTAGTTAAGATGAAACAGGACTTACCACCCAAACTTACAAGTTGAATAGAAAAGCAGACTCCTCACGCGGCAGTAAGCTGGCTACCATTACTGAATGGCGCATTGGGCATTACAAATACAGTGGCACTTCCTTGAGGCCTGTTCTCAACACAGCCAAAAGCAATCTGGGCTATCCTTGTATTGTTCTGGCAACAGGGCAACTTGCAGGGAAGCACTGGGTGAGCACTGGGTCCTGATCCTGTAGATAATTATTCAGGTGAGCTACACACACATGGAAATGTGAGGTGTGAGACATCTTGGAAGTGCTTGTTACATGCAGGAGACCACGAGTAAGAGATAACTCAACTACATCTCCTTCCTTTGAGTTACTAGGAGAAGGTATCAGAGCAGAGAAGTCATTTAAGTACAGCAACTTCTTAAGCATGGGAAGCAACAAGCTTTCGCACACATGGAAGATGAAATCAAGGACAGCAAATGGATATCTTAACTTCTGTAATCTGTGAGATACAAGAAGAAGAAGATGGTGGTGGTGGTGAGAGTCTGGCAGACGAGGTGTGCTTGTGAGATACAAAGGGAGGGTGTAGAGGGAAGGCTGAGCAGCAGCAGTTTGCATGGGCTGGAAGTCCTGGAGAGAAGAGGAGCACGCATTGTTTGCACAGGGCTGGTTCTGTTTGTAGGTGTTGTTCATGTAACACTGGGGCGGCATCCAAACAGAACCTTCACCTTTTTGCTGCTATAAAGGGACGAAGGCACGTGAAGAAGGTGCTGTCTTGAACAACATGCCTCTGGCAGACACTCAAAACGCCAGCGTTAACGCAAAAAAAGTGACCTTGGATGTGATGTGGTGGTTCACTGTGCTTGCCTACTTGACTCTATCACGAGCAGACAGCTTGTCAAAAAGGAGGAAAAAAAAAAAAAAAGAGCAGAAGCTGGCTGCCAGTCTTGACTCAAACATTCCTTACACTCCCTAAATAAAGCAAAACTGAGCTCAGCCACCTCGCTGGCTGAGAGGAGCGAGCAGGACGGGCGCTAACTCCTGTTGTCACACACCCATTTCCCTCATCCGCTGAAAAAAAAAAAAAATATATATATATATATATATAAAAAAAACAGCCGCTGGGGAGGCACGAGCCGGAGCAGCGGCGCCTCACGGCCCTAAGGGGGCGCAGCGAGCAACGGCCGAGCCCGGCGCGCACGCGCGCGGCCGTTGGGGAGCGCGGGCACGCGGGAGTGGAAAAAAAAAAAATCCCCTCCCTCAGGGGGGCGCACGCGCGCGGCCGTTAGCGGAGCGCGGGCACGCGCGGTAACGTCCCGCTAGGGCTCGCGCGCTGCGCGCGGCTCCTCGGCGCCCTTTCCCGCCCCGCGCGGCCGCCGCCCAATCAGCGGGCGGGCTGGGGGCAGAGCCAACGAGGGGTGGAGCGGGAGCGTTAGGGGAGGCTGCGGGCAGGTCCCGCCGGGCAGGCGGGCAGTGAGGAGGGGCGTCTTCGTCCTCCTCCTCGCCTGTGGAAACCTGTGTTAAAATGTCCCCCCCACACCAAGTCCTGATAGTTCCACACACCCGTCCCCTCCCTCAGCGGAGGATGTGCCCCCACACAGCCCCGTTTAGGTGTAGGGCAGGGGAAGGTGGGCTGAGGCGCGGCCGCGAGCTGCGCGCTGAGGGGCTGAGGGAGGGGAGCGGGGCGGGGACGCCGAGGTGGGCGCCCGGCTGGGTGGGTGAGGGAGAGAGGGTGGGCGCCGAGCCTGGGCTGGAAGGGGCGAGAAAAGTTCAGGCTGCTCTTCGGGGGAGGAAGCTGGCAGGATTTTTGTTTGATCAACTTGGAGCCTAGGTGCTTTGTTTTGCACTTGGCGTTTCTCCGGGGTGCTCCTCGCCCGGCTACTCGCAGCCCTTCTTTTTGATGCGGGGGGAGGGCATCTCGCACGAAACTTTTACGGAAGGCGGGACTGAAACAATACCCGGTGCATTGTTTGAACGTTAAAACCTTCGGCGCTTGCTGCCTTTTTTTTTTTTTTTTTTTTTTGGGTACGGTTTTATTGCCGCCGCCGCTGCCGTTGTGGCAAGCGCGTTCCCTCTTGTGTTTACAGCCTCTGTGCGGGAGAGACGCTCGGAGGAAGGAGCAGGATCCCCGGGCTGCGTAAACAAGGAGAGCAGGAGCCCAGCCGGGCGAAGCTGGGAGGATTTCACCTTGTTGCTGCTTGTTTCGGGAGATTTTGCCTCCCCCCGCACCGCAGACCATCCAGCGGAGGGTTTCATTCCTCGCTGCGTCCGCAGCCGGCCAGAAGCGAAACGCTCTCCGTGTTAGAGGTGATTTTTTATTTTATTTTATTTTTTTTGTCGCGGTCTCCCAGCGAGAAAGAAATCAGCACCGGTCTGCGAGGAGGAGGAGGGAAACGCGACCAACTGAGGTTTTCCCTACCTCCGGCTGAGAGTTGAAGTGACACCGCCGCTGGCCTGTGGCTGGCGGACTGCACGGCTGGAGCCGCGGCCAGAGCCGCCCCAGTTACCTGCTCGAGGACCCTTCAAAGCCTTCTGTTGACGGTGGAGATTTGTATCCAGAGGAAAATCGGATTACTATAAACTATGCAGAGCTTTGCGGGGATATCTGGAGACTACTCTGTCTGCATGGCTAATCTTGAAATTGTCTGAAATAAATCCTTAGCACAAGGAATAGAGATACTTTCAATTAGCTTTTTTTTTTTTTTTTTTTTCCTTGGTGCTCCCCCCTCCCTCCCTCCCCCCCCAGCACCAGATTTTAACACTTTCACAGCAAGGTTTTGCGGGAGAATGGGACACATGCCGGAAAACTCATCATGCTTCATGAATATCACAGGGGTAACAGTTTCCGTCATCCTTGCGGTATGAAAGGTACTCTGGATCGTCTGCTGGTGGCTAACATGGATCAGGCTTTCTCTGTGTCTGTTACAAATGTGCTGAAGGATCCGGATTTACTGAAATACTGACGCCAATAAACTTGCTCCCTCTCTGTTGAAGGCATTGGATGTGACAGCGCAGAGAAACATGTGTTTCACATTTCTGACTGGTTGTTTTGGCGCAATCAATACCTCCACAAGAAACATTGACTTAGGTGGCGACTGTAATACAGTGAGGCACACAGAGTGCTGCCTTCGGGTTGCATGCAAAGTGAGCACAAATCAAAGAGTCCTCGGTTGCCGTGACGTGGGGGCTTCTGCTCCCCCAAAACTCCGGGGCAAAGGCAGCTGGCGATGTTCCCAACCCACCAAAGAGAGCCCGGCCTCGGGGTGCGGAATGAGCAATGACCAAAGCCCTGTCAGGAGTGGCAGGCAGTCGGATCCGTTGGGGATCAGTGAGGCAATAATGGTTGAAAGAAAGGTGGATCGCGAAATTATTGCCCGGAGGAATAGCAGGCGAGACGGAATGATGATGAAGTTAAACTTCTGTTTCTTCTTCTGTCGGGGATGGTGGGCGTTTCTGTTGCTTCAGCTCCACATGTTGCAAGCACTGGCACAAGGTACGGCTAGAGACGTTTTTGTTTATAGAAATGCTGCATCTGCCTTCTAATAGGGAAGAAATCTCGCTAGGGTAAAGATATACTATTTTACTTCATCCCTGTCAGAGGCAAACTGCAGGATTTGCACAGAGCTGATTTCATGTAGGAATGGTCATTCATTATACACAATCCTGTCTTTATGGAGCAGGGATTTGCAAACTGTACCTACATGTTTCCCTTTCTCATCCTCCCTTCTTTCTCCTATCCACATCTCCCATAGAGAATCAAAAGCCTTATCAGAACCAAGTCTGCGTTTTTATTTACTTAAATAAGTCTGTCATGTCAGTTCATTTTCATTTAGGCAGCAGAAGAGTTAACTGCTGGTTGTGTGCGTTTAAAAACACTGTGCACTGGGATAAGTTATTAGGAGAAGGGGACTCATAAATCCGCCGACTAGAACTAAATCAGGCGTGTAAAAGGAATTCTTTAAGCATATGAGGACTATTCTATGTGAACCTCGGTTTGAGCATTGTTCGTTTCTTTTGGATTGCCAAGTAACATTTACCCGAGACAAAAACTGCAATTGATTCGGATCTGAGCATTTCCACATCAGAGATCCTTACAGTCAAATGAGTCACTTGTAAATGAAGGGTCAGAGTCCACCAATAGACTCTAAATATCAAGTGTCAGTCACTTTGCATGTAAATTCTCAAAAAATCACCAAATGTAGCTTAATTCTTAATAATCCTTTGACAGAGTAAACAATAAATGGCAGGCAGAAGCATTACAGTTCGCTGCGCAAAATAACATGCTGAACAAACGCAGCTTTCACTTTCTTCACTGGGCTGAGTTTTATTGCAGTGTGCATTGTCTGGCAGAAGTGGTATGTGTCGTACAGTGCTGAACTGTATCGTGTGGGACGATGAGTTAGTTATTAAAAGCGGAAGTTAATACTCTCCGAAGGGGAATGCTTTTTGTGCTTTAGTTCTTTGTTTCCGAGTATTTCATAGGGAACAACAGTGCATTCAGTTTTAATAACTGGATGGGCTCATGAGTTTAGGAAGAGTGGTTACAGAGCCAAGTCTGCTCTAGTTTGTCTGCTCAGGGCTTACTATTGCACCTTCTGAAAGTTTGGAGCCGCAGGATACAGAAGAATTTTGAGCCAGTGTTTAATAATGGACTCCACCCTCATAAACCTTGTTCAGTGCTTTGTTTATGCTGTCATTCCCATTCCCAAACTACTTATGCTGAGGCCTGCAAGCCCTAACAGGGTATTGTTATTTTGAAACAGGACATACCTGAAATAATTCTCCCTGCAAATTAAAATTCACATAACTTTTTTGTTGCCTTTGGTAGTTGTTGTTGATAGATGCCAACATGATGCTTCATTCTGGAAAAAAAAAAAGCTGATCATTCTTGGTGTTTACATTAAAAATGCAAAAAAATTTCATTTAAGCCAGTTTTAAGGGCAAGTGATTCAGAAATCAATGTGAATGTCATGTAAAACAGTTCTTTATGATTTAGTAGTAAACTAGCCATCTTGTTGGATTAAAAAGTGAGTTGAAACTTTTGTTTAACGCAAACTATGAAAAAATATTTCAATAGCATATTTCAGATTACTAAGCATTTGCAGCATTATGAGTTTTAGGTCCTGTATGTCTTGAGGAGTTATGTGGTGGTCACAAACTGTTCTAAAGAAAACTCATAACACCAGCTTAACCCACCAGTAAATAGGAAGGGAGGGAAAGTGGACAGAGTTAAGATACAATATTTCTGAGAAATATGGGTGTAGATAAACGTATGGAGTTTAGAAGACACTAAACAATGAAAGAAAATAAAACATTTATATATTTCTGCATAATATAGTGCAGAAAATGCATCTGACAGTCTTTTAAAAATTCTTTGACAGATAACCAACGTGGAGGCCTTAATGCAGAGTGCTTCTATGACGTTTTCACAAAATTTGTGTTAATTTATAACTCACAGTTCTTTTGGCTCTTTGAATTCTAATGGATTCTAATACACCCATCATTTGTATGCCAAAATTTACTTTGGAGATAAGATGACATTTTTATAAAAGACCTTCATGAAAATAGACGTTCAGCCACAAAAAAACTTTAATGGAATGATGTGGTCATATGCATGACAGAATTACATGACTCCAATCTCTTTATGTGATAAAGAAATGAATGTTCTAAATATATGGGCCATGGCTATTTTGATGAATTATAATACTGTGCTATAACCAGCTAATGTTTCTGTAATAACTACTTCAGCATTAAAGAAATAAATATTTCAGGCATACTGAAATATAGGTTCTAAATTCAGAGGAAACAGATTAAATAGTCGTTGAGATTAAGTGTGTTGTACTGTAAAGTGAATGGAATAAAGTATTTTCAACTGCAACAGGTGGTTTGAGAATTATCTAGACTTGGAATCATCATCCGTGTACAAGAAGATCTGGAGGTGAACTGTAGGTAGAACCACTCATAAATTCATTTTTACTTGTTATTTTTTCAGCTTTCCATCTTCTCTGATAGCTGTGTTAAACAGTTATAAGGATTTACAGGATTATGTTTTCCTTTTCCAAGTAAATTTAATAGTTATGAATCATACATTGTTTTACTGTACTGCATAATCAAGCATTTTCTTCAAAGCTTAGTATTGTTGGTGCAGACCTGCTCATCATGGAAGTGATTTTCTGGTGGAAGAAGCCGACGAATGACAAATGCTGTGGCCTGTCCCATGAATATAGCGGTGGGAGTACCATTCTAGGCTGTTTTGGTGGCAGATCTGCGTAGGCATCCATGCAGACTGTGCACATTTCACTCTACTTAGCATCCCAGTCTGTGAATGTGAAGGTTGTCTGGCAAGCTAGCCTGTGAGAGTCTGAAAACTGGTGTACATTTCTTTGCTTATTTAGTTCTCTGTGTTAGTTAGCCTCTGCCTGATGCCCCTCTCCATGGCAATTTTGTTAAATTTGAGTATTAGGTGCCAATTAGCCTTAAGTCATTGTGTGTCATCAACTAGCAATGAGGTGCTAATTGATAACCACCAGCATTATCAAATCAGAATTTGCAAGGTGATGGCAGAGGTGAAATATTTCAACACAGTAACTAACTAATACTATTCTGCAGTGACCTCTATCTCAGTAGTGCTAGGTTACTCTACGTGCATCTTAATGGAGTTAAGTACCTTCCCAACATCTTACTTCTGTCAAAGAATTAATACTTAGAAAATATACTTCTTTTGGATTGATGGCTGTAGTTCAGAATGATCTTAAAATAGATAAAAACCAATGCATAGCTTTAAGTTTCCCCAGTAGGAGATGGTATCTTTAAATATTAAGAAAGAGAAGCTTGTCTGAATTTTCTTAGTTTAACAGCAGTGGAAATGTAATCTTTTTATGCCACTTGGTGAAATCTATAATTCAGCATTCTACAAGGACCTGAATGCGTATTTAAGGTGGTATTGATATCCGTTGTGCTTTGACAGAAGCAGTGATGTGAAAGGCAGTAGAAAATGTTTCTGGGGCCCAGCTTTTCGAATTCAAATATTTGATCTTCTGTAACTTATAAATATGCTAAGTGTAGGAAGTGTTTTCAAGCAAATTTCCAACTGCATTTGATGTGCAGAGAAGATAAGCAACCTGCACAGAGTTTTTAGCTGTTGGAAGGACAGAGAGTTTCATGTGAAGGCGATACTTACTGAAGAATGAAAAAGCATTATGAATTAAATGTTGAATGGTGCATTTCTAATTGAAAGAGATTCTGGTACTGTTTTTTGGACGCTCATTAATGTATACTGGATTTACTTGTATTCCTTTTCTTCAGAAGAACGTATTAAATGTGTGCTAGTTTTTTAACAGGTAATTTTCTTGTGTATATAATTATAATAATAAAAAATGGATTTGAAGGAGGTGTTACAGGCCAAGTATATGTAGAAACAGGATGGAGAGAGTAGGCTTTTTCTGTGGCCTTATCATCCAACTTTTAACTCTACTGTGGTAGATCTAAGTTTGCTCTCTACCCTTATTTTTGCCAAAAAATGACTTAATCTACTTTCTAAAGCAAATTCAAACATACCTGTTAACATTTAAAATACAGTGTTTCAGATGATTTCATAAGACTGTACCGTTACAGTGCTATTAGCAGGGCAGGAAACCATATCTAATAGGTGTTTATCAGTGTGTTTTCCGTGTATTATCAGAAGATACTTAGACTAGTGATGACCTAGGGACAGAGGGAAGTTGTGGCAGTTCAGTCTCAGAGTTTTGCAGTGCAACTTTCACATCACTTAAGAAAAAGGGAAGGGAATCTGCTGTGCCCATAGCTCGTTGCCTTTGAAAGGTTATTCTGGAAGGTTCTGCCATCTCAGTGGCGTACTTGTCTATTCTGAACAACAGAGACAAATATTGGCTAATATTTTAAAGATTATCTGGCTGATTAAACAAACTATGGAAATGTTAATAAGCAATCTTAAAATGAATTATTATGAATCTGTGTGAAGGGCTTGGGCTTTGGGATGTCTCAGGGTGTTTTTCTGTTTGTCTGTTTCTTCTACTGTTCTTACCAACACAATCTTGAAGGCACTGTTGATGAACATAAAAGATTTTCAACCATTTACCAACTTTGTATATAGTTTTACCTGAAGCTGTGTACATTCTGAAGGGACTGGTTACTTGGGTTCACTGGGGCCTTTTTGCTGTAATGAGTCTGTGGGCAGGCTGAAGGCAATTAGATTCCACATGGAGCAAAATCCTGCTCCTGCTGAGCTCATTGCAGAAAGAGCTTTTTCTACTGTATATGCTGAAATCCTTTGCATATATAATATGTATTTAAATACTTTTTAATGAACAAATCGATGATTTGTTGATCCCTTTGTGGTCTTCAAAATGTTTTTTTTCTTGAAGTTATATCAACTAGATTAATTTTCAGAAAGAGTTGCTCAGAGATTAGAACATGCCAGAGCTAAGATAGCTAGTGCATCTTTAATCTTCATTTCTTATGCGTGAGCATTATGATTAACTTTAAACTGATACATAATATTTTACAGCCTACCTTAGAACTAAGATTGAATAGTGCTCACTGATCAATTTTTCAGTATTTTGTTTTCTTGTCAGTGCTTGGACCCATCTTTCGTTTACTTCAAATCTTTTAAGTTCTACACAATAAGACTTTTGTGTGGACGAAAGGAAGAACTCTTAGCAGCTATAGCATTGCATTGGATTAGACTACTTAGAGTTTTTACAGCTGGAAAGCAGGTGATTGGTGAGAGTTGGTTTCTATGTGTGAGTGACTAAGGAGTGAGTATTTTGTAGTGAATAAAGACACTTCTCTCCATGTGCCTCAAAGACGACCCTTCACCAGCCATACAGATCAAGCAGAACAAAAATATAACTCCGTGAAGGGTCTGTTCCTGAAGAAGTTGGGGCTCCTGGAATTCTTTCTGCCTGTGGCGATGTTGGTCTTCTTACAGAGTAGTTGAGACAATTTCATATTTTTTGTTCCCTAGGAAATAATACTTTTCTAACTCAGATAAGTAGTCAAGTGGTTACACACATAGCCAAGTTCACTTTTGCAGATGTGTAGTAGTTGGCACGCTTTTGTATGGGAGGCATATTGTTTTCTCAGTTTATTGGTTATGAATGGGTATTAAATAGATGATTTTAAAAAAAAATTTTTTTCACTTAACTAAAACTTTCAGATTCCTTATGGACATGGTCTTTGAAATGCCAGAGCCCTGGAATTTCAGTGGTTCTATAGGGATTAGATAATGTAGCATTAACAGGTCTGAGTTCAAGGGGTTACATGGTTGAGGAGGGAAGAACCTTCTATTTTAACATACATACTGGCTTTATTACTTTTAAACTATTATGGCTGTTTAGGTAAGATCTAGGAATGGGTTGCCTGGGGAGGTGGTGGAGTCACCGTCCCTGGGGGTGTTTAAGGAAAGATTGGATGTGCTTGGGGACGTGGTTTAGTGAGTGATGTTGGTAGGAGGGAAATGGTTGGACCAGATAATCTTGGAGGTCTTTTCCAACCTTTATGAATCTATGAATACAGTGTTTAATTAGTTATGCATTATACAGATGCTTGGCTTGTAGGCATACATGGTATTTGCATACCGTACCTTGAGTGTTAGTGTTTTTGGTTTGCTTAAAGTTATTTTTTTGTTTTGCTCTTGCTCCAAAAAATAATAATCCTGTTACTACAATATATAGTAGTCTGCAGCTAATCATATGTTTTCTCTGTGAAATGTCCTGTAATACAACTGGCACCCTCAGTAATATTGAAAATGTAGGCTTTGAAAGGGTAAGTGTTTGTAAGGCTAATTTTCAGCTGTTTTGGCTCCCTGAACTAGCTGAAACTGGGGTCACAAAAGCATCAGGGATGCGAAAGAGGTGATGGGAATGTGTAGTCAGGGGCATGATCCTGGCAGCCATCACTAAAATGAGTTTAAATTGTTAGAGAGCTTTCAGGTTGAGACAAAACGCAAGGGAATATGCATAGCCTAACTTACAAACATTTGGAGGCTGGTGTTCCTGGATAGGAAATAGAAAGGTTAGTGCCTTTAGAGGGGTGGTTTGGAAGACTTAACATAGGATTTCTTCTCTGAAAGACACTTAAGGGAGTTTCTGTTAGAGAGAAGCTTGTCAGGTAAAGTTAGGCAATGTGAATATTCCCCTTAACCCCCTTACATTTAAATTCTTGAAACCTAAAAGGGGAATAATGTATTTTTTTCCTCTGTCTCGTCTACTAAAGTTGCAAATTCCACAGGTATTACTTGTTAACATTGGTATCAAATATGCAGATTCAGCAGGTGAAAATGATGATACAAGCTCCAACAACTGATAAAATGAAATCTTTAACACCACTTTATGCAAAATGTGGAAGTGGATTGTACAATCTTATGGTATGTCACAGCATTGAGATAAGTTCTGAAGTGTCATTCTTGATAAATGATAAAGCATTTGTGGGATTTAGGCAGATAACTTGAATCTTTAATCCTGTTTTTCACATTTCCATGCTCTATTGCAGCAGCCTGAAGAGAAAGTTGATTCTGGTAGATAAATCATTGTCCCTTAGGTCTATTTAAACCACTTTATGGCCTTTCAAGCAATAAGCCATATATTTTTTTAATAAACTTCTAGGTCTAACAAGTTATCTAGAAAATAATTTGTTGGGTATAGCCTTCTTGGACCAGAAAGTAGACAGTAATGATACATAGCTCCAGTACATGTTGCTTAAGTGGTCCCACATTGATTCCAGGATGAAATTGAAGAGTTCTTAACTCATTATTACACAAAAACATCAGAAGATCTGGTAGATGCTACTTCCAATCTCATTTTCATATTTATCTAACTCTGTATATGTTGTGGCTTTGAGTGCTTTTGGCATTGAGTTTATAGGAAGTCTGCTCAGCAGCATTACTACCTCTTAAGGGAAGTACTAAGAAAATAATGAAACTATATATCAAATATGTCTAACATTTAGACATACAGAAAAATACATTTCTTTATACTGGACTGTTTGCTCGTCTAACATTTGCATCTAATACAGAGTTGGTAGAACACAATCATTGTTATCTTACTTGTGTGTTGGGGAGCATCCCTTCTTTCTTACTTCTTATCTTTAAGGAAGTGCAAAGTACAGTCATGACTAAGTAGTTCTGAAATAACTAAATGGTATACAGTGATTGGAAAATAAATGTGTAGCACTATGGCATAGCTGCATTTCAAAGATAATGCTTTCATTGTAACACGAAACGAATGGCAAGTGACACAGTGCTGTAGTATTGAAGTGGGTAGGAGGAGGGAAGGAAATTACCTCACGGTATTTCTAAATGGGGGTACTGATTGTTGTGTTTTTAAATTTTCTGGAATCTGCGTGTGTAGAGGTACTACTGACCTTTCTTGCAGATTGTTTGGGGCTGTTTTCTTTCCTTGAGCATCAGAGGTTAACTGATTCTAACCTATCACGCTAACATAATATTTGTAAAATAGCGCCCTGGTGTTTTCTTCCCTGCTGTACTCCTTGCTTAGGAGAAACTCTTTGTCCGTCAGCAAATATGGCCTTTAAACTCTGTGAGCACGCTTTTTTCTTCTATGATACGCACAGAAACTTTACCGTTGCTTAGTTGATAATGCTCTGGAAACACTGCTGTTCATACTGATGAGCACTGTCTAATTGCTCATGTGTATGCCCATCTGTGTCCCTTGCTGTTCTCCTCTGTTTGCTTTATCTTTCTGTCCCAGGTTGATATAACCTCTACCACAATGTAGTTTGGGTCTCTGGTTATTGTATTAGTTACTGTAACGCACATAATGCCTACTGCTAGTAAATGACTGAGGTGATAGTTTAAAATCCTCTTTTTTATTTGTGAAATGTAGAACAAATTCCTTAGTTATCCTCTAACTGGCCACAGAATAGGTTTTCTAGGACACTCTTAATGTCTGAAGCAGGGCTTTTATTGTGCTAGAAGACCTTATTCACAACAGGTAACCAGAAAGACTAAGATTTTCAAAAATGTTAGGTAAGACTAATAGACAAAAGATCAAGAATAGTAACTCCTGTATTTTGCCTTATGCTGTTTTTACTGCTAAGAAGTTAGTTGCCTTTTGTTGTTGTTTTGTTTCTGAAGAGGGAGTAACTGAAGATACTTCTAAAAACCTTTTTATTATATACCACATCAAACAGCAGATTTTAAGGCAAATGCTACTAATTTCCCATTTTCCATTAAAAATATATTTTGCAAACATAATTGGTTACTTATCATTAGCAACGTCAAACGTGTCTCAGATGCAGAAAAATCATGGATAATTGTTAAATTCATTTCCCGAACCAGCATGTGCAACCATCATGTTAAGAACATATTTTAAGAGAAACTAATATTCTTTACAGCTATCTTAAGCTCTTTTATTTCTTTTTTAAGTTCTGTGCTGTCTTCTCTCTGGGAGAGTTTGCAAGACTCTCGGCTTTTATGAAGTACTCCTGAGAGGTCTGTACTTTCTGCTCTTGAAAAGAAACATGTATTTTATTTAAAAACTTCCTGAAATTTGTAGGCTGAGAGACAGTGTTCCCTTTTCACAGAGCCTAATTGTGCTAGTGCTGGTTATCCCTAAAACAAGACTAAAATTCTACTTTTAAACAGTTTTGTTCATTGCCATGGGAGACTAGATTAAATGATTTTGCCCTAGCTCAAAAAGCAAAACAGGCTTATTAGTACCCAGTGTCTTTATTTCAGGTTCCCCTATACCTGTGTCAATATCAAGCTTTCTCACATTTTCATTACATATGATTTATTAATAGCATTTAATTGGTAAAATATTTATACATATTTTTTCTTAATATTCAGTTGAGAATTGAGAGCAAAAGCATGTCAAACTCAAAAGTTTTAAGTGCTGGAAGTTCAATGCTACATTCACTATGTAAATATATCATGATTAAAATAAGATGCCTGGTCAATTCCATTCAAGTATAATTTTCAGCTTTTTTTTTTTTTTTTTTTTTATTCTGGATTAAGGTTTGTCTTCTGCTACCTAGAATCTGAACAGACATACTTATGGCACACTAGCCAGTAAAAGTCTGTTATGCTAACTGTTGTACTTGGTAAATTTGAAAATTAATTGCAGAAATCCAGACAAGATCTAAAATTTAAAATTTTGACAGTTTAAAATTGTTGGTGTTATACTATCTAAATAACAGCAACAACCAAACAAAAAATAGTGGGTTAGCTAGTGAGAAAATGTAATATGACTCTGCAACTGGACAATCCTAATCTCTTGGGCAGAGATGAATACTTTTATCTGTAACAATGCAGAATTGAAGCTTGATGCCTGCAAAATAGCTTTCACCAACAAATGTGTTATCACTTTCAGCCTAAATGCTCTTTGACTGAATAGAGATAAAACACTTTTTTCATTTTTTTAATGCATTTGACATTATTCTGAATACATCTATTTTAATATTTCCTTTCGATAGACAATTTCCTCTGTACGTTGGCAGACAGTGAGGAGACACAAACACAACTAAAACAGGCATATGTCACGGTAAAATGAAAACCTGCCAGCAGAGGAAGCTGTTGGCAGAGGGAGCTTCCAAAATTACTTCAGGTGTTTTCCCCTAAATGGCTGAGTGCAGAAGGGCTCAGTGCAATGAAGATACTCTTTGGTCTAAGCTCTAGTCTCACTGAGGTGCAACTAAGTAGGATTTTGTTTTCATTGTCCTTTGAATGCTTAGTTTCATTTGTGATAGCTATTAAATGAAGGATGTCCTTTGGAGAGCAAACAGGAGTTATTTTTCTGCACTTACAAATGATAAAACACAAAAGATTTCACCCACTGATAAGTACAGTAATAAAGGGAAGTGATTTATCAATGTGAATTGTTGGCAGCTGAGTTGGGAGACAGTATTTTTAATCTTCTAATTTTGTTCTGTGTCTCCATTTCACTGCTGCCAATATACTTTTCAGTTTGGGAAGAACTTCTCCACGAGAGTGTATTCTGATCTCAGTGAAAGTTCTGTGCCCAGAAGTTTTCAACCACGTGCTCGTGTAGCTGGTTAACAACAAGCTTGATCACTCTGAGTTAACTGTCACTTTGTGCTTGTGCAGTCTGGTCAAAAAGAGTTATTAGGTTAAGAAATGATCAATTATTCATTTAATTAGTTAATATCTGTCCTGATGGTTTAAAACAAATGAGGTCACAGTGTTAATATTGTTTATTACAAATAAAGTGTTGATTATGTGTGGATTTTCACACTTTCATGTGAACAAATACCTGGTTTGTTACAGGAATTCTAAATATCTTCCTGTAGAGCTGCTGGGCTTTCTAACTACTCATAAGCCAGTTTTTGGGCAAATGTTCAGTGCAATGGAGTAAGCGTTAGCTGTCACTTTATTAAAATTAATGGCATAGCTACCCATGTTTACTTGGAATTCATTGCAGCATGAAGTGAATAGGCATTGGTGCTTTGGTAAATTATGGCATGTTGCACATTTCTTAAAAGCAATTAGTGAGTGTTGGTGTTGGGCATGTGCAGGGTATGTAGTTGTCACTGGCACTTGAATTTAATAACATCCAAACCAGTGTGTTTACCAGGAGAGCTCTGTTTGAACTAGTAACATGTGCCAAAGACAGTGGATATTGTAGCACTTGGGGAAGAAAATGTTTGCTACTGTTCTATTTCAAGACAAGATGTTGTACTGTTTTAAGGACGTGACTGCCTAGACTGAAAGAGCTCCCAAAACCAGTATGGGAGATGCTAGATATAGATTTCCTATAATTCAGTCAAATCCTACATCCCACGTGAAAGGCAAATGTCGATTTCATACAAATTTGCAACTCTCAGTTGCTTTTCCAGATATCTAAGTCTCAGCTGCCTTGAGGTTCTGGAAAAGAGGCTACGTGCCGAATAAACTGTATGCATGCCTGCTAGGTCAGATGCTGCATTGAAGCAAATAAAACGTAAGACGTAACTATTCAGAGGTCATGGTGTAAACTGACAAGTAGAATGCACTGTATGTATGAAGAACTGTCTATAGTGATTGATATACTGGAATTTTCAAAGCCTTCAGTGTGTTCCAGACCTGTGAAGTCGTCTTACTGTTGCTGGTCAAAAGATCTTTTATTTTTTCTAATTTTTTATACAAAGTATTACTTCTACATAGAAAAAAAGAAAGATTAAAATTTGCATGTTATTAGACATATTAGTGCTTTGCATAATTATGTTTTCCAAAATTTGATTTTAATGTATCTGCCTTGTTTTTAATAATTCTTTAATATTTATTCATTCCTTTTTTATCTGGTTGTTTAATTATTTTTTTTATTCTTTAATAATTCTTTTTTATCAGGTTATTTTAACATATCTAAAAGAATGTTTTGTGTCATTTGGCATCGAGTTAAATAACTACTCGTTTTTTTTTCCCAGATTTTTTTTGGCTCCGTGGCAATTCAGAACTATGACCTTCAGCATGGAGCATAAGATGGAAAATGTTGTCCTAATAATAATTTCCACCCGTAATTCCTTTTCCCCTACGCACTTGCCTTCACTTGATCCTCCAAATCCTTCTGACACGAGCAAGGTGGTGATAAAGAAATGGGGGCCAAAATAAATAAATAAATAAAAATGTAGGTGAGATGCAGAAATACTATGAATCTACATCCTTAACTTAGTTCAACTAATAACATCTGTTTTAAAAAACTCATCTTGGAGGCCTCCTCTTTTTGTTTGTGAGCTTTATTTATTTATTGATTTTATACCTTGTATATTGACAGAGAGAAACTGTGAAATTGCGTGATCTTAAATGGAGATCTTAAATCTCATAAATCTACATGGTGAAATGTAATAACGTTAGAGTCAAAGCACTTGTGGTTATTGAATTAGTTGTGCTTTTTCATATCACTGTGTAGTAGTTCTGTAAGAAACAAAGTGTTCAGATCTTTCAGACCTACTGTTTTTGAAGAAATAGCTAAATGCAACAGGTTTCAAGCTCTGAGTCCTTGGTAAAGGGGTGAACAATTGCCACTATGGCTCATTCATTAAGTGTGGTATTAAATTTGTGGGTAAAAAGTGAAGTGCATTATTACACTTTCATGTAGCACAGAATAGGTCTTAGTGTTGTTGTTGTTGGCTTTTTTTAGTTGTTTTTGTTTTCAGCTCATCTAGTACATGTCTACAGTATTTTAGGACTTGCACTAATCTACAACTGATTGCAATGAATCCTTTTGGTAGGAGGAAACTAATGACCATCAAACCTAATATCATAACAAGAAAGGTTAAGCTTTCTGTGGCCTTGTTGAATATGATAAGTAATGTAATTTTACTAATAAAATAATGTGTATAAAAGTAGGTGATTTTAATTTAGGTAGTGTTCAGCAAAGCTTACATATTAAAAATATTCTCCAGTGATTTTTACTTAATATATTGAAGGTTTTTATGCTTTAAATTTTTATGTTGCTATTATACTGTTCTTAATAGTTTCTGCTCTATGCATTTAAAAGCTTTGGTTGCATTGAGGCAGTTTTAAAACTTTTCTGGTAGAGTAATTAATATATACTATAGGGGTAACTAGTAAATACTGAAGTTACACAGATTAATCCTAATGAAGTTCTTTAATGTCAGTGTGTAAATTGTATTGCTCTTCTTAATGTCAGTCTAATCTTTTTTTTTTTTTTTTTTTTTTTGCACAGAAGCAAATGTGTTTCTTTGTGTGTGAAAAAGGATGTGCTTCAGCAGGTTTCAAGAACTGAGAAATTAGTCTATCCACTCATACGACTAGTGGGCAGTAATGCCCATTAAACATAAAAAGTTTATACGTAGGTACTTCATGATGCAAATAGTTGTCTTTTGGGGTATATGTTTTTTTACAGAAGTTCATAATAAAGTGAAGGAGTTCTGTGTTGTTTTTTTTTTTTTTTTTTTTTTTTCTTTACAAATAATTTTATATATATATATATATATCGTTTCTATATAAGAGACTTAAGAAAATAAACAATCAGGTTGTTGAGAAGATCAAAAGCAGAAAAAGAATAATACATAGTACTTTTGCCTGAACCAGGAAAAGATATGACATGAGACTGTATCTTCATATGTACTGTTAGTCAAAATATGCTAATATTTTTACATAATGTTGCTTAGCACTTTTGATAGCTCACAAAGTTAGTAAATCACAATCACAATCTTCAGTCTTATATTGGAGTATGTGTGTGATACTTAAAAAAGTTCTTAAGTCTTAAATGTAGATGCTTATGAAGCTATTCAAAACAGAAACAGCAATACTGATTTTTTTTGAGTTGTATTTTACTTGGCTATTCCAGATATGTAAATGCCCAGCCATAAGAAGACATTATTTATTCTAAGCCTAATCCTTTTCTTTTAGTAGATTCAAAATAAAGACGCATTTTCAGTCATATATTTAGATTTATCCCACTTTAAGGTATTTCACAGTCCTAAATAAATAAATAAAATAGTGAAAGGATTTCCTCTAATTGCCATGATTTAAAAAAAAAAATGCAATTAAAGATGTCTAATATTCTTATGTATCTTTCTTAGTGTTGTGACTCTGAAGTGTGGCATATTGCATCACACTTTCATTTACTTACCAAGTATGTTCTCCCGGATACCCTCTTGTCTGTGTTGTTTTTAAGACTGGAGATAGGTGAAAGAGTTTTATTTGGTTACTGTGACAAGAGTGGCACACAAATCTGTTATCATTTATCTTCTTTAGTGTCCTGATGGCTATTTGATCTTGGATCACATTTCTTGTTGTACATTATCATCAGAATTGTTTATCAAGTTCCAGGCAATTAACCTATGCAAACTCTTTCAGGGCACAAAAGCCTTTGCAAGTGATGGTGAAGGTAATAATACTGCATTGATACTGCAAATATTAAATTTGTTGGGCATAACTTCTATGACTGGTTACAATCTTGGAAAATTAAAGAGTTTTTATTCTCAGATAGTAGCTTTTATTCTCAGATAACTAACACAGGACTGTCAGTTGAGAGTTTGATTTGTAATAGAATATATATGGCATGAAAATCAGTAAGTGATAGTAAACTTGAAAGCATATCATGCCAATTTGAATGGTTTCCTTTCGTTGCAGATTTGTACTTGATGCTGCAGGGCAAGGGCTATTCAGTAACAAGGAAAAATATAGTAATGTCCATTGTTTTCTTGATTGTTTCTCTGACTTCTGGAGCAGACAGCTCCCTCAAATATTCATTTAATATTGATTGTTTATCCATAAGAGTGAAATTAGCTTTGTCTTCATCCCAGATAATTTTGTAATATGTTGTCTCCTTTCACTTTGAAAGAACTTAAAAATCATTATGTAAAAATGTAATAATTATAGATAGAATAAATGCCCTACAGTATTGAGCATGAGAGAAATAAAATATTTATTATGTTGGAAAACTAAGTTTGAGCAGTAACAATATTAATTACAATATGATAAGTAATAAGAGTAATAAGTTTTGTGGGTATTCAGTTTATCACTTATCTCTTTTTCCTCTTCTACATCAGGAAGTTCTTGCAATAGTGCAGGAAAACAAAATATGTAGAGAAATAAGAATAGTAATTATTAAATAGCAGTTTTTTAGGACAATGTTTAGGTAATTTCATGATTCTGGAGGTGAAAAGTGGTAAAGTGGGAGGAAACTAAACTCAGTTTAATTATAATATGATCAAATTTGACAATTTGAGAATTTAGAAAAATCACATCTAATCTTGATAAATTATTTCAACAGGAACTCACAATTTCTTTTAAAATTGTGTGTTTATAAGTAACTGTATTCTTTGGCTTGACTGCTGATTCTGCCATGTATTCAGGGGAGGAATGTCTATTTTTTTATTATTATTATTATTATTTTTTTGGTTGGTTGGTTTTGTTCGAGGCAATGAAGAACGGGAATTATGCATGCTGAATCCTCCTACCCCTATCCTTATGTGTGGCTGCTTCCTAGAATTTGTGTGTGTTTTAAATTCCCCAGCACCACAGAAAAAGCATGCTGGGGACTTGTTCTATGCTAAAGCGTAGGACAGCTTTGTTTTCTTGTGGAAGCAAGGACAGATGTCAACTGTTGCTTGTCATTGCAAGCAGTATAGCTACCGTAGTGTGCTGTTCATTAGATGCTTGTAACAGCATAAAATAATCATGAAACATTTTGGGCTTTCCTGAGCACTCAGAAATGATGGTTTTCAGAAAATGCAGAAGGTTACAGAATATTCCTTGGAACTTAGTTGCCATGTGCCCTAGTAGTTATCTTAACCTGAAACACAGTACTTCAGCTGAAGTAGTATTGAAATGTAGTAGTTAACCTGAAACATAGTTAATAATTCAAAGATAGGAGCTTGGTGCAATCTGAGGTGTTTCTGGCCTTAGGAGCTCTCTACAAATCTCTACAATATAGCTGTTGAATTAAATAGTCAGCACTCAGTCTCCTTATGCTTGAAGTTTATAATGCTGTTAACATAAATGTTTATGTGAAAGGTAGTTAGCATCCATGTTGAACAGGTTTCCAAAATTTAACTGAGGATGTTGTCAATATGCATATATCTGTAACTTTAGTGTCTTGAAGGAGCCAGCAAGAATATCAGCCACGAAGCATTTAGTGTACCATGGAGGTTAGTTGATGAGCAGAAATATGAAAAACTGGCAAGCTGTAAGGGTTTAGAGTGTATCAGCTATCGGTAGAGTAGATAATGCTTGAACAAGATGGTTCCATTTTATATCCCCATGAAATGGTCATCACATCATTTTATAAGACATTTTTATTGTCTACTGGTGCTTCTTATGGTGTTCTGTGGGAAGGGCTTGGGTCACCTACACTGCTCTTAGCAGAGTTCTGTTTTGAAGACCAAAGTATCAGGTAGCAGACTACAAACTCCTCAGGATTTTGATGTTCTGAAGGCCATATGTAAGCATATGTAAGTCGCTCCAGTTAGCTTGCCTCCTTTTCCATGTGTCTTTTTCAGTTGTACAGATACTTCAGTGGAGTAACTACAAAGCTTTTACACACTGATGTTTCCCATTCTCTCCCTTCACCAAGCATCTTTCCCTTGTGCCACGTGTGGCAGACGACACCTTTGAGGGTCATTATGTCTTAGTAGTTATTTTTTATTATTCCTCCATTGCCTTTTAATTGTATTCCTAGGCTAATGTTGTTTGAAGATTCTCCATTAGATTTAAGAATTGACTCATGAAACTTTCTTCCATTGACTCTTATGGTTTTTTATGGAATTTGTTAACCTAAAGTTCCCCTCTCCCCTCTTTTCCTTTGTCTTGTTGAAATGTCTTTCTCCACAGGAATCTGGGTAGAAAGAAATAATGTATGAATGTATTTTATTTGGTAGTTTGTGGGAATAATAATAATAAAGTTAAGTCTGGCTTTGTGTTTTCTTTGTGTTGCAGTTCCATTAGAAAAACTCCCTAATTAATGCTTGTGAATTTAACAATAGGTTTTACTTTACTAGTCTAAAATGTTTTTGGGTATCCATTTGTAGCCTGAGGTGAAACCATATCAGGTTTAATGAACCCAGTAACCCTGAGCTATTTTGGTGGCTGTTGGTTGAACCAGGTATATCAGATTTGAATATACCTCATCTTAGAAAATAGAGAAAATTAGACAGTTTTTGATTGCCATTAAAATAACCTTTCTCTCCTTTCAGCTTCTGCCACTTTAGAACCTAGAGGAAAACAGTGTGTGGTTGTCTTCTGCCAAAAACATTCACATATATACCATGTTTATCTGAAATACTGATCATCCTTAGTCATTTTTCCCCTCTAACAATCATTTGAATAGTAGTGGCCAATATGTTTTCTCTAGGTTAGGCTACATTTAAAATTAAGTTGCCTTGAGATAGTGGATAGTTATTGGTACTATGTTATAAGCCGTGTAAGCGTAATTTTATACTACATAGTTTATCCATGTCATTATCAGTACTAGAAACACAGAGTAACCTTTACTTGTTATATATTGAGCATATTGGTTAAAAATACTTTAATGAGTACTTCTGTGATTAGTAGTTGATGAATCAATCCAATGTTTTGGGGTCATTTCATCTGTCTGCTTCAGCTCCTTCAAAAGGAGATTTATAATTTATTCCAGAAATATAATTATTAATCTGAAGTTAGTGCAACTAATCTGTAGTCAGCTTTCACATTTTGAAAATGAAAATGTTTGTCAGAGAATTGTAAGTATTTTTTGTGAAGATTTTTAGATAACAAGTTATGTTCCTACTAGGCAAAGTATATATTTAACTAGCATACTGTTTCCTCTGGCAAGCTATTTTGATATTGACATTAAATTAGGTTAGCTAAATTATACATTATGACCAAAGGCAATATAACAAAATACATGTGGAATACATTGAAATACATGTTAGTCCATCAGCTCTGTTGAGAAATATGTCATGGAAGGTAGACAAATAATATTCTGAGTTTTATTGCTGCTTTCAGAGTTAATGACCATAATAAAGGTAGTATAGTTTGCTAGCTATCCATTAGTTTTGTTTTTAATAACTTTTTTTTATTTGCAAAATGGTCTTCTGCTGAAAGCACATGCTTTTAATTGTTCATCTTCAATTAGCATTACTTTTCAGATTTTTACAAGGGGGTATAAAGAGTGCTGGTTGAAAAAGTTTGTCTAAATGAATTCAGATAGACGATTCAAAATTTGCCAAAATAGACTCATGTGAAAAATACCAGATCTCAGTTAGAAACTTAGAGTTATTTATATCGTTCTTGTCCCACATAGTTTTAAACTTGGAACGCTTTGGCCTGTTGTGACCGTTACCAGGCTGACTTCCTTGTCTTCAGCCAGATGGATTATTGTTTAGACCATGGCATTACAGGTTGAAAGGATAAATTACTGATAGTTGACTTTCTGCTCAATATCAGATGTTACTCCCTCCCAGATCTTTCCTACGGCATGGAATTAAATTTCTTTGATCCTGTAAAAGAAAGGTAGAAAAGCATACTTTAATTGGAGAAAATGGTTTTACAAATAAAAAGTTTTTTTCATATTTGCATTACTTACAATGCATTTTTTTTGTCTTATAAATATGCTAATCTTAACAAGTTGCGTCTGGTATGACATATGGAATATAATTTTGTTTCAGTTCTTTGACATCAACCTAGTTACTGTTACATGAAAATGTAGGATTGGCAGGGAAAATTAGTACCTTCAGTGACATGATTCTTACAAGACTTTTGAGAAGTATCCAGAGTATTCATCTGTATTATAAGTAGACAGCTGTTTGATGAGGACTTGTAGAGTCTGTTAATTGTATGTTTGTTCCTTTTCAGACAGCATTTCTTTTGGGCCCGTTTGGTCTGATGGAAAAGCTGCAGATAAATACTTGTGAATAAAAGAACAAAGCCCAGTTAAACATATGTTTATATTTGAAATATTTTTATAAAAAGGGGATATTTACCTCAGAAGTAATTAAGATAATTTTCTTAGGGTGATGGAGCAGTGTCAAGTAAAAAAATCACACAACAACAACAACAAAAAAAAACAAACCATAATACAAAACAAGTTGAAAAGATTGCTTTAAATTGCTCCTTAATTTATCAGTCAAAGCTTAGCCACACATAAGCACAATATTGTACTGGGACATGAAGCTAAATTAAACAATAAATTCATATCTTAATTACTATTTTTTTTATATTACTAGTATAGATCCAATGAATG
Source organism: Aythya marila (assembly GCF_965140915.1). Classification (NCBI taxonomy): domain Eukaryota; kingdom Metazoa; phylum Chordata; class Aves; order Anseriformes; family Anatidae; genus Aythya; species Aythya marila. Next base: position 13,312,873 of record NC_139056.1, read on the forward strand.
AATAAATAACTGAATTAAATAATCTAAAAAAGCCTGGGGTGGTGGTGGTGTTAATTTTGTTGCCATGCTGCTATTTACATGGAATGAGATTATTTATTTTTAATTTAGTGTATTCTAACTTTGTGTTAATCTATCTTGGATCCCCATTTTACAGGACTGCACAGAGATAACTTATAAATCAAAAAACTATGTCGGGTAGCTCGGAATAGTCCAGCAGTAACAGTGCAGAGCTTAATTCGGTAACACCTCTCAGCCAGAGAAGTCCCATGTTCTTGACCCTACTCTCAGGGTCATGTTTGCAGTTTAAAACAGATGTTACACAAAATCCATAGTCAATATTGGAGGCAGGCATAGGAACCCAAGACTACTCCCTCTTCAGAATTTTCTGCTCAATATTATAAAGAGCTTCAGTCATCTTAGTGTGTTTATGCTTTTGCCATTTATTTTTTATTTAGTGATCCTTTTCCTTGAGTATGTATGCAGCTTCAACTGCATAACAGAAATACTTCCAGCCTTGTCCTGTGGCGTCATGCTACAGGCATTTTTCTAGGAACAGGATACAGGAATTTCAGATTTGAACTTCTTGTGTTGAGGGACATGACCAAACCCACATTTTGATATCCTGGAGATAAAGATGCTGTCCTTGGAAAAACCAATGGGCCTAGTTTTTTGTGCCCAAAGGCAATTGCAGAACCTAATACTACCTCTGTGCTGGTAAACAAAACGGACCAGGCCTGTGCTCTGCACCGAGGCCACGTGGCATGATACAACTGTATGTTGCACAGAACATAATATGATACGTAATAGGATAGAATCCATATATTAAATTCTTTTACCTACCGAAAAAAAGATGAACAAATACGTGCAAACAGTATGTCAGAAATATGTCCTAGACACACTACCCTGAAGGCATGTTCAGGCACTGTTTGGAAGACTAATAACTAAGAAGTTGTACCCAAACTGCACAAGCAGATGTCTCAAAGTTAGGTTATCGCATAAACCCTTTTGTGAGTCTGTCTCATGTCTTAAAAGTTAGAATATATTAAAAAAGAGAGGTGCTTTTATTGTTAAGTACTTTTTGTTCAAATTAGAAGCAATTAGGTTCTGTTATGTGGATACTTCTGCCTTTTCTTACAAACGTTGCTCCATCTTAACAAGAGATAAGCTCATTAAGCCAGGGAATGACAACTATAGCCTGTTTGACTTGACTCTTGGTATTAAAGAGTTCTTTGCTAGAAAATGATAATGAAGAACATTTCCAAGAATTAATTTATTACACTTGGTTTTGGAAGGTTGATTTGATTATGATTTTAATTTAGCTAAATTCCATCCCCAAATCATTGAGCAAAGATTCCATACAATTTTATTAAAACTAATGAAATGAATGCTCTGTTTATAGGCCCAATTCAGTACGGTACTTCAGCAAAAGCTTAATTTCAAGTACATGAGAAGTGATATTATTGGTAAGTCAAGCATGCTTTATCTTACTGAAGTTGGATCATCGTTTGTATTACAAAAAATCCCCCACTCATTTGATGTCTTTCACGGTGAAAAGTTTCTGTAAATTATTCTTTGTAAATGGGTAACATCCTATTAGTCTTGCTTGGCTTTGCTCTAGATTTAAAATAATAATAATAAAAAATTGTGAGATTTTGAGTAGTGTATAGAATTTCTAGTACTTTCGAGCTATTGAGCACAAATGTTACTTGTGCAAAAATGGGCAGGAACATCACTGAAGCTTTTTTTTTTTTTTCTTTCCCTAAATGTTTTGCCATAGTAAGAGAGTCTTTTCTTTTTTTACACTGAACTCTCTACTCCGATTTCATCTTAACATGAAGTGATCTGCACTTAGGAGGATATAAACTTCAGCTGATGATAATTAACAGCTATCTAGGGGAACACATAGACTGTTAAGGTGTGGCTGTGGTTCACTTGCCAACTTTGCCTCTCTCAAATGAAGATTAGGTGCGTTACTGTCTAACTATCAGGGCCTGGAGGACATTAAGTCTGAACTGCTTTGATGAGCCTCACCTGGGGTCTCCACCCCACATCCTCTGCCCCCAGAGCCCAATTTAGCCTTAGGTTTGGGGGATTAGTCATTGCCTGAGCTCTGCTGTGGATGTTCCTATGTCCTATCCTGCATCAGTCCTTTGGGTAGGTGATTTGTCCCATCAGCTGCATGGTGTCGTGTCTGATTAATGCTGTGTTTTTCTGGCCACGTCAGCTTTTGTTTCTGAAGGGGCTCTCTGGGTATTGTTGTCTTATGGCTTGGTTAGGATTGTCAGTGGGTTCTGTTACCTGCCCCCACCTCTGTCTGCTGTGCCCCTGTGCTGGGGGCTTGCAGCCAGCACTGGGGGGGTGCTGCCCGTGCTGGGGTCACCCTTGTATCCTGACTTGTTTTGCATTTGGGAAGAGCCAGCCCTTGGTGCTGCCTGTTGCTACTGAATATTCAGCATCCTGCTCCAGGATGAGTACCACAATGAACAGATTTTCTTAGTGTCATTGCCCAATAGTTTTGTTTTCTTGCCTCAGTGGCAGGAACAGCAAACGCAGCTGTGTGGCATGGCTGTGGTTTCCTGGCACCAGTACGCCTTCCAGCCTCTCACCTCCACTCTTCAACCTCTTGGTTGGTGGTCCTTCTTTTCTGCCTTCCCTTGGGATTGTGATCTTCCCTAGTAATGCCTTCTTTATCATTGCTTTAAGGTTATAAGACTTGTCTGATCATCTGCTGCTCCATGGCTGAATTAAATATGCTTAGTTTTGAGCGTGTTTTCAAAAGGTAAACTAACTAAAATGCAGTGAAAAGGTAAAAGGGTGAGTGGTGGGTGACTAGAAGAGGAGTTTTGAGGTTCAGCATTATATTCTCCTGGGCTATGGGAGTATCAGTCATACCAGTACGACTCCTGACATATTTATTTCATGTGCTTTCTAAACCCTTCAGTAAGGAAGATTGCAGAGGCTCTGTTATTAGTCTCTTCACTACTTAACTATGCAAGTTGCAAAGACAATTTTCCTGAGTTCAGAGTCTAATTGCTTTTGTTGCTACTAGTACTCTAGATTGCTCAAGTAGATGGTATTTCAGATACCTGCTATACAAAATCCTTTTCCATTTCATGGTTTTGATGACCCAATGCTTCTTGAATTGAAATTTGAGGAGAACTGTGATATTGTTTATTAGTAAAGTAAGTGAAAATCCAAAATGTATTCTGAACAGATTGTTCAGCCAAGTTTCGGGAAGTCATGAGAGTGCTGCAGAGGAGTTAACAATTAGGACCTTCATTAATTAAAAGAAAAAAAAAAAAAGGCAAAACTTCCTGTAATCTTGTACATCTGCAGCCTTCTGCCAGAGAGGGAGTGATGAAGTTTTATACTCCTTTCAGAGTTGCATCTTTTCAGTCTGATGTGTTTTCTGGATGTGAAGTACTGGAACATCTCTCTCCTTTCAGGGGTCAGAAGTCAGAATCCTTCAGTTCTGAACTCATGTGCCGATGAGTATCAGGCTGCCCTCCCCATGGCAGGGGGCACTTAAGAGAAGGTTCAGCTGGGGAGGAAATAACAATTTTATTTAGGGTGAAACTGAGATGTAAAGCTCAAATTTTTAAAATGTTCTACGTTTTCCATTTTCTGGAAGGTGAAGTCTGCAGACTAGCTATATGGTAAATGTACAGAATTGTAGGTAATGTAGGAGATTTCAGTGTTTAATGCAAATTTTGCCCAAGCCATGCTTCATATTTCAGTGTTTTGTTACCTGTCGGGTTTAGTACAACTCCCCTCCCTCCCAGAAGTGACTTTTCTGTTAAATAGGAGGTTCTACATTCTCCAAAGAAAGCTGTCTGGAGAAGGACTGGAGTCTTCCTTTAAGGAGACATCAGAAAGCCAGAGAACCAAGATAAGTTTGGAATCCTACATTATAGAAAACACTGAAGAGTAGAAGGAAGGTGCAAGGGAACTAGCAAATGGATGATAGTTGTTTGCCTGTGTATTAGTGTTTCATACGTTTCTTCAAGTGTGACTCAGCTGGGAAGTTGTTTTGTGCTTTAGTTCCTCAATTTAAGCTAGAGGATGCGAGGTGTATGTTGGAATACCCCTGGGTTTGGAGCTCGGTGTGCACGTTGTGTCGGTGTCCGTGCCCTTCACCGCCCATCCGAAGGGCTAGGCTGTGAACCCCGCACTTGTGCTTCTGCAGAAGGTACTCAGAAGTCCTAAAACTGCCAAAAGAAAACGCACAGTAACTAGTTGTAGGAAGCCCGAAAAGCATCCGAGGCAGCGGTGCCAGCCGGAGCGGGCCCTGCCCGGAGCAGGCGGGGGACGCGGCGGTGCTGCGGCCGGCAGCGCCACCAGAGGGCGCCCGAGGCCCGGGCGGGCCGCGCACGCGGGCTGAAATGGCGGCGTCGGCGCTGGGCCCTGCGGCCTGCCTCGGGGTGCTCCGGGGCGCCTTCCCCTCAAGGGACGGGTCGGAGGGGCTGGAGTGCAGCGCAGGGGGCTACAGAGCCTTTCCACGTAACCTGCACTGCATGGCAAAAATCATACGAGGCTGTGCTTAAAGTTAGGGAGATGAACGGTTTTGTGTAGTTTGTGTGAATAAAAACTTAAAATCTGAAAGAGGTTTCTGCAATAACTTTTTTTGAATTGTATCCATCTTCTCCCTTTTGTCCAAGAGTCTTATAGACTAATCCAATAAATGAACCAAGATAAATTATTTCCATCATAAAGTATTTTTAATTGAAGAATGTGTAACCTGTTGAAGGATTTGATGCGGTAGGAACTCCAGAAAACTATCTTGGTTACCTGGTAGCCTGTTGGCTGTCCAGCAACCTTCCTGAGAGAAAATGATCCCTAGAAAATGGCCTTTGTGTTTCACAGGCAACAACATTTCAGCGAAGTTGCTCCACTAAATCCAATATATACAGCTGAGGTCCCAGTAACTTTATCAGGGTCAGAGTTTCATTGCAATTTGGCTTTTCTACTTTCCTTCATGCATTTCTGATAGTTTGGATGGAACACACTGAAGGATATGGTTTATTTTCCTGCCTACACGTGACAAAATGAGCAAAGGTGCACTTGGAGAAGTGAAGCTCAATTAGTTGAGAAAATATTATTTTTATTTTTTTTATTGATGGACATCGAAGCTATGACTGAGAGAACCAACCATGAGAACTTGTGTACTTGTCAGAAGTGTTTCTGAAGATTGAAGAAGCATTGCCAGATACATGACTAATCCCAAGTCAGAGTGTGCACAAATGTGCACACATATAGCAAGTTAAAGCATTTGTCAGGATAAACAGTTGCAGCACCAAACAGCTTTGCTTCATTTGTACACAAACGTTTTAATTATCGTAATGACATCAGGTAGCTTTAATAAGATGTACCTTTATATTAAAATACTTGGAAATATATATATCTCAAACTGTAACACGTGGAATGCATGGAATTTTCTCACATTTAAGACAAACAATTTAGAAGTTCTCTATTTAAAAAAAAAAAAAAAAAAAGAAATAGTGTTTTTTAAGCAATAGTGTCACAGTGCTTATGAAGGCCCTTGTTTTCAATAAGTATTGTGTTGATATTTAACCTCAGAGTTTTTCCTGTTTACAGTGAGAGAAGAGAGGAAGAAAGCCTATGTTGGCGGTCAAGTTTTTAATAATACCTCTTTTTGCCTTGTATCTACTTAAATTATCAGATCTCCTGTACTCTCCAGTCGAGTAGAATGTCTCTGAAAAGCATCAAAGATTTTTTTATTATGGAATAGCAGTTGAACCTTAGAGAAAAGTTAAAAAAAAAAAAAAAATAATAATAATAATAATAATAAAAATGTTTAATGAGATTGTTTTTCTATACTTAACCTCATCATTTCTGCAGTAGACTTGTAATGTGCAACAAAAGGTCTTTTGAAGTAATCCATAGCAAAACACATTCCATACATCTGTCTTTGAGAACTTAAAACCTTGTATATAGCATAGTTTCTTTTCCTGAAATCTGGCTATTCCCCAAATAAGAGAAGGTATGACATTTTCTGTATAAGGAACTGATGCAGTAAGGCTGCTCTCCACATAGCTATATACAAAATGGCTAGGCATGTTTTCAGTGCGTCTGTCATCTAGCTGAAGTTACGTGACTCCATTTATAAATTTATTAGAGCTTAGGCATGTGTTTTGCATCTATCTGTAAATGTTAGATAAGGGACTGATGATGTTAGAGCCATACTTAGGAAGATTCAGCCTCCTGGCTAGACAAGTTATTAGTACATTATGTGTGAGCTGGTTTTGGTCTGTTTATAGGAGGTGTCAGATGATGCCTGCAAAATTTTTTTTTACATGTTATGTGGCTTCTATCTGGGTCAGATTGGTCAAGGGTTAACCTGACATGTTGGAGATACGATGGCTTTAGTTGCTGCTTATGGGAATTCCAAAAAGTTACGTTACATGAGGGTATAATTTCCCAGCCTCTGTGTTCTCTGCTTTTACTTCTGAAGTGGGAAGGGTGAACAGCATTTCTACTTGGTTTCAGGAAAGCAATGTGTGACATCAAGGCATCAATGTTTTTGAAATGTTACTGAATTGAATTCTTTTACTTTCCTGATTAAGGAGAAGGTTACTAATGCAAGTCTGGGATTTGTGATGAAGAGGTGATTCATGTACTGGCATTTTGAATTTTACTTCATGGTTCTGAAACTGTCACACCTAAAGAAGCTCTGCTATCTGCATTGCTTATTCCCCTCTAAATATCTTGCGTCTGATGACGGACAACATTCCATGGAGTTGAATTCAGCAGCTCAACTGTGTGTTCTGCTCTGCCCTTTTTATCTTATATTTGAGTATTATGGTGATGTGTGACCACTGAACAATTTGTCATGAATTGACAAAAGAAAATCTTGGAATCTGAGTGCAATACACAATTAGTATGCATCAGAATTTGGAACTGTGATGTATGGAAAAGCATTATTTAGTGAAGAACTAAGATTGAGCAATTCATATTTATATATTCAACATCATATACTTCCTCTTTCCTTTTTTTTTTTTTTTTTTTTTTTTTTTTAAAGGTAACAGTATTTATTTTTTTAATCCCAGTAACTTTGTTTTGTCATCTAGTTCTGCTGTTTGTTTAACCTCATATAAGCTTCCTATCTTTTATGTACTGGACATCAAGCGTGAAACTGGCAGTATTAATGAAGTGCAAAAGCTAATTTACTATATTTTGTCTGAATTTAGCCTGGCGCCCACTCAAGTGAGGAATTAATCTTGGATATATGATGGTATATAATGGTATTGCGCTTGGGAGCAGTGCAGTTACATATCTCTTTTATTTAATTATCATGTCAAAGAGGAGAGCAGTCTCCCTTTTCATGTGGTGTAGTAAGGTTATGTCTTGAGTTTTTCGTGCATACAAATTAGAGCATAATTTTACTGCAGGATTGAGAAATCAGAGGACAGAGCACATATAGTGTTGGAGCAATGTGAAATTAAATATTTCAATACAAAAATTTCCACTTGCTCTTTGAAGATGGAGAGGAGCTGATAAAAGTTTATTGTAACACCAAGGATGCAGAAGTGAAGATAAGAGACAGTCTAGAACAGCATAATAGCTTGTAATTAAAGGGGGAGGGAAAGATAACAAAAGAGACTTGGTTCATAGTTCTGGGATCTTTTCCGTATTGCATGTTCATTTTGTGTTAACAGTAAGTGCCCTCTCAGACTGATTGGGACAATGTATTGGAATTGAGCACTAGTCAAAATGTCCTTTATAAAAATAATAGGCTAAACAACATGTTGCATGCTTAACAGTTACTTATTTCCCTACAATTAGTAGTTGTAAGAATTATTATTTTTTTAATGTACAAGTTGTTGCCAATTGTGTGTGTGTTTGGGGGATTCAGTCTCAGGAATGCCACCAGACTTTTAAAATAATGCTTCCCAACATTGTATTCTAGAGTTCAGATGGACAGCTAATCTGTGTTGGGGTCCTTCAAAAATTTGCAGAATAATGCTGTACAATATAGAATACAAGAATACTCCTTATTCTGTTGAATCCTGCTTTAAATTGTTTGGATGGCAAAGAAACGTGGGGGGAAATTAATTTTACTGGTGCTTTCTATTTCCCACTTCCCTGCAAACCTCAGTGGTAGTCATACCACTATTTATTCCTCTGCTATAGGTGCCTTTTCTTATTTTTGTTGTTACATGACAACTACCCTTTTAGTTTAGTTTAATTTTGATAAGTGGAAAACTCTTGCACTGATAAATGATGTGATGTGTTTCATTGCTATTTGACTAATCACTGATTAAAGGTGAAGGATTTTATAACTTCCAAATTTCAAGACTGTCCTGAAGACCAGCTGGGGCAGTGGGTTAATTATGCTACTAGATCACAGGAATGGTTATGCATATGCTTGTGATATCAGTATTTATCAGTTATAGACCTAAGGGAGTCAGTGTGTTAGCACTTAACCTAAACAGTTAACCTAAACAGTGGTCCTGGAAGAAGTTCTTCACTCAAGTTAATGATTTGTTGCAATTGTATATGTAAAAGAAAATAGAAATCATGGGTACAAGAAAGAGAAAAATGGTCATGGGGCAACATGGCTATATCCGTGGCAGGAAGTTATTTGGAAAAAGAAGCTAATTTCTAATTAGAGAGACTGAAGCTCTAAACGAGGACTGCAGTTTCTTTGTTCTGCTCAAGAAGAAGATCCTTGATGTGTATATATGCTGTTCTTATAAATAGACAATTGCTTCACAAACATATCTGACTCATCTCAACAATTTTTCTTCCTGCTACCAGAAACAAAAAGGCAAGGAATACCCAACCATACAGGAAAAGGGGGCAGCTATGTATTCTTCAAGCAAACATCCACTTCAGAAGAAAGCAAGTTTGTTGTGATTTACTAAGTATCATAGTTTCCTTTAGGAAGTAACCTAGTTTCCTCTGACTGACACTGTCTGACATAGCTTCAAAACTTAGGAATCAAAGAATATGCAATGTCCTGATATAAAGATTTAAAAATCTGTACGAAAAGGTGTCAAACTTTATTCTCACTAATAAGCAGAAAAAGATTTGAAATCTTCTACTGTCCCTAGCAACGGATCTTGCAATAGCTTTTTTAGCCAGATAACCTACAGTTTGCAAACTGGCAGGCAAATATAATAGCTCATTTATGTGAGTTTTGACTTCTGATGCTGAAACAAAGGAAGTGTTACTTCATTCTAAGCTTAATTGTGTTGGGAATACATGAGATATGTGAAAGCACTGAGGTAGCGATTGTACATGTATACCTAGAACGCAGTTGCAAGCCCCTTTCCTCATTTCATAACCTTTTCAGTCACAAGGTATCCTTAGGCAGTTCAGACTAAGCAAGGGAGCTCTTAGTTTGGATATTAGGAGAAATTTCTTTACTGAAAGGGTTGTGTGGTATTGGGACAGGCTGCCCAGGGAAGTCACCATCCCTGGAGGTCTTCAATAAACATGTAGATGTAGAACTTAGTAGCATAGTTTAGCGGTGGACTAAAGTAATAGGTTAAGGGTTGGACTAGAAGATTTTAGAGGTCTTTTCTAACCTGAATGACTCTATGATTAATACCCTATTTAATGATACCTGAAACAGTAGAAGACACTGCCTGGAGTACAGGCCTATGGTGCTGGGTTAGCTTGAGAGCCAAAGTTTGTGTATTTGATTTTTTTTTTTTTTTCTGGAACCTGGAAAACCTTGCACACTATTGAGTTTTAAAAAGATAGGCCAAAAGATAGACTTAGTTCAGTCTTAAATCTAGTGAACTGTAACAACTGAGAATAGCTAGGCTTTGTACAACCAGTATTCAAGGTCTTCAGAAGACAAGGGAGGTCATTGCATCCTCTATGTTGAAATGTTCCCTACTACATAAGTAAATATTTTCCGTCTGCTCTCTCAGAAAGAAGATGAAATGTGAAGTCAAAAATAGTAAAAACAAAGCCATTTACTTAAAGATGCTTAGGAACATGTATATAATTTAGTATTCTGTACTCTTCTGAGTTGGTTTGAACAGTAGTTGTAATGTTTGGGGGGGGGGGTAGGAGGCATAAGCTCAGAAGGGAAAAAAACAATACAAATGTCCACAAGTGGTTTTCTGATAGTAATCACACATGTTACTACTAACACTTTATAGATTTTTTTATTTAGTTTATATTTGCACATCAGAGTTGTTATTAAAACATTGTACTTAGACCATTCATTTCTTAGGACCAATCATAACAGTGCTGGTAGTAATCAAACAACAATACATTAATACTGACTCTTTTAAATATAATTGCTATATTCAATGAGTCAAGTTGCAAAACTTGTAATGCTTAAAAATAGTACCCAATAGAAAAGTAAGGGAAAACATCAGTTTCAAACTGAAAACAAAGTTTTTGTGTTTTGCATGGCTTCCAAAGGTGTTGCTTGATAGCCTAGTCATTAGAAGAGTAAATCGGTTTCCTCAGTGCATGGGTTTTGTGAAATGTTATTTTTCACCATGGGAATTATCAGACAGAGCTGCATTCCAGACAGCTGGGCAGATGGTTCTTTCTTTTCAAACTGGGTTGTGCCAACAAAGAGAGACAGCTATACAAATGTTAACCCCTAAGGGATAGAAAAATCTCTGTCAATCCCTTCCACCTCCTAGACTGCATGTTTGAAAAGAAAAGCAACATAGCAAATTAGATCTAATTACTGAATAATATTCTATTTTTAAAAATGTAGGTTTCCAAACATAGTCTTAAAAAAAACAAAAAACAAAAAAACAAAACCAACTGTTTAGAAATATGAGGCAGTTGATTACCTGTTCTTTAAAAAGTAGGTAATGAAGTACAAAACCTCAAATTGCCTTAGGTCAAGTATGTATCTATTGCAGCATCAAAAAAATGCTAATGTATATGTAAGAGAGGCAAGTCTGTTTTGTGCCTGGGCTGTAAATATTTTCTGATGTTAGAATTAATTTGGTCTTACGTAAATGAATTTGATCTTATATAATTTACTAACGTTGGAAGTTTGAAGTCATAGAAGTCTAAGAAGTCTATTGCCTAAAAATAATTACTTTAAGAAATAGTCATTAAAAACTAAGAATCTTGGAAAAAATGTAGTAAGAATTACAGAATATACCTTTGAGTGTCAGGATTTAGTTTCATTTGTAAGACTGTAATTTCAAAACAGCAATTTCATTCTTTAAAGTTCTTTGGCCTTTAAGGTGTTTCAGATATTATTCTGTTTCCCTTCCAATGAACATTATCATTGTTCCTAGTTTAGAGAATTAAAAAAACATATCATAAATGGCAGAACCTAGAAATGTATTCTGAAGAATCTGAAGATTTTTTGTTTGATTTTATATATGGTAAATTCCTATCTCACTGGAGTTCCTCTGAATTTTGATATTTATTTAAACAGGGCAGATAATCTTTAACGTTCCCCTGCATATGTGCCTACACCACCTATATATTTATATGGGAAATGCTAATAAGAAACGTGGAGATGAAGCAGTAGGAAAAAAATATATTGAGAACAGAGTTTGAGAATCTGGGATATTTCAGAACGCTTAAACCCTGCACCAGTAACTGAATTTCATGGAATGATATCTTTTTGAGATGACAGGATAACTTACTCCATCACAAATAGTAACTTTAGTTCATGCTTGTGCTTCTTCTCTGTGCATATGTTGATTTTCATCTCTCTAGCACAGACTATGGATTTTGGCCCAACAATAACATACTGAGAAACTCTAGGAATCTGTTTTTTCCAGAATGAGACAAAACTTCAGAAGTCAAAATAAAATAGAGAGCACTTAGAGTTGGATGGTATTGCAGTCATGCTTCCTTGGTTTTCATTTCATTTGAGTAGATATCAGTCTTATTACTATGCTAGTTGTCTGATAATAAGAATTCCATGTATTAGCCTATTCAATTTCCACTTTCTACATCTCCTATAGCAATTGCATATTCATTCAAATTTTTGAAAGATAGACTTTGCAGGGTGGGGAAGTTATTTTTGTATTCAGATGCTCATGTCATAATTTACCTCTTGAAATATTTCTAATCTAAACTTAAACCCTGAACTTTTAAAACAAAAGTTATGTTGATGAAGGAAGTTGACGCTTCATTTGTTTGCAGTGTTCATTTAATTGAAAGTATAAATCTTTGACTTACGCTGCTTCTGTCACTTTGGATTTAGCTATTTAGATCAGAAATAAATAAATAAGGAAGATTGTAGGTGTTGTGAAGCTTAAAAATAGCTGTGGCTAGCTATTTTAGGTTAATTCACAGTAAAAAGCTAAATTTAAAATACTAAAAAAAATAAGATGGTATGGATAAATTGCAAAGTAAGCTTATGTAAATGTTACTTACTGTTAGTATGATGGAGGAGGGTTTACTGTTGGAATTAATGATTTGGATAGAAACTCAAGTTATATATGGATGCAATAAAGTTTTTTGAAAGAAAAAATCTAGTTAAAACCTTATTTACAGAAAACTGAACAATACAGAAGACAACTGACTTCTAGCTTTATGTTGGTTAAATTTCATCCTGACTCTATCGTTTTAATGCTTCATTTAAGTTTTCTCTCTTTTTATTGCGCTTATTTCACTGTTATCATCACAAATATTTTTTGCTTTTTTTTTTTTGTTTTGTTTCTGGATTCTGCTAGCCTCGATAACATCTATAGTACTCTTAGTCCATCTAAGAATTAATATATGAATTACAATGTGCTAGTAATTGAAGATGACGGGTAGAATGTGAAATTTAGCCAATTATATGCAAGAAACATTTTGTATTGATGCGTGGATGGTACACAGGCTGGCACCACAGCTCACCACAACTGGAACTGTGCACTGGGGCTGAAAGCACACACCAGAACTGAAACTTTTCTGCACCCATGTGGTTACTCTTTCAACAGCTCCATCCTTTATAGCCTCTTGGTTATTCCACCTTGATAAAGTAGTGGTTTTGGTGGTGGTGAATTTTTTTTTATTATTTTTTTTTTCTGCTCCAAAGCAAACTTGAATGCTTGCTTATCTTGCATCAGAATGGGTCTGGGCAGGCCAGGCCATGCATTAGCTCTGAGATGATGCAAATGTTTTGCCACCATTCCAATTCTTGCTGCAATTCCTTATACTTCCATCAGAATACAAGAACAGGAAGAGGAGGAACGCCTAAGGAGGCTAAAACACTTTCTCAGTTGCTTTTCTTTCAGATGGTCAAAAACTGCCTCTGAAAACATGATATGGTGAGGTAAATACAAGTGATTGTTGTTTACACTGTAACCACGGTAGTTACTGTACCTTTTTAATTTGCATATTTTTAATTTACTTTTGGAGAAAATGAATCTGAAGTGTTCCATCAGCTCATTTCCAATTTTATTTGGTTATGTTAGTTACAACTGTGAATTCATATTTAATGTAAGACACATCATAAATACTAATAGATTTGTTCTGCTAGCAAATATTTCAAATCAGTGTTTGAGTTTTGCATGTGATTATATTCTCTCTTGAATACATAGGAACAATTACGCGTTATTCCATTTGAAACTCTGCAGAAATTCAAGTATGAATATAATAGACTTAATGTAATATCAAACATATTATAGGGAAGTATTTTATTAAAAGAAAAACCTGCAGTGTTAAATAATTTTAATGATCAGTGAATCTTTCATTGTTTTGGACACTGCTGCTTAACTGTTTTTATTTAGACAGCCAATTTGACATCATTTTTGCCTGCCTGCTCATTTTTTATTGCAAAAATGATTTCTGCAAACTTCTTGTCAGCATGTTTTTGATAATACACTCTGAATTTGAGTTAACTCATGATAGCAGTAACCAGAAGCTTTCTTTTTCTTTTGGTCTCCCATTTTCAGTCAGTTTTCTTCTTTATATATAGTAGATCTGTAAGTTGTGAAAGTGCCTCTTTAAGATGGAATTGTCAGCTTGCTTACACTTGATCTTTTCCTCTCCTGGCCTTGGCCTACAGTAAAATAATCTCAGATGAAATGACACCAGGTACTATACTTTATTTATGAAGGGTTTTTCATTTCTAACTTGTGCAGTGTCTTTTATGCTCTAATGCTGCAAATCTGTGAATTGCTCCTGTTGCTGTTGAAGTAGAGTTTAGGCTAAGTTTCTGGTGAAATGAGTTGGGATAGGGCAGCACATAAAAATTGAGATAGCTTTCTATAGCTGGAAGGATAATTTCAGCACCTGCAGCAATTACCAAGTGTAGTGCCTTCTGAAAGGAAGGAGGAGGAAATGTCTGCTTTCTAGATTATCTTCAGACTCTTTGCTCTCTAAACTTTCATTTGTCTTCAAGTGTTCCCTTCTACAAGCCATAGTTTTTTCTTTTGGTGTGTGATGTTTACCAAGAGTGTTTCTGATTGATATATACTAAAATATTGGATAGAAGTGCACATTGTTGAATAGAGAAAGCAGAGAACTGGTCTGAAGTTGTGCTGTTCAGTGGCCTCCAAAGGGGTGGTTAGATTTAAGAGCAAGGTGGTGGTAGGATTGTGTGTTCGCTTTTCTGAAGTGGAAACATCAACTTTTGTTTTCCTGGCTGTCAGTGGTGGGCAAACTTTTCCATGATGCCTCTATCTGGTTTGGGTAACTTTTTTGTAAACTTCTGATTCTTGATTTTGAGACCCTTACCCTTAATTTTACTTAAATAAACAGAAATGCTCTTCTTGAATCGTTTTGGTTTGTGGTTCACAATCCAATTAGAAACCAATTGGAAGTGAGAACAGTTCTTATTTCAGACCTCTAGTTAAAAATAATGAGTAGTTCAACTTATATTCTTTTGTTACATGTATGCAGCACATTTTTTTAATACAAAGGTTGAGTATTGTAGCAGCGATTGATGGCTGATTATACTGTGAAATAGAACTTCAATCTATTTTTTTTTTCCACATTTGAGAACAATGTAGAATTAGGACTGTTGCTTAGAAAAGTTTATGGTATACTTCTGAATGGAGGAAAATGTGGTTCACCTGGTGACTGCTGGCAGGTCAGCAGAAAAGCTGACTTCTGGGGAGAAGGCTCAGCCTTCAACCAAGCCAGTATGATGTATTTCAGCCAACTTTTTACAATTGGGAAAGCACTAATGAAAGACGTTTCCAGTGCCTTTATTTTTCTGTAATCAAGATGTCACATAGACATCTTTAATTGGATAATTTAATCATAAATCTCCTTTTTCTTGTGCTGCTTTATTTAGGACTCTTGGAGCTTCTAGAGATGGTCAGCTACCTTCTTCATTGTAAACAGATCAAGCCTTGATAAATATAAAGGGAGATCAATTTTTTTTAATTAAAAAATTGAACTGTAAAAAAAAAATAAAATACAAGAATTCCCACTTTGAAAGCAACTTCTTGGACAAGGGAGAGTTTTCACTAGGGTTGTTCTCATTTAGTGCATCTAAAATTAGGGATCTAGAAAAAAACACAAGACTCGGCTACGTTTCAAGAAATATTCTTTCTACCTGCTGTTAGTGTATGTTTATGGAAGCCCATGTGTACATCCAAAACTCTTTAAATTACCAAATTGGTCAGCTATGAATGTCTTTAAAAAGGATCTAAAATGTTAAACATCAGAGATGCCGATAGACAAAACTGTTCATCTAACACCTGGGTCTTACATTAAATTCTGAGAATCTTGTTGCTTTGAGATGCTTTTTTTTTTTTTTTTTTTCCTTCGAGTTATGTCATGGGTGTGAATTTTCTATATGAGTACTTTTCCCCCCCCCTTTAACTTTTAATGATAGAGAAGAAAGTATGGAAATCCTTGTAGTTTACTACTTCAGTAAGTGAGGTAAACCTTATTCTCTTGTGCAAATGTCATCTTGTGCTAATTTTCTAGAGTTTTGACATTACCCAGAAAGAAACGCTTTTGGGGATAAAATTTTCCTACTTCAGCCTGTCTTCTGAAATGTTAATGGTAAAAGCAAGACTGTTTCTGAGCAACAGTTGACCTCTTAAAAATACAGCTGCTTGGGAAAAAAAATACCCAATGAAAGCATCTTGTGGAGAGGCTAGACACATCAGAAAATACCACTGGAGTAAGATAAAATGTCAGTTCTAATAGCACTTTGGTTTTACTGGCTCCAGGTCCCTATATTTGCTTCTGAAGTCTCATGCTGAATGCTGGAGGCACTGGATGAGGACGTGAATATTGCACTAAGGTGTTCATTCCTTGAATGAATAGCTTCTGGTCATGTTCTTTGAGGGCATGTGTTTCTCAACTATGAATGTATGCACCATTCTGGTTTATCCCTAGATAATGAATCTGAGCGCTGTGTGTTGTCCTTGTTTGGAAGATTCATAATGTTTCAGCTTTGGAAAAAAAAAAAAAGAAAGAAAATATTAAGCATGCAAGCAAGTCTAAAGAAAAATCAACATAAGCTAAAAGGAGATAATGCAGAAGCTTAGGCAAAGAAGTTCAGAATGTGTCATTAGAGATCTTCCTTTCTTTGAAAAGCCTCTTATTTGAGAGCAGTACTGCAAAAATTGAGTTCTCAATGAATACACTGATGGCAAAAAGTTGATTTTATTGTAGTTAATATTTAAAATCACACATTTCAAAATGAAGATACTTGCTTTACTCAAGTAACAAAATTAGATAAAACTGGTAAGTCTTAGCAAAAGATACAATGATGTTTGCAGAGAGAAGGCTTTTCTCAGAAGAAAGCAATCTGACAAGAAAATTAATTCATCCCAGAGAAGGAATCATAAGGCATTGGCAGCAAAGTGCCTCGAAAAAGTGAGATCTTGAAGACACTTCATTTGCAGGCAGTGAGTCTATTCAACTAGGCTGAGTGCTTTGTTCTTGCAATCAGAGCAGTCCTTAGAAGAAGCTAAGTAGAAAGGAGAAATTCACCAAGTAGAGAACAATCTTGCTAGGTGAAGTCTTTCTCCTTTCTCAAGTGCTCAAGTGTACAGTCAGGGAGAGAATAGTCCAAGAAATATATTTTTGAACAACAAAAAAACAGGAAAGCTGTCTGAATTCCCTAGCTGTTTCTCCCACCTCTCATTCCTTTCCATTAGTTCAGCAGAAGACAGGCACAAACTCTCAAGTGCAGAATTTCATTAAGCTTGTTTGTGCCAAGCAGAAGCTCAGCACCTCAGTAGAACACATGAAAACATCATCGGTCAACAAGGAATTGCAAACACAGTGATGCATCCTGGGTTTTATGAATTGTAGTATCTTGCCTCATTTAGGAGTTGAGTGCTGCTGGTCTTTAAACCTGAAGTAAAATGAAGCTGTGTAGCAAAAAGGAATAATGTTAGATGTTATTTGATTTGTCAGGGTTGTAAGATTTGATTCAAGCCCTCTTATATTGTATGAATTTGATTACTTGAAGGTGACACCAAATACATGATATTTTGCTACATTTGAGTGTCGTTTAGTCTTACGTTGGTATAACTTAACCAATTTGAGGACATAAATTTTTATCTAAAGGTGTGGGGGGACGGGACGGACAGACGACAATGTTTGAGTTTAGTACAAACATAGTAAATTATTAAATACTTTTATAGAATGAGGTGATTACGGATTCATAGGAGTATAAAGTTGGTGATTTCTACCTGCTGGCGTACTTTGTATCCTAAGATAATAAGGAAATAGACTTTCTGCCTTAATGTTCTTTACATTTATGAATATATACGTATAAAAATGAATGAATTTCAGTGGCCTCTACAAGGACAGTGAAGAGGCTATGATAGCATTGATCCGTGGACCTCAGAGCTTTATGGAAATGTTATTTGATGATATGCGATTAAAACACAGACCTTAGGGCTAGAGTTTGTGGGAGGTGAAGTCAAGTTTCAAAGGCATAAGAGCTTGCTTAAAATATACAATCAGTACTTTCTCTGAACCTAGCACTCATTTTTCCTTGCTTGTTGTCCAAACTCAATAATATGATGGAAAAAAATGTGGTTAAACATACCATTGAATTATTGCTGCTCGTGATTTACTGATACTGAAAACAGCATCTATGTCTTCATCTGAAGACTAGTTATTTATATAAAATAGGATTTTCTTATAAATTTTTATATATAAATAGTTTGCATATTTTTAAATCTTTTACTTTTGAGAGATAGAGGGTAAATTCTTTTTTGACTCTTGTGCAAAGAGTCATTGCCCTTGATAAGTATTCTACCTGATAGTATGCTGAAAACATCAGTCAAAATCATGGTATTGTAGATGTCAGTAATACATGAATTATGCATTTTATTGTTAAGTGGACAAGTGCAAAAGGCAGAAAAAATGGTGAGGATCAGATCTGGTTATATTTATAGCACAAAGAAAATGGAAACTCTGAAATGAGCAGATGTAGGCAAACTGAAAGGTCACAGGATAAACTTAAGTTCAGAAATATATTGCCTTTCAGCAAAACATTTCATGGAGCGTTTACTGAAATAGCTTTATTTCAAATTGAACAATGAAATTTTTATTAGCTACTAACTCTATCATGCTAATTAGTAACTCCTTACTGGTAAAGTGATTTTGTAAGTCAGTCAGTCAGTTTGCACTGCCTACTTAATGAATGATCCTTGGAAGTACATCAGATTAAAATGTTGGTTTTAAGGACTTAAAAATACATGCTCTTACCATGTTTTTTTTTCAGATTTTGAAAAATCTGAGGCCAATATACCTCTTGCACTTCAATCTTATCTTAACTTTTAAATCAACAAAATAACCAACAAAACAATCAACCTTTCTGTTATTAAGTCTAATTTGAGGGCTCAAAAATCAACATAAAACTGTATGAAAATTAATCATACTGCTTGACCAACCAAAAAAAAAAAAAAAAAGATAACCAGAAAGATGGAGCATGCAACTTAGTTTTTTTTTAATAAATGCTATAAACACAATATTTTTATATTCCAGAAAATAAGATGTCTGTAGTAAATCATTGACCCTCATATTTCCAGACAAATATCTATATAGCTGGTACTTCAACTCTAATTATAGTAGCACAATAATTTTTCTCTTACTATTATTTTAGTAGTACCCCAATGATTTTCTTATTCATGTGAGGGAGGGAGAGCAAAGGCTTTTCTTTTATTTTCTTAAATTAAAAGATGGATATGTAATGAACTAGTAGAGAGGGCAGCACAAAAATTCACGTTGACTTTTTCTCTCTCCAGTCTTCCAATGTAATCTCATTGATTTTTCTCAAGTTTGCATCTTCTGCTAGAGAGCCAGATGTCATCTTTACATAATTATGTATGCATCTTCTAATTTATTTCTGGAAACAATGTTAACTACAAGATCTAGTTCTTCAGTTTTACTATATGATGTACTAAATTATATATTCATAGAGATATTAAATTTAGATGAATGCTTTCTCTGGCTTCCTTTACCCTTGTTTAGACATATTGACTGCTCTAGGGCCTTGAAGGTACTTGATTCAGCTTTAGAGCAAGTACTAATTTTCAGAAAACAAATTGACAGGTAAGCATAAAATTAATTTTCTGTATTAATTGCAGAGGGTGGAAGTCTTGCTGGTATAAATATAACACTATGCAGGATGAGGATTCCTTAGCTTATCTTTTTTATTTTTCTTCCTAGAATTGTGTTGCTTGTATTCCCCCCAGACAAATACCTATAAATTTATCTGTTTTATGTATTTTGGGGGAACATATGCATACACGCACACGTGTATTTACATGTGTATCTCTCTTGTATTTGCCCAGTATTTCTGGACACAGCTACTGCTTGGTAGTCAGTTTGCTGCATGCCAGACAATCCCAGACACATCAGCTGTGCACATCAGAAAAGCTGTTGGATATCACTGGACTCCTTGTGCATATATAGCTTCAGTATTTCCTGTGGGGGAAGTCTGATATTTTGGGAACTTTTATGGATGACTTCTGCCTATATTTGAGTCTTGCATATTAAGCAAGTTCAGAATTTCTCGGAAGCTTTGAAATTAGTATGAAGAGCGGATGTCTGCATCGTTCCGCCTGGAAGACTCTGTGGGGTTTAACGGAGCTGGCTGTTATCTATAAGTATATGGCCTGCATACTTGACATCTGAAATTGTTAGTGGAGATGAAACATTTCAAGGAAGACTTCTGCAGAGATACAGTATGACTGTATTAACTATGAACCAGTGCTTCTATGGAAATGTTGGCCTAAGCTTTTATTTAAATGGATAATTGTAATCATGTACTGCATGAACACCAAAGTTGTTTTTAGGGAAAGAATTTCAGTTTTGTTCAATAGCTTCTGCAGTGAACCTTGATTTATTGCTCATCTATAAAGCTCACTTTTGTTAGTATTCATGCCTAATGGTCTTAATCAACAGCAATGTAAAATTGTGTATGGTATGCATTACAGCAGGCTTGGCAACATTCCTCTTTTCTGAAGACAAAGGCTTTAGCACAGGTTGCTCTGTGTTATTGTAACTTTGCCTTTTCTTGGAGTATTTGTTTATAATTGTTTATACTATGTATTAATATGTGTTTTAAAGAATGGTGCTTGCATTATCAAGTTGCAAAGACATAGTTAAACATGTACACAATAAAATATGTGAATACCTTTGTAGAGTTTGGTACTGTATAAGCCTTCTGGATATTAAAATATAATGCATAATTTTTCCTGCTTTCATAGCAAATTCTAATCATATTATGCAAATTGGGTTTTGGTACTCAAATATTGACTGAAAATGTCAATGTGCTCTCGAACATACGATTGATAAACATTAGTATGATAATACAGTTATTTTTAGTTGAGATGAGTATAACCATAGAAGGAATAATGATAAATAAATGGTAAAAGATGAGGTATCTTTAAGAAATCTTCTTTGCTAGTACTCCTTCATTCACTGACATGAACAGAGTATTTTGCCTGTGGGAGATGAGGATGCATTTTTAGTAACAGGAGTACATGGGGAAAAATAAGTTCTAAAAATAATCTGGAGGGAAAATATCTTAAAATACCAAGAGTTTCAAGTGTGTAGAATTTTTTGGATGTATTTTAATCAGTAGTTTTACCCAAAGTTGAATGCATCAGTAGCATTGCTTTATGATATTACTATTCCATTCTGTTTACTCCTACACTTCCTCACCTTGTCCCTCTAGACACGTGCCTATAGCTATTTCTGGGAACGTGCTCTGAACTGAATCAGGGAGCTGATTTGTTTTAATCAAACTCTTCTCCCCCCCCCCCTTTGGATTAGTTCCTGTCATTCCCAATGCATCCATAGCAGCAGTTGTGAAGGGCAGGATGGGGACAAGGATGAGTAGCAGAGTAGGAGGAAGGGAAAATCCTTAAGTCAGCATTGCTACTGAGGAGAAGGTATGTGGAACCTTACCCTTATTTTAAATATCCCAGGTTCTTTTGGTAATTGCAGGCTCAGTAAGCTAATTAATTCATAAGTCTGCAGCACATGTAATGTTTAAAAAAAAATCTCAACTAAAAAGATTAACGATGGCTTTTTCATTCTGTCATTCTGGGCAAAGGCAAAAACCATAAGTGCAGGGCAGTATTTAACAAGAAGTAAACGTTTTTTGATTATGGCAGTAATTCTAAAAAACAATGACCAAAAAAACCAACAGTGGCTTAAACTAGTTTTTCCTCATGATTTTTATGGAGATTCACAGCAAATGAAACAATTTGAATATCATGAAAGCCATTAGATCAATGGTCTCTAAGCTAACATATGAACAAAATCTTTTGTCATAATTAAATATTGTTTAGCTGTGATTTAAATGAGCAGTGTTTGACATAACACTGACTACATTGTTAATACCTTTAAAACTAGAGTGCTTTCAGTACCTTAGCCTGCCTATGCCTTCTGTACTTGCATTGCCTAAAAGTCAAACCCAATATTAATTTGAGAGGTAGAAAAGCTCAAATTAAACACTTCCTAGAATTGACATTGATGATATGAATTTTTTATTTTTTTTCCTGAAGTCACGTTGAATGTTGTATGGAAAGAAATTATCAGAAAGTTGTTATCAAGCTGTGACAAAGGCTGCAAAGGTCATACATGAGAATATGATTATATTTCCTCACATGAAACAATATACCCTGTGAACACAAAGTATGAAATATTTTTTTTTCATACGGAGATGTGTTATGATAACAATTCTGATTTCTAATGGAATCCTAAAGGAATCAGATGTTTTGATTTTTGTCTGGTGTTTAAATATAAATGTTAGAAGGTTTGCAATTTAGATCTACAACTATTCAGTGGATTATGCTGGAATGTTGCAAGAAATGTAAAACAAATGTGACTGATATCTTGGGATCCTGATTTTTCCCAGTAAAAGCTGTGCTTTAGTAAAAAATATTTTCACAATACATGGAGAAGACTTGGTGCATCATATCAGCAATGCACGTTGTGGAAAGGCTTTTATCTTAGAATAAATATGTTTAGGGTGCTAATCAATAACTTAGCAGAACTTTCACTTGTAGCATTTGGAATGTTTACGCAAAGCCTAGCTTAGAGTGCCTTGGTGACTGTTTTTAGTATGCTATGTACTGATGACCCAACTCAATTAGAGGTATTACAGGCAGTACAGAGAGAGAAATTGTGATTCTGTAGCTGAAGACTACTGCCTGTAAATAATACTCACTGAAGATGCTTTCATAACTAGATCATTTGTGGTTACAGCTTTGAAATAGCAAATTGAATGGTAAAACCCAAAAATAGGACAGAAAAGTGACAGTGTTCATAGGACATCTGGGGTTTCTATAGACTCAGAAGGACTATTCCTCAGTTTGTGGTATTATTTAAACTTGTACTTAAGATCAGCTTTGGAATTAATAGAGGAACTGAAGGTACATAAACCTTCCAAATTAGTCCCTGCTTCTATTTTCCTTGCCCTTCAGCACTGTTCCTACTGTAGCATCATGGCTGCTTTCCAGTTTCACAGCCCTATGTTTCTGAGGAAGCAAACTGCTACGTGAGAACTCCTGGAGTGTATGTGGTACCCCAGATAGTCCTGTACTGAAGGCTTGTTCCCGGCGTGTGCCCATGACAGTATGTACAATGCAGAGCTTGTGCTGGGACTGTCAAGTGATGCATGTGTCCTAGTGAAATCAACTGGACTTAAACATTTTGTTAAAAGCTTTGTTAAATGGATGGACTTTAATGTATTAAAGTGCTCAAGTGATCCTGTCTTTTGCATCTGTAAAAATGGGTCTAAAAAGAAGTCCTTGGAATTTTATAGTATGGTTTTGGTGCCTAATTATTTTTTGTTTTATGCTTTCATAGTGTGGTAAAATCTCATCTGTGACTGGAAGTTGTACATGCAATGATAACATTAGTTAGAGAAATAATGAAGAAAATGGGTCTCCTCGGATACAGAAAGCAAGCTCTGTTTGTATTTATATCCCTCAGTGACTCACTAAACTACTTAAATACCTGTTTTTAGTAAATATATTTTGAATCATTAAAACTATTATTTCTAGTGAACAATTTATAAATTCTCTTAATTTTTGTAGAAAACTGAATTGATTCTAGAACACTGTAGTATAAGTGAGGTAAATAGTGAGCTATTGTCTGCTTGTTTTGTCAAACAACTAGTGTCTGCTGCTTTGCACCTTTGTGAAGCAGGTGATGAACAGTGCTATCAGGTTGTAGGCTTTTTTTAATGATTTCACTTGCATATACTTCACATAACTGAAAATAGCCACCTAATACTCAAGTCAGTGGAAAATTCAGTGTTATCCCAGTGCAGCTTCAGTGTAAACTTCAGTATGTACTTAATTATGGAGTCACATAATATTTGCCATCAGATCCATTTGTCAACTCCATTTGCTATCTGAAGTTACAGATGTCAGAAATTTGTACATGTCATCAATTCATTTGTCATAGTTGTTGTATGTTAACATTAAAATCAAGTTAGTTAATGTTGACATCTAAATTGCCATCTTTAGGTTTCAGAGTCGATAACAGATTTCACCTAATTTCATACTGATCTGAGATGTTGTGTCAGAGTGGTGCAGCTATAAGGAAGTCAACACTGGTTTGGTTCGCTTGTTGGTTTTCTTTAAAAAGCAATCATGATGCAATTATAAAACTATAAAACAAAGGTTTCACAAGTGTGACAGTTTATGCTGAAACTAAGGATAAGAAAGCTCTTGAGATTACATACAACATGAAGTGGATTCTGATTTGAAAGAGGGAAAAGTGAAAGGGAAGAAATGAAATAATCACTTTACTTACTGCTGGCTATTGTACACATACTAGATAGTTACTAGTTCCATAGTGAGCATGTGTTCGTTTACATAGGTTATGTAAACAAGAAAGCTGACAGCTACAGTTGCAAGTTTCTTAAATTTTATTAATAATTTTAAGATTGTTACCTGGTAATTTCTTTTATTGATGTCTCAGTACAAGATATTTCAATTATAATTTAGGGTATCACAAAAACCACTTTGAATAATGTTTTGAACAAAGATAGTATTGCTCAAACAAGGAAAAGTAAAGCAAACTTAGTGACTTGTATCCATATAATACTTAATAAGTGTTAATAAATTTCAGAAAATTGGTCTTCACAGTTTGCTTTTTTTCCTGTTCTTCATAGTTAAAGTAATAAGTATGAAACTGGAAGAAATGTACTCAAATAGTAAGAGACTGAGAGGTGGTTTTGCAGTCTAAAAAATGCATCTATCTCTTTGTCAGTGTTATTACGTGAATGGGATCAATAACTGCAGTATCAACAACTGCACATCCAGTAAGTGGTCTGAATTTAACCAATAGCAGTGTCTGAATCCTTTCAATGTTGATGTAATTATCACTATTTTTTAAAATCAGAAACAAATGTAAAAGCTATGCTGGAATTTTAAAAGAAAAAAGTTTAGCATGGCTAACTTGCTAATCTTGTTTTTCAAGTGTAAAAAAAGAAAAGTGCTTTCAGCTTGACTGTTCAAGAAAGTACAGAGAAATCAATAGATTTATTGTACTGTACCTTTCTCAGGAATAATGAGGTCAAGAGTTTGCAGAACAACATGGTTTGGGTTTGTGTTTATATTCTGAATGTAATTCTACCAAAGTAATTATTTATATAATGTTCTTCAGAATTCCTGGAAATAAATGTCTTCTGGGAGTGGTGCTGGTCGGGAACCAAAGAACTACAAAATGACTGATGTCTGGGAAAACATGATATGCATATGGAAACCTGAAGTTGTTAAAAAATGCATTACACTTTATTTACATTTATGAAATGTAAACATAAATTTATGAAGTTACTGTGAATTTTATCTTCTGCTGGAAGTCCAAATATGCTTTTATCTGATCACTGAGCCCTTGATGCAGTTCGTAGAGCACATTCATGCTATTATCCAGTGCTGGATAATTCTTGTATTATAGAAAAGAAGTGGGGGGGGGGGGACAATTTCAGATATCACTGGTATGGTATAGAGCACTACTTCTGAGAGCAGCTGGCTTAGCTGCTACTTCATCCAGTTGTCTTGGCTGCTGATGTACCCACAGTGATTTAGAATGAATGTGGGACCCATGTGGGTATAATCCTCTTTGTACCCAAGCTGATCTCGCTGTTGCTCCTCCTTATATACTATGCTTTGTAACTTTTTATGAGTGGTAAAAACAACACAAAAAATGTGGAAAGCGTGGTCTGCAAAGTACTTGCTAATATTAAAGGAGTGCATGCCAATCATCTCATTCCAATTACTTTTTTTTTTTTTTAATTTCTGTTTCTTAGTGTGTGCACTACCATTCAAGAGGTTTGTTATTGATCCTGCAGTGTTGTGTAGTCTGAGAGAGTTGTCAATAAGGATGGTACTTGGCTTGTTTTTTAATACATTTTTTTAAAATATGCTACAAGTTGTTGTAATATGGGGCCCTTAAGTAGGAATTCCATTCTATATATCTGGCAAGGCCCGTCTCTGCTAGCAGTGCAGAAGAGTAGATCAGACAGCTGGGAGTAGGGCAGGGTGAACAAATTGAAAATTGCTGCTACATGCAGCTAATCTATAACTTTCTTAAGGAGAACTGTTGTTATGCCTTTATTTTGTTTTAGTCACACCAGTTCCCTCAAACATGCCTACATGCCATCTCAACCTCCACAAGCAACTATAAAGAGAGTTAAACAATCCGTGGGTAATCCCAACTCCTGTTCTTAACTGTGCCTTGTTAGTATAGGATTCTGCTGAATACATGCAGCTAACCTTGAGCAAGACAGGCACCCACCATTCCCCAGGCTGTCTGGTAGATCAATGGCAATTAGGCATGCCTTTTTTTATAGAGCAGGACAGCTTCGTTCTACTGCAGTGACATTGCTCCTACAGTCTCACTGTGGGTATGTTGGTCTCTGTGGAAGAAAATTCATTTTTTTTGCACTTCTTTCATCTTCTGTTTTTCTTTTTAGAGGGTAATGTCAGAGAAAAAAATAGAAATGTTAAGCTTCAATTTTGTAAAACAGCTTCCAACAGTTGGTTTAAAAACAAACAAAAACAACAACAAAAAAAACCTCCAGTGTGAACTTGCTGGTTTTCTGGGAGTTTATCAGAAAGCTTGTCTTGCACATGAACTTGGAGAAATATTCTGCTCAGTGACCTGTAAAGAAAAAAATAATGGTTTTGTATGGATAATGAATGCAAAATATATGATTTTTACATATTCCATAGCAGTGAAGTAGGGCTCATGCAGTGCTGTGGCAGGAGGAGGGGAAGGAGAACATGGACGAGGTACTGGTCAGATAGCCATGTCCAAATGAATTGAATAGGCTATAAAGAAATATTAACATTTGAATGGAGTTATCTAGGAAATACAGTTACCAGACACTAGCTTTTAGCAATTATCAGCCAACAGAGGGAATTCACATGAATTGGCTGTGCCTTAACTTGGGGCAGGGAGGGGGAACCAATATGTCAAAATCCTGTTAAATACTTGACGTTCCAAGGACAAGTACAGTGAAAGAAATAAAATCCATGACAGCGTGCAGGGGAGGACAATACTGCTAATGTACGTGTGCAGTGTAGAGTACAGTTTTTCCTTCTGCAAGAACACTAACATTCTGCGTTTTAGTGGGCAGATCAACGTGGGTTCGTATGGAAAATGTCTGGACATAGGTGAATCTTCGGTCAGAATTCAGATTCTGTTGGGCTGATTGGAAGAGCCAGGAGGGGCAACAGCAGGTAGAGACAAGAACTTCACATTGCACAGCCCTGAGCCCTCTTGCAGAAAAAATAGTTTGGGCATAGATTCCCCATGTCATGTCGTCCCCTCTTCACTGTGGTAGAATAGAGAGATCTGTCATCTGGTGAGGGAAATTAAAGGTGAAAAAGGTAAAATAAAGTGTTGCGTGCCTTCCTGTTTCTTCGTACTGTGTTAGGAGAATGTTAGCTTATATCTAATTAGAAGTTAACATAGCAATAATTTTGTAAGGCAAGTGTGTGCTTGCAATGAGCTGATATCACAGGAAGGAAATGACAAGTGCAGGAGAGCATAAATCAACCTGTAGTTGAAATCTGTCTCATCTTTCAAAACTGTACAAATGCTCTTTAAGAATTTTAACTCTAAAGCAGTTCTTTGGTTTTCATGTTTTCTGAGGATATTTGTGGCTTTGGAAGCCAGGCTCAAAAGTCATTCAGGATCTTTAAATTTCTGAAAGGTAGGAACTTAATGATATTACATGCAGTTGATCTGCTTAAAGTAGAGGATTAGTAGTTGACTGAAGTCAGCTGAGCAATTGTTCTGCAATGATTGAGTGAACAGAGGAAACCTGGCACGTTCATAACAGAAAAGGCATCAGTAATGGAAAAAATGTCTTTATTCAATTTGAAGTTTTAAGTGATGTTCATCGTAGTATTTTTTATAAATCGTTTCTGTATGAAGTCTGTGACTTTTTAACTCTGAGGATGTACATTGAGTTGACTTTCTGAACTTAATTTTAATCAAAAAGAACTAAAAGTGGCTAGCTAGGCCAGTATTAACTTTTTTTGCTTGAGTTGCCAGGATGGGGGTGCTAAAGGGCATCACAGTGCAGATGGTTTC
The DNA here is from genome assembly GCF_965140915.1 of Aythya marila. NCBI lineage: Eukaryota > Metazoa > Chordata > Aves > Anseriformes > Anatidae > Aythya > Aythya marila. The sequence goes on from NC_139056.1 coordinate 13,340,824, forward strand.
AATACCTTTGTGATCTTCTCAGGTTTTAATTTGGATCTCATTAGTTCCTGTTAAGGCATTTTTTGGATGCAGCTTAAATCCTTTGTTCCTAGAAGAACACAGGAACTGTTCGCTATTTTAGTGCATTTCAGTTTTATTACAAGTCTTGACAACCTGCTATCTATCTTGTACTGGCTTAGGCTTGTTTAAAATTATAGGTCTACTTGATTTGAGAGTACATTTTATCTTTTACACTACTAATTATGTGGGATGAGAATGTGTAAGGTTGGAGTACCTTTGCAGTTAATGTTACAATATCTTTTCTTCATCTCCTATGAAGAAGTTCATGCCATTCCTTTGGCTTAAAAGCAATTGCAATGAGAAAGATGAGTTTCTAGAAGAACTTGTCAAGATTAACTATACTAAACACTTTGTTTTCTTACTCATGTACTGTTGTTTTATAATCCTAATTGGAGAGACTAGACTGAGGTAATTTGGTAAAAATAGTGGTTTTCTTTTATGTTTTTTCCACTTGGTTTTATATTCACTAATGAACTCTTCAAATAAGTTGATAAGATCCTAAAGCCTGGAAGGCATTTAGCACTCCCACCCCACCCCACCATTCTTTCTTTCTTTATTTATTTTTTGATTTTTAGATCTGTGCTAAATTAGTAAATATGTTGTTCAGTGCCAGAAAACAGAAACTTTTTTTTTTTTTTTTCCAAACATGTGGAAGAACTACAGTTCTGGCTGACTTTTTTGCAATGCGGCTTCATCTGATTTTTTTTACCTGAAACTAGCAGAAGGTTCTCCATGCAAATTATGTTTGGCACAGATTTAGGGTTATGGATGCCAAGATTACTGATGAAGCGGATGGAGAGCTACTTTTATGCCATCATTACACAGAACTGTGCATTAATGTTAATGGTAGTCTACTGCAAATGCTTCTGAGGACATGGGTTGAATTTCACTTAAAAATGATATCCTGCTCAAGTTGAAAAAAGCAATATGCTTGTGAAAATATCTTAGGAAAACTCATCGTTTGAGAATCATTATTGCTGTGTGTTACAGCAATGATTGTTTTTTTTTTTTTATTTGGGTCTTATGTTTGTTTTGAGCCTACCAGAAAACCTAAAAACTTTTTTCCTCTAAAATATTACTTATTTTTCTTTAAGGAAGAAAACTAGGTTGGACCCCAAGGTCCCACTTAATATTAATGTAAATGGTAAAGCCAGTATAAAATAAATGAATTGTTTTTCTCATTGTTACTGGGCCATCACACCATAATCCCAACAACCATGCTGTAAAAGAAAATTATTGCTTAAAATAATTCCTGTCTCTGTTCAGAAGGAAGACATGGGTAATTCTATTACTTAGCAATCACAGGTAAATCCCTTTTTGTTTATAAGTGTGAGCTAACCTTCAGTGGACTGTGAAAGTAATAAACTGCTGGAGGGAGGGGGGGGAAGTGTTTTGACTAGAATTAGAGATTAATGATGGAAGTGAAAATCACCTCTGGATTCTCAGTTTTTTGTCTCCAGTTGGACTCTCAATCTCTAGTCTTCTGCACCATTCTGCTGTGTTTCTAATACCTAGTACGATGCACATTACCAGCAGGATTAATAGAGAAAGGTATGATAGCTTTCAGTTTTCACCGCCTGTGTGCTAGCACGGTTTACTTTTATATAGGAAGCTCTGAAAGGAACCTCACACTTAGTGTTGCACAGTGTATTTTAGGTGAATTTTTGGTTGGTTGGATGGCTTACTCACCGTATTGGAAAAGCATTGCCAGGAACGATGAAAATGTCACGTAGGTTGTTCTAGAAATCATGTTAGAGGTTGCCATTATGACTAAGAGCATGAAATAGGGGCATTTCCAAGTATTCCTGTATATAATGCTAGTGAATTCTACCAAGTAATTAGATTCCCTGGAGTATTCTCAAGCACACGCAAATTTCGGCTCGTGTGGTGTGTCACCGTGCTTAGGTGTAGGCTTCTCCCCTGCAGCCTGCCAGCCTTGCTTCTCCCAGCTGTTAAACCAAAATGTCATGCAGCTGAACATACCTTGTTGGGCACAGGAACTGTTACATAGATAGAAAATTTAAGACAGGGGATGACTGATTTTTTTATTTTTTTTTTCTGCTATGAAAGTGTCAGAAAGCTAATGATGGCTGACTTGTGAGATAAATGAAGGTGATAGTCAAGTGCAGATAAACAGGCATACTATAGAAATCTCTAGAAAATCAGTTTTCTATATAATTATGAATTGATCTCAAGTGGTCTGTGCACTTGTAGTACTTGTTAAGGAAAAAATTAAGGTAATTCTTTGTCCTCAGATTCTGTTTAGAGGGGTGTTACAACTTGGTCATGGAAGTTAACTTTTTTTTTTTTTTTTCTATTTAACTTTCCATTGAATTTCATTATGGTTGCATGATTTGCTGCTTAAAGCATTGAATTAGAGCCTAGATGGGAATAAATAGCAACAACCTGAAATGGTTCATTTCTTTTCAAAATAAAGGAAGCTTGAAATAATGATAGGAGGACTCTTATTGATTGCTCTGAGCTGTGTAGCTGCCTAAAATCTCAGAATCGGTATAAAAACTTGTTTGGTGTAAATACCACCTGCATCCTGGCAGCTTTCACGCAGGCTGTGTGTGGCAGCTAAGGAAAATCATGTATAAAGTGAAAAACAATGTTTTTGAAGTCTAGCGTGCTGCATCTGACAGCTGCTTCAGCACCGTCTCCAGAATGCTGTAACTTGTGGCTGAGCCTGTGTGCTGGCCAGAAGACTCTTACTGGGTCCCACGCCAATATTCCAGTTTGCTGGACACCCCTGGGACCAGAGAATCTGACCAGTTCTGTTTAATATGCCATAACTTTTAAAAAACAACAGCAGAAAATCCCCTGACAGTTGCTGTTGTCCTCATGGACTGATGTATTTTTTATGGTCTCTAACAATCTCATGAAAAGATGAAATTACTTAAGCTCTGTGCTGTCATATGGATCAAACACCCTCCTTTTCCAGGCAAATGAAACAGCTGTCTGTAGCCTCCTTGGGAAGCTTAGTTCTTGGGGTACTTCAGACATGCCACATACCCAGTAGAAAAACATCATCCTGAGGAAACTGACAGTGCTGATGTATGATCTTTGATCCTTTTTCTCTAACCACTACAAGATGTTCTGTTAAAGCATATGTTTATTTTTTGCAGAGCCAGGTGTTCCACATGCCATTGCTGCTACTTTTTTTTTTTTTTTTTTTTTTTCTGGTTATATTCCAGAGATAATGCATCCATTTCTTTAAAAATAGGATGCTTCTAATCTCCTCTCTATGGTTTTAAGCTTGTTTGTTTGTTTGTTTTTTCTCAAAGCATCTTTCATACTCCTCTCTTCATATCCTCTTTCTTTCTGGAAAATGGGATACTTCAGGAAATTTGTGTTTGGGTTAGACCATAGCAGAGGAGATGGTTAAGTTCAGATAAAAGGCATACTGGCAGATGGTCTGGCAGTGCTATAACTCATTGTCACTTCATTTACACAAAGAATGCTTGTTTGAGACTCTACTTAACAGAATAAAAATTGAAAAAGGAAGTTGCCTAATACCTTCCTGCCTTCCAAGCAGTGTGCAATACTCATCTCTGATGAAGTTTTTGTCTCTTTTGTAGAAAGAAACTCCCTTCTCAAGTCTTGGTTTGCTTTTGCCACAAATGCTCCTGGCAGTTTGCAATCTCTGCCTCACTTTGAATTCCAGCCAACATTCCTTAATGTTTCAGTGTTACTTGCTTTCTTGCAAATTTGAAAGATAAATGTATCAGACCTGTAACTTTTTTCCACTTCAGTTCTATTTCCATGATGCTTTTAATATTTCCATTTTGTTTGTGGAAATTGTTTTTGCAATTGGTTGTTCGTAAATTACAATGAATTCTGGGGTGTAAGATGACTGAGAAAAGTAATGACAATAACTTACTCAACTTTTTTTCTTTTTAGATCTGTGTTTTTGCTGGAACTTTAACAGATGCCATACTGAGATCAGATGTATTTTTTTGATTTCTAGTAGGAAAATGTGTCTAGACAGATAGAAAAAAAATCCTTTCCTTTTTTCCTAAAGTCTAGGTTAAGAGGAAAATTCCAATGGCACAGGTGAGATGCTTAAAACTAGAAACACAGAAATCCCATCTCTTCTTTGTTTAAACTGTATTTTCCATAGTTCTGTGAATTTTCAGTGTTGGAAATATATAAAGAAAACAGTTCAACTGGCAAGAAATTTCACTTCCATTTTTGCAAGGAAATGAAAACTGAGTTTAAATTCACATCTAATGAGTTACTAATGCACTATTGTTGTCGCAATTGTACAAGTTTTAGGTGAGAGATTATTACAGGCAAAACAGAATAAGTCCTTTGTAGAACTTGTATTTATTTTAAAATAATGCTTGTTTAATGTCGTCAGTATAGGCTGGAAGGTAGTCAAAAGAATGGTGGTGTGCTTCCTTTCCTTGACTAACTTTGTTGCAGTTAATGCAACTAGTCTTATCTCACATAAGATACTTGTTTTGAAGGTTATTAAATTTGTTATTGGTAGGACCTGACAGTGTATGTTTGTTTGAAATAATAATCAGTTTTCATGCCTCAAGACTATGGCATGGTTTTGGCATCATTGAACCTGAAATGGTTTAAATCAGCATGCTTTTACTTTCATGTTAGCATTTATCAAGTAATTTTGTATTTGTTTATAAAGAAAACCTTTCTGCTTTTAGTGAAAAACTTTTGCCTTTAGAGAAAATACTCTGAATACCATTTGAGGTTTTACATCTTGTTTTATATTACAGTGATTTAATTTAGAAATGAATTTGTTTTTGTGTGTGGGCAACTGCTATATACAGGATTATCTATATTGTATTTTCTGTTTTTTTTTTTTTTTTGTTTTTTTTTGTTTTTTTTTTTTTTGTTTTTTTTTTTTGTTTGTTTTTTTTTTTAAAGGTCGCTTTAATAGTATGTCTAAAACCTGACTATTGGCAGATGTTATTGTGATGACCACTTTCAAATTTAGTGGTTAGTGGTTTTCAAATGTTTTGGGGGATGTGGCTTTCAGAAAGTTAGTAGGAACTCTTAAGTGAATCGATGACTTAGACTTTGGGAACAAAGCTTAGGTAACACAGTCAGTGCCATAACTGAGTTACGGTGATCTCACGTGACAATGTGCTGCCCTGGTTAATGCCAGGTGTGGTGCACCTTGTGTTCACCTTGGTGTTGTAACTTCCCTACAGTCTCACAGTACCAGTGCTGTATCACTTCCATTTGCACCCATTTAGGCTAGCTTAGAATTATATTCAAGATTTACCCAGAAGGCTGTATTATTTGGTGACTTATTAACATTGGAAAAGAGATAGAAGCTATCTACTTTCTGTTGTGGGTTAGCATTGCACATGATTCCAGGTTTTCAGCAACAAATCCACAGACAAGCTTTTTGGTTTTTATCTTGGAATTCTTCAGTGCTGTTTATGGCACTGATATTCAGAAAGTCTCTTGATGTTTGAAGATGTGACTTTTATACATAATCAAATAAAAATTGGCTTCTAAAATTCCTATCAGAGAAGAAATAGAGTAGAACTGACCTATTTATATTTAATCATAATAATCTAAAAGATCACCTGAGTAATATTGCTTTAAATTACTGTTGTGGCATGTGCTGAGTGTTCTGAATACAAACAGGGATTTGAGGGGCAGTCGGAATACCAGGTGTTTGTCAGCAAGGCTTTCTGCAGTTTACAGCCTGCTGTTTAGGAATGGGTGGCTCTCAGTTGTCAATGATGGCTGTGTAAAGCAGCATCGTGAACTGCTGAATGATTTCTGTTGGTCACCTTTCTTGTCATGTCCCCACTCCGGTTCATGCCTTTCCTGCCTCAGAAGTGTGCTGTGCAATCCGCTCCTGAGGAAACAACCATCACTGCCTGAGGAAGAATATAAAAATACTGTACTGCCTCTAGCCTCTTTCTTTAGCCTTAGTTACAGAAATGTACCTCTGTGTGCTGAAGGAAACTTTTTAGCTTATTAGTAAGCTTATGTTGTTTATTCGCAAAATTTAAGGCCTTTGATTTTGAACATATTGAGTCACTTATAATGGTTATCATGTCTAATCCCTCTCTAGCACTTCACAGAAGTTTTTGAATGTGCACCATGTTAATCCACTGCAAATGTATGCATGTGGTAGCAAACACTGTGGCTTCTGAAGAAGAATGTTATTGCCTGCTGAGTAAAAGAGGAACAAAGTTGAAAATTTTGAATTCAAATATTTTTTGTTATTAGTGTACTTAATCCTTTACTAAATTCCCCATTTTAGAAGAAAAATTATCCCTACAGGATCACCGTTTGAGACAGTATATCTGAGATGTATATCGGAGGTATAACGCTTTTGAGATTTACTTCCATATTACTGAACAATAAGTTACTGCGATCGATTCAAAATTTTTAGTATGCTGTTCACAGAAGAACTCCGTGGATGTAATGATGATAGTCAAGATTGACGCAGTTGTTCGTGGTACAGCAGAACATGATTAAACCATCGTGTCTAGGAAGTTAGGACCTCTTTCCATTTCCTCCTCCAAGCTACATGAAGCTACCTCAAGATATTTTTCTGTTACAGAATCATTTGGTTTTTCAACCTAGAGCCAAGAACACAGTGGGAAATAAGAGTTCATTAGCCCAAATTTCAACCCAAATGCAATTTTATTTAAAAAATAAATTAAAAAAATTGAATGCTGCACATTCCTGGAAGTGATATAATATCTAATAAATATTTCATAATCTCAGTGTTCAGAAATACCCTGATACCATAACCATATGTCTGTGGGCAGAGGATTATGTTTATAACAAGTCTAGAAGTTCAGATACAATTTGATTTGATCTTTAAGATCTGATTTTGGATGGAAAAACTTCATAGTCATCAGCAAGATAGGAAAACACTTGAGAGTGCAGAATTATACCCTTCTGAAACAGATATATTGTGAAGCAGCACATCTATTGAATCTTGTTCGTGGATTAGCTGAAAAAGCAGTGGACTAGTATGGGAATGTAGAAGTCAAAATTGGCCTAATAATTCATGATGCAGCAATAACAGCAAACATAGGTATGTAAATGAGAATAGGCCAAGTTCCTGAGATTGTGTGAGTTGTGGTATACATTATTAAGGCAGAAAAGTATAGAAATAGGAAAGGCAAATACAAATGTACATTGTTGGCTCGTGTTAATATATCAAAACAGCTTCAACTTACTTTGCGGAGGTTATTTTTGTGCTTACAAGGCTACAAAGATTTATTTTTGAAATGAAAGCTTTAGAATCTGTAGAAAATACTTCATCTTTCAAACTGTAATTTTGGGGTCAAGTCATGAATTTGGGGCATGAAAGTACTTGCTAGCAGGTGTAATTCTCATACAAGCAATCGTACTTTAATTCTGCTCTGACTATCGCTGTCATTCATAGAATTGATGTACGTTTCTACCTTGTCAAAAATAGATGTGAATAGTTTCACTTTTTTTTTTTTTCTGGGAATAGCTGATCTGGTTTTCTGAAAATAATGCTGATTGTTGTTAATCAACTTGTCAGAACTGAATAGTTTTCATCTTTATCAAAGTGAAGAAAATTGGGACACTAAATAAGTCTGTGCAGAACTAGGACACTCTGTTTGGAGACATAGCTCCAGACACTGTAGAGGATTTTTTTGACAGATAAGCTGTGTGCTTAAAGAGATAAATGTTAATCTAATGCATTGGAAAACAGACAGATTACAGTGTACAGTGATGCATTCAAATAGCAAGACTAAGTTCTATCTACCAGCTGAGTCTGTTTCCTAAAACTCTCCAAACTTACTGTGAAAACCATGGATGCAGCTGGTAAAGTATATCTGACTTTTGATGTGTGAGCCAAACATTGGTAGAGTAACAGCTGAACTAACATTTTAATATGGAAAACTGAATATTTTTTATTTATTTTTTTTAATTGGATTGAAAGGGGAGTTGGAAGAAGAGGAACATAGCACCTCTGTTACCTCCATTTTTAGCCAGGCTTCTGTGCCAATTTTTTCTCTTCAGGTTTCTAGAATAAATACTGTCTATCCTTAGTATGACCAAAATATAGATGCTTGATAAAATGGCACAAGCTGATGGGTTGTATCCCACACAGGTTGTGATTTCTTCAATAAAAGGTTCATGCTGGTGCAGATTTTAAGTACCATGCAGATGCAAACTCAAACTTTTTAAATTGTAGTTTAATACTATATTGCCTCAGGCGTGTGTGATAGGACATATTAAAGAATGGTAGCAATTCAAAGAGAGAAATTGTAGAAGCTTCAAGGTGTGAGAGCTGTTCTTGTCATAATAATATGTTCTTTTATGGTTAAATCCAAGATAAGGAACAGCAAGAATTAACTCATTTAGTCAAGTTACCAGGTTCTCTGGAATTATGCTTATATGTTAGTAACTGATTATAGGTTTGGAGATGACTTTTCTTTACGAGTTTTGTAGCTTCTAATACAAAATAAAATACACATGCCCCTGCCTAAAATAAACTATTTAATGTGGAACTAGCAGGTGGATGGAGAAGGAATTGACTCTCCCAAAGCAAGTATAAACAATACCAAAATAATCACCTTCATTTAAACTTTGGAAGCAAGACATATATTTTGTTAATATTAAGTGTGTGACCGCATGCCTAGAAGAATAGGTTCTTGTCCTTATACTCTGGGTCAGGAATTTGTGTGGATCATGGTAGTAAAACAAACGAGTGTCTTAGTGTAGGAGTGACTGTACGTGAGTTGATGAGGCCTGCTGAATGTCTGCACACCTGAACCTTGTTGTGAACTGGCTCATGTTCAGCTCAGAACACAGGAGGAACAAGGGGGTAAATGTCTATGCATACTGAGATGCCTGCTGGAGTAATTTTAATGTTCTGTCCCTGTCCTGCTGCTGCATGTAATTGATATGGTCACTGGTTTGGTCCTGTTCTAAAGTGGATCCATCGATATGGAAAAATAGAAGTCTGTTGTGAGTAATAACCTCTGAGCTTAGTTGGAGATGTTTCTCTAATACCAGAACATTTCATGATCTTCTGAAGATTCCTTGTTACTGCACAGGAATGAGTCAGAGAAGTCATTTCAGCACCCGCAAGCAGCAATGCCCGTGGGAGAGGTGTTCTGCCTTTTGGCTTGTACCTGAGGTTGTTATAAGAATCCATATGTGTTTTTGTCTTTAATTGTGCTGATTCGACAAGAAATTCTATAGCTATCTTACTTATGTTCAGCTAAAGAGGAAGAAAATGTCAACACCAGGGGAAAAAAAAAATGAAATGAGAACATGACCTAATCTAGCATCTTAAAGGGACACTGTCATGTTTTCTGGAATAATTTATGAACACGTAGAAACACAAAATACAGATTTTTTTTTTTTTTCTCTAAAATGCAGTGCTGTTCAAATAAAGATATAACCAGGAGTAGGATGTCTTAAATTTTGACTGTGCAGCATCTTAGAAGCAAACATTGTGGAGATAAATGATAATGTTCATATAACTATGCATGTCTAAATTTAACACTGAAAAAAAAAATACAGTTGCCTGTGTAAGGGATGGGATTTTTTTTAAAGATGCTGTACAGTGAAAATTCACCTTGACTGCAGTGCCAATCTGAAATCACAGACATCATTGCTTTGGCATCTCTTCAGCTTATGTACATACTTCAAGATGATCACTTTCAAATAATCAAAATACTTGCATAACTATTTGGAAGACTAGAGGTATATTTGGATGTAGTTGCTTGAATTTGGGAACAAATGCTTGAAAATCCTGGCTCAGTTCTTGTCAACAATGAAGTAATGTAAGTACAAGCTACAAATGCTAGTTTGCTTTTAAGTAACTAAGCGTTTAACACCAGCGTAGCCTTGTATTATTATTTTTTTTTATTTTAACTTTGTGTGATTTAAATAGTAAGTCAAGTTGGAAAATTTGTCAGATGTAATGTTATTCTTTAAATTAGTGTGAATCTTTAGAACTTAAAAGGACCTTGGAATAGTAAAGGCTTCTCTAAGTAGCCTGTGGTTCTGTTGGTAGTATAAAAAGGTGTGCAGCTTTCTTTCTCTTGAAAGACTCCCATTAGCATTTATGAAATAAAGCAGAGGGGGATACTGGAGTGCCACTCCTCTACAAAATCTTTCTACAAAATCTTCTACAAAAATTCAGTGAGCATTTTGAATTTGTATTTTGGTAGTTTTCTCTTTCTATCTGTTAATGCTCATTTGTGAAGCATGTCAAATATTTTGAACATTATTGCTGAGAGATTTTCTTAACAGCAGATAAAGACATCTCTATAGCCACCAGCAGCATTTCATCTTAGTACATAAATCAGGGAAACAGGTGATACACTAAGCAAATTTAAAAGATGCGGGGAACTTCATATGTCGTTCTAATTTGATCTTTGCCAAATGAAGTATCAAGTAAAACATACTGATACTGCTTCATGCAAGTACCTTGGAAAAGTGGTTTAGACTTAGAAATATTAGTTTCTGTCACAAATTATATTTATTTCTCCTGCAGGTAGAACTCAGAGTACCAACAATATTCTGATAAAAGATGGAATTACTCCTATGGTGACAGCAAGTGACAGACTTCATGATACTGCCTTTTTTAAAAAGATTTGAAGTTTCCATTTTAATATTGTATAGAACAGGCTTTTAAAAAGTGACAAAGTTTTGTTTCTTTGCTTGAAGTAATTTTCAGCTGAAAGTTTGACTATATCTTGTAGGTTCAAAAATGATTTTCCCTAATATAGTGGAAGAAACCAGCATGGCACAAATGCTCTTTAGGCTATTGTTGCTTTCTTCGGTTCTGCAGAATTATACTTCCCTGTCAGAGGAGTAAATTTCAAAAGTGAAAAGAGACACCAGTCCTCTGACAATTTTTTTTAATAAAGGATTCCTGAAACAAAGTTTAAGACAATGCATTTATCTATTTTTTGAGCAAGTGTGATAGATTACTGTTTTCACAAGATGTTGTACTTCAATTATGTTGTATAAAGAGTATTGGTACTTAGTCCAGACGTTTATTCCTGAACAAAAAAGCTTGTTACATTTTATTGCCAAAAAGATTGATGGTTACTGACCTCACCTGAACTCTGGCAGATAGCATCTGGGAAATGATTATTTGGACCTGAGCAGCTGTCCTAGGCTGGAAAAGCTTATCTTAGAATACATAATTTTAAACTTATTTTCACTTTTGAATGAGAATTAATATAGTGGGTATATTTTCATTTTACTGTTGATATATTGGGTAGAACTCAAATATTATTTCTTATCTTGAGTAATATTTTGTAACCATTCAGATGTAGTATTCTAATGGCCTGCTGACCCTCCTTGCTGAGAAACAGAGACTGAGAAATGTTTTCAGACTGTTTTTCATTAAGTGACTGTAGATTTATTTAAATTGACTGAAAGCCATCTCTAATTACAGGTAATCATAAAGCAAATTATGATCAGGAAAAGGTAGGGTTTAGTTGAGTTATCAATCATTCTTTTTTAGTGCATTCTAATTAGATCACCAACTGGTCTTACAGAAAGAGTACTTTGTAATAGGAATGAATATCTATAAAAACTACATGTGTTTATATCTGGACTTCTGTTCTTGTATACAAAGATGACTATATAATTTGTTTCTCATTAATGGCAAGTTTAAATGTGAGTCAATTTTAAAAGTATTCTGAAGTCTAACAAGTTTTTCCAATAATAGACCTCTAAATACAAGCCTTCTCCTGACATACCTAGGGGATTCTATGCAACCCACAGTTTTCTTTAGAAAGCCACACAGTGCAGTTACCATGCTATTTCAACAAAATGATGCAAAAATTGAGTATCCAGACCAAAATTTAATTACCCTCCACCTTCTTGTGCTCCTGATCTTCACAGGGATCACTGTAAATGAAAAAATACCAAATGTTTAACATTAATTGTACTTCCTAATCTCAAAGGAATTTGGAAGCGTGTGTGGCATGTCTCATGTTTTTTGAAGATGGCTATTTATGGACAATGGGTGTGACACTTGGAATATGTAACTATGGTCTGCCACGATGAGGAATTTGACTTGTATTTTGGTAGTTTCTACATTCTTGCAGCAGTCATTCAGGCTTTTAGTCATTAGATCAAATTAAAAAAAAAATCCCTCAAGGAATTGGAAACAAGCAAACAAACAAACAAAAAAAAAACCACAAACCACCGTACTTGTTAAAATGTCCACGTTAATGTTTTACGACTTAAAGAGATTGTGGGTGGTAATTGATTGTACTGCATGGCACAGAACTTTGTGGCAAATATTGTTTTGAATAGAGCTTTCTATTACAAAGGGACTGTTCTGGTTGTAATTATCAAGCTAAAAATCAATATCACTTTCCCAAACTGGTACTTTATATGTAAGGATATTCTTAAATACAATAGCATAATCAATAAATAACCAGACATTTTCCATTTCCAGTAATTAACTCTATCTAGTAGTTTTTCAAGGGACCTTCTACTTTCCATATTATTAATGAGTTCCACTTCTGCCCATGGAATGGAGCCAAACAATGTGGACAAAATCACATCTGAGTCTTGAATGTGATTAGTCTTCCGCTGCTGTTTGCTCTTATTTCCTTTAGTAGAAAAAATACATGTAACATTAGTGAAATTGAATAGTTAGTTTTTTTCTGCTTTTCACAAAGATAATTGGCAAATACATTTTTGGATGAGAGCTGAAGAACCTTTTGCAGTTTAAGAGAAAGCTATGCTTACTAACAATCCCATTGAAGATCAAATTTTTTTAACCTCTGTTGCTGCTGAAAGTGCAAAAAAAAACAAACTTTGTGCATTTCATATGTATTAGGTAAATAAATTTTGAAGCATAAATTTAACTGCTGTTATGGAAGTGACTGTTCAAAAGGTTAAGACATAGCTTTATGATGGAGAAGTCAATGCAGCTAATTTCACGGTGTCAGCAGATCTCGGTTTTTTTCAGGAATTTTGTGACTATTGGAGCTAGTGCTTCTGGCATGATCTAAAATCTTTTTTAAAGTAAATGCTATTAAGTAGTTGAAGAGGGCAATTATGTCCACTCTGAAAAGTCCTGAAGTTCACTTTCTGATAAGTTCCTATCATCAGTGTGATGGTTTCAAAGCTAAATGAAAAACTTGTCTTCATTTTAGCTTCTAAGAAAAGGATGCTTCAATGCTAGCAATGTTCTTTTCTTTTTTAAGCAATCATTTGTAAAACTTCTGATATAAGAAAACTGTCTTCTTGCTTCAAACTTTAGGACAACAGCCACACTTGCTAATATAATTATTTCACTTTCATGTGAAGTTATTTGAGTGAAATGGTTTAAAATTAATTTGTTGGGGAGATTAAAGAATTTATACTACACTTGCATTAAACAAAGGTTATGTTTCTTGCATAAAATTAGAGATAATCCATATATTGTGTTTGAATTTTGGGGGGCAAAAGTTTTCTCTAAGTAAGCTTTCCAAAAATGGGAAAAAGTAGCTAAATCACCAACTAAATTTCTTTAGAAAGTAGAATATTAAAAACTTTCAGAGGTAGAGTCATTAGAACTCAGAACTCTTCTTGAATAGACAGAGAAAGTGTAGTTTGATTGAAAATTTTGATTTTTCATATATACCTATGCATGTTCATGAAATTTGTAAAAACAAACAAACAAACAAAACAAAACAAAACAAAACAAAAACGAATTTCAGTAATTACAATAACTATTTTGGACAAAACTAAATCTTTTTTACATGAAGGCCAAGATACTGGTCTGGCAGAATCTTCCTGGCAGATACTGTTGCCAGCCTCGCAGGTTTTGTAATCAATACCTCATGTAAAGTAAAAATCAAACTACAGATTTTGTGTACAGCAATAATGCTGCTCTGCTGAGAGAACAACTTTATGCAAGTAGCAAGGCTGTTCTCTTCCAAATGGACTTTTTTAATTTGAAGAGGATGTTCTTTTACTTGGCAGGGTGGTTGAAATTAGTTAATAAAGGAAAGATGTATTTTGAAACACTATGGATGTATATACTGAAATTCTTCCTGAGAATTTGACTTCAGAATATGCAAAGTAACTATCGTACTTTATAAAGAATAGATTTTTCCTCTGATTGGCTGCTAAATCAGCTTAGTGAAATGTTTTAGTATGTTCTCTTGCTAATATTTTGTATTAATTTTGCAGACAATAAAAAATGGTTACGAATTTAATCATTCACTTCATTTTTCATCAATTGTCTATAGTATATTTGTTCGGTTCCATTTAACCACAAACGAAAAATATGGGACTTCTGAGAGCATGTAAAAAGAATTATTGTTGCCTTATACACTGCTAAAAGACGTTCTTTCATAGTGAGTGGGTAAAGGAAAAGAAAGAAATGATATTACCTGAATAGTACTTCCAATTTAAAATCTCTAATGAAATTTCTTTATTGAGTGGAAAGTGTCCTAAACTGGATGCTAGTAAAATATATTCATAAAATTTTAACATGTACTGATAACCATATTTAAATGAATAGAGTACTTCATTATGAATCTGAGCCAGCTACCTTTGATAAAATGGTGTTCTATTTAGCTTTATGGGTTAAGGTAGTTTGGTTGACTACTTCTGTGCACAAGATAAAGGTAATTTTTGGTTGTAATTGTAATTATTTTAATGTGACTATTTTCAAGGCTTTTCCAGAACCACTATATACATATGAAATTATTTAAATTATGCATTCAATGACATGTAATTATGGGGTTTTAAAACAATCATAGAAGAGTGTGTGATTTCCTTGTATAGCTGTGTTTGTGAATGACGTAGAGGCCCTGGGCACATGAGGACCTGAGGGTGTGAAAGTACAAGGGATGTTCCTTGCACTTGTGGTGGGGCCTCCTGGGGAGGACCTGATGTGGCTTCAGAATAAGGCCACTTAAGTGACGTGTAGGTTAATCCTAAAGGAACCGTATGAGTTAGGTGTTTGCATATTTTCCTTTGCTTTTCAGAATTTCCCCTTGCTTTTCAGAAAGTACTGGTTTAGCCAACTAGCATGCTTCCTGTTAAGGAGTGTATTTGAATTGGTTTACTGATGAGTTTGTTGAATAAATCTTAATGCAGTTTACCTGTATCCCTTAATGAAGTTTTAAACATCCTTAAGAGTGTTCCATTACCTATGCAACCATCTTCTAAGGATATGCTTAATTGAATTTGTCAGATGGGATTTAAAACTTTCATAATATATGCAGAATAAGCCTAATAGGTTTTGCTTTGGAATATGATAACCAAGGGACATTTTAATTCCTCAAGATAACCTAGAGTATATAATGTTTCTTTCTCAAATTGCTGATAGAATTTTTAGTTCCTCTCTCTTTCCCCTAACCAAGAAAAAGATGAAAACTGTGGAAAATGAGTATTTTACGGTGGATGCTCCAGTTATGTTTCTCCTGGATATAGAAGCTTGAAGCTTTGAAATGAGTAGGCATGTATATAGGTGACAGGATGCTTGCAGGAATTAATACTGTAGATGCTTTTTAATGGCTTAACATAAATACGGTGTACCCGACTCAGTACAGTAGTGTACAAATTGCTTTTGCATGAATGTTACATTTATGGTTACTCTGGAAATGAGAGAATTTCATTGGCATTCTTTTGGATACAAAAATAAGTTAATATTTGTGATCTGCATTGGTGGCAAGAGAAAAACTTGAGAGAGAAGAGTTCCTGAATTTTAAAGCATTTTTAGCCTTCAAGGCGAAGATGCTACTTAAAAATAAGAATTTTGCTTGTTAGTTTTAAGAAATTCTTAAAGAATTTGGCTATGACAAGTGGAATTCACAGTATATACTGGCATTTGTATAGAGAAGGCAGATGGAAAGGGGATTTAAAATGCATTTTTTCCTATCTTTAGTACTATATATTAATAACAAGCCCCATCCTTTTGGATGGCGTACTGGTTCTGCCTGGTTTGGAGTAAACTTTCTTCAGTAGCAGCCCATATGGTGCTGTGTTTGGAATTTGTGACTAAAAGAGTGTTGATAACCCACCAATGTTTTGGCTGATGCTGAGCAGTGCTTGTATAGCATTAATGCTGCCTTTTCCTCACTGATTCTCCCCCAGCCCTCCCCAGTGTTATGCCAGGAGCTGGGGAGGCACCTGGAACAGCTGGCCTGGATTGGTGAAAGCATTGTCCCATCCCAAGAAACATGCTTGGAGGTTAAAAAAAAAAAAAAATCAAAAAATTTTTAAATTAAAAGAAACACAAAACTAGTTTAGTGGTTTTTTTTTTTTTTTTTTTTTTTTTTCCCTCTGTTGTTGTTCTGAGGTAGTTGTTGCTTGGAGACTGGCTGGGCATCAGTCTGCTTGTGGGAGGTGGTGAGATGCCTTTGCATCACTTGTTTGTTCTCCTTCACCATTTCCTTCCCTTAGTAAACTGTCTTTATCTTGACCTAAAAGTTCTCTTGTTTTTGCTCTTCTATTCTTTTCTATCCTGTTGGGTGTGTGAGTGAGTGGCTGTGTGGGTGCTTAGCTGCTGCCTGGGGTCAACCCACTACAGACAGGTACTTCATAACCTACAGTAAGAGTAGAAAAAATATGGTCTTTGTGCGGCTGGCAGAATTCAGCTTTATTCAAAAGGGAATCAGAGAATGGCTTGGGTTGGAAGGGACCTTAAAGATCATTTTGTTCCAATGAGAACTTGTTTGTATGCTGAATTAATTACACTGTGCATGGGAATGCATAGTTAAACTCAAGTGGCCCTTAGTACTTGTGATCATAAGATGATATAAAAGTAGAAATAACAGGCTTAGTTAAACATTAATACAGTTGACCTTGTGTAAGGCTTTGCCTCAAGAATATTGACTCAAGAATATTTGTTATATTAAAAAGAACAAAAACCAACATCACCTTTTTTCAATGTGTATGCATTCCAAAAATGTGCAAGTTATCTAGCAGACTACATTGAGGCACTATTAAATAAGTATCTTGATGAAGCATGAGGAAGAAATGTGACAATGGAGACAGTTGTGACTTGTGAAGTTCTTGGCTGTAGATGACAAAAATGGATGAAAAAGGAATTGCTTCATCCTTGAGGCCTGCCAAAGTGAATGAGCTGTTCAAGATAAAACCGAAGTGCTGGTAATGCAGCCAGGTGAGCAGACATCTGCAGGACCTGTGCACGGAAAGGAGTAGTTTCTTTTAGTCACTCAGACACAGTCTGAGAGCAGCAAGACCTTTGGTCTAAGCTCTTATGTCAGTAGTAGTTTCTCTGCAGCTTTTGCTTTTTATGGATTTTAAAGTTAACGAATGTTAACTTTAAATGAGCTGTAGGGTTCCAAGTTCATTTGGGGCTGTTACAACCAGTGAAATTTAGGGACCCGTCATAGTAAACTTATGAAAATGTATTTATGGAGCTTAATTTTATTCAACTGTCTTGGGTTGTTTTTTTGCTTTTTCCTTTGTGAAATCTTATGCTTTGATAATTTTGTATTAGAAAAGTATATTAAATATATATTTGTCTGAGTGTGTATTCATTGACAGAAACACAATGACAGATTAATACTGAAACTTTACTTATTGAATTCAGTATTCTCAAGAAATACTTGAAATAGTTACCAGACTAGTGGCTTTTTTTCCTGTTCTTCTTCCCATGAGGAAAGACATGCAAATTGCTGCTTAGTGTGTGCTTTACTATTGCCTAGTTTTGGACCCCATAAAGTATTCCCCACACAAGCCTGAGAACTGCTATACACTCTTCAGACTTTCAAGATTTGAGTCATGTTGCAACTATTTTGGGGTTAGAGGTTGCAGTTTCTTGTGTATGTGTCATCTCTTCCACCTGCCCCCATAGTATTTTGGTGGGTTTTGGTTTTGTTTTGGTTTGTATCTTCTTTTTCCTTAGAACTCCTGGTAGCTTGCTCTGTTCTCATCCAGTGTACTGGAGGAATGCTCGCTGGAGATTGAGCAAAAGATGGATGAGTTTCAAAGAGAAGTTTAATCAAGCAAGCTGAGATGTGTATGAGCCAAGGGTTGGATAATTTTTACATATGCGCATTTTGAAATGCATGCTAATGTGACAAGATGACTGAACTCTTAAAATATTAAGATATTGTTTGATTAAAACTTCAAATGAAGTAACTGGGAAGTTGTTCAGCTGTCAAATTTGTATACAAACATTTAAAAATATTACTTAGAATTTTCAGCAACTCAGATTAACGAATTCTACTTTGTTGGAGCAATTTTTAAAACACAACCTCATGGTGAACACAAGTTCCTTTACTTTGAGCTTTTAGACTGCTAAAGATCATGACAGCCGGTTTCTTTTGTGCTCAAAGGATTTTTTAGTTTATTTTTTGTTATTTCCTTTCTCTGTTACACGGGTGGTCAGGGCAGCACAGCTAATTCTCATCCCACTGACAGCGGCCCTGACACCTGTCACAAGTACAAAGCATTGGAGGTGAAGCCTAGCTCAGCCCACTGGGAGAGAGCAGTTTGAGTCCTTGTATTATGCTAAGGAGGATGAATGATAAGATCTGTAATCAGAAGGAGATTATGAATTCATATGTTAAACTAAGGTATCGAAAGCTGCTGGTGTGTCCTTTCCCCCAGCCCAGGAAGGATTGCTCTCCTAGCTGAAGGCTGTGACATCTTTTTCTTCAAGGCTTCATTCAGTATTAGAATTCCAGCCTGATGTTTGTTCTGCCGAGACAAGAAACTTCTCTCCTATATTTTTCATTGCTGCGATAGTTTGCATGTGTTTGGATTTTATTAAAAGTGAACAGTTGCAGATTTTTCAATACTCATTTGATTACTGCCAAGACTGCCTGAACCCCCCCCAAAAAAAACGCTCTCCTGTATCAGGTATATAATAAAGGTAGAATCTCAACGATTCTGCTGGGTGCTGTAGCAGTTTCTGCAAACCTCAGGATAGCCTAAGGTGACTTTGTTGCCTGTCGCACACCTCTGAAGCTCCCAGCATCTGGTCTGACAAAGCACGTTTGCTACAAGCCCTGAGACAGCTACAGCTAGGGGATGGTATTTGGAAGTTAACAAGTATTGGTGATGTCCTTGCTGAACTTAATGCTCATTAAACACCTGTTTTAATTTCTCATTTACTTCGCTAGCATATGAGCAAGGATGCAAACTGTCTTGCAGAGGTGGTCTTAGCATGTAATAGTGAACAACAAAGTCAATCGTGCATATGGTACAGGTTCTGTTTGTACAAAACACTGATCGTTCTTGGTAAGAATGTCTCAAATGGGAAAGCTCTTCTGGTCTCCCAGCGTTGTACTGCATGGTGAAAATTCTGTGAAATTCCACTGAAAACCATAAAAATTATCTCATTTTTTCATCTTGGAAAAAAGAAATGCTTTATAAGAGAGGTACTGGATACTAAATACTCAGATTTCCTTAAAACTGACTGAATTGTAGCTTGATTTTCAGGCTTCCTAGCAGCTATAGAGTTAATGCGTGGTGGATCATAGTTGAGATTGAGTGCTATTTAGTAATTAGGTTAATTTTGCCATTAAT
This sequence comes from Aythya marila, assembly GCF_965140915.1. Lineage (NCBI taxonomy): Eukaryota > Metazoa > Chordata > Aves > Anseriformes > Anatidae > Aythya > Aythya marila. The sequence continues at coordinate 13,360,351 of NC_139056.1, forward strand.
GCTGTGAAGCATGATGTTTATATCAGGTCTATTTTGAAACGTAGGAGGGCATGTATGATTAAAGTAATCTGATATAAATAGTTGTACAATTCATTCTGTATCATCGTACGTAGTTTTTTTTTTTTTTTTTTTTTGATTTCTCTGATAAGACCTACAAGTAGAACTTTTCTTTATACTGTTTTTTTTCCTCTCCATGTCCTGCCTGCATTGTCCCAAACTTGGTTTGTCCTGAAACAGTGGTACAACACAACAAAGCACGTTGCAGCAGTTGAAGAACTGTCATCATATCCTTGTTTCAAAACTCAGGCAAGCAAAAAAAAATAAATAAAAAGGTGTTCCAGGTCCTAAAAGCCATACTCCGAAACTGTTTCACACACTTTGAAAAATGACAAATTTGTTGCAAGACCTTTCACGATGCATCTGAAAAAAGGAAAAAAAAAAAAAAAAAAAAAGGTGGAAGTGCTTGTATGACTAGTGCTAATACCCAGTGCTTGTGCAGCTCGGAGGATTTAAGGTCACCTTGCTTCATGCCAGAGCTGAAGAGTATATCACAGGCATTATTGTGTGAACACATTTTGGGGGGGAAATATATAAAAACAATGAAAACTTGCAAATGATTCAAGTTAAGGAGTAAACATGTAATATGTAGTAAAGGGAAAGCTCTTAAGTTACTTAAAGATAACGACAATGGCATTTACTGGCCCCATATGAAGGGCATGGTATCAGTACAAGGAAGCATGTATTATGCTAGAACGGACATGTTCCCTTCTTCTGTTTGGCATTTCTGTTTGTAGAACAAGATTTTTGGCAGTTGTCCATGCTCAGTTCAGTTCCATGGCACATGCAGAGCGGGATGAATCGGAATCACTGCGTGTGACCGGGCCAGTAACGCAGGACGCTTGCTGTTGGCTTGCTTAGTGTAGCTTTGATATGAGTGTGTTGCAGAAAGGCTCACGTGGAAATCCTGAACGGAGATGTAGGTAAACAACACATGAGGCTCCTAGGGGCAAACAATAACGAAGAATAAGATTCAAATTGCGATACTGAATATGTGATTAGAATACATTTGTTACATACTTATCTCACTGCAAAAAGATAACTTTAATTGACTCTTATGAAGCACTGTATATTTTTTATTAATTGTTTATATTAAATGCATAACGAAGTTAATCATCTGCTCAGTTATTTGATGTCCTGAGGGATTTTTTTGTTGTTCTTTAAATATGTTTAAGCATTAGTGCTAGAAGTAGGTAACAAAAAGCATTTTATCTTGATAAATAGTGTGGTGATTTGCATATTTCTTTGTTTTCTTCTCAGTAGTTATTTTCTTCAACACATTTCTTTATTTTAAAGAAATGACTGCCAAATATGGTTAAATTACCCAGTTAGCAGTTAACTCCAGAGTAGTGGAGTTGAAATGAAACAAACGCAACATTTTAAAGTAAACATTTTTTTTTTCCCTTATCCATTGACCTTTTTTGAAGGTTTTTATACTCTGTGCTGCTGCCTGATTACTTAGGGATTCAGTGAGCAGTTTCCTTGAAGGCTATTCATTCTCCTAGCCATTGGCATGAAAATACATCTGTGCAAGACTTCTTTTGATCTTCAGAGAGCTTTGTAAAGATAGATTAAAAAGAAAGCTACCAGACATCTCTTCCCAATAAAAATACTGCCTATGATTTCAAGTCAGATGGTGTTTTGGAGGGTTTTGTTGACTTTCTGTTTTTGTTTGTTTTTAGGGAATTGAGATTTGGAGTACTGATCATAGTTGTGTTTTGTTGTTGTTGTTTTTTTTTTTTTTTTTTTTTGCTTTAACAAAAACTGAAAATAAATGTGCATGGTACCTTTGGAAGGGAGAAGCCAAAGCAAAGAACAAACCAACCCTCTGTGGAATGCTTTATATTAATTCAAATCCAGAGGGATGATAAATGTAGTATCCTCTGGACAAAGTGACGTTTAAAGAGACTAGCAAGGGGCTTGGTTCCAGTAAAGTAATTAAAACTGAATCTGTCTCTAATCTGAGCTTAGCTTTATATTGAGGTGCTTATGTTCAGATAAATCAAAATTCGTTCCTGCAAGTTCAAAAAAAAATCTATGCTTACAGACTACATTATTCTCCAAAACTTTAAAACGATACGTGACTTTGCAATTGCATGCCTACAGTGCCTTTAATTTGAAAATCCACGTTTACATATTTCTTCATTTAAGACTTGGATAGAAATTCCTATGTGTATTTCAATTTGGGTTGTACCTTCAAATAATTTATTTGTGTTTTTGACCCATGAAATCATTCACTTTGTTTTCAGTAGTTGTGAACATTTCCTACTGCGGGGAAATTTTTGAAGCAACCAACCATTTGTGTGGTGTTCACAGGGATAAGCACCAGAAATGCATCGTGATTTCCAGATAGGGTTCTCTTAATGGTTGTATGGAAATATGCAATACGGACTATTGCAAATTATATATACATATAGGCAACAAAATTGAGTTGTTTTTATGTATTACCTAAATACAATAAAATTGTATTTACGATACAATAAAATTGTATTTAGGTAATACATAAACAATACAGTAACATTGTATTTAGGAAATATTTACCCCATGTGGACGATACAAATCAAGATATCCAGGATATCAGTTGTGCGTTTCATTTGAGTGTCCATGCCTCCAGTTGTGCTCTTCTAAGACATTTGGCCTGTGGCCGGTGAAATGTCCTTTCATATTCCCGAATGCCTTATTTGTGACATTTTTCTAACTACTACATTTTAGTTTAATTGTGGATGAGACACCAATGCCAGTTGTTACTGTTTCTCAGAAACCTAAGTGCAGGCAATGTGACTTAAAGAGCAGCACAAGGACTTTAAGGCTTGCTGAATGTGAAGTCAGTACACAGAATCAATGGGATTTATAGCCCTTATCGTTTGATCCATTCCTTCTGCAGTTCATAATGGATCTGTTTAAGTTTCCTCATCTTCCAACAGAATGCCATAATCACCTAGCTCTAGGTTGTTGTGGTTGGTGGCAAAACTAAAGGCTGTTCTTTGTAAGGCCTGGTTTTCAGATTCCCACCCATGTACCAGTCTTCATTGTGCCATGCGGTGTATACCATGCACCAGTAACAGTCCTCAGCACAGCTACAAAAGGAGGTACATATCACTCAAAGATCTCTTTTTGTCTTCATGCTTTTATCTCGTACCTAATGGAGTTCACTTTTTTTTTTTTTTTTCCATTCATTTTTCTGGTAAAAATAATGTAGGATAATCAGGGAAATTTATCAACTTGATAATCAGTCTAAATCATTAATACCTTGAAACACTTCAGAACTAGCTTCAGGGGTGCACTGTTGCTAACCTTTTCTCTTTGGGGAACAGCTGGTGAGATTTTGGAAAGGGAAATAATTTTTATGACAGCCTTATTCAATTTCATTTCTCTTTGTTATAATAGAACTGCAAGTTACCAAAATCTGATTATGATTACTCACTAAAATGAGTTTTTATTACTTTAGTATATTACAGGTTTTATTGTCCTTACTGTTCCTAATTAGCTAACACAACTATTTTGATTTTTTGTATATAAGTGCTTATTAATTATTTTACCATGAGAAAAATGAGTGGGGTCCAAGTGTCCTATTAATTCATTTCAGCCTGGAAAAAAAAATCTTATAATTAGCTTGGCAAGAGGAATGAGTGAAATTAGCTACTAATGAGAAGATAAGTATAGTAATCTTTTCATGATATAAAACTGTGATTGTCAGTAGGTAGTAATAGGAATTGAGAGTATATTTCATGGGACCTTGTTTCTTTGTGTGAAATCATTAACATCATCTGATACTGTAAATTGGGTTATTTCACACCTGTATTTTTATCACTGACTGCTAACCCTCCAGCCACAGATATGGATAAGTTTTAGCTAATTAGAGAGTCATTAATGAAGCAAAGAATATGAGCAATCAATTATGGCTTGTTTTAGTAATCCAAACAAAAACTTAATTGCATAAATTTATCTTGTACTTTGAAGCTTTGACAGTATATTTGTGAAACATGGCAAGAATGTCAACACTTTGTAAGTAGCAGGTGTGACCTATACAAGTTTTTCTAATGTTCAGTTGCAAATTGCTTGACTTGTGATATAAAATGATAGATTAATGGCTTGTTAAAATCCACTTTTCTGTAAACAAGAACTTCATTCCAGCTTGGTTTGCATCATTTGTATGGCAGGTTTTATGAGCAATAACTTGTCTTGTTCTTTTGACGTGATGCTGATTTACAAGTTAAAAAGGTTCTATATAAACAAAGTGAAGGATTTCCTCACCCCCCACACTTCAACTGTATTTTTCTTATATGTAAGAATCGCACGTTCCTGAATCTTAACCATGTGATTTTTCTTCTTCCTTCTTCTGTCTAGGTCTCTGTGGTAAAATAAGCTTTCCTGTGGATTGTCTCTTATTTAGGTTCCTTTAATACTTAGGTTTCTTTAAATTTCTTCATATTAAATAATAGTGAAAAGTTCCCATTCTGGGTTTGTCTCAACTCTTTTAGCTGTGCAGTGGTAACTTGGGTGAAATTAGCTTTCTGCCCAAATAGTGCTCTGGTATTGCTCCTGTGTGTTTTTGTCAAGGTGCAATTCACTTCCACTGAGGCCACAGCTAACGAGGGACATGTACGACTGCTGCTCCTTGATGTGAGGTCGGGGAAAGGTGGTACAGGCATGGGAGCATGTTCACAACACAGCAAAGCTTCTCGGTAGGAGCAGCTGTGAAGTAGCTTTTTGGATGTTGCTTGCTGTCGGGTGGGACTGAAGCTTATGCTGGCACCTGCAGGAGCTGTTTGAAGGAAAAATAGAATGGGAAACTGCAGCTGGAGTAGGCTGCTGAGTACACTATTTCTGCCCGAATACTTTGTGTGTGCTGTCTAGCAATTGGATTGAGCCCAATGTTATGCCAAAATGAACGGCAATGCCAGCTTCATCAAATTAAAAGGCCTTTCTGATGAATAAACAAAACACAAGTAGGCTACTGTTTAGATTTTGCTTGATATTTCTGGATGAGTTTGCAGTTGTACTTCTATTAATCTTGGAGATAAGAATAAATTAGTCCTGTATTGCAACGAAGTTTGCCTTACTGTGACTGTGATGTGAGTACACCAAGGGATGCCAAGGAACTAACTTTTCCCCTAGCTTAGAAACTTGGATGTATAATCGTACAGTCTCAAATGCATATTAACGATGTTTTTCGTATGTTCTTTCTCCCCTAACATGGATGCTTAAAAGGCTTCCATTAAAGGTGTAGACATATAAAAAAAATATTTTTTTTAGGTCATGATGTGTTGGTGTTACTGCTAACATCTGGAAGGGATTTATTCAGCATGACACCACTGTTCTGTAGTGGAATTATTAACCTTGCTTTTGTTACCACCTGATTAAGACACAAGGGAGGAAGATGTTCCTATCATTGTACAGTCATTTTCTAGAGTGGGATTTAGCACTAAATAGCTCAAGTGAGAACAAGACAGCTTGTACTGAGAAAATGCTCAGAGCTGCGATAGGATGTCCGTGGTATCCTTGAGAAAGTGTTAGGCATCCGTCCTTCACTTCGGAAAGATCTTCTGCAAATCATACTGTATGCTTCGTGTCTGCTAGGTATCTCCATTTCAACACCTGTTGGTAGGTTTGGGGATTATTTTGGTTAAAGAACCAGTAATTTATCTGCTTTCTTTTGGAAAAAATAAAAATAAAAAAAATGAAAAATGTTGTGTATGTACATTGTCCTGAGTCTGAAGAAACAAATTTTGAGAAAGGTCTGAAAATTACTATCTAAATATCTAGTAATATTTCAGTAAGTTTTATGTAGTTTCAGGACCTTAATTATTAAAGAAAAGTTTTTTTTTTGTTGTTTTGTTTTGTTTTGTTTTGTTTTCTGAAATAAAAAGTAGGGAAATTTCTAGACATAATCATTTTTTAAATAAAGCTGTGTCAGTTATTTACCAGATAAATATTAAGCTGATGAAAATGAAGAAGGGATACTAAGCTGTGAGTACTTAAAATTAGGCACTGATCTGTCTTTTATCCAGAGATACAAAAATGATTTTTTCAGAAGTGAAAAGTTAAAAGCTTTCTTATATGAAAATATGTAGCAGGAAGCTTAAGAAACTTTCTTCCAGTAAAACCAATTACACCCGTCAGGCATGAGGCAACAGAAGGTTAACATGAAAAGAGCTAATTGGTGGGTGGTGCTGTAAATGATGGTGTTTTTTTGCCTCTTTATTCCTGTTGAAGGTAATATCAAGAATGATATATTATGCATTTTCTCCTTGTTTGTGTTTTTTTTCTTTTTTTCCTGTAATATTTGGTTTAGGTGGCAATTAGCTGTGAAATATGCCTTCAGCGAAGTGGGGGCTTGTCAGTAACTGTTTAATTCTGTAGCTACAATGCTTCCTTAGCTATGGTATGGGCACCTTAGTAACTGAGTTACTAAATAGCTCTTAAAGGAACTAGAAACGTTTTGGGTTGATATTCTTCATCATCAAAAGGCATTTAGAGGAAAGAATGATTCTACTTACTTTCCTTCAGTTCCCAGCATCTTTAACAGAACAACTGTCTGTCTTGCTGAGATGTTACAGGTGTTTGCTACTTTTTTTTCTTTATCATATCCTGATATGAAAATACATATATTACTGTTTTAATAATATATATATATATATATATATGTTAATATATATATATATATATGTATGGTTGCTTAGTTGGGTCTAAAGAGATTATTATGGGTTGCCCTGTTTTCTTTAACATCTGGGGAGGACCTTTTGTAGATACTATTTTTAGGTCTAAATTTATTTCCTCCTAAACACCAAAAAAAGATTGAAAGTATTTATCCCTAGTGTCACAGTGCTGTTACAGGTCCCTGTTGTATTTGTCAAGCTCTGTACCATGCTTACAGGCTGGCATTGCTTTCCACCAGTAACTAAGCCACTTAGATTACTTACTTCAAAACCCAAAGTGTAAATTTGGTAAGGATAGGAATGTCTTTGGAAGCAGCCAAACTCAAGCTTTTAATTGCTGGCAATTTGAGAAATGTTATACTGTCCAGATCAAGTATGTGCAGCGTATTTTGCAGCAAGCCTCTGCTGAAGCTACAGAGCTGGTTTGTGAATCGATAAGACAAGGTGAATGTCCGACATCCTCTATGATTAGCTTCCCAGGCATGAAAGGAAGGTAAGACAAGGGCATGCCTATGCGATGAAAAGGATCTGACCAGAGTCACAGCCTGTAAAGACTTCTTGGGTCCAACTCTAAAGTACTTAACTTAAACAGCAGCAGTTTAGCCAGAAGTAGCCACAGTAGCCCAATATTCTGCACAAAATGGCCACCAGAGTATTTAATCAAGTTATTTGACAGATTTTTCCAAATCACAGCAGCTTCTTGCTCCTGTAGATATGCTGTTGTTGGTTCATAAACTTGCAAGTTTAAAGTTATTGTCACATTCAGTAGAACCAATATAGCCTGTATTGCCAGTGGCATTGCAATTACAGCTTGTAAATCACTTCTTAAATTGCAAACGTGAGACGTGGTGTGTGGAGTGGTCCATTCAGTCACGTTGGGTGGCCAGTCTCCTCCTCGGACGTGCTGTCTGACACCGAGAGCTGTGCTTTGCCCCCCTTCGGGCTGTCAGATGGGGCTCACGCTGCTGCTTTGTCCCACAGCCTTCCTGAAACTTCAAGATCCCATCTGCCTGTTAATACAATCAAGTTGCTGATTTATCGAGCTGTGTTTGAGGATTATACCTGCTGAGTATAAGGGAATAGGATTATTAACTCCAAAAATATATTTTTCTTTTTCAGTGGTCTCCACTGTATAACTTATGCATCCCCAACCTCCCAATTTATTAAAAGTTAAACTACCTTTTGTGTGTGAACCCCATCTCTCCACCTGTGAATGACTACTAAAGCACTTCTCTTTGTACACATATCACAGAATTTTTTCTTAAATTCCTGCTTCATTTTTTAATCCTGTGGAGAGAACTATATTAGGAAAGCAACTCAAAAAGGAATACCGGTTCCCTTCTGAAAAGATTTCTGTGATTAATGATTATTGAGAGCTGAAATATTTCTTAAGATTTTTATTTTATTTTTTTTAAATATAGACTGGAGTAGAAGTGGAACACATAGCAGCTAAGTGGAAAATATCTTAATACTGACAACTTATGTAGAGCTTAATATCCTTAGGCTGTTAGGTAGGCTTAACCTGTTACTTAAAACTTGAGGAAAAAATTATGTGCTTTTTTTACATGCAAAAGCGTGAGAACAAAGAAGTGTTTTGTTCAGGGTCAAGGGGATTAGTCAGTGGCAACGATATAAAAATGGAAGAAAGTCTTTATCCCTTCTTTATATTGCGTTAGTGATTAATAAAAATATGAAGTGAATTAATAAACTTATACTTATCACATCATGAAATAGCCATTTAAAGTTACTCCCAAAATAAGAGGAGAGAAAGCTATATTGTAATGGAAGCCAAATGAGCTAAAATTAGTGGCAACAATTATGTGAACCAGGGGCTTTGTTTGGTGGTAAGGATTAGCATGAAATATTTTTCACGCTTTCAAATCCTCGGGATTCTTCTTTATTCTTTATAAGGAAACCAGAAAGAAGTATTTAATTGAACAGAGTATTATGTCATGTTTCAAAATTCAGAAGGGATATTAGCATTAATATTTGTAAGGCTAGGTAGCAGCAAAAGATTAGGGCCCGATCGGTGAGCATGGAAGTTTACAGGTTAGAAAGCTCAAGAATCATAAGGTCGAGCAGTGCTATTTGTGATACAGATGTTGGGAAGAGATGGAAAAGAACACAGTGTAGTTTTGTAAAACTGATGAAATATAGTTGACTGGAATTTTTTGTTTGATAACTTACATAAAAATATGAATGCTGGTCTGTTCTTTTAAAGGCCTGTTTGCCTGAAGAGCTGGCTTTATTTCAAAAAAAAAAAAAAAAAGGCAAGCCCCAATGCTACTGTCACTCATTGTGTGGGATTACCAGCAATGCTTGAGGTGATGACCACACATATAAGATGCAAGCATGGCTTTTCTGCTTTCTGCAGACCCATGCTTTGTGGAACCCCTTTTGTTTGACTTGAAATTTAGTTTACATTTCAAAGCTGTGATATCTAAGAAACCTTCCAATTGAGTTAAGCAAGAGTTGTATATTTTATTATAGTTTTCATACATTCCTCTTTCTGAGTGACTTTTATGCTCTACGTGCTTTCTCAAGATGTCTGTCTTTGCTGTAGGGCAGATGAGGCATTCACAGTCATCCTCGGTGTTTAACCTGTTAATCTTATTCTTCACTCCTCCCCTGTTCCCATGAAGGCTTCTTAGAATCATCTGTTAATTTACTGGGTATATATAAACTCTTCAGGAAGGTGCAAATTTAGATGGATGAATCAGTGGAGAGTCTTTTTAATTTAAAAAATGTAATTTAAAATTTTTACACAGAAATACAGAGCATTGGTGTTAAGGAACTTGCAGCTGTGTGTTTGTATTAGTACAGCGCTTACTGTTAGCGATTTGTCTTCTGCTTTTATTCATGTGCAGATATCTCTGGTAATTTTATGTACAGAACAAGTGCTCAGCAACAAGCAGTCAAGGCCTAGAATTTCCTGAACCAGTCTGATGCCTACCCAAGGGACTGGGAGAGGCCTTAGGGAAAGAGCCTCGGGCCCTCTGCTGTCAAACCCCAGAGCTCTGGAATTCTGTACAAGCTCAGCAACACAAGGGGGTGATTTTTATTCACTGAGAAACTCTGACTACCTTATACCTCTCCTAGCGCAGTATGAATAAAAACAGCATAAGACATTAATGCATCCGAAGGTATTTTGCAGACTGCTGTTGAATTTGAATGCTTTTCAATTTACTTGAACTACTTTTCTTCAATTCACCCAGATACTTTAAACTTAGTTTTAAGTCAGTAGAATGAAAAGCAACACTGATCTAATTTAGCAGTAGATTATGTACTAAAACCAAACGACTCTACGACGTTTAACCAATGTATTTCTGTAATTTGTCCAGACAAGTCAAGAAAGATGCACAAGTCTCTTGCTGGTTTAGTAGGAAAATGTAGAAGAGATGTTCTGACAAATAAGTGGAGATTTACTTGTCCAGAAAGTCTTGAATTGACTTGTTGATGTTCTAATGGAACCACAAAAGTGGGCCCTCTGAAAATGTGCTTTCCTTTCCTTCCTGCTGAAAGAAAAGGGAGTACCCTGCAGTTCATGGAGGAAAAAAAAACCCTGAGAAAGAACATGTGGTTTTTATTGTAAAAGAAGAAACTGGTTGAACATAGAATGAGATTTAAACAATACCCAAGGCTTTGAGATTAGGACAATGAATTGCCTTTCCTAGCTCTCACATTCGCTTTGAAACAGCATGTTTTGCGTTTCTTAAAGTTTAAGTCATGTTTTATTACTTATTATGAATCTAATAAATTTGCAGTATCTAAAAGTCTAAGAAATTTTATATCACAAGTGCATTTGATATTGAATGTGCCTACTTTGCCATACGCTTATTGAACTATATTTTTAATAGCAGTTCATGAAGCATGCAAGGCTTTCTTTATTAGCTAAACTGAGAAATACTTTTGTATCTTTAGACAGTAACGTTGCAGTCATGAAGTGTAGCTCTAATTTTCTTCACATGTGGTAAGGATATTTGTTTATGTCAGAGGATGTGTAGTTCCAATTTTTTGTTTTCGTTGTTTCTTTGAAAAGAAATTGAATGGAAAACAGTTTTAGTAATTTACTGCATGTAAATTATGGGCTAAGTATCCCAATCAAATAGTGTTTCAATATTTTAGTGTTTCTGTAGTAAATTATTTATTAGTACTCAGGCTATTAAACAACACAGAGCTACTTCTTCTAATCCATATTTTAAGGGGAAAAAAGCACACAGGTACATCTGCTTGTTCTCAGTTGAGTCCTATCAGTTCTGTTATTTTTAATTACGGTGTTAGGGAAGACAGGTAAAACTCTGTGAAGCCACTTGGGAGGATGCTGAAAGGCAGCAGACTTTAATCTCCAATGATTCAGCGTATGTAACCAAAACTGACATAAAAGCACCAAAGAGAAGATCTGGGTATTTTCAAACTTTACTTGCAGACAGTTTGTATTAGTACTTGGTTTTAAGTGTTTAAATTTCTGTCATTTTTTTCCTTGCAGTGTTATAATATGTACATCTCCATATGTACAAAAACAGCAATAATAAAAGTAACAAAAATTGGTAGTCATTGGTATTTTTGGGTATTTGGAGCAGCAGGAGAGATTATTTTACGAGTGGCTGTACAATACTAGTTACGATACAGAAGGAATTTGGTATTTCTGTCCCCTCAAAGAGATGACATTTAATTATGATAATAACTTTTCTGATAGCTGATACACAGTATGGTGTGCATTAAAATTATGCAGTCTGTGGGAAATTACATGAAAATGTTGTTTGCAGATGCAAGGAAAGAAAATACCTCCCCACGGGAGAAAATAGTTGGAAATTTCTTTTGGCTAAAGGGGCAATATAGCATAGTTTTAGTTCTTGAATCTTTCCACCAAAGTGGTAAAAGATAACTTGACACTGTCAAATGTGGTAACCTTGCCTAATTCCTGCACCGCACGTCTTCATCCCTGATGTGCTCCCCTCGAAGAGATGGGCTGGGAGCATCGGGAGCTCTGGATGTGACGCCTTTGCGGCACTTTCCCACCAACAGATGCAGTGACCTTATCATCTAGACAGCTCAATCCGGTGTGACAGGCTGGCCATCTGGCTTGTATTGATCATAATTGATTTAAAGAAAGTGATCCTCCAAAGCTTGCTGCCGTTAAGCCCCACAGCTAAATGGTCGTTTTATTTGGAAACTTTAACCTTTAGGGTGTTTTTTTCACTTGTTTCAATCAGATTTCTAAAATATAATCTGAAAATATGTCTTCTGGTTGTAAACTGCTGTTGTCTTTCCAAAGCACAGCGTTAAATATCTGAGGTGACTCAAATTCCAGAAGGATGAGAACAGAACTGGAGCTGAAATGGTAGACAACGATTCACAGGTCCTGAAGAGTGACAGGGTCTTTTCAACAACTTTCCAAGTAAAGACATTTATATCCAGTTCTCCAGCTCTTACTGTTTTCATATAAATACTACCTGTATGAAAATGCTCCTATCCATAATTTAAACTATCTTGAAATAGTTCACTGGCAGTATATTCTTGTCTATTTCTCCATATTTTTTTAGGCCTGAGGTAAATCAATACTTTTTTCCAGTTGTATTTTTGTTTGCAATACATTTATAATGTTATAACTTTAACTTATTTCATTTTTTTACATTTCTAATTTGAATATGTAACAACATTTCATTTAAGATGTATTGCTTTCAACGGAGTGTAAATCCTACGCTAAAATCCTGCAGCATGTGTAGTAGAGAGGCAGCCACAGAGAGACCTTGTAATGCAGAATGTATAAATGCTGTCCCTTCTGGAACACGCTGAAGCAGTAAATAAGCATCTCTTCACTGAGAAGTGAAACTTCTGCTGTCTCCAGGGGTTGCTGCTATTGTACAGAGAGGCTGTAGCATAGGTTTGCTCAGAAGCTGAAGTGTGTTGTATCTTGCTGAAGCAGCAGAGCAGCCACCATGGTTCAAGAACTGAGTGGACACAGGGGCTGAACCCTGTTTGCATTCCTAAGGATGATTTCTTCGAGTTCACCAGGAGGACAGTTCTAAGGAAACTTGCAATTTTGCTCTTTGTACCTTTTTTGAGGATGAAGGGCTTTAGCAACCAGGGGTGTCAATTCAGCCCTCTTAGAAATTCCAGAGGGAAGATTTTCAGAATCACATAGGGAAGACCTAACTGTCCTTCATATCTTCTGAAAACCCGTGAGAGCTGAGGAGGGACTTCAGGTATGCGACAATGTGATGTGTGATAGAAATGTTGAAAGGAGGATTTTTGTCTCAAATGGTTTAAAGCAGAATAACTTAATACTGTAGGACATTTGTATTAATAGCATTTTATGTGTGGTCTCAACGGGGAGAAAAGGCAGCACATAAAATAATGTATAATGTAAAGCGTATATATGCAATAAATTACGTATTTTAAAGGTGTCATCAGCCAATTATGTAAAGAGAACAGTTCAGGTTGGATGAGAAATTGGTAGATCTGGGATGAATAAGAACAGAAATGAAATAAGCATTGGTGGTCCCCTAGAGCCAAAAGGAATTGAGAGCCATAGTGATTGAGCCCACTGATAAAGTTCATATAGTCCTTTGCAGATCAAATCCACATAAGGAACGATGTTAGGGGAGCATCACTATGAGGTACCCTATATGCCTGGCTTCAGGTAAAGCCCTTATAGGTAAATGTAGCTCCAAACACTGGGAATGGCTGAATGGGGCAGTCAGCATTGAGTTTCTCATGGAGGAGGACTTACTCTGGACACTTGACTCTCCAGGTTGAATAACTAGGGCACATTGAGAATTTTAAGTGAAAGCTATTAAGCATTAATTGCATGACATTAGGATGTGGATGAATTGGGATGGATGCGACATATCAGAAAAGCACTCTCTGTTCTGGCGATGATGAGTCTGAGTAAAGCAGCACTTGCTGGCAACCCTGAGAGACTTGTGAGCTGCTGCAGATAAACAACCCTCAAGTGCCAGGCACACCAAACACTAAATACCATCCTCCTACAAAGACCACCTCCACCCCCAGGGCTATTTAATGGACACTGATTTCTAGGGCTTAATTTTTCAGTCCCTTGCAAAAAGTGAAAATGCAGTCCTTTTATTGCTGCTTAATGTGTTTCTGGGGAAACAGTTACCTGGAGTTTCTCTGGACATAATATGTCCGTTACCCAGCATGAAAATGGAATGGGTAGTCCTGAAGGACATCGCTGTGAGAGCTGTGTTAAGTCCTCCCAGACACGTATGCGAAATATGCTGCTGTGAAAACACGAGTGCTGCAAGTGGGAGGCAGGTGATCTCAGTGGAGTTTGCCAACGAGTGGGGGAATCAGGTAGGCTATCACAATGCTGTTGGAAGGAGACACATGGGACAAGGAGATGTGTTATGGAAACAATGGGAAGAGGAAATTTATCAGTGTTCAGGGAAGTAGGTACTGATGCTGCTAATACCTGCCTGTCACACGGGCAAAGTGGTTAGGATATGGCATACTGAAATTATTTTGCTAGCCCCCAGCAATCAGTTGTTAAATGTCTATTCCTATTTTACCTTGGATAAAAGCCATCTCAAATCATAACTAAGTTGTATGATATTATAGCTTTGCTTAAAAAGAACAAAAAGGTCTTAGGCTCTTGACGGTGCCAATTTATTTTCACAAGAAGACACGTAGAATATCTGGAACTTTTAAAAGGATAAAACTCTGAAATTCACATACTGCGGTGTCAGTAAGGGTGGTATCAAAGGGAAAGATACCAAAACAAATTCAGAGCAGAACTTGCATGTAAAATACAAAAATAACTGCAAAACACAGTAAACTAGTATTAGTTATTGGGATGGCTTGGGTGCCTATAGGAAAAACATTTATTTAACATCAGTGAGAGAATTTAAGAAGAAAGTTTATTTACAGCATGAACAGCAGAGAATGAATGATGATACAAAAGTAGATGAGATAAACAACTCCCATGGAAACCTGTTAATTGTTTAGACTTTATTTAGGTCTGGGTAAAGAGAAATAAGGGTATGTTAAGGTGTCCCTTTTCTGAAGAAGGTTATATATGCCTCCTTGTGGAAATTATTGACATTGTTCCTTTGTCTAAATAGAGATAATGAACAGGTAGGAAGGCACTCGTACTGTCTTGAGTGTCCAATAATTGCCTGTACTCGAGGTTCTCTAGTTTGGTTAGGCTGGGAACTAATATTCCCATGCTGTGACACTGTTTTGATTGTGCTGTATCATACGATCAGCCACTAAATTGGCTGTTGGAAAAAGAAGTGAAGATTTTTTCAGATTTTTTTTTTTTCCCAAAGAGTGCTCTTTTACAGTGACTGTATAATTTAAACTTAGATGAAATTCACAGAGGTTATCTAATAGCATTAAATAAATCAAAATATTCTGATTTGCCTAAGAGAAGGAGGGTGGGCGTTCTCTGGAGTGGCTCAAAGTGTTTGTAATGCAAGGTTTTAATGTACGCATGATATTGAATGGAAGGTTTAGGGAAAGATGCATCTGTGTGTAAAAGGACAGTCACCAAAAGGGAAGGTTGGAGTGCTGCCCTTCTCTGAAGTGAGATATTTATCTCTGAAGTGAGATATTTATTTACTTGTAACATGTGAGGATGAAGGCATCCAAGTATCTTGAAGGTCTTACAGAATCACAGTTTAGAAAACATGGCTCTTGAGGGCAATATTTTTGAATTAATGTTGATCCAACTATTTTTTGTCTTTATAATTCAAAGGCTTTTACGTTGATTGAAATTACATCCTGGAGAAGTTTGTGTTAGGTATTTAAAGCATCATCAGACTTTGATCAATATTATTATTATGCTTTGTTTGAAAAATAATATTGCAGCATGCCCTTGCTTTTGCTTAAACATGTAATGACCTTGATGAAAATACAGTAATTTGTACAACTGAATTCCCTTGATTCTAGCTAATAACCTGAAATCCCACAGCAGTTTGTAGGGTTCTCCAAAATAGGCTCTATACCAGGCATTTCAAGAGCCATTCTACTTAACTACCTAACTCATGCTGAATTTCAAACACAAAAACTGTGTGTGTTGCAGGCTTAATGTAACAGGTGGGTCTTGTCATCCTGCTGATCTGACTGTTTGTGGAAAGCTACTGCATAATTGTTTTGAAGTAGAAAATTAACATTAAAGAGCTCGTTCCTGTCAGCTTTCACACTCTTCAGTTTTGGTTCCCAGGATTTTGAATTTTGTAGCCAATTTTTTTTTTTTTTCTTCTCAGATGCTATATTGCTGCTTATCGTAAGAATTACTGGCTTTTACTTTTCAGCATGAATACACTGTGAAGGTACTTTTTAAACTTGTAAGAGTGAAGAATATTAGCTAAAAGCTAATGCTTTCTGAGATTGCATCGTTTTAAGATGGCTTTTAGGAACTTCAAATGTGTGCTAATCTAAATGCTGTGCATTTTACTTTTGAAAAGGCACTTGTAGTAGTTTGCAGGTTATTTCTAGAGAAAATAAGTATTGATAACATTTAACAAACTGAGTCATTAAATTTGCATTTATTTTCATTAGTATTTTCAGAAACTTGGGACGTATCTGACTTTCCTCAAAGGAGTGGGATCACTAATCACTGTATATAGTAGTCACTAGCCCTGTTTTAAATTCTTTAACTGTACAGGAAAAGACCATCTTGTGGACTTCAATCTGCCTCTTTCAGTCATGAGGAAGATCAAGGCATTAATTCTTGTCTTAATAACAGTGCTATGTATAAAAGAGCATTATAAAGATTGTCTTTAAAACCTGAGCATTCCTGTAATATAAAAATTTCTGTAATACAAAATTATGAAAGAGTTGAAAGTAATGGTGGTCTGAGACTATATTGCACAGACTTGCACAGAGTACTCTATTAAAAGATTGCTTAAATATTTCTTAGCCATTGTGTGCAACAGGGACCACAAATTCTGATTTCAAGTGTAGCAATTACAGAATTCCTGAAGAAGCTAAGCAGGAAGAGGCTGCAGGAGCTGATGGAGTTCAGCTCCTCGCTCGCAGCAGGGATATCTTCAGGGTTAAATCTGTTACTCGTTATCTTGTCTAGGTGAGTTGCATGAAGTTTGAGTTAGGAGTACTGAGAATTATCCTCAAAACTGGTAAATTCTTGATACTGTATTTAAGAATTCAAGGTTTGTTGGAGAACAGATGCTAATAGTGAATTTAAAGCTTTAGACACTGATTTTTGATTCTTTTCACTGTAAACTGTTATGTATGAAATAATGCATAAAGGTGTGTGTATATATATATATATATATATAATACACATTTCACCTGTATGATAAACCTTGTTTTCCTGTAGTTGTAGTACTGCTAGCAACATTGAGTACATTGTTTTAGGTATCGATGACATTGTTTCACCTACTGTGTTGGATTTCTGGTAATTAAAATTGCATAGCATTGTTGGGAAGCTTACTGCAATCACGTCCTCACTTGCAAATGATGAATGCGTATAAACTAAAAATATTTAAATGATACGTAATTGCTAGGTTCTTGACTCAACAATTTAGTTAGCTCTAGGGAGAGGGAATGAAAAAGCAAAAATGTTCATTAGGGCTCAGGGATTCAGTCTGGTGTATTAGAAGGAATTGGATTATTCGGTTTACAGTGTTCTTAACAGATTCAATTTCAGCCGGAGATAATTGAAGTGTCGTCAAAGCTGCGTGCATCACTAAAGCATACAGAAAGACATATTCCCATGGGTTCAGTAAAACAATATAGAACAATGTGGAGTAGTTTCTCAGAGCTTTAACTGCCATTACATTGAGCCTGCTTTTAAGATCTATTGCAGCTAACTTAGATAAATACTTTCCCATGTAGTTCTCAAAGAATGAATGTTTAAGTTGTTTTCACTTATTTTGAAGGAATCTGTTTTAACAAACTAAATCTAACGTCAAAACGTGTGACTTTGTAGTGAAAGATCACCCACATTTCTGGTTAGTATATCTCTAAAATTCTCCTAATATTTTTTTATAACCTAATATAATATATCCTTTACATCCTAATTCTCTTAATATCTTAATCATCTCCTACAAAGGAAATTCTGAATTTTAAAAGTGTTTTTTAACACCATGAATCATATCTGTAGAAAAAAATATATTTTTTATTAGTGTTTATTGCTGGATCAAAATCTATGATTATCTAGGAAGATGTGTTGCAGAAACTTGCACAAGACTCTCACCAATTCAACTGACCAGGTCTCCCTTGTTCATACACTCTTGCATGGGCTTGTGTGCTTTAGGGATTGATCTTGTCAGCCAGCCAGGTTCTGATGAGGTGTCATAACTGGTAAACTCCTTTTTGTGATGTAGTACAAAATGGGCTTAATCATATTTTCCTATGTTCTCATTCTGTTGAAGATTTGAAGAGGACTATCTAGGCAAACTTCTGGCAAAATAAATAAATAAAATAAAAGGAAATTCCATGGGATCAAGATGGAGTTCGGTTACAGCAAAAAGCTGAAATTTCGTGAGCATTTCTAGTGGTTTCATGATAAAGACCTAGCTGATATGAATGTGGAAAGGGCAGCTTGTTCATGATCTGTTCACAGATCATGAAATCATAATAATTTTGTGAGCCAGAAGAAGATGATACGAATAAAACAACAGAAGTACTAACATGTACAAGCTTTGAAAAAGTCATTCTCTCATTTGAGGGCTTAATTAACCTGTGATGTTTCGTTATAGTTAGTTGTCTATACGTTGTGAATGTTGGGCCTACTAGTGGACTTTGGTCCAATATTTTGTGTTTTATTGCATTTCTGTTGGGTTCACTGAAAACAAATGCAAGTAGTTCTTATGAAAGGAACTTCAGGATTATTATAGTCCTTTGGATTTGCTTCAAAATATAAATACTTCTCATAAATTTTAAGGTTTTTGTTTTATTTTTTTAAAATCTAACAGATCCCATCTGTATTTTCTTATAACAGACATCAAAGATGTTTTTAAAGTATTCTTTTTTCTGTTCTTCAGCTCTGAATGAGTCCATTAATTTATATACCAAGTAGAAAAATACTCTACATTTTACAGTAATGCCTAGTAAGATTGTTAGCAAAATGTTTAATCTTCCATAGAATTTAAGTACTCAATATCTTTTATTCATTTGGAAAGAAAAAAAAATAAGGAAAAGCTTTTAGATATCAAAGAAAGTGATCCACAAGGACCACTTTGTAATCATTTTAAAGAACGTTTTCGTAATGAAATCGATTATTGCTTTTAGAATGCTCCTTAAATATTGTTCATCTAGACAGAGAAGGCCGTGGAGGATGCCATTTTAAGTGTTGAACACAACACTGGCCCAACAGAAACACCATATGGAACATCACATCACGATGCATGTTACATCTGTAAGTAGGAACAGATGAAATGTTGGTTTAAGTTACTTTACCTCTGTCTATCTTTAAAAAAAAAAATAATAAATAAAAATCTTGGGAAGGGCAAGATTAGAAGGTATAATGATTTTAATGCCTGTAGTTAATTCTGTGTGAGATTGACAGTGGAAAAGCAATAAGAAAGTTTCACAAGATAAAACTTGGACCTTTGTGCTGTTTTCAATTCTCTGATTTCAAAGCTCTCTACCAGGATTAATATTCTAGGGCTCCATGGAACTCCCAGGAGGAAATGCAGCAGCGTTCACATTTTAGAGATGGGTAAATGAAATCTAGAGAGGTTATAACCCGTACAAAGCCACACAGAGACATTAGGCCTTTGGAGAAACAGGGAACAGAGAGCGAAATTTTAGTATCTTGTTACCTGCTGTTACCCTGTGAGTAACAGATCACCTGGAAGATAGGAAAGAAGCCCTCTGAGACTCCACTGTTTGTCCCTTTTAAACCATTTAATGGATTTATAAGTAAGAAGCCGGAGTCATTTCACCCAGGTCTTTAATTCCTAGTGAGTAATGTCATGTCAATAAAGCTGTTTTCTATGTGGCAGCATGCTTATATTACCCAAGCATACTTAGAAAGCTAAGACTGCAAGTACTGGAGAGTGGTGGCTCATTGGCACTCAGGTGATGTGTCTGCTGCTGCTTTGCCCTGCAAGGAGCAGTGAATGAGATCAAAAAGCCTCTTTCTAACTCTTCCTATTACACAGGGTATACCTCAATCATTAGTTCACTATGGAAAAACAAAACCTTAGACTCTAGGATGAGTTTGGTCTCTTCATTGTGCAGTGCAAAACAAGGAGGTTGGTCTGTAGCCTCAGCTGTTAAGTGCAGCGGCTGGCACAATCAGGCTGTAAAGTTTGGCAAGGAGACTGGAGTGGCTGCTATTTATATTATTTATATAAATGGTTTATTTTAATGCTTTTGTATTTGATGATCTTTAAAAAGATTTGGGATTCCAACCCAAACTCTTCTGTGGTTCTCTGCTTCTGTTTTCCTGAACATAGTGGTTTGCTACATGCTGCTTTAAGTTTTCTGGCTGTGACGTATTTATTTGTTTAGATATGCCTTCCCTGTATGTAGGCACACTTTGGGATTATGCCTCGATATGATGGTGTCTTTCATACTAAGTACATTATAATTATATTTGTTTGGGTATGCGTATTCTGTAACCCATAGGTATGAAAAATTAAAATTCAGTTATGCATTAAATGGCTTAATATTACTAATGAATGTATTTTTATTATAATAAGTGCTGTTCTTCAGACATATTGATTCATCTCCTAGGGAGATCAAATTCCTCAAGCATTATAGTTCTTCCGTAGTTGGAGGGAGGAGAAAAAAAAAACAAGGTAGGATTATTCTCAGAAAAAATGGAAAAACCTCAGATATGACCTTTGAAAGTAGTAATGTGAAGGAATTAATGTTTTCTTAATATCTTCTCACTTATATTTTTAGTTACATGCCTGTAATTCATCAGAAATGTTTTGATGCTGTGTGATACTACTTTCAACGCTGAAATACACAGAAGTAGCTAAAATAATAATAATGAAAAACCACTTTGCTCTCACATAGTGAACCTATTGCAAATGACAAACTTCCTTGGTTACCTTTCTTTCAGGATGGATAGCACATTATTTCTATAGCTGGAAAGAACTAAAGTATTTGTATTGGAGTACTTTCTTTGAATCTCCATAAGGATTCCTTTTGTACAATATCTGTTTATTGATATTCTGTATTTTGTTATAGTGAAGTGACTACATATTCAGTTCAGCTAAGTGCTTAGTACTTGCTTAAGTTAAAACATAGAAGATATCTGAGCAGGTGTAAGAGATCTGTGCTTTATAAACTGTTTTCTAATTGGCAAAATGAAGGTACGGTGCTGGGTGAGAAACCAAGGCTTGCTCTAGCAGAGCTTCAGGGATTACAACTGGTGCTTAATTATGGTGCCACCTTGCATAGGAACACCTTGAAGCTAAGCATTTTGCTTTGTCAGAGTACATGAGTGTGGTGACTGTCAGAGGGAGCAGAAAGGTGGGAGGCTGCCCTTGAAAGCTGATGCTCCAATTTCAGTGGACAGAATGACAGATTTTTCAGATGGCAGAACATTCTCCTGCTCAATGTCATCGATATAAAAGACATTCTAATGAAAAGAAAAGCATGTTAAGTGAAGTATGCAAAGTCTTGAACAGCGATCACTGACTCCTGCAATTTTCTGGCTGATGATATCCAGGTTTAAAAAAACATATATTTGATCAATAGCTACTGACAGCTGTTGAATTCTAATATGTCAGTAAGAACAAATAACATCAGAGGATTTACTAACAGTGTCAGGTTGGAGCAGTTCCTTGGTCTTTGGTGTTTGTGAGGTGACTTTCAGCCCCGTGTGGTGCCCCAGACACAGTGCTGTGTCTGAGTTCAGTTGGCACTTCTAGTACGTGCTCGTGCAGGGCAGTTTGGAGAAGGGCACAGGTAGGAGCCCAGAGCTCCCCCACATGCTTGATTGGTGTGTGCCTGTTAACCTCTGTGCACAAACGGCTGAAATCATGTCCTGCAAGTGGTAGCAATACTGTTGAGTGTGCTCTGATTAATGAACTGCAGGGAGAAGAATGTGAAATTTTCAGGTGTCACGCAAAAATCAGTTGTGACTAGTTGTTGTGTTGTCTTGAGCTGACGTTTCATTGTGTACCTGCGTTATATCACTACAGCTTTTTGCATATATTTTGTTTGCACAGTTGCATGATGACAAAAATGCTGTCTGCTCAGTTATTTCTTGCTTTTAAATTATTGATTATTGAGTGTAGTTCTTGCTTTTTAATTAGTGACTGTTGACTATTTTTGGGAGAGGTAGGATTGTATTTTATTATTTTTTTTTTTAACTTAATTTGAAAGGCCAGGGATTCATGTTTAAAGCTGGCCTTTTACACTAGTGCTTCAACTGCATGGCTTTTTTTTGGCTTATTATGGCTTATCTGTACTACCTTGCAGTCAGACTGATTTTTAGGAGGGCTGATCTGGAAGAAGAATATTATATGTCACTAAATAGGATTTTTTTCAGTGAGCTGACCAGGCCAGCAGCTGCGTAGGGGGTGAGTGATGCACATGCTTTATAACTGACCAGAATTGTTCCAAAACCCTTTCTTCAGGACTCATAATATCCTTTTGAAAATATGGGCTCTGATATAATAGAATTTGTTTCAATCATGATGTGGTAAATTTATCCTTGGGGATATCAGGAAGGAGGGGTTCCATCAACAAGTGTCTGCCGTTCTGTCAAGATCTGATTACTTGTGAAATTACAAGTAGCATTTTAGACATGGTTACAGTAAAGGTTACAGGCACTCTTTGGATCTGAAATTTCATTTTAGAGCAAAAGGTCCCCAAGGGCTGGTTTAATTTATTTAATTACATTGTACAAGACTTGGGTAATAGTTTTAGATCAAAGTATAAAAATCAACTTCCAGGCGAATTTGTAATATAATTGAAAATGGTAAATCACTAAACACTTCAACAGTTTTTCTTCGTAGGAGAGAATGATACCAAGATATGCATTGCAATGATACAGTACAAGTGCAAACCGTCTATTAGAATCATAAATAATAAACTTTGGAAAAGTAACTTGCTTAATTGTAATGGCAGCACATCCTTCTCAAGGATTGTTCTACAAAACTGGATTAAATTGGCCTGGGAAGCCCCTAGGCTTTTTTTTAAGCATTCCTTACCTTAGAGGTTTAGATAGGAAAGATGGACTTTTAAACCTAGTATTTTTTGAAATGTTTCTATTTCAAAGGGTTCTCTGCCTGTAGTGCAGAGAGAATTGTTTCTAGGTCTTTCATTATTTAGATGCGTCATGGTGGTGGGAGAAACTTTTTGCTTCGATTCCCTTATTCTGTACCTCGAGTGATGCCTCTTTTGACTCTTCCCACTTTCAGATGAAAACGCTGTATCCATTGTCCCAGACATGTCTGGTCTAGCTGTTTTCCTACCACGCACCCGATTGTACTGGACATCTGCAAGCTGTTTCCCTTTTGAATTTGTTATTAGGAACTTGATGAAAATGACTCAAAGCCATCGTCAGCAACATAAAGCATTAATTACTCATTTTTCTGAAGGTACAGAGTGAAAGGTAGAACAAGAACCAGAAAGAAGAAAAATGTACATGTGCATATCTCCCTTACACCATAATCTTCCTTTACCAGGTCTTCCGATATGCCCTTAAGCTAACTAATTTCAGCACTCTGTCTAGACAAAGTAACCCATTTGGTCTGGGCATGCCTTTCTCTGCATCTTTGTGGTTTTTTTCTATTCAATCAACTTTGACTGTCACTCACAGCATAATATCTGATTACTAATACAATTTCAAGGCCAAGGCTCCACTAATATTAGTCATTTTTAAAACTTGACAAAGCAGATGTATTGCCAGGGTGTAAGCTGACAATTTACTTTTCCAGCCAATAAATTCGATGTTTGCTGGTATGACTTTTATCTGACTTACCGTTTTACAGTTCTTGTGTTAAAGCTTTTGATCCACGAGTCTGTTATATCCATCAGAAGTTTTTTCCAATTCATCATGCATGGCCTTTATCTTCTTTTTATAATTTCTTAAAAATAGACCAACAATTTCACTGAAGCCTGCCTTTAAATAAAGGTGCTAGGACACTTCCCCGTCAGTGTTCTGCGATCAATATCCCTGTGAAATATGGTGCATTTTCCTCTGCTTCATATTTAAAGGACAGTTCTGTTTGTTTCCATATTGATGTGCCACTTTTTCACGGTCTTCCATCTTACCTGTTTAATCTCCTCAGCAATGCAGAAATACTGGGTTTTGCTCAGCTAAGGTGAAAGTTGTGACTCATCTCAGAGCTGTCTTCCTAGTGATATCTCCCCCTTCAAGTTATTTGATCTAAATAAATTATAATTACACTCAATTTAAGTATTCAGATTCTTGTTCTTGGAACAAAAAAAAGCAGCATGCACAAAAACTGTGTCACATACTGGTGTCTTTTTCTAGAAAAAACTTTATGATCAATTTCATGGGAAAAAAAAAGTTTAAAAAGCAAAGAAAGGAGTATTTTGAGTAATATTGTCAAACTTAGGTTTCTCCATGGTAACTGTCAGTGCAATACTAAAACTTTTCACATGGATATATTAATTATTACAACAGGAACAATAATAATTATGGAGCTACAGTAGAACTGCATGCTGAAACGTAAATGTGTCTTGGAGTTTTTTCTGTTGTAGCATGGAGTAAAAAACTTCAGTTATGCTATCTAGTATGTGGGTTCTGACATTTATCAGGCAGTCTTTGACCATTTAACACTAAACCTATTCCTAGTTAATACAAATCGCATTGATGATTCTGTATATATCAAATGTTATTTGTTCTGCTTCTTGCAAAAGCCAGCTAGAGACGTGTTTGTTCAGATTATTCTGTATCATGGCAGATGATAAAATCTACTGCACTTTCCAGGTTTATAAAATACTTGAAACATCATAATAAATCTGGAATGGGAAAATCTGTGCGACAATTCTCACAGAAGCAAGAATTTAAATCTGCAGGTGGCTCACAGATTTTCACTTGAACGCTGTAGCATTATTTGTGCTAGACTTCATTGCTGAGACTGTATTGAAAGAGTTGTGGATCACTTAATGCCATCTGCAACAGTTTTATCATTTATTGAATAGATTTAAGTCTTCTAAAAAAATCAAGAAACATTTTTTCCTTTTTTTTCTAAGAAATAGCTCATTAAAACCATTAATATTACTGTGATCATGTTAATAATATGTCTTATATAATTTTAGCATAAGGCAGAAGTTAGGGAACGCATCTAAAAATAGGAATCAAAATTCTGAAAATAGCTGCCTTCTTTCAGTGTTTACAAAAATCAATAAAAATGCTGTGGTGCTTTGGCCTTTTCGGCTTTAAACTAAGTAGAGGAGAGGTCACAACTACTATTTATCTCCTACTCTGATACATATTTAATATTTCCATTTAAATAATTCCTTTACAATCTTTAGTCTGACAACGTGCTGTTTAACATAAAAAATTCAGGCGATGTTAACGATGATTATTCATGCTAAAGCGTTGTTTTTCTCATTGTAAAAGAAACATTAGCCAGTGGTTAAGTGGCTTGTTCTTTAATATGCATAATTTCCAGAGGAATGTGGAAAAAACTACATATATCAAGAGGAACCAAAGGCAGCGCATGTTTTCATAGTACCAAGTCCTGCACCATGTGCAAAAGGTTTTGTTTCCAAGGTTGTGTGCTAGCTGTGCACCTTCAGTTTTGAACCACATTTGAACAAGGTTTTGAAACGCATTTCTTAAAATTAGGTTGTCAATTCGGCTTCTTATTCTAGTTGTTGTGTCTTCAGATACCACATAATGTGGTGATTAGAGCTGAGTGCTCTGAACACACCTGAAGTGGTGTGGTGCTTCTGTATGGACCTCCTTTTACCTTATGGCTGGGAAGGGCTGATTCGTATTGTATTCATTGGTATGAAGCTTTTTTCAGTGTCTATTGAGACTTCTTTCTGCCTGTCATGTAGGTCTTTACCTAAAGTAGCCCAATTCATTAATTTATTTTTCAAAATACATCAACATTGTACAAACAAGAGTGCTGTTGAGTTTTCATTATATTATTGTGATGTCTTCATATTCCTCTGTATTCAGATTCAAGCGATACAAGGCAGGCAATGCACGTTTAAAAACAACAATAACGAAAAATAAGAAACAATCAAAATGACATCTCTTTTTCCATCATGAGTCACTGTTGATTAGTGCAGTCTTGCAGACCCTGTTGTGATGCCTTTCCATTATATACAATATTAATGATGGCAATTGGAATGGACGGGGCTACCGCTAAAGCTGAACTGGCAGCGGTAAAGCAAACGTGGGGCAGCAGAAAAGAGCATGTTCATGGAGCAGAGAAGGCAGTGAGAGAAACACATCGGCTAGCCCTAAGCTGGTGCTGAGGAGCTTTATTAGCAGAGAGAAACAACCACCGAGCTCGTGTGCCACGCTGCCAGGAGGGAGGTTGGATGTGTGCTTTGGGCAGCTCCCCTCCATCCCTGCTGCCCAGTGGCCTGTGGGGACCAACCTTTGGAGTGAGAGATGCCCAAAGGCTCTAAGCAGCCCTCGGTCTGCAGGAAGTCTTGCTTTTAGTGTTTGTAGTCAACTCCTCTAACTTGAACAACAACAAAACAACAAGATACGTGGCCTGAGAAGCTTCTAGGCTTTTACATGGGTAACACAGATGTGAAGAATTTACTTAGCTTATCTACTGGGACCTTTTCTTGAGCTACTCTTTTAGGATATCATTACAGAGTGGAAGATAGTATGTTTGATTTAGGAGGGAAAAAAGTCCATATGTTCTTGAACCTCTATTTTTGGGACACTCTTGCTGTATTTTTGCATTCACTATGCAAGGCTTTGTGTTTTTTTCTATCATATGAACTTTAATTTTTTTGAAAGACCTTTTCTTACTTGCCTTATCTATCCTTGTGCTTAACCTTTCTGACCCTTTTAATAAGCTTCCTTATTCTAGGCGGTTTGCCCTTTTGAAATTAAATGATGTCGTAGAAGATTTTCTCATTACTTCCATAATAGTTTAACAAAATACTTCCTTTCGCAAGTTTAAATAGATGTTTTTATCAAAGTAACAAAACCCAAAACTATGAAAAGAATGCTATGCTGCTATATTTAAAAATATACAGAGAAAGAATTTTAGGAAATTCCTTGACAGATATTTGAAAGTTTGATTAAAAATATCAGTGAGAAAGCTTGCAAGTAGCTTATCTCAAAATCATTTCGGAAGTATTATGGGTTATGTTTGTCTTACTAGCAGAAAGCTGATTATTATTAAAGATAAAAGTTGTCATAGTAGTTAACTTCAAAAAGCTGTTAAAAGTGATTGTTAGGTTAATTATTAAGTTAAATAATTTGAGTTGCTTGAGAATAACCCAGAGACAGAAAAATAATTTGATTACCATTTATCTAAGGTCTGGGATGTTTCCTTTGACTCTTTTTGTACTCTTTAAAAATCAAAAGAATTAACCACATTGAATATAGTAAGGGTATATTCCATCATGTGTGTGCATTGATGTAATACTGGTATATATGATTTTAGACAATTTAATCTTGTGATACTTCTAGGAAGAAAAAAAGTATAGGTTTACCAGTGTAACAAATTGTCGTATTGTAGAGTAAAGGAGAGAGAAATTTTCCTTCTCTAAGCAGATATTAGAGATGAATGGTTTAATGCATCTAAAAGAGAAAATAATAAATAAAAATGAAACAAAGCTTATAGTAACATTCTGTATGCAAAGTGTGAATTTGAAAAGAACCAAACTAAGCTTCTGTTCTGTAACTTAGAGTACTTTGAAATCCTGCTGGCTTCCTCTGTTTCAGAATTAAAGGGATGTCAGGCCACCCAGGAGAGGGAAGCAGGGTGTACAGTGTGAGCGAGCCTGATCGGCCGTCCTGCTGTGTCAGGAGGGGTTCTCTGATATTGAGGGTCAGAATCTGAATGAAGGGTGCTAACACCATCTTAATGTTTATTAATTATGCATTTCAAATTAATTCTGGTATGTCAGCTTTGTTACTTTATCCTGTGCCTTCAAGGAAGCAGGACTGATTGCTGGTACTAATCCTTCCCATGCCAATAACTTATAACACACTCAGAGGGAAGGCAGAAGCCTCCAATCTATTTTTCTCTAATTACTGTTTCCATTAAACATAACCTCAGCATTTGTCTGTGGTGGTGGACTTACTGGTTCACCGGTTACTTGTAGCAGTTGTCCCAGCAGCAAGTAGGAGCCTCCCACCACATCTCAGGATTTCTGTAGCCTGAAGTGTCACAGGTGTGTGACAATCTGTGGGTTGGATGAAGGTATAGGGGTGTGGAGGGGACCTGGTGTTAAATGTGGGACTGGACCATTGGTATTCAGGGAGTCGTGAATGAGGGGGAAAGACTTTGGGGTTACTGGAATCTGAGAGTGAGGGGACTTCATAGAAACATGCATTCCCACAGATAATTGGACTTTATTAATTCCCTCCCTCAGAGAACAATGTGCTTTCTTTACAATGCTTTTCAATATTGTGCTTGAGATACACGAAGAAGGGTTTGTCAGTGTTGTTTTGCTATCTTTAATTTATACCAGGACTTCTTGCTTGCTCTAATGAATGAACTCCAGCTGTTGGATTCCATATGGGAAATGTAGCCAGCATAGCTCTTCCTGACAACTAATGCCCACACTGTGAAAGCTGAGAATGAATCAGCATGAGGGATCTGGGAATGAGAGTCTTAACATAAAACAGCTGACTGTCATCTATTATTTGGGTGGCAAGGGGAGATAAGTAAGAAAGCTTGCTTTGCAAGCAGGGTTAAAGAAATGAACTTTTTATATCGGCCGCTTGTGGCAAAAAAACTTGGAAATGATTTACTGTCACTTGGGAAACTTCTTCGAGAGTGGATTTGAAAGTGTGTTCTAGGTAGAAAGGAGGGAATGGTCACAACAAATTCCAGTGGCTATCATATCTGCAGGGAAAGGGAAAAAGAAAGCAGACCAAAGCGCACTCACCAGTTGGGATGTCGGTGATAGGCAGTGCTTGAAAGCACTGCAGCATTACAAGGAGTGTGATGGAGCTACGAGTAGGTCAGAAGGAAAATGTCGAACCATCGGTGTACTGCTCTTTCACTGAAAGAGGAGAAAAAAGCAATTGTGATCATTTTCCTAATTCAGATTTTCAAATGGTATGAATACGGGGGCTTCAGTGTTTGGAAAGATTCACAATCTGAAATCTCATCTGAAATGAGCCTCTTGGGGGGAGTAATGTGATATGTTGAGGATTTTATCTTGCAGAACACTCCTGAAGATGTAACCATAACTTAACATATTTTCAAAAATATTTGTCAATAGGCTGATGCCACAGAGTTCTCCAAGTGGGTTTTGTAGAAGGAAGAAGCTAGTGTGTGGCCTTGTGCAACAGTCACTATGAGAATAATTGGTCTAGAACCTACTCATGGGAGATGTACTCAAAAATTACAAGAAATTGCTAGTGTGCTCCTCTTGTTTATAGTTACAATCAGTTGTGCCAATATCTTGATCCGCCCTGAGACTGAGAAATATGCCATGTTCCAAAACCTTTTATGCTTTTCCTTTCTGTTTGGGAACTATTTGTTTCTGTTTGTTTTGTATTTGTTTAGTGTAAGCTGATGAGTAACACATGGTTCTTAGTTTCCAGGAAGGGTTTACAATTCCAAAGAATTCTTTTTTTTTTGTGTGTGTGTGTTTGAATAGTGTTTTATTGTTTCACTTTCCTTCATAAAAAGGTGTCTCTCATAAATGCAGTTGATGAGATCAAAAGATCAGTTTCAGTTTTAAATCTCTTGAGAGGATTTAGAGCTTTCAAATTCTCATGTACAATTTCAAATAAATTTTCACCTTACGCTGTATGGATTCCATCCAGATTCCTTCCATTTTGGCCTTTAGATAGTATATAGCTGCCAGATTAGAATTAATTAATATTTCCTTAGAACCTTTGTGCGCAATAGATGCACTCATTAGAGGTAAAGGGCTGGAAGATGTGTGATAACTGCCATGGGTCGGGTAGTTCCTTTATCAGGTGTATTGATATCCTATTTTAAGGCTCAAGAGGAGCTGTTACTGATGTAGATACTTGCGTGATGTGAACAACTGTTATCAGGCAATGATTTGCAGTAAACAGTTGCAGTAAACCAAGGAATTGCTAAACCAGGATCTTTAAAAAGCCGGTGTGGAGACAGATTTCAAAAATGAAACCTTGGGTCAGAATTGTAAAGTAGTTTCTGTGTTTTGTGAACTCGATTCAAATACATTTTCACTGAATGGTGTACATTTCCACTTTCTAAGGTTATGTCAACACTGCAAAATATAATGCTTTGCTATTATACCTTGTTTTAAAGAAAAACAGATTTTTTTTTTCCTGGGAATGACTCTTTCAAACCTTTCAACTTCCAATGAAAAATAGGATTAATTATCTTGGAACCAAGGCACGTACCGTTAGTCATGCAATGTGTGGCATGCTGCTTTTACACTGGTTGCTTCTGACTCACTTTGACTCAGGTTCATTTCCTCTGTAATTTCTATTTATCTGCTGGGTTTTGTGTGTGTGTTTTGTGTTGTTCATGTTGTTGTTTGTTTGGGGTGTTCTTTTTTTTGTAATACTGGACATTCTGATAGGAATTCTAGAAAGGTGAATTTTAGGTTTCCCACCCCAAAAAACTTCAGGGTCTTCAGTGGAACCAGCATACTGCTAAAATCAAATAAACACATATTTTTGTACATTTAAGAAATGTGCGTGATGTAGACAAGATGTTTATTGTATTCTCTTTGCTTTTTTCTCTTTGCCAACTGTGCAAGTAAAGCAGCAAGGTAAAGGTCCCTTATCCATAGACCTAATCTGTCTTCAGTTCAAAGCTTTGTAAGTAAAAGCAACCATCTGTACAGGACAGCTGTTGAAATCCCTCTCTTACAAGCACTGCATTGGTGCCAAAGTGAAGCTTCTTACCCTAATATTGTTGTGCCCTCATTTAAAAATTAGCAACCCAAGCGCTTTAGTATACTTGAAGCCCATTAAATACTATTGTAATTCCTGGTACAACAACAGTGTTGTATAGCAGTTCTTTATGTAGAGCCTCAGTGCTAGGGTTTGTTGAATTTCCATCCAATGTATGTTTAAAAAAGAGTTCTTCTTAAATAATTCTGTAGGTATTGTTCCTATTAAGTCATACTAACTATGTATTCATTACATCTATGGGTGAATCATAGAACTACACAATTGATTGCTTTTTGATCTCTAATATATTCTCTCTGTATATGTTTTAGGCTGGAAAAGACATCTAAGAAACTAAAAGATAAAATACATGCACAAAGGCATCTATTTTCATGAAAGAATAGGCTTTCACTAAGTATGTGGCGAAAAAAATCCTTTTCCACATATTATCAAAGAATAATAAAAATAGAACATGAACAATATAAAGGCAAAGAATTGTTTTTAATATATTTGTCTGGTATTCATTTCAAAGGCACAAGAGCAAGGTTTAGATACATTTAAGAATTTTTAATGGAATCTTCCTTCAGGCTACTTAATGATGCATATGATTTTTAAGTACTAAAGGGGTAAAAAAAACAAAAAAAAAAAAAAGGAAAAAAGGCTAGGTCTATACGTTCACTTTTCTCTTTTAGGATGCTTTTCTTTCCTCCTTTTCGGTAGTATTCTTGCCTTCTCAAGGATCTGTCTTTGAAATCAATTTCAGATGTCAGGCAAAAAGTTAAAGATGTTGGCACTAGTTGTCACAGATCAGACTAGGATGTCTCATTAAACTGAGCAAAGAGAGAGTGCGCATCACCTTTAATTTTCAGACTGGTTGGTGTTTTGTATTTAATGTTCAAGTGAATGTGATTGATGCCTTGCAGAGAAATATGTGATAACATTTACTGAAACTTCTCTTAAATATTTGAAGGTATATTTCTGTGTCTGTCTAGTATGAATGATTTTGGTTTCCTGTGTTCTCCCTTCTTGGCTGATGGCCTCTGAAAGTGAACTTTGAGAACAAATGTAGAACAAGTCAGGCATGCCCCTGTTGTGTTGATAATATCAACTTGACAAATGTATTCTGAATTTTGCCTGCAGCCATTAAAATGGAAAGCCAAGTCGGAAGTGTTTTATGTGAGGTTTTCTTACTGCTTGTACCAGCAAGTATTGTACTGATTTTGTCAAAGGGAAACATAATTTTTAGAAAGCACTTGCCCTATTGACACCCAATGAGAACAATATATTTTAATCCATCATACTATTTTTTACAGTTTCATTGCTTTATTTGCCATTGTTGTACTTTTTCTAGCTATTCCTAAGCTGGTATATACTAAAGGCCAAATGTCAAAAGTTAAAAATAATAATAATAATAATAATAATAAAAAAAATAAAGTTAATGCTAATTTAGGCTTAATAGTTATTAATGTTGCTTGTTTTTTATACGTAGTGAAGAGAAATGGCTGAGGTTGTTACAGCTTTTAGGATTTAGATGTTTATTCAGAGTAGACGGTGGCTCTGTTTTTGTCATGTATCTAATTTTTATATTTGTATTTGAGGTACACTCTCCTTCATATTTACAGAATTCTTCACCGTTTGTCAGATACAATGGGTTGGCAAGAAGCACATGCAGGGAAGTAATTTAATGTATGTTACTTTAATTTAGAAACCCACATTTTTGATGTGAAGCTGGGGGGTTAGCCTTTGTCCAATTAATGTCTCCTATAACCATGGAACATGTTAATTTAATGTTTCCACATTAAAACAGTGTCACGGTAAGTACCTGTTGAGTATTGCTAAACAAATAGAAAAACAACTAATTTGCTTCTTAATGAGCCAGTGTAATGTGCTAGCATTTCAGTCAGACACGGTTTCTGGTTGAGCATGTATCTCTGAAGATCTACTCCATGAAACAAGCCTTTTAAAATCAATGCTAATAAAAGACATTGCCATAAACTATGTCGATGAAAGCTGCATGAAAAATGTATGAATAAGTATTTGGGATAACCTCTTAAAATATGGCTGTAGAGTATTTTGAATATGTCACAGGACGTTGAAAAGTCTGGGAGTCAACCTGTTCTGTATATTTTTTGCAATTCAGATGCCAGATCTTTTAAGAGTTAGAGCAGGGGCATCTCGTGGGCTTTTTCTTTCCCTTTTTCTCCTTGGTGGGAAGCACCCAAAGGCTGCCTGCTCCTGGCACCCGTAGGCAGCGCTTGGATTTTGGCTGTGCCTCAGCACCTGCATTCTGCCTCCCAGAGAAATTTGCAAAATGAGATTTTTTTTGCAATAAGTACTGTATCAGAGTATCGCTATGGGATTACAAGTGCTTACAAATACAGTGACCTCCTCCAGAACAGTTAATCTCAAAACAGAAAAAGCTGTATGTTTGGCTGTTACACAATAGCTGCAGGCTTTTCCTTACACTTATAAATCCCCATTTGATATTTTAGAAACTGTTTTCAGGTATTTCTAGAGGATGCTATTTCTTCAATTTGTTCGTACAAGTTTTTTCTCTGTTAGATTTGGAACATTTTCATACATGTTCTACATAATTGATTTCATTGTAGGGTTTTCAATTGGAAAACCAGAAAGTTTACGTAGATATTTTTTAGCCCTATACATAAATAAGTGAGGAACTCCAGTATTGGAAGAGGGAGAGCAGTCAATATTATTTGTGAATTTTAAACATCAAATAGCTCAGGTTGGCATTAGGTGTGTGGTGAGTGCTGAAGTTACTTCTGCTGATCTTGTCTCACCTCTTGCTTTCCTGACACAGGTTAGAGCTTGTGTTAGGCACAGAACTGCTCTTTGCTTAAAAATATTTGAAATTCCTAGTCCTTCAGTCCTTTCAGGGGATGTAATTATTTCCTCTGTGGGTAGGAAAAAAACAAAAAACAAAAAACAAAAAAACATGCCTTATCTACTCAAGGAAATAATTTAGATGTCCTTTCCTTCATTGTCCCACAAAAATCTGCTGCTTTTTTTTTTTTTTTTTTTTTTTTTTTTTTTTTTTTTTTTGTTAGCAGAAATGCTTCTGCTTTCAGACTTCTGTCTGGTGGATCCTGGTGAAAGTAACCTCAGTCTGTACTATGATGAAATTTTAAGCACAAGGTCGGAAATTGTAATTATCAACCATACTGAATTTTTTTGGTCGCCTAACTGTGTGTTTAGATGGAGGCGTTGTGTACTGAACACAGGAATATGGTGCTTGGAGTAATGAATTGTGCCTCCCAAACTTCTACATCCTCTTAAACCTTAATAAAGTTATGACATTATTTTCAAAATACTATTTAAATTCCCTTTCTGTCTAACTGGAGTTTAACCCTGTCTGATTTACAAATCTTATATTTTTTCTTTACATATCCCTTTGATGCATGTCGTCCATCAATGTTAGCAAGAACAGTAAATGCATTGATCTATTGCTACACTTGGCAACTTATATAACACTTTATGTAAGAAGTATTGATTTATAAAATCCAGTACACGTAATTAACATTAGAACTGTCAAAAGTTGAGAATAGTATTAACTTGTTGCTTATTTATAACCCAAAGAAAATTAAATAAAATATCCAGATTAATAAAGTAACTGCTTTTTTTTTGCCTTCAGATATGTCAAGCTGAGTTAAATTTTCAAGAACAGTGATATGCTTCTTCCAACTTCTGACAAGGAGAAATTATATGTTTCGTTAGTATTGTTGAAAATAATTCTGTAGTCCCTAGGTGTGTGCATTATCCCCGAGGTGGTGAAAGGATTCCACTTGGATAGTTCTGAAAGGGTTTGGTGTAAAAGATGCAGGAATAACTGATAGTATTAGGGAAAATTAAGGTAGCTAATTTATGTCAGGTTTTTAAAGAGCCTTTGAACTGGCCTTTAATTAGTGCCTGCTCTCCTCTGTGAAAGTACGCAAAGCTCTATCTCCCTGTGTGCACGGTGCAAGGTACTCTCCAGTTGTCTACGCAAATCAGGCAATGAGATAGTTCGAGAGCTCTGCAAGGATCACTGTGAACTGTTGTTCCTGACTCAAGCACTAACCAGGTGCCTGCTGCAGAATTTGCTTAAGATGATGGGAGTACTTGAATTGGGTTCTGTGAACTTTGGGCTTTGCTTTGATTGCGTTTTTGCCCTAATTCAGCATCACATAAGGATATGAACAATTCCGTGTCTGTTTGGTATGGCATGTGATCGTGTGCTTACCACCCTTGAATTCAATAGCACCATTGAGGTCCTTTGAATTGAGTTTGTTGAGGCAGGCCTTATCCAATTTATAAGCCTATTTACATTTCCAAGTTTAAAGGGCAGAAAAGAAAATTACAAGCTACACATAAACAAAACAACAATAGCAGTAAGGAGCGGGTGTTGTTTTAACAAAGGCTTGTGCATGAATCATTTCCCATTCAATCCCCTTCATCAAGAGAGATGTGTTCATATCTTTTATGGTTATTCATAGTCTCCTAGCTATTTAGAAATAATTTTGTCCTTGAAATAATAAATAGGTGACCTTACATGCCTTTCAAGTCTGGCAGTGCCTTTGCTGTGCCATTGTTTCCCACTGCTGCACTAGTGTTTCTGTTCTGGTACTTCCAGGCACTCATCTGCTGTTTACCTTTTTGATTTAATTCATCTTCTACAAAACAACCGAGAATCTGCCTTGCACCAAGGACAAAGTTGTGAAAGGCATATTTGTGATTTGCTTTATCCGTTCTGTTAATTTGTCTGCAGGGTTCCATCCCAGTGTCTGTTATGTTTAGTGGATCTACATCGATACCAGTGTGATCTGAGCTGGCCCTCCAATGGCTGGAGATTGTGTAGTGGCAACAGTAGTTTCCTTTGTGGTTAGATAAGGAAGCAAGTCATGAAATATTTGGCTTTTTTTTTTTTTTTTTTTTTTTTTCCTCCCTTGTAATGCAGTCTTTGCTTTCCACCTGCTGTGTGCTGTGATTTAAACTATAGCAGCTTATTTCCTTGGGAGCCTCACAAGTCTCTGTAAACATCACTAAATATTAAGAGAATATAAAAACAATGGAGGTTATGCTTTGATACCAAATTCAGTCTAGAGAGGTCATATTTCTTTGGAGGTTTTTTGTTTGGTTTTGATACTTAATGGGTTCTCATTTATTTGCCTGCTTTGTACACTGTAGTGCTTTTTATCTCAGAAACTTTGCAACTTCAAGATGTGCTTATGAGCATTTCCCAGAATAATTCTGCAGCCTCTTTTGAGGATGAATTTTACTAAACATAATTTAAGAGCATGATCTGTAGCTTCTTGATTTTTAATCTTACAAGTCAGTTTCATGAATTCATGGAATATCAGCTGTTATTGCCTTCTGATACAATAAACCTCTTTTTTTTCCTCCCTCCTCTGTTTCAGCTGAAGTGTTACAGAAGGTCAGAAAGAAAAACTAAAATGTGAGATGTAGAAATTAAACTGGGAAAGAAACCATAACAGGACTTTTGGTTAATATATCAGGAGCTGCTTGAGGCTCAGATAAAATGATATCAGCTCATTCTTTTTCTTGTCTGGTCTGCTAAGGAAATCGATTTTAAGAAAAAAATGATATAATTGCATGTGGGAAAATTTTGCTCGCTGGGGAGAACCAAGAGCATTTCTTGTGGAATTTTGAACAGAATGATGTTACTGACCACTGTATGTTTCCTCCCAGATCCAGATGTCTCTTCCGGGCTTCTGTAGGGGCCCTCTCCTTTTGGTCCTGTTCTTGGTGTTTCTGCTAAAACACTGCCAGCCTCAAGAAATCTTTTCTCAAAAGGGAAAGAAATCTGTGGTGTTTGAAAAGACTGTTTTTAAACAGACAACAGTGTTCAGGAATAGGTTTAGGTTTTGTGAACACAACAGGTTATGTCTAAGGGTTTTGTTAGGCAACAGGTGGTGATAGGATTTTCTTTTTTAATCATCAAAAAACTGCTCTGGCTTTTGTTCGTCTGTCTTAGCTTTGTATGTTACACTGAGCTGTTTTTCTAGTTTCTTAAGTGGTTTGTAGGGGAAAATGGAAGAAAGCAGATAAAACATGAAATGTTTGTGCATTAAAACAAAGTAGAAGGGTTGCAATGTTGAGGCAGGTTTTCCTGTAACAATACATTTCATGATGTGTATGTTAGCATTCCTGAAGTTTCTGAAGGTGTTTGAATGAATGGTTTTTGTTTTTGTTTTTCCTTTAGAAAACTAAGCTATGTATTAGTCATGATTTGGGAAAAACATCTGATCTATTTGTATTGAGAAATGAGGAACATGAAAGCAAAATGGAATTTGCAATGCTATTTGGGCAATTCTGAAATAGAAAACTGGTACTTGATTTTTTTTGCTTTATTTTTCTCTTTAAACAAAGTAAGTTTTTGATTAAGTCTACTTAACTATTAGTGTGCAACACTTATTCTTGCCACTTGGGACTCCTAGTTAATTGTGTAAAAGGCAACCAGATCTGTACATTTCAGAATGTTTAGTTTTCCTCTTGGAATAGTGTGCAACACATATGTAATCTAAGTTCAACATTTCTTCCACCCAAATCGAACAAATGATTGGCAATTATCCAATAACTGACAAGCCAATTAGTTATTTGACCTATTCGAGATGAAAACAGGTACCTATTGAAATTTTGTCTTCCATTGACTGTACATTTAAAAGAAATAAATGTCACTTACTCTAGAAATATGCAGGTTTCCTCACAGAACTTGCTGAGTCCTAAAACAATTTAATTCCATCCTCAATTAAACCTTTAAAAGCACTATCCATCAACCTCAGCTCTTACTGTAGTTGCATTTAGAGATTGTAGTGGATGTACCCACAAAGCAGGTTATCTCTTTTGTCTATAGCAGTACAAAAAATGGGTAATGTGCACTCATTTAGTTGACTATGAAATTAAGGAAGAAGACTTGATTTAAATATAGATGCTTCAGTATTATTTCAATATGAAATCAGATATTGGCTCTGATAAAAGCTCAGGAAATCCACTTTAAGGGCATGTTTTAT
The DNA here is from genome assembly GCF_965140915.1 of Aythya marila. Classification (NCBI taxonomy): domain Eukaryota; kingdom Metazoa; phylum Chordata; class Aves; order Anseriformes; family Anatidae; genus Aythya; species Aythya marila. The sequence goes on from NC_139056.1 coordinate 13,398,015, forward strand.
ACTGTTGTGTGAAATTTCTGAGCCATGGCAGTATATTGGAAAAATAACCTGATATTTTAATGAAATATTCCCTATTGATGTATCAGTCCTTTCAAACCCAGGCTTAGCATAAGGTAGTAAAATGCAATTTTAATTTAATTGTTGTACTTAGTGATTTATGTCACACTTCCAACCAAGAAAATCTGAATCTCAAATATCCAATATTTTGGGTAGAATAGCGTTCCTGAAAATCAATACGGTTAAAGTGACTCAACGCTCTAATGTATGTTTGACGTTGTTGACAGTTTATGAATAGATCATATACTAACTTTCACAGCATTTCACCAACATACTTTAGAAGGTTTGAAATAAAAAGAAGATCGACTCAAATATATCTGAATTCAATTTGACTTGCTGGTACATTTCTCAAGATTTATTGTGTAATTTTTCCAAATACTTATGCCGTACAAGATATTGAAGTTCATTTTTGTCAGAGAATACAACTTGCATCCAGAGCTTGTACATGCATGCTTGCATGTTAGGAATTAGGATAAGTTGAAAAAGAAAAATCTTTTGCCTATCCGAGTCACGAATAAGAAGAAAATGGCTCTGGTTCCCCAGAAGGTTGCAGTTATCAGCTGTCAATCAGCACAGAGCAGCTCGTAGTCAGTTGTGTGCACTCTGAAGCATCAGCTTATGAATGTCACAGCTGAACTTTAATCTTTTTGATGGGATTCTGCTGCCCATAGTTGCAGCTATGTACTTTGCTTGGAGCACTGAAAAGTGTTTCTGTCTCCAGTTTGGGCTTCCTGCCTCTAGTTTCCTTTTTAATTTAACTATTCTTTTATATTAAGTGTTTAATCCCCCAGACAGATCATCTAAAATGCTCTTTGTGGCAATTATCATTAACCTACCTGAAGATGGCTCACATCTCTTTTCTTTGCAAACAGTGAGTGAAAATGCATTTCTGTATTGTGGCTCTTCTGGACTTATCATTCATTCTCTCCGTAGTTTTTGTAGTCTCATTTCCTGGAAAATTCCTCAGAGAGATTATCTTTATTTTTCTGTGTCAGTTGATCATGGTTTAGACACACGTGAAAAAGGGTGATGGGCATCATGCTTTGACTTGGGTCTAATAAAGTAGAATCAATATAGGTGTATTCTTTAATAAACCAATTGTATTCTTTCTAGGTTATACTGAAATATATCTTAGTCAAGATTTGTTTTCAGTATCATCTGTTCAGTAAACTGAGTGATGGGAAGATATGCTAAAATGACATATATTAGTGATTGAACTGTATTTACTTTGACTTGGTGATTTATGAACAGGTTAATCTACTTTTAATATTCAATATTGCTTCATCTAAAATGATTTAAGAGTAGATACATATAAGAAAGACAAATAGTAATGGCAGCAAGGATCTATTAACCTGTTCTCTGCATTCACTGCAACGTTCCTCTGAGTGTCTTCAGAACCTCAGTAACTGATTTTCTCAGGATACAAGCATGTGATTTTAACCTGCAGCAGTTGGCAATCGTGATTTCTGGAGAAAAAATTGCTGAGATTTTAATAGGGTAGTAGTTGCAGTGATTTTTGCTGGTGAAGATGATGTGATACTTCTCTGGAGTCTGGTAACTTCCTTTTTCTCAGTAGGACAGATGTGCTCAAGATCAAATTGCATCTTTTATTAAAACATATAGATTTCTGGGTGATAGGACTTCTTTCAAGATTCTGTGGTAACCTGGAGTAACTGAAAGATGTATTTAATCTGACTCAGATTTATGTGTTGTAATAATGTAATCTCTTAGATGGCTAAAACTCATTAGTCAAAGTTTGTTAATGTGTTTATTGGAGGGTGTGTTTGAGTTCCTTGAGATGACGGTACTATGTTTCTGAAGCTGTGTTTGCTTCTGCTTTCCTGAAGTTCTCTTATCTAGCTGATGAGTAGCAACTCATTTTTGTTCCCATTCCATTCAGTACAAAGCTATAGCCAGACTGCCTTCTCCTCTTACAAATTTTATGCGCAAGTTTGTACCTGAATGTGGTTTTCACAGGGGAATAGAGTATGAGAGAGCTCTCGGGTCTTTTGATGCTCCTCGTCTGCTAGGGCCCGGGAGAAGCCCAAAGTAGATAACAATTCCATACAGCAGTTTTTTTATATTTAAATGTCAGCATTAATCCAAACAGAAGTGTATGTGCATTGTTGAATTAGGTCTTGAAAATATACAGAGATAAAATCCATCTAAGCTTTGTGTGTACCAAGGAAAGAAAATAGACAGGCTAACCTGGCAGTATAACGTAACTTGCTGTTTAATGATGCACAAACACAAGGCAGACAGGTTTTAGTGCAAATACACAGATAATTTTGACATTCAGTCCTGTTTTTTTACTGAAGATTTTCATGAAAATAAATCTGCAACATCCTTTTTAAGGGATACCAGTCAGAACGTTAGTGAATTGGGTAAGCAGACTTAATGAAAAATTGCAGAAGCTATATGTATGTGCCAGCAGATAGAGACCTTATCCCTTCACTCCTCCTTGCAACTCTGACAATTTATTTTTTGGTTTTAGATCAGCCTAGTTGAAGAGCCAGAGAGGCTGCAAGTGTTAACCCTCATGTGTTCAGAGGAAACCATCAGCATACAATATGAATGTTTGACTTTCTGTGGGGATAAGAAGTCTTTTAGCTAAGAACCCTAATTCCATGATTTTATTACTCCTGTTTCTAGGACTCAAATGCACTTTTTCTTATCTGTTTACTCCATCTTTCAAGTGAATGAGAGTTAAAAGATGCTCTTATGGCTTATAAACCATTGAGTGGCCAAGGTTAGGCTTAATTGAGACCTTCCAATATATATGAAGTCCAAGTATCTCATGATACTGTTAAATGAAGTGCTTATCTTCCATCCCATAGTCAGTTCCTCCCTTCCCACAGTTTTCTTTTTGAAATGGCTTTCATTTTTCCTGTTAATTTTCCCGTTTCCTTGTGATGGTTTGTAACAGCTCAACTTGGAGGTCCAGTTATAACTCTGCTTACCCTTGCAGCTTAGAATGGAACGCAGAGCTTAGCGTAACGTCATTTTGATCTTCTGTCTGTGCAGAGCTGTAGAAATGCCAAAGTCGTCAAAGCTTTACTGCCACATTTCTTCACGGAATCCTTGCCCAGTATTTTACTTTCATTTCTGCTTTCAGTGAGTATTTAGTGAGTTCCGATTGTATAATTGAATTTGATAAACTGATGCTATGTGATTGATGAGAAATTCGTGAGTAAAAGATTAGGAGATAAAATTACTTTAAGGCTTTAAGTAAATCTTCCAGAGAGCTGGGGTAATTCATAAAGCATGCCATATTCTTTATCAAAATATTCCTGTAGGTCTATTAAATTTTACCTTCTAACAGAATTGGATTGAATTTTGAGAACCATTTTCATGTAACGCCAGCCTGATTGTGGTAGTTCAAATGGGAGAGAGCTCTGAGGGGGTTGCAGCATTGCCGGCTTGGCATCGTTTGAGTTGTGGTGGCAGGACTGAATGGTGGAGCCGTGGGCAGCAGTCTTTGTCTTCAAGTAAATCATTTGTTCTTGGAAAAACATGAGGTGTAATGAGTAAATGGATAATTATGAGTGAAATAATGAAAGATTCTGTGCTGTTTGAGTCTTGAAAATCCATGTTAGCGAGGATAAACAGGTTACTTGGGTAGAGGTTTATAGTGCAGATACCAGCTTCGTTGTGATCTCACTGAATGGCTCGGCTTTCTTCAGGAAGGAATAACTTAATGAGCTCGTTTCATGGGTCTTGCTAAACTAGCAGGTGCATATAACTGTTTTTAGCAAAGTCAGTGCTCATCATTTCAGCTCAGCAGTTGGACTCTGTGCTGTAGGACTCGTGGAAACTCCCGTAACGCCCCCCTCCCCTAGGTACGAGAACAACTCTGCCACTGTCTTTTCATCTCCACAAGGAAGCCTGGCACCTTTCATCTGGCGAGTGTATGATTATTAAGTCTGTCTCATAACTCCCTTGGGAGACTCCCAAAAGTATACTTGAAGCCTCTGGAAAGATTAAACGCTTCCTTGCTTGTTTAGAAATTTCTATATGAAAATTTTATTTGGAGACTGAAAAAGCATATAAATTGTTCCAATAATGATTGTATTACATACAATACTTCAATCACTTTTTTTAAAAAAGGACAATTTACATTTTGTTCTGTGTGAAATAACTGTTTAATACTTGTTTAGCTTAATTTTTTTTATTATAGAGTTTTAAAATATAGGTTGTTTTTACTAGCTAGAGAAGTGTGAGAATTGAGACTAAGTATAAAAAAATATTTACAATTTAAAAAAAAAAAGCTTTGCAGAATTTCATCTCACTTGTTAGCCTGGGAATATCTGCCATTTTTGAACTGTTCCTGTTCTCTCATGTTCAATTTTCATTGTTTCCTGTATATCCAATTAAAAAAATATATATATTCGTGATCTGCACTATCAATTAATTTGTTTGAAAGATAAATTGTTTAAAATGCTTCAAATCTGAGAAGGACATTACCTCAAAATACATTCTTCAATTTAGTTAATTAGGTGTGTTATAGTCAGATTGTATGTAATAGTTTTGAAAGTATTGCTCTAAGATGTTAATGTTTTTATTTATTTATTTATTTATTTATTTATAGAGAACTATTCTAAACCAGTGAGACAGTTTGTCTTTGCAAGTCAAATCAAGAGGTGGTCTTAATTGTGAAGTTATTAATTTCTTAACTATTTTTCAGTGGCAAAAATTAAATTAAAAAAAGAATAGAAGTTCAAGTGGAAACTAACTCATTAGTATTAATAAATAGTAGTAATCACCTCTAGAAAGCCATTTTTTTTTAATTTATACACTTAGTGTATTGTTCTGTCCTGCATGATGAAAAGATTAATTAAAGAAATTAATCTGTGAATTAACACTGAAGTGGACAAGTTTAATGTACCTTAGCCTATTCTGTAACAGCTGCTCCATTGGACTTTGGGGTATTGGGATGGAGCAAATACATAAAACTGTATGAAACCCAGTCGGGCTGTAAGATTGACGCTGCCTTTAAAATATTCCCTGAAGGGTGGGGGCTAGCAGGAACCTTTGGGTCCCTCTGCTCCAACTCTGCCCCTTTTGGGCCACCCAGAGCAGGTGCCCAGCATCACGTTCAGGTGGCTCTTGGAGCCTCCAAGGAAGGAGACTCCACAACCTTTGGGCAGCCCATAATATTGTTTTTTATTATTTTGCATTACATCTCTGACCTTGAATGAAACACTTAGGTATTTTTATGCATGAATGTTCTTTTTGATGACAGGATGCGTTTGCAAATTTTTATATTAATCTATATTTCTGATGGTTACAAGCACAAATGTTAGGTGTGAGGTATGAGAACCTTGATCTTCCAGAACTGAATAAAGAGGGAGTCTCCAACAGGTGTTGAATTGCGTTAAATCTGCCTTTTAGTAGATGTATGACAGTTTAAGAATTGAGAGTTTTGCTGCTTGGAGTATTTTGAACATTTGTGATTCACAAGAGTTTGGGACCACGTGTGACCCCTGAACATTATTAAAGTACCCTAATAGAAAATCTGTTAGTGGTTTCGGGTAATATAATTTAATGCATTTTGGTTAGCAATAACATTGAAAAACACATTAATCTTGCAATTCTTTGAGGTCTTCTGTTCTAAACTCTTTTTTCTATCCAAATTCCTCATTTACTGTGAGACTTCTCCTGCTGTGATAAACATTCCTCTCCAAAATTACTCCTGTGGTTTCTACAAAAAAAATAAAAACTTCTGAGTGGATTTAATCCTCAAAGAGGAAGGGGGTGGGAGGGGGGAAGGCAGCAAACATGCCTATCAGATGTCTATGGTAGACAATGCTGAAAAATCTCAAGTATAATTACTAAACGTGCACAAAAACTTGTCTGAGTGGGCACTTCCCTTCTAAATATGTACCAAGGACTGAGGTTATTAAGATCTTCAACACTTGTGAACTCTGTTTTTTTAGTTTAGAAAGCTTAATTATAATAATAATTAAGCCTTAACTACTGAGTCATGTCGTCTCTCTTATTGCTTATTTTGAGAAAAAAGTGAGCTCAATATTAGTGCCTTTTACTGTACTCAATTTACAAAACTCTTTTGTCTCTGTTTCAGATGATGTTGCACCATACTTCAAGACAGAACCAGGCTTGCCCCAGATACACTTGGAAGGAAACAGACTTGTACTTACGTGCCTTGCTGAAGGCAGCTGGCCCTTGGAATTCAAGTGGTTGCACAATGACAGCGAAATAACTGCCTACTCCAGTGAATACAAGTAAATAAAAACCATATCATAGCCTTCTCTAAGTGTAATTGTAGACAAACTACAATATCTTAAAGCACCTCTGTAAATACTAACATATTGATAATGTTTTCTTACGAAGACCATTTTTCGTATATGGGTATGATCTCGGAGAGAATTTCTTTTACTAAAAACAATATTTAACATTCTAAAATAAAGGTTCTAACATAAAATATTTTAAGTACCAAAAAAAGCTTTTTGCTGGTTATGAAAATTTATACTCGTAATAAAGAGCAGGCGTATTCCTTGAAGCTTTTGTATAGACGGTGTTCATTAAAAATCAGGACTTTGTTCAGAATCAAAAAAAAAAAGGTTTGTCATTTTGTTTGCTACTCTAGAAACCTTGCTTCTCTACCTTGTAGACCAAGTACAGCATGCTGAAAGCAGGGCAAGCATTGGCTAAATGTTACATATGTTATGCTACTCCTCCTTGTAGAGAACTAACCTCAATGGGATTATTATTTTTAGCAAGATAAAAAAAAGAGCGTGGTCTATCTTCAACTCTGTATGCAACTTTCAGTTTCACTTCTGATAAAGCGTAGGTCTTCTAGTTTAAGAAACGTTTCTTTTGTGATTATGCACTTTGTTCCCTGGACCTCACTGACTCCTTCCTCATTCCTCAGCACATCCCATCAGGTAGGAGAAAAAGCACACTGTGGCTAATCTGAGCTACGTTTTTGTTGATAGGCAGCAGATGGCTGGCCAAACATCAAAGTGTGAAACAGCCAAGTTTTGTCTGCCTTTTCCTGAGCGGGAGCATTAACTGGGCCTCCCCTATGCAACTGCTTATTTCCATAATCTTGTAGAAATCTAATATTTATGCAGCTTCTGTGCATCTTTCAAATTTTGTTGGAATTAGCTAGTGAATTCAGAAGTTGTAAGGGGCAGGTATGTGACAGAACCCTGGTAACAACACTTGTCATTAGTAAAGCAAGCCAAATACTGCATATAAGCAATATAATTACTAAAAGTAGGGAAACGTTGTGTTCCACAACTATAAAAAGAAATTTAAGTATAGATTAGTACAAGAATATGGATAATGGTAAAAAGTTCCATATCATTACATGAGGTAGTCCATAATTAATTTTTTAACTAACATTGCATTACAATTTTGAAAATTTATTTTATATATTATTTACATTTACAGAACAGTAGCAAAGAATCCCTTAAACAGCATTTTAAAATGTTTGGGGGACATTTAGCACATAAAATACTGAGCAACCATTTCCAACAAAATGTACATTTCTATCTGAACTTCCCTAAAAAGTCAAGACTAGATTTAGATGAGAACACAGTCCTGAATAATGGCATCAATTAATGGTTGCTGTTTTCAAGCCTTGGGATATGCTGATACCTCAAAATAAGCCACATACATGCAATGGGGTGGTGTTCAATTTACAGAAAAGATTTGTGAATACTTCTTAGAAAACCAACAAAATCTCTAATAGCCCAATTAATCACAGTGTTTGAACATCATTTGGGATAAATGCCACTGTTGTTTTGATCAACAATAGCGGAGTCCATTGCAGTTCCTTGGTAGAAGGAGCTGACAACAGCTCTTCTCCTTGTAAAGTGCTGAGAAAGTAACAGAAAGAAACTGTGTAGGAGGGCGAGACACACAATCATGGGGTGATAACAAAAAGCAAAGGCTAGAACTTGAGCTTTGTTGCTGTGCTAGTCCGAGAGACGCACATTTCATGATAGTAGAAAAAATATGAATAATCATGTATGACATTTTGAAACTTAGATCAGTCTTGTGGTTCTCATTATGTAAATGCACATCTCTAATCAAGATCCAAAATTTTTAATGTAACTGTGCATTGCAGTATATGTTAGTGTATTGGATCACCTTTCCTAAGCTGTCTGTATACAGATCTGAATACAGTGCTCTGTTTCTTGTCATTGGATTTTGCACCAGGTGAACATGAGGTTCATGCTACAAGCTATTCATTTTCTGTTTATGTTCTCTTTTCCATTTGTAATTAAAACATCTGCTATAGAGGTGACTAAAAAGATGGTAAACTACTAATTTCCAAAAATAAATAGCATTGTCAAAAAATACTAATTTAGATATTGCAACCCCAGGAGTAATTTGTAGTTCATCACCACAACCAGAGAATAGCCAAACAGGGTTTTGATTCTGTGGCCGTGCAAAGATTTTAAGGTTCCAAGAAAGTGTACATGGCATAGGTGCATTAGGAAGAATTAAAGCAAAGAACAAATATGCTTAGACATAAAAATTCCAGTTGCAAAAGTTGAACTTTGACCCCATAATAGTTTGTTCTGCAGCTCTTAGGTAAATACTCTGTTTAAATGCATGAATCTTTCCTGTGTAAGTGACTTCTGCTACAAGTTGAATCATCGATCAAAGATTTTCAGTAATTGATATTACTTAGTGTGTCTTAGTTAAAGTAATGTCTATATTGTAATAGGCTGGAAATATCCAAAGCTTATTATAACACACCAAGTGAGTAAAGAACTAATTGGAGTCTTTGCATTTTAACATTGGTGACCCTGAATGAACAGCTTTTCTTTGTAAACGATGCTGATTATGCACATAGCCTGGCTTTTATAGTGACTGTGCATGCACTAGTTTCTATTAAGAATTTATAAAACAACCTTATATGTTTGTTGTGATCTGAGATGCATGTAATGAAAACAAATCAATATTGCTGACTGAAGTAGCAATTTTAGTTGTGTCTATAATTTAAGGGTGTTCAAAGTTCAGGCAGTGACTTTCTTCCAGTTTTTTTCCTTAGGAATTAAGTTCTGGACTGAAGACATCTTCCTTAGTTGCTGTTGTGGCCCGAGGATATTAATTAAATTGAGCTTAAGAAACCAATGTTATGTCTAAGCAGTAGTGCACTTCCTTTGCAAACTACTTAAAAGTATCTGACCGGCATCAAATTTGTATGCCTGTTCATTCAGCATTCTTCCCCCTCTTATCTCAGACAAGAGCCATGCACCAGCCAAACCTTTTTTATGTCCTTTTACTTCTTTCCTTAGAGGTCACACTACTTTCCTCCTCCTTGCTTCTTACCTTTTACAACACCCTTCCAAAATATTTTTCAACCTCTTGCCCTTTTTTTTCTTTGACAGTCTGCACATATCCCATTGTACAATTACACAGAAAAAAAAAAAAAAGAAATAAAAGAAATAATCCAATTTCCAAGACCATATTCCAGCGAGTGCCCATTTGCTTGCCTTACCTGCACGGCGCTGGCTGGTGGGTGCACTGGGCTTCAGCAGGTTTGGGCTGTGCTGAAATTGGCAGCACAGATGGGATTTTTACCGTAAGCTCCTAAAAGTGTTCATGCTAAAAGATTTTTCTTTAGGCTATGTATTAAGAATGTTTCCTGCTTGAAACATTAATAAGTCACAAAAGAAAACCAGTGTAAGATACTTCTGATCTAATTGAGTTGTTTTGTCCTAATAGCAGAAAAATGAACTCTGCGTTGTCTTGGTGCAGAGGAATAGCAAAGAAAGAAGCCTTTAGTTTTGGCTCTATTTAATAGATAAACAGAAAAATAAATGCTAGCCAAGTACAATACCAAGTCTTTATGGGAGGAAGAAAAGCTTGTAAAGCTGTAAACTGTGGTAAAATTAAATATTACGAAGAACCGTCGATATTTGTCAGAATCTTCAAATATTATTTTTTGGCTAGCGATGCTTTGCAGCAGTCATCTGCCTGGCAGAGAAGCAAATGAATCTGGAAGAAATTTAGGAAGCCTTCTGTTGTGTTTATTTCTGTCCTATGCCCTGTTTTTTCACCTGTTTTGTGTTTCTTATGTCACACTTGTCAGATGAGGTAACATGGAACATGGCTAATTCAGTTATGTATACTCACTGGACAGCAAGTATTTGTGTCTGATTGTCTGGCTTGCTGCTCCCTAACAGAGCACTGGTTTGAGTCTTCCTTCTCTTCCCAATACAAATTGCTGTAATCAGTAAAGAAAATTTGCTGGTTGCTCCAAAGCAGGTCAGGAGGAGTCAGCTTAGGAAGGCGTGCAGGCAGACGACACAATTGCCTATAATTGCTCCTAGGGAGCCAGGGTTTTCTAGGTATCACCTTGGTGAAATTTGTTGGGCTCTGTTTTTATTTGCCATTTTAGGTTGTCTGACCTATTTGCTACAATGTCTTTGATTGTAATTATAATGCAGTGATTATAGACTTCACTTATCACTTAAAGTAGATTTCTTGTATATCCTTTGTTTTTATGCTGTCTGATCCTTTTCACATATTAGCTCTGTATGTGGGTGTCTATAGTATGTGCGAGTATGGGAAGAGATCCTTTCTTTTAGTGGAATTAAATTTCAAAGATTAAAATTCAGCAGTATTATTTCCCCTTATCTTTTCATAAAGACTTTCATTAATCCTACCATAATATCTCCAGAAGGTGACCAGGGGGAATATGTGCTTTGATTAATATTTGTTTAATGCAGGATTATCTATATTATTCATGTGTTTTATTCACATTAAAACTGTGTCTATCAGCTCATTTTCATGTTAGGTAATCAGATATAGTTGAATGAGGAAGGTAAGCATTAGCAGAATAAGTGACTTTTTAAGGATACTGAAGGGCAAAACAAATACAATGTACAGGGTAACATGTCTTTTCCAGTGCTCTTCTGAGTTCTGCTGGTCACACAGCATAGTAAAAAGCTATTTTCATTGGAGAGCTTTGATATTTTTGTGAGTTTTTTTGCTGCCTCCATTTAGGTGGCAGTCTTCTTGTACCACCTCTAAATAAAATACCAGGCATTCTTTGCCTTATGAATGAGGGCAGAGGAATCTAAGCAAAACATTTAAGTTTATATTTTAAGAAAAATTGTGGAGACTAATTAGTACTTACCAAATGTAGTTCTTAAGACAGGGTTTTTTAATGCATATTAAAAAAAGTATCTTTAATTTGATACAATACAGATAATATTGTGGCCATAGACGAGAGACTATGTGACTACTATTCATAAGATAAAATACAGTATGTCTTTGAGACAATGTGTAAAGTATTAAAGGAGCAATAAGAAATGCCACAGAAAGTAGCATTGATCGACAGGTAAGAAGAGTGTTGTAATTCTGCACTTCCGTCTTGCAGGTACATCATCCCAGTTTTGCAGAGGTCCGATGCTGGCTTTTATCAATGCGTTGTACGAAACAGGATGGGGGCGTTGCTGCAAAGAAGATCTGAAGTTCAAGTGGCATGTAAGTTTGGATGTTATTCGGTCATGCATTAGCTAACTGACTCTGTGGGTAAAACACAATGTTCTAATTATATTTGCTAGTTCAAAAATATATTGGATATAAAATTAATTTTTAAAATTACTATATTTACAAGAAGTTTCACATTCACTGTAGATATCTTCTGGGAAACAAACAGAAAATTATGCAATATTAATTCTTTAGAGGGAGACTTAAACTCTTCCACACAATCAAAATGAGATGATGTGGAGATGGCTGTAGGATGAGTGAAAAATCTTGTCTTTCTCTAATATGCAGGGATTAACAAAGTCTATATAGCACAAAATAATCAAAAACAAAAGCCTGGCAGACAGGAGAGGATATCTGAAAGAAAACAGTGTGGTGGACAGACAGCTCTATGAAGATTTCAGATTATAACTTTTATGATAGAAAAGTACAGGTTTCGTAGCCAAAACCATGCTAACCAAACATTAAAGTCTGTTCCCCAAGCAGACTTATTATTTCATTACTTATTGGAAACAGTAATCATAAAATTCAGCCTTAGTCTTTTAAAACAAATAAATTGAGAGACAGTTTTCTATCCTGGATGTTAGCAATCTGATACATGGGATCAAATTTCTCATCCTCTGTATCAATAAATGAAAATTCAGTGGTAGTAAATGTCTTGACAAAGTGGAGTTTAGTTAAATTGAATTATGAGAAAAAAGTTCCAAGGAGCTGATGCAAGTTATTAACTCTGTCATGAGGGAAGTTGCATGGAATTTTCTGTGCTTGAAAGTAAAAACAGTTTTAAGTTGGTACTATGTAAGTTTTGGTGTCGTTCACTAACTTACTGTATTGCAGTAAATTACTGATATTACAGATATAGTCACATAATTTGATGTTTGATCTCTCAGTGGTATTGTTTCAGAGATACTAATATAAAAATTCTCTGCTGTCAGAATGGGATTTTCCTCCTCTGCCGTCTCCCACCCCTAATGCCCTTGCTGCATGCTCTTCTTTTAGTGATCTTGTCTGACATGTGTCAGACCCTTGGAGATAATTCTCAGAATATTTTTATGCTTTAGCGGATTGTATCAGGTCACAGAGGATCTAGTGAAAGCTGGTACAAGTGAGGCAGCTGTGAATGGGGTGGGGGGCTCCAACAGGGAAGATGGAGCAAGAAGGGAGCAGTGGGGAAAGATGGATCAAGAAGGAAAAGGGAAGGTGAGTGTGAGACGCTTTTCTTTCTATCACAGACTGCCATTAGATTAGCCTGAAAGCCTCAGGAGGTGCATCCACAGGTGTGGTTTCAGGGAGCAAAAAATCTGGCACCAGTACTGGAGAAATGTCCTCATTTTCTCCTCCTCCTTCCCACTAATTCTTCCCACTCTTGTACCGCAGTGTAGTGCATTATCCCTTTAGGCTGAGCTGGAAAGCTTGTTTGTGCAGCTGTAGACTTGAGAAACTTCTCCAATACTTGGGAAAATAAAAATTGTAGGGTTTGTTAAAATTGTTCATTCTTGTCCCCCCCATCTGGTTCCCCACACAGCTGTACCACGGTTGTAGTGGCGGAGCAGAGGGAGCAATTCTTGAGGAAGTGCTTGTGGGAGTGATGGGGAGGAGGCGGCACAGGAATAGTTTACCTTGATACTGCTCAAGAATTTTGTCTTCTGAAAAGACAGCTTTATTCCCTTCTGAATGAGGAAAAAGTGTTCAGTCAAGTGCTTTATTTCTCCAGGCTTTTATTTTCATTTTTGTGTGTGTGTGTGTATTTGGTGGTTCTTGAGAGAAAGAAGTGTAATAGTTTATTTTTCAGTTTTCAAATTCCACCCTCCCTCCCCCCATTTAATATGTAGTTCTGCAGTGGGAACAAGGCTAAAAAGCTGTCTCTTAAGACTTCTCTCTGTGAGTTAAGCAGCTTATTTATTTATTTATTTGCACTGATAAAGCCATTGAGACAAAGCAAAGCAGATTTTGTGTGACCTGGGAGATCTTTGGTCTTGATCCTATAGTGACCTATATTGCTTCTGTTGTGAAACTTCTCAGTCAGACTTGCGCTTTATTCGCATGGATTCCAGTGTTCTACCAGCTTTAAACATCCTTTCTCCTATACCCAGAGTAGCTACTGACACTATGTGATTGTGTTTTAACATTTTCAATCTAAATTAATTGTTTTAAGGTATATAGGAATAATAAATTACCTGATATTTTACCAAATTTTATTTTGTTATTTCTGAAAACATACTGGAAAGTAGCATTAGAAGAGGTCACTCAAGTCAGCTTATCCGCTTATCAAGAGTTACAAGGAACTATGTATTAGATGTTTAACTCAGAAAGGTTTACAGGAAATGAACAATTTTTTGCCACTGGCTACAAAATGCTGTCGTGGTTCCGCTCGAGTGGGCAGCCGAGCTCCACCACAGCCGCTCTCTCACTCCCCCTCCTCAAAGAGGAATGGGGAGAAAATATGTGAAAAGGGCTCAAGGATTGAGATAAGGACGAGAAAATCACGCAATAATTATTGTAACGGGCAAAACAGACTCGGCATAAGGAGATAGTAAGATTTATTGCCTACAACTAACAAGCGAGAGAAGTGAGAAAACAAAGGAAAAAAAAAAACCAAAAGCACCTTCCCCCCCCCATCCACCCTCTTCCACCTCCTCCCCCCGAGCGGCGCAGGGGAACGGGGAATGGGGGTTATGGTCAGTCTACAGCACTTCTTCTCTGCCGCTCCTTCTCGGTCACTCTCGTCCCCTGTGCTGTGGGGTCCCACCCACGGGATGCAGTCCTTGATGAACTGATCCGGCGTGGGCTTCCCACAGGCAGCAGCTCTTCCAGAACTGCTCCAGATACGGGTCCGTACCACGGGGTCCATCCCTCAGGAGAAAACTGCTCCAACCTGGCTCCCCTACGGGCAGCAGCTCCTGCCAGATCACCTGCTCCTGCGTGGGCTCCTCTCCACGGGCTACAGGTCCGGCCCGGAATCTGCTCCGGCAGGGGTCTTCCACAGGCGGCAGCCTCCGTCGGTGCAGGGCCATCTGCTCCACCGTGGTCTCCTCCACGGGCTGCAGCGTGGAACCCTGCTCCACCGTGGTACTCCATGGGCTGCAGGGGGACAGCCTGCTTCACCATGGTCCTCACCACAGGCCGCAGGGGACTTCTGCTCCGGCGCCTGGAGCACCTCTCCCCCTCCTTCTACACTGACCTTGGTGCAAGGCTGTTCTCTCACTCCCTTGACTCTCCCGGCTGCTGTGTGGCGCAGCGTTTTTTCCCTGTCTTAAATATGCTCTCACAGAGGCGCAAAACAACATCGCTTATTGGCTCGGATCTGGAAAACAATGGGGCCCTTCCCAAACATGGGGCAGCTTCTAGATCTTTCTCACAGAAACCACCCCTATGGCTCCCTGCTACCAAAACCTTGCCACGTAAACCCACTACAAATGCTCACTGATACACTTTAAGAAACTTAAGATCTCTAGTGGAAAATTGTAAGGCACCAGAATAAGCTGGATTGAGAAAGATCTGAGGTATTTTCCCTGTCCTCTGTATCTGAAGTAGCAGGGAACTTGTTAAATAGTTTTTAAAATGTTCTTAATGCATGCTAATGTATGACTTAACTGAATGGGAACAGGTATGTGTGTGAAAATTGCTGAGTAAATCTTAGTTACAGAATGGGCTTAAAACTCTTGGATTGTGAAGACTAAAATAACTATGACAGGGAAGTTAATTAGATCCACCTACGTGGTTTGAAACTTCAAGTAGCTGATATGATTACAGTTGTAAGAAATAAGGAGCAACAGAGGAATACGGTGATGTTTATGTCTGAATAAATAACGTGAAAATCAGAAAGATAATTAAAGCTGTAAAATACCATGTGTTTTTAATTCCTGGTTTTGTTCCATCTCTTCTAATCTCCTTTAATCCACAGACCTGATAGTGTACTTCCATGTTTCCATGTCCCTTGCATCTCTCTGCCCCAGAGAGCCTGTAAAGAACCCCATGGCCTCTAAAAACAAAACAAAAGAATTCAGTGGCAGAAACCAGAATAGTCATGTGTATTGGTTTCTTGGTTTAAAGCAAATTAAAATGCATAGAAGTTCTTTGGAGGGTGAATAAGTAGGAGCCTACAGCCCTGCTCATTTTAATGGATAGAAATAAGATACAAAAAGCAAAAGAAACCCAAGGAAAAAAAATGTTCACTGAATTTTTAACAAGGACTCCATAGATACATGAACTTGTCTGTGAAATGAAACCTTCAGCAACAGGAGTTCTGCAATTGTTGTTTTCTTTCTTCCATTAATATTTTTGCTAAAAGCTGCTGTTGAATACTACTGATGCTTTTGTAAATGTCAAAGACCTATTTGAATCATAGTATAGTGCCAGAAGAACTAATTGCTACCAACATGACTATAAACTTGTTATTTTGATATGCACGTGGGTATAATGGCTTACTCAGATCTGGCTATTCATTCATTTGACTACAGGTGATGCAGCTGCTTATTTGTGTAGAATAGAAGGAAAGATGCTATGATAAAAATATTTAGTGAACAGAAATTCATCAAATTACACGTACCAATTGTGTTTCCTTGCATTGCATAGGAATTGATTTTATATACCACAAGGACTTATTAAAAACAATAATAAAACCAGCAAAAACTGCATTAATATGTCACTTTTCGTTAAAAACACTTTGGTATTTGAAAAGAACGCTGTTGTCATTCTGTACTGCTGACTGATGCACTTCTTGCATGCGCTAGCAACACTTGGCTTTGCCTTATGCCTTACTGCTCACCCAAATCCGTGTTAATTAACATTGTCTCATGATATGTCATGTAATATTGACTAATTTTAGCAATGTCAATGACTATTGTAAAGCAGAATTATTTCTTTTTCTGGCCACTGAAATGAAACGGGGAGTGAGACAAGAACTTCCAGGACTCAATGTAATTTTTGTCTTTACAGACATGGGAAACTTCATGGACACAAACCAGAGAAAAACAGTGACTGAAGGGCAAGCTGCTGTTCTGAATTTCCTGCACATCCTCAGCTATCCAAGACCACAAGTGACATGGTTTAGAGACGGGCACAAGATTATACCAAGCAGCAGAATGTAAGTCAATTTAAAGCTCAAAAAACTCCACCCTACAATATGATTAATTACCTTTGATAACACAACTTACATTTAAAGTAAGCTAATTAAGGTTTAAAGAGAATAAAGTAGCCTCGTTCATACTAAGTTTGAGATAAATTACTATTTTAAGACCATCTCTGAACTTCCTAAGCAGTTTGACAAAATAATTCATGTGGTTTTAATGGTCCTGGTGCAGCATAAGGGAGCAGATATGTTGAATGCCTGCATTTCCTTCATACTATTCATTTCCGTGATACATTTTGGAAAAGTAAATGCTCATCTCTTGATTATATTTACTTCAGTGGACTAAATGAATACTTAGATTTTTCTTTTTTGATGGGTCTGATTTTCTCACATGGACTTATGCTCAATACTGTTTCCCTCACCATGCAAATCTTATTTTTCCTCGTGTTTTTAGCTTACAATGAAAGTTTATTTTTGACTAATTAGCAGCTCACCCAGTAATGGCAGAAGATCACTGTGATTAGTTGTTATCTCAAGATGTGCTTGTTTATCATTTTCTGAAATGGATGTAAGGCCATTCTGTGTTTTAACCTTAAACTGATTTAAAGACTGCGGAGGCTAGCTGTAAAATTTAAAAAATGTTTATATATAAAATATATTTATATAAATATATAGATATATATCTTGTCAAATTTGTTAGGGAATGCCAAGAATGTTGGTGGTTATTTCATCTTTGCAGTGTGTTTTCATGTGTTCCAAGTTTCAAGACATGCTAGCAAGTGATGGTTATGGGATCTTAGGAAGCTGCAGAAAGGCTGCTGAGTCTTCAGACTTTATACTAGAGAGGGAAAACTCTTGTTGGATTTTAATTTTATTAATCCGTACTGCATATTTTACTGCTGCTCATGTTCATTTTGTAAATGCAAAAGCTGGTATTACAGACTCTTTGAAACTGTTAAAATTGGTATTGCAAGGCTGTGAAGCAAATGTGTAATAATTTATGAGTAGTTTAATAGTAATTTGATGGGAAACAAGCTGGAAGCTGAAACAATGGGTTTCTGGGCAATCTCTTGAAGAGAGTGAAGTGACAAATCCTGAGTTATTAACCATTAAGAACCTACTTCTTGCACTCCTGCTGCATGACAAATTTTCTTTTCTCAATGCTAAGAATACACAATTAAAAAAATAATTGCAGATAGTGAAAAAGCCTTGTTGTCCAGGTATCAGGCAGTTTCTTGGAAACAATTGCTGGGGAACAGAACAGAGTGACCTAGACAAGCATGTAGCGTCTGAAAATGAGTTTCAGTTAGGTTCTCTTACAGTTTGGGAAAATTACAAGTAGAGATGTGTTTCATATATTTCTTAATTTTCAATTCTTATTTTCATATGTTATGCTTTACTCTTACTCCTTGTCTGTTGGGATTTTTAGGGTAAAATCACTTTTAATTCATAGCACTGCATTAACGTTTATGAAAGGGAGAACTGGAGAACTGTAAAATTCTGTTTTATAATAGGGGTGGAATATAACCAGTTTTTTCAACATATATTTTATTTACCTGGTCAGAAATTTCATCTGAAAGGAATTTCCCACCACAGATGTGGTGGCTGTCTAGGAAATTGGGAAATTGAGTGTTTTTTTTTTTTGCTTTTGTTTTTTAGAAGTACACATGCTGAAAGTGTAAACCTCCTTGGAAATTTAATGTATCTCATACAATAAGCCTTTTAAGTTCATAAGTTCAGGAAATGACAGGTTTATGGTACTCACACTAATCACTTGCGCACTCTGTGTGCAGTAGGTCTGCTGCTCCGTCAAAGTATTAGAAAAATTGTAGGGCACCCATTCACACATTGCTGCCTGTGAAATTCTGGAAGTAAATATGGCAGCCCTAAAAAATACTTGAAACGCAAGACACACAGGGGATGTGCATAAAAAGTGAGAAATGTAAAAATAGCCTTTCTTACCATAACTGTTATTCTCCTCTGTGGAGGAGATTGTGCATTTCAAGTCATGTTTTCTGTACGCTAGGAGGTGTATCAATTTAACTCATCTGTTTAGTAGGTGATCCAGTGAGACTGATGCATCTATCTAACAGGATCAACCGCTAAACGGATCAGTTAAATTGATGCAACCACCTTGTAGAGATGCTCTTTAAACTGGTTAAAAGTCCCTTATATTGCTAAATCAATATAAAGCTTTTTTAATCGTCTTAAGCTTATGATGATTTAGCCGAATCAGTCAGCTAGTCATTCAGCTATAATAATGATTTCCAAGTGACACCACAGTAGTGCATGCAGACTGAGGACATAAACAGTGCTGAAGACAAGGATAGAAGAGGTGGTTATGGTACACAATAATTTCTTGTAAGTGCCTGTTGAATGCAAAGTTGGCATTGTCCCATTTTTTTTACTTGTAGCGAATTCTAAGAAAACTGTTCATTCATATAGTTCCTCGAGTTAACTTTTACTTACACAGAAGTCTTAAGGACTACTGTCCCTGTTGGACTGAATTAATTTCATAGATGTGGAAAGAGACACAGGCAATGCGCTGACTTTTCTCATGAGGTGAGAAATATGAAACATCAAAAGTGAGGAGTAGTTTTGGAAAAAAGGAAAAAGGTGTCTTGAGCTGTTTCAAGGAATGTCATTTAATTGGCTCTGCAGCAAGGTTTACATAGCAGTTTTAAAGTAGTAAATACTGATGTCATTCTCTTACTGTTTACTGCTATTTAGGACATTTAGGGGAGGACTTTTGCCACCTCTTCAGTGTTCCCATAGTACTGTATTTCTAGGGAGCTAAGACAACAAAGTGTATTGCTGAGTTGTCACAAAATTCTGGTATTGTTGTATGTATTATTTTGGAGATGCTTTACAAATATATTAAATTAGACTCTTGTACTTTGGGGTTTCTAATATTATTTGTATGCCTTAATACAGTTGCTAGCTCTAATGAATTCTGATGACCAGATGGAACAGACCTGTAATTTCCTGTTTCTCCTACTGGTCATTAACCTGGAAAGTACCAACTGTTTAGAATGAGAATGGGAGAATTGATTCAGTGGATAGCTTTGGCTTCACAGCCTTTTATGAAGGAAAAGTCAGAATGGCAATTTTACTCTGAGCCAGCATAGATACGATATTGCTGGGAGAAAGTTTCATTTTGAGACATGGGCTTTTCTTTCTTTTTTTTTTTTTTTTCCCCAAACTGCATATTCTATTTAACTTAACTAGCAGCATAATTCATGGCAGAAATTTGTAGCAAATAACTGTATTAGTTCCTACCTCACTGTTGTTTATGCCATAATATTTGTCAAAGACCCAACATAAGAATAATGGGTGTTATTTTTTTTATATAACCTTTCTAATGACAAGTTCCTCCTAAATGAGTGGGCATGTGAAACTAACAAATCTCTTTATAATATATGAATGTGAAGCAAATGGCCTGCATATACTCAGGGGGTTGTTGATATAGTTTCTGACTTAGGGCCAGTAACATATCTGCAGCAGAGCTAGCGTGATATGATGGCATGTATTTAAAAATTTAACTTCTAGGATTTTCTTCCCCCACTTAGTGCAGTGTGCATATATATATTCATTTTGGCTTTTGTGCATTATCCTTCGCAAAGTCTCAATTCAATATTTTAAAGGCATGTTCCTAGATCATCAGTAGGAATCTGCGGACATGCTAGAAAAGTATGAAATGGGGAATCAGAGAGAGAAGACAAGAAGTTCAGTAGCAGGAGAAAGTAAGCAAGGAGAGGAATTAGGTTCTGGGATGTTTTTTTTTATAGTTAAATTATGTGAAATTTTTCATTGGAGCTTTAGAAGTTGCTTCATATTACACCTTGACAGATTAATGTTTTCCAGATACACAAGTAGACTAATGTGGAATAACAACTGTGCTGTTATCCAGGGACTTGACTGATGGGATGATTCCACTTATTTCCCCTCACATCCTACAGAAAACAATAACCTCTCTAAAGGTAACTCTATCAAAAGAAATTGCTACTCTGAGTTGTCACGTCTTCAGCATACCTTGCCTGGGTGTACTTCATCAGGCAGATGAGCAAGAGTTCAAAGCAGAGAGCATTTCACTTTCTTTACATGAGGCATCTATGCCTTGAAGAGGCACACAGGATGGTAGTACTGTCCAGGTCTACAATTGCCTTTCAGTTGAAATTGTGAGGAATTAAATCCTTAGTATTCTTAGGTGTGTTTTTTGTTTGTTTTTACACTTTTTTCTAAGTGAAGGACTTTTTCACTGAAAAAGTTCACTCGAGCAGTCATTTCATTTATTCTCGATTTCTTCTTTAAGAAGAAAACTTGTACTATAAGGACATTTTTGCTATCTTCAGTAACTTTCTAGAGTGAAACTTTTTCCCCCCTAGCAAGCTATGGATAGATGAATATTAACTCTTTTGCTAGTGGAATTCTGTCTGTTGCAAATTAGGGAAGTTGTTTTTTGTCATGTAAAATCAGTTTTGGGGTGTCCTTTTTAGCTGGGTGGATGTTTGCCACCCAGTTAATTGTAAATGGATCAAAACACTTCACAAATGCACTACTTCATCCTGCCAGACAGTGAAGATGAATTGCATTGCCTTTAGATATACATTAATATCTTTTTTTTTTTTTTTTTTTTTTTTTTTTCCAGTAGGAACAATTAATTATGCATTTGAATGTGTGTGGTCATTACTAGCTCTTACAGAGACTAAATGTGCTGACAGATTGTGCAACAAAAATATGTTAGGCACAAGCAGTACTCAAATATGACTTGCTTTGGTTTTGGGCACTCATAATACCTTGCAACTAAGCAAAGCTGGTACAGATTTTCTAGCCATTTGTTAAGGTAAAATGGCACATACATTAATGACAGTCTAACAAAGAATAGTAGCTATAGCTGAACAGACTTGAAAAATGAGAAAGAACAAAGTATCTGGGAGTAATATATTTGATTTTGGGTTGATATTAGCATTAGATTAACTTTTGGATGATAACAGCTCACTTAATGCTTCATGTATACATTTTTCACTTTAAAACAAACACCACTTCATTTTATATGAGCAGTTCTAGAGCCAACAATGCATTTCTCTGCAAATACTAGCCTGTCATACAACTTACGTTAGTTGCACATAATTACTTTTCACATACACCAGATAATACTTTAATTAAAATTCTGATGATTAGCATTAACGAACAATAAATTCAGAGACTGTCAACTCTGCTGTGTATTAGCTGACTAATAATTTAAAGAATAAAGTTTGCAGATCTCTCCAGTCTGCTAACGTGTTATGAAGTGGCACCTCTCAACAGTAAGAGGCATGACAAGAAAACTGAGTCGCTTTCATCTATCTCTACCTTTTACATGCTCCACATTAATTTTCAAGTCAACTTCTAAGTACCTGAGAAAGAAGAATATATGGTAGAATTAAATTACTCCCTGTAACTGAAATACATTACTATTCTGTTATTAATTTTTAAGTAAACTTTTGCATTGAATGATTCAAATTTAAAGGAACAAGCAGCACAAGAAATCATCTCACACAATTTTACTGCTATGCCCAGGACTTGCAGGCATACAAAAGACTGTAGGGAAACCTCCCTACATCTTCTCAGTTACTAAGTTGGATTCCTGGGTGCTGTCAGTGGACTGTTTTGAGTATTATTGTCTACTGTGTTCAGTAGAGGGAAAACATTAACACCTCAGTTAACAACAAATCCCAGGATTATTTTCTAAAGCTGTTTGACTTGTCTAGATTCAACCTCGCTGTTTTTCCTCTCTGCTCAAAGTTTGCCACTGGCTTTAAATATGTGTTTTAATTATTAATTTATTCAGACCTCTTAACTTTTAGGATGAAACTTCTAGTTGGTTAGGTGAAGGGAGTTGTATTTGTGGACCATGTGTGCTGAATTCATGGTGTGTAGGAGGGACACAGCCCATCACAGCAAGAAAGAGAGACAGTAGAAGAAAAAAATGCTGCAAAACCATGCCTCTTTGAAGGGCTCATTTGAAAGCAAATTGTTCCCAAGAGAGAAATTCTGAGGAGGTGCAACGCACATTTTGGGATTTGACCAATATTTTTCATTATGAATTTGGACCATAAAACATGGAGTTTTATATATATATATATATATATATATATATATATATATATATATAAAATATTTATTTATTTATGAATCAGGGGAAGTTGCTGCTATTACACCAGCACTGCAAAACCCGTGCTTTTGAGAGTTGATGCTTGGAACTATTACTGTTTTAATGGGCCTCAGCTGCTCTTGGTATCTCTCAGTGCAATCTTCAACAGCTGTAAATATCAGTGAAACTTTAAAGATAGCTAAGAGAAAAATCTGACTACTAGATACTGCTTTTTCCAAGATAATTACATTTAAAGAATAAAATCATTTTTGTGTGTGTGTGTCACTACGCTTATTAATCATAGATTTAGAATTTGTAAAACAACAGGGAATGGATGGAAGTGTCACTAGAAAGAAACCTTTTTGCTCTAAGTATGATTTAGTTATCACTGCTTGCAGTGAGATATTGATTTATGACTCTGTTGCTTTCTGGAGACAAATGTACTTGGAAAAAAAACTGTGGACTATGAGCAAAGTGTTAATAGCATCACCCTCTGAAAGGAACTTGCACTATTTTTCTAAAAATCATATCTGATCTAGACATGGATAGATACGAAGACTCACTGTCATTGTACTTTGGGGCTCACTCCTTCCGCCTGCTACATTTCCAGAACTAATTATACTATTAGGAACAAATCACTAATAAAATTCCTTAAGAGCTGACGTGCTTTTGTGGGAAAACATTTTTTTTTCTATCTTTGAACTACCCTATCTTCAAACTGAAATATTTTTATGTGCAGACAAGATAAGACCTTTTAGAAGTGTTGCAATCATTTCTAAGAGCAAATATGCCAGATAGAGCTCTTGTTTTATGCTTAACAAATAGCAATTATTTACAAATCCCTATGAACAATTTATTTCCTATGACCCCTCACATATCTGTATCTTTATGGAAATAGATGCAAAATGCTAGTGACTTATCAAGTATAGCAGCAGGTAATGTCTTATGTTTACCAATTAGCTTTTATTAATCAAAACTGACTGAAGTAAAATGTATCTGTCAGTACTTTGGCTGTTTACTACAAGGGATTATTAATTTTCTTTCTATGCAGAGAAACAAATACTGTCTTTCCTCATGATTCTGCTGGGTTTTTATATGATGGGTGAGGGTGTTAAGACATACGTTTGTAATTTTATAATATGAATTTATGTAGAACCATCTTAAAAGCCTATCGTTTTGGCAGATTTATTTTCACATTGAAAACTTGTGTGATTCAGGAGGAGGGAAAAAAAAGCAGAACTTTGCACACTGGGGATGTGTTGCGGTTTTTGTGGTTGATTTGCATCAAGTCTAGTTTGTTAACAGTATTCAACTTGATTTAAAGAATTTGGTACAGGGAAGCAAATGTGAAGCAGACCTTACATTAATTAACGCTACAGAGAAGGAAAGAAGTTGGCAGCCTGCCTATGGCTTATCTCTGATCCGTAGTTGTGAGTGGAATCTTTAGCTGTTTTCTGTCTGGCCTTCATCTAACAGATTCCAAATGAATTTAAATAGATTGTAAATGCCCTGTCTGAGCTTTCACGAGCCTATCTGATCTGTATGAGAAGGGTGATTTTTAGCTCTGGTGAAACTTTCTAAAGGCATCTCGCAATTAAAAGAGAAAAAACAGTCAAACTGCCAGTTTTCATACAGAATTTGTCTGCTGCACATTAGCACTACCCTTTATTTGTTTATATGTCTGTGGCTATTTATATGTGTTAGCCAGATCTGTTGCTATAGATGTCAGGACCAATTCCAGACATAGACAAAAGGCATCTGGCTGCTGAGTGACCACAGGCATTGCTTGCTCACCTTCGTGCTCTTTGCCTTCCCCTCCAAAATCCAGCCACTAGCCAGATCAGCCTAATTGTCATCACAGCAGTGGCAAGGGGTTGGGATGAGAGGGAGATGTCCATGCCTCTCCACCCCTTCTGCTGGTACGTGCTGTCAGCACGTACGTGCAGCCATGAAGAAAAGCAGCTGGGTCAAGGCAAGTGTGAAGTCTGCGGGGACTGGGTGGGATGGATGTGGGTTGTGTGGTGTCCAACCCTGATGGAGAGAAGGCAAGGCAGAGAGGAACCTGGCCAGGGGAAGGGTTCCAAACACTACAAGAGGGAGAGATTTCTGCTGTGCCCTCCTAGACACTGCTCCCCTTCAGCCATACCCTTCTGTTGCTGGTAGAGCTGAATGTGGCCCACGTTTCGTCTGTGTGGTTGGGGATCTGTAGGCTTGGAACCAAGAGTGATTGAACAACAAATGTATAGGTTAAAAAGCAAGAGAGGAAACATCTTAGGTTATGGATTCAGTATTGGCACGTTGTGGCATTTTTTCTGTTATATGTTCCTGGCTATGTGAATTCTCAAACCAGAGATATAAAGGAGACTTTATTTGGGGAAAGCATTGAGGGTAAGATCTGTGCAAAGCCTTTTTATGTTTTTTTTTTTTTTTTTTTTTTTTTTTCTGCAAAACGCCAAAAGCTATTCACTTTTTAAAATAGAGTTTTGCTAGATTTTGCTCAATAATTTTTCAAGAAACTGCATTTGTTGTTGTCCTTCAGCAACCAATACTGTTTGCAAGAATTTTAACAACTCTGTTGCTGTCTGCCAGCTGCCTTGTGTTCTTGTTCCTACTCCCAGTGTAATACTTCTTCACTGGAAGAAGAGTGCAATACTTTTATAATAATCACTAGTTCGAATCACTGATTATTTTAAAACATCAAAACTCATTTTTGGCAATCCGTCATCTGTTTCCATGGGAACTGAAACTGGCCTTAGCAGCAGCAAGAAGCAGAGTTTATTGGGATACTTATAAATTTCAATGGCTGTTGTTCTACAGCTGCATTTTATGTTTACCCAACATATACTGCAGCAAGAAGCCCATAATACGCTTTTAAATTTCTATGTACATTTTATTTTAATTTTTATTCACGTTTTTCACAACTTAACAAAAATGTTGTAATGAAGGAGAGAGAAAATGTCAATAATCTCCAACATGTGCAGTCAATATTGGGTGTTTCCATCAAAGTCGAATTGCAGGCATTCCTATTCTTTTATTAGGACTATGACAAAAGAGAATGGAAAAATGTCCTGCCTTGAGGGGGCAACATATAGGCAGAGGGTCCCACATTCAGGTGTCAGGTACACGTTGTTCCTTGGTAATCTTATCCCTCTGTCCTATGTCTGGAGTGTGCAGAGGCTAGTGTAGCTCCACCAGTTCTCAGTTCTTGCTTCACAGAATCACAGAATCACCTAGGTTGGAAAAGACCTCAAGATCATCGAGTCCAACCTCTGACCTAACACTAACAAGTCCTCCACTAAACCATATTGCTAAGTTCAACATC
This sequence comes from Aythya marila, assembly GCF_965140915.1. Taxonomy (NCBI): domain Eukaryota; kingdom Metazoa; phylum Chordata; class Aves; order Anseriformes; family Anatidae; genus Aythya; species Aythya marila. The sequence goes on from NC_139056.1 coordinate 13,424,073, forward strand.
TAAACGTCTTTTAAAGACCTCCAGGGATGGCAACTCCACCACTTCGCTGGGCAGCCCATTCCAATGCTTAACCATCCTTTCGGTAAAGTTTTTCCTAATATCCAACCTAAACCTCCTCTGGCACAACTTTAGCCCGTTCCCCGTCGTCCTGTTGCCAGGCACATGGGAGAATAGACCAATCCCCACCTCAGTACAACCTCCTTTAATGTACCTATAGAGAGCCATAAGGTCTTCTAAGACCTTCTAAGGCTTCTGTATGGGGTCTGTGCTTTCACAGGAGCTTATCTTAGATTTTTAGAATTTACTGTTACTACCATAACAACTTCCTAAACTAAATATATGCCCTCGCATCTGTGTATTGGTTTTATCAATAACTTATTCATATTTATTGTCATTCACATATTTGTATAATTATAAACAAATCAAGCTATATTTTCAAAGAGATGAATTTATCTACTTTTGCATTCATACGTAAAGTTAAAAATAAAATAAAAGTGATGTAATAAGGAGGAGGATAAATACCTGGTGTGTATTGTCTAAGTGTTACAGCAAGATTATGTACAAAGAATATTGTGCAACCATTTTAGTGGGTCCTAGATTTTGTATGAACTGGATACAACTCTAGTTTCAACAGCATTATCTGAGGAGTAAATTTGTTTTTAAGAAAATTTTTAGCAGCAAAATTGAAAATATCTTAAAGGCATTGTGTAAATAGGCCTTTATCGTATGTTGATAATTTAAAATTTCAGTACAAAGAAATAAGCTAATACGTCACTGATAATTTAATAAAGCCAGGGAGTTAGCAAAATCTCCTTGCTTCAGTGAAATAAAGAGAAGTGACAGGTTAACGTTTTAATGCCTGATAGCTTTTAATCCATAACTGTCAGTGTTGATTCCACTAAATAAAAAAAGTTTATGGGGCTGAAGGTTCACTAATCAGGATTCATAAAGGTAAAATTTCAGTTGTCATCCTCTCATCCTCTTGCCCCTTTGAGAAGCCACTTTTATTCAGGAAAAAATTCCAGAATGGAAAAGAAATACCAAGCATGAAGTGAGAAAAAAATAATTTGTAAAACATACCTTACTTTCTCTCATGAAACCTACTGAGGTAGTCTTGGATGAGTTAAGAACCTCACTATCAATCCTTTTTTATTCATTTTTTTCATTTATTTAAGAAAAAAATATTTAATTGGTTGGAAAATTATGGATTGTGAAGCACCTTTTTGAATTCTCTTTTTACTCACTAGAAGTTAGTAAATGAATTGTGGGGTCTCAGAATTCTGTCATCAGCTCTGAAGTCTGCTGTACCAAATGGGATATTCACTTAAACTGGTCTTAAAAAATCTGTTACTGGTAGGGGTAATGTAATGATATTTGAAGTAAAATATGTATGTTCATTGAATGCAATACATATTTTTCTTTTGATATGGATACCTTAGTATGAGGTAGCACAGGCAGATTGTTTTATACCAAAAGCAAAAATGATGTATTGTTTAACACCTTGTTTTGTATATAGCATGAGTAATACACAGAGCATATGCATGACGTACATTTGTCAAATGGTATGACAGCAGGTCTAAGTCACCCAGCTAGATGCCAGATAATTTGCTAATAGTTCAAATCTTTAATTCCCTAATATTTCATTTATCCCTGTGAAAATGACTTAATAATAAAACTTTTGTTTGTGTAACATCAAAGGACTTTTCAAAGGGTTGCTTTTTTTTTTTTTTTTTTTTTTCCTTAATATCATACCTTAAAAAAAATAATCCACTGGGTCTTTACTCACATGCAAATGTTGAGTATCTTCTTTTATTAAACTGCAGGAGGGATTTACCAGAATTACGATAAGGACTCTGAAAGTGTGCTCAATAAATGCTAATGTAAAATCTAGTATTTTAATAGGTTTCTTAAATTTACATTTTTAAGTATGGTACTCTGAGTTTTGAAGATTTGGGCTCTCATTTTGACACTCTGTTCCAGCAGTTTTCTACTCTTTGAATACAGTCATGCTTTATAGAAGTTCTTTGTATTTGTTTCATCTTGTGACTATCAGAGATGATTGCACACTGTGTTAATACTAGCTGTAAAGGGGAAGGGAGGGTGTGTAGGGCAGGGCTATGCGGAGGCTGAAGTATGTTCGGGTGGGGAAATCCTTAGAACAGTGAAGTATTTCCTCCCTAGGCCATGCCGTGCCTCACAATAACAACAAGGTGCTTCATTGCACTGCACAGATAAGTAAAGAACAGGGGTCTTCTGAGTCACTCACCTCTGTAGTAGCAGGGGCATTTTAACTTAGGTGAAAGCAGTGAGAAGGATCAGCAAGGAGAATAAAAATGGAAACCTTTCTAGAATAGCTTAAAATAGAACAAACTGGAAGAGCAGCTGTAGTTGCCCATGAATTCCTGTCAGTATTGTTCTGAGCCATTTTGGTATATGAATAACTCACATTATTCTTTCAAAACCCCCGTAGTGCTTTACATTAGTTAGCACTTGTTTTTTCAACCTTCCCTGTTCAATTGTAGCCTTCTCTAGTCATGAATAAGTAAATTTGCTTTGTCCTTTGCGTTTTTGCCATATCACAATTCATAATTCAACATCAGCCAATTATAGAAACATTAAGATTGTTCAGAATCAACTCTGCGTCTTAGTTATCTCCTTGGCAATTGGAGCAGGATTTGTGGCATTAGAAAGGCTATATGGAGTACAATATTTGGATAATAAAAGATATAATGTATTGGTTACTTTTTCTGACTTGTAACAGTGATATGTTCAGCAGAATTAAACGTGCGTTTGCACTCGATGTTTGGAATATTGCTGCTCCTGAAATCAAATGCTCTAGCTGCAGGTAACTACCTCTTTCTCTCTTGGACCATTCTATCTTACTGTTAACATTTATTTTTACAAGAGCTAAAACAGTGGTAAAGGTAATGAAACCTCATGCTTCAGGGCATAAGCTAACACTTACACATATGCTTCACGTATCCTGAGGATTAATTAGTTACTATGCGCACAGCATTGAAAACATAAGCAATTGTGAAGTTATGCCAAGTACTGATACAGGCTGATCATCTGTGAACTTAGGAGTTACTTTCATCTGTGCACAGATGAATACTGTACAAGAAAAGAACATTAGGGTGTTTTTTTAATAATTTGTTTCTCACTGATCAGTTGTCCTGTAAGAATAACATGCTACATTTAGTATGTTAAGACCTGATGAGTTTGCTCGTTGTGGCACTTGAAGTACCACTCTGGCTATGTCCACGTTAGATCATAGCATTCTTATGAACTCCAAAAAGCACCTTTAACTGCTTTATATTCACACCTAAAATAAGTCAGAAATATTTAGTAGTCCAGAGCTTTGGCTCTGGCCCTTCAGAGTTTGTTCTTGCAAGGGAGAGATTCATCGGAAGATCAAAAGGAGGGTTTATATTAGTAATAGTGGAATATATACATAGGGTATTAACAGGCTTTCACAGGCAAAGCTTTGAATAGTTGTGGTAAATTGGTGGTAGGAAGTCAAAACCACCCAGTTTTCTCCCTGTGCATATTCAAATAAAGGTTGTTCTCAATATAAGTAGTAAAGACAGAACAAGAAACAAAGCGCTGCAAAATTTTTCAGGGGTGTTAACCTTTACTGAAATCAGAGGAAGGTGGACTTTTTTTAAAAACGGTTTTATTTTCCTCCTTAGAAGGTGTATATAACCTAGCTTTCTAAATCAGTCTGTGTGTATTTGCACTTAAACAAAGGCATCCATATGAAATTTCCACTCTAAATTATTTTTAATTAGTAAGTAGTTCAGAATTATATTTGTAATTACAAATTAGCATCAAATTTTAAGTATATTGAAACAAGCTTTTCTCTGTAAAGCTTGTTTTCACTGAGACTGAAATGGTTGATTCTTGCAGTGCATGTTGTGCTTGTTTGTTTTATTTTTCCTGGAACTGTTTGCTGTCATTTGTAAACAAGAGAGATCAGTCTGTTATTTACTGAGATTGAGTAAAAACACAGCGTATTATTCAGTTAGAAGACACAGTACACAGAGTAAGCAGATCAGGAAAATGTATTTCAGTGCCAGCTTCATTAAGTTGATAATCATCTCAATATATTCCCTTACAACTTCAACAATTAGTAGCCATAGTTTTCTTTTCATAATTATCTTTAATCAACGGTGCAAAAAATCCCTAAGCCAAATTCCATGGTAATTGGAAGCTTCCAGAAAAATGTTCTCACGTGTGCAGCATCGCTGTGTAGAACACTGCGGTAAGAATCACGGGACCAAAATCTGCTGGTTGGTTTGGGATTTTGGATGATGGAATTCAACATGGGTGATATAACAACAGCTCATCTCAGAGGAAATGCACCTTAATTTGTCATCAACCATATGTTTATTCAAAATATATTCTTGTTTCCAGATACTGCAGCAGTGGGATGTGGCCACATGCTGAGAGTATCGATGGCTTTGGAGATTGGTGTTTTGAGTTTAGTATTCTGTGACTGTGCTCATCTTCCCTGGCAAGACTATGAAGGGTTGTTTCTGTTCTTGAAAAGCAGTTAGTCTATTATTAACTTGGCTCACATGCTAACTTTTATGCTGGGGTTTCATCTTTAGCTTCTGCAATTTTAGTCTAAGCTTATGGAGGCATTTCTCATGAATCTTTTTCAGATTTTTCAACAAGAGATTAAAAAACATAAACAAAAAGCATGAAGTTTATTTACAGAGTATGGGAATAAATGAGACCATAGTGGAATCATAATAGAAGCAATGCTCACTGAATTTCCCCTGAAGTGGAAAACAGTGAGAAAAACTGTAGCTGGGGCTCACCCGTGTCGGTCTCCTCCGTGGCTCCCCCAGATGCATGTGGCCACAGCCATTCCCCTGTCATAGCCAGCAGTCCCGCGGCTGCCAGCAGCCCTGGCACTTCCACTGAGGGTCCTCCATTCATTTAGGGTCCTCCACTATAGGAAGATAATGAGAAACTTGCACTCGATTAAGGTATTAAATAAGTGAAACAGGCAGAAAGGAAGGGAGTAAGAAATTCCAAAGGAGCAGTGCTATCATTCTAATCTGATGGTTAGGTGACCTCAAGCATTTTCAGCTCTCAAATTTTCTTGGGACTTCATCAGTAGGTAAAACATAGATTTAAAACAAAACATTCTTCTACCTTGCTCACACTTCTTAAAACATCTTAAGATTTTTATTTTTTTTTAATCTCTCAGAGTGCATGTAAATTAGACACTTGTGGAAGATGCGTATAAAACCCTTTATTTACAATACAAAGACAATACAAAGAAAAGAGTAAAGACATGGAACGATATTGTGAGCACACTGAATATCTTTTGAAACTTAGTGAAACAATACCTATATTCGTGAAAAGGTCCCTTTTTATGAGAAAAAAAATGTAATTTGTTTTCCAGAAAATTACATATGGAAATATTTTTTACTATCCTGTTTCTGTCTATCATATTTGTAGTTTTATTCTGAACACATGTAATGATATCTTCTGGTGATGCTTAAGAAGAGAATACTGTGTCACTGGAGTAGTGACTAGAGATGAGACAGCCTAATAAATATTGCTGGAAGAGTTACTGACTGCTGTCTAAAATATGGCATGTTAATGCCAGTTTTATATCTCATGGGGAAGTCTTCTAGCTTTGTAGTTGTAACGTTAAACATCTCGCCTTGTGTTGAGGAATCTGGACATTTTTAATGACAACTTACATATATACTTGTTTGAGAAGCAAAATTCACTAGTCCAAAGCTTCTGTTCACTGCGTGCCTGTCTAGAGAAGAGGAAGAACCTTCTGTTTCCTTTTCTTTATTGTAGAGGGTCTCATAATTGAATATAAAAAAAATTCAAAGGTGCCTACACTTGTATATACATATTAGGCTGATTCAAATAGAGTAGATAAACCCTAGATACTGCAGTGTTCAGTCTGGATGGAAGCTATGTGAAATTCTTTCTTTGAACATAGCTCTTCAAGGTGCATTATTATTTTTAGCTGACTTTTATCAATTTTAAATTTATGCAAGATGAAATGTTTATGTGAGATAAAATGTACAGCATGTTTTGTAATATGTCATAAAATTCATCGAGCATCATCTGGACTGATTCACACCCAGTATGAAATATAATGATAGAACTTCTCTTTTGCAATTTCTTGTGTTTCTGATCATGTCTTTTAATTCGCTCTTTTTAATATATTAGACAGGTTTTTCTCACTGTGGTGAGCCGAAAGGCTTACAGATATACAAGAAGCTTCTGTATTTTCCTGTACTCCCTGCTGCTTTGTGTATTCTGTCAGTGGCATATTCACTTAATTATATGACAGGCAGTAACTGCTCTCTGAGGGAGCAAAAACAACTGTTGAATTCACTTTTAAATTATATCATACTGCTCTGTTCGAAACCTCTTTTAAATAAATGTTGAGGATAGAACTATTGATGTGGTTTTTAAACTTTAAATTTCAGTTAGTTCAGATCATTTTAAATAGTCCTTCAGCAAGAATAAATCAGTTTTTATAACTTATAACTTTCAATTACAGTCTTTGGAGAGAATAACAGCGTTTTTCAAGGAGCTGTAAAGTACAACAACAAGGAAATGGTAGCGTTTCATTTGTGCGGGCTTTAAGCTCCCATGGAACCTAACAAGAGTTTTTCATAAGGAAGCACATCCTAGAGGGATCCTTGAGTGTGTCAGTCTAGGTGAGGCTTTGATCTAGCGTTTGAGCTTTCACTTAGGAAACTTACTGATAAACCTTATGGGGCAATGATGCTGACCTACTTTGCTCAATTTCTACCGTTCAGTAAAAATGGACTGAATCAGAAGCTGTTACAGTCTTCACTGATGTGCCACTGACTTACGTGAAAAGATGTTTCCTCTGTGCAAATTGCAAACGGGTGGCTCTGATGAAGGAGAGATTTCGGTCTTAACTAATAGCTGACCTCATTTCAAAGTATTGGACAAGGCAAAAGCTTTTAAAATGTAGCAGGAGCGTATGTAAACTAAGTCAGGTATGAATCTATCAGGTACAAACTAAAAATGCTTATTAGGAATAGGCAGAACAAATAGCATAAAATTAGATAGGTAGGTATGATCCATATAATAGTGTGGACTAAATAGAAGGCTTATGTGTGAATTTATTCCAGATGTGTTAAAGGAACCAACCAATTGGTTCTTATCTGCTAAAGTTAATTTTTGACAAATCTTTCAAAGATGGGTAAAACCTGTAGGCTTATATGACTGGCAGTATATTTCCAGTATTTAAAAAATGACAGTCTCATTAGAGGTTGTTAGTCCTGGTAAAGTAACTGAATTTAGAACCATAACAACAACAAAAAAGAAAATCCATCACATTTTTCTTTAGCCTGTCGATTACAGATTTGTTTCTGTGTGAGCCTTTTTTCTATGTATGCAGGTTAAGTTAAAAAAAAAAAAAAAAAAAAAAAAAAAAAAAAAAAAAAAGATTGAGTTTGGAGATAAATGGAAGTACTACAGTAATTTCTCTCCTTATTCTGACCATGTTACCTGATGTTGGCATGCACTTATTTTTTTCTTTGGACCAGGGCTGTACAGGATGAATTCTTCTTCCTCTCCTCACAGTCTCTGTTGATGCAGCTCTAAGATGATGGGCGCTAAGAAAGAAAATAGTAACCCCATTCATTTTTAGCAGCTTACTGTGTAGATTTTCTTCTGACCAGTTAGATGATAACATTTTTAAAACTTTAGTACTCAGATTCATTGCTTCTACTGTTATTACTACTCTTGAAACAAAAATAAGGAAGCAAATATTTGAAAGCATCTGAAATGTTTAACATTAGTACCCTTTGAAACATTTGTATTGTTTGCATTCTCTGGCTCCCTCCATAGAATTAAATACTTTAGTAACTATTTTTTTTTCAGTTGTAATAATGCAGTTTCCTATGACTTGAGTGTATTTTATTTTTTTTCAAATTAACCCTTTATATATATATTTTTTTCTACAGGCACAGAGATAAATGAAACTTAATAAAAAGTTGATAAATTGGGAAATGCAACATTAATTCTAGAATATCCATTGTATAGATTAACCTGATGTTTTGCATTTTAAAATAAGAAGAAAATATAGCATAAGTAGCAATAAGTTGTGTAAAGGATAACATTTCTCAGGTGAATTCTCATATAAATTCTTAGGTGTACAAATGTAGCTAAGACATGTGAAAAAATACTGTCCTTTAAACCAAATTCAGTGAAGTGATACAGATTCGAAAAGCAAAGCCCTGAACAGTGGAAAAATTAAGGAATTTCTAATACTGATGATAACTTTTCTGCCTTGACTCATTTCTCATTTTGCTTTTTTTTTTTTTTTTTTTCTTTTTTTCCTCTCACTTGCAGTGACAAGATTGTAAGGTTTCATTATTTACCATGTAAATCAGAATTTTACCTTGTGTGATTTTCAGAAATTTGCTAATTAGATTCATATCATGGAATTCAAATTGTGTTATTCCACTCCAGCATTTGAGTTGCTATTTAAAGGCTTCTAGTGCTTTGTGCTTTAATCTGGCCCTTGATAAAGCTGTATTTGCACAATCACAGAAATTACATGTACTCAGCACCTTTGTTTCAAAGATCTTATTCTACTTTTCTGAATGTTGGTAACTTTGGGGTATATTTCAGACAGTTCTGTAAAATGGTACCTGAGGTAGGGTGACATACATTTAATCTCCTCATGAAATTTCCAACATTGTTCATGTTTGCTGCATTACAGCCCTACAAGCTAGAGTGGAACAAGTTTTCCACTTCTGCATGTCCATTGTAATTCTCCTTGAAATCCAGATTATGGGAAAAAATCTTGGAAATTACCTTGAATCATGCAGAATGAAAAACTTTATAGAAAAATATATGTAAAATGATATACGCAAACCCAGTCATTTTACTTTGTTCTGATTTTAAAGTGATCAACATCCCTTGAACACTAATTTATAACATGCTCTTACTGCCCTGTCTAATCCAAAATAACAGCACGTATAGTGCTGTCAGCATTCACTTAACAGAACTTGCATTTCTCTAAACACTACTAGTTTTGAATACTCCATTTACAGGTTGTCGTATCTTGATGGTAATATCTGTTTTGTGTGGTGTCTAATTGGCTTTTAGAAAAGATAAATTAGGTGTTCCATTAGAACATAAGAAATGCCCTGTTGGCTCAGACTAATGGTCCATCAAGTCCTGTATTCTGCCTTGCCACTAGCAAAGTGAGAGCATACAGCCATATAGCTTTCTCCCTTGTTCTCTTCCGGCAACTGGGATTTTTGGATTACTGATGCTGGTTGTTTATTCCTGCACAGTTCTTCCAGTATTTGGTTATAAACTTGTTGTCCATGCATTTGTCTAATTCCGTTTTGAACCTGCTGATACTGGCTGCCTCTGTGAGTTCACTGTTTTTTTGGTTGTTAGCTATTATTAAAATTGATGTACCCTTATGTAATCATAAATGTAATTTAAATGTGGTAAAAACTAAAAATTTGTGAACACAAAAGGGTTTTATGTACCTTGTCCACTTACAAAGCAAGAGAGTAGCACATTCACATTCTCTTCTTAAAAAAAAATTAGACTTAAAAAATCAAAATATAAACAGCAAACCATTTCAGTATGACCACACAGATTTATGAAAATGTATCTACTGTTTAATATTTATAGATTTTTTTTTTTAGGAAAGAGACTAAATAATACATTAAACAACATTCACACATTATACTGAATTTGATGGAAAGTTAAAGGACCTATGCAAACATCTGGAGGTATTAGACAAGGTAAATGCAGGATCACATTTGGTTGAAAACCAGAGGATCTTTCAAAAAACAGGGGGGAAGGGGAATAAAAAAAATCTTGGCCAGGTCTTTAATGATCAAGTGTTAGCACTTTTCCTGGTAGTAGAAGAGTGTTGGAGTCCAGGAGTTCTGGAATAAAAAAAAAAAAAAAAAAAAAAAAAAAAAAAAAAGTTAAAACTTCTTGAATGATATTTCAGGGTATTCATCTGACTCTCTAAACTTTCTTCAGCAAGAGGGCAATATGCGTTTCCTCTATTTCTTTCATCTTTTCTGCTTGGCTGTTTCACAAAGGGCTGAGTTAGAAAAGGTTTCCTGAGTGTTATGTGGACCGAATCTCCTAACATATATGGTTGTGTGTTAGTAAAAATGGAATGCTTATACTTGTACCCAGAAGAAAAATGTCCTTTAATCACTAAAAAACAACAGAGGTTCAGAGTTTAGGTTTCTACACTCCCTATGCAGATATTTATGATACAATTGCATACATGTATATATCAGTGCTTTTTCTGATAAAGAGATGCCTTTAAATCTAGCTGAATTTACTGTGTTGGCAAAAATTCGAAGCCTTTACTAATAGGAGTGGGAGAAATTTCTTGAACTCTTACTCCACTGTACACCAGCTGCAGCATTTTCTCAATCTGCCCTATCATCACCGAATTGAGTTGATTAAGGATTAACGTGTTAGAGTGACCCTCCACTCAGGTGGGGATTAACTCTGCATCCAGAGCAGTACCTTGTGAATCATCAGAAAAAGGCACTGTGTAGCCATATTTAGCATGGGATGTTTTCTTGGGTTAAAACACAGTTCATCAGCTTCTTTCGTGGTTGAAGACTTGGAGAAAGAAACTCCAGCAGTTTCCTGGGTGTTTGGATGTCAGCTGTAGGGCTGTTGACTTTCTGGAACTTCCTTCATCAGTCATTGAAGAGCAGATGACAACAGAAAGCTAAACAAAATGCCACTTCTCCTATGAGGAAATACTTCTAATATTTCCGTGCCCAGTAATAATCTTCTCTGGGGAACAGTGGAGATGTTTATTAAGTAAACATTTCAAGGCAACAGTATATCTGTTTTTTTCTTCAGGAGGGAGGTTTTTGGACCATGTGACTACTGGATTACAGTTTCCTTAAAAACAGAGCTTGTAATTGCAATTAAGTATCTGAAATTACAGCAGTCAAAATCCAATTTCACATAACATTAAATGGAGTCTGCTCTAAAATGTACTTACACAACATTAAGAAAGAGAGGGGAATCTATAAATTTCCCATTTTACTTGCCAGTTATAATGCTAGAATAAAGTACATTTGCAAAATTATTTTTAAAACATTTGCATGGCATCTGTTTGCTGGACACCTGACTTCAATTGACTGCCATCACTTTCTGTTCCTGGGAGGCCTTGGTTTATGCTAACGGCAAAAGTACAAAAGGTTGTGATTACCAAACCCCAGTATGAAAAAGGGTTTAGATCTAGAAGACGTTTAGTAAAAAGAATTAGTACTGATCAACATCTGGAGACGAATAGGCTCTTGAAGGAGGACGGTAGCTGCAAAATAAAAACAAAGAAGATATTAAATGCAGATTATATGTAAACAATAAGATTAGAAAAGACATTTCAGCTGTAAGCTGCTCTTAGAGCTAAGAGAAAATATCTTCTATTTTTTTCCTAAGCCTGAAGATGGTCTCATAGCTCAAGTGCCACCTCTTATTTGGTTCCTTATACTAGAGCAAGTTAACCCTTTATTCAATGTTTTACACTCTGTGCTGTTGCTGAAAGTTATACAAAATGGTTCTATTTTTAATCTTAGTAACACTCAGTTTTCTGAAGTAGTTCATAAGTTCAGAGATAACTGGGTTAGTTTATGCCATTCACTGAACATCGGCAAAGTACACAACAAGAAATTATTACCAGATGTGTTTGTTTTGTAGCTTCAGCTAACCCTAAAATGCAAGGTTTTTGGACATTTTTTTTGTAGAATGAAATATGCTTAACTTTATTTTCTGCCTTTTTCAAAATCTCTTGTGAGTGCTTTCAAATGATCTATGAAAGCTTGTTTTATAAAAAAAAGAAAAAAAAGAAAAAAAAGTAGATGATCAAGTTCAAAGAAAACACAGGTTGAAAAAACACCACAGAGGTAACATTTCATATGAATTTTGGTGGTATCAGTGTTTTTTAACACTAATATAATTTTCTTTGTCCTTTCTGATAAAATGAACCAAGTGATACCTTAGGAGATTTTCTTTGTCTGTGAGCAGCACATAACAGTTTGTTGAAAGCTCTACAACCTCTTTCCTAGTGAAGGATCATTAGAGAGGTTTCCTCTTCTGACTGACATTCCCGGGAATGTGTTTTTTAAGCTTTACAAAGGTGGCATGGCTGTGATAAGGAACAAGAATGGGTCATTTACTGTGGTTACAAAGAGACACTGATGCTTCCCTCTGTTGAAGGGCATTGATTTTTTCATTTTGGCTCGCATCATAAATAGACACTGAGAAAAAGTACCACTCAATGATTGTTTGCTTGGCAAAAGAGAGTTGAGATACTTTTCATTTAAAAGGGAATCTTGTTGCTGCATTGATTTTATCTGACTGCTGTTTGTTTGTGTGTACAGATCTAATGTATAATTGGAATCACTAAATGGGGAACACAGTAAATCGAATTACGTGTTGTTTTACAGTAGCAGAAAGTATGAGATTTGTTCTTAGAAATGTATCATAAAATTTGGCTTTAATTTATCCAAATAGTCTTTGGAAACGTTAGTAGTTAAACTGTCTGGTGATGAGGAGATAAAAGTTTTGGGGTAGATTCACATTATTTTAACATTAATACTGTGTGTAGAGGATTTCTGCACCTTCTTTACATGACAAAACTGTCTGAATTAGGAAGAATTTTCATCTAACCACTTAAATCATTGTGATAAGTGCGCTAAATTAATTGTCAGTCAGTTTTTTCTAAAACAGAAAAGTCCTTGAAGGAGAGGGTTACAGGAATAGAGAATGGAAAGTGAGCAGCTGCCTAAGAGAGATGAGAGATGTATTTCTCATCCAGTTAAAACAAATGAAAACCTGTTTGCAAGGCATTTAAGAAGAAAAGCCAGGAATTAGAATGAAAGATGATGTTGCTAGAAAGACTTAAAGAAATGGAGAATATTGAAAAGTGCAGCAAGAAGTCTAAGATTAATTTCTGGTGCTGATTTTTTTTTTAATAGTCTTCACTTTTTTTCAGCCTTTTTGATGTAAATTCTTGACTATACAGTCAGCTGTGATGGCTCAGATGATTAGTAGAGATTTTCTAAGCCTTGATAATTTGTCACTTTTGATCATCTGTCCCTATACTGAGAGATTTTGCGATCTATCCCATTGAAATTGTAAATATGGAAGGCTTAGGATGATGGTATAAATGTGTTTTTTGGAGATGAGTGTAACTGGAGATGGTTTAGGATAAACAGAGTAACCCCACTTCATTTTAGAAATGTTTACATTAGGGATCTACAGCAACCAGCATGCAGGAACCATGAGTAATGCAGTTAACCATTTTCTGTAATTTTAGAGGACAATGTGACATGATCTGCTTGGTTTAAATTTTATTGGCTCCTCAGAGTATTTACTATTTGGAGTATTTCTTTCCTCATAGTCATTTTCTGATGGTTAAAGTAATGTAATAAAAAGAAAAGAAGCCCGTTTTGAAGCTTGCAGTTATCATGATGACAGATTTGCTTTTTCCTTTGCATACTTTGACATGTTCAGTCACGATTCTGTTCTGTTCAAATGCAGTATGTTTTAATTTACTTTGTAACTGAGATTCACCTTCACATGCATCTTCACAAAGGGCTTTATGTAGATAAATTTCACTTATTGCAGTCAAACTGTCATCTCCAACAATAAGATGATAGAATTCACAAGAATATAAATATCACCTCAACACCGTGTGTTTAGTTGAGCTAAATAAAAGATTGTCAGGATAAAATATTAGTACTAAGAAGTTTTTCTAGTTATTTATTACATATGCTTAGGAGGAGGAGTGGGCTTGGCGGGGTTGTTGGCAGGTTGAAGAGAGAGGCCAGAAGTAGTGCATTCAGAGGAGAGTGAAGTGGGGAATGATGAGGTGTGTAGTTTGGGTACTGTGTTGCTAACCTATACCAAATAACTGTTCTGAAGTTATTTTAACATCTAATAGGAGAACAGATGAGTATGGCATAGGGTATCTTTGGATAGTTCTCGTGTCTTGAGGACTATACACGTTTGAGGCATCTTTTAACACGAGAAGAGAAAGCTGGCTCAGAAAACAGCTTGTGTTAAACAGAACTCCAAAATCACAGTAGTAAACTATCAGTTTTTTATTTATGTCTTTAATCCATGTCTTATACATGCTTAATATTGCCAGCTTACAGTGGCAAATAATGTGACTTGACAGAAGTTAATGGTTTGCATGCTGTGTTCAGAAATATGCGAATTGCCTTTCTTTTGAAGCACTTCAATAGAGATGTTCTTCAGAAGATACTACTGGTAAGCTTGGAGTAGAACTTGTATGCTTTTGTTAATAGGGGGAAAAAAACATAGAAACTTTCTTATTTTTCTGTAAATTTTTTTCATTGGTTAATTTAACTGTAATCAGCTGTAGCAATGTAAGCAGATTTTTTGTGATAGTTTTCATCACAAATCCAAAACACAGCACCATACAATCTACTCTAAAGAAAATTAACACTATCCCAGCCAAAACCAGGAAGCTTAGTAGTTAACCATGTAGAACCCTTTATTAATCATTTTAATTATTAAAAACAAAACAGAAAAACTTAGAATGCTTCAACTTACTAAATTAGTAATGATGTCAGATAATGGAAAAATATGTTCTGTACATGAAACTTTGTATCGAGAAAAAGGTCAGTATATTATGGTAGTTATATCGAGTTACCAGTAATTTGATCAGCACGAGCTAAATTGACTGCAGCCGTTGAGTAGTGTTCAGTCAACTAAAGCATCACAGGAACTTTACTGTTTTTACTGTTTCCCAAAATCCTGTACCTGAATGAACGAGCAGTTATTTTGAATAATTCTCCCTTAAAATAGGAGTTTTCTTGTGGGTTACTTTTATGAAATAGTTGTTACACTAAAGTTCCCACTGAGCTTTGTTTGGGCTAGCTTTTCCAGGTAAACATGAATCCCGAGGGGAACACAGATGCTTTTGCCTTCCTGCTCAGATTCTCATTAAACTGAAGAAACCAAACACTGACTACTTAAGAATATAATATATATTAGGATTTAGACTTATGTTCACTTTTGATAGGTTGGTGTGATTTAAGAAGTTGTAACGCCTTGGTATCAGTGTCTCCCATCAGCTGCAGATTCATCCTGGAGTAGAGCTGGTAATATGAACACTCCCCAAGTGCTTCAGCACAGTCTGCCATCCTGGTTTAAACCACAGGGGAAGACTTGAGCTAATATGCTTGAACTGACATTGTAGCAAGTGGAGAGCTGATCTGTGGTTTAATAACCTCTGCCTGGGAGGCAGGGGAGAAGGAGTGTTCAGCCACTTCAGCCAAGTCCAGGCAAGGCCATCGCTCTCCCGGGTACTCGTCAGCTTCACCCAGTGAATACAGGACTGTCTCTAGTACGTGGTGGTTTTGAACCCTCTTATTGCTGCCTGTAGCTGTGCAGCTGCAGTTTAACTTCAGGTTACTTGTACGTGTTTCAACATTCTCTAACTCAATTCCTGTCTTGAGATCCTATCACCATCAGGAAATAAAAATAAGAGTAAATTCTTAGTTTTGTTAGAAAGTAACTCTGAACAGATTACTTAGCTCACAAGGATGTTCAAGCCAGAGGCCTTTCTAAACAAGTGAGAGGATAGCATAGAAACACTTTCTGATCTAGCGAAACAATTTAATTGATGTTTTGAGATAGACTTCACAAATATACCTGCCTGTTAAAGGAATGT
The DNA here is from genome assembly GCF_965140915.1 of Aythya marila. NCBI lineage: Eukaryota > Metazoa > Chordata > Aves > Anseriformes > Anatidae > Aythya > Aythya marila. The sequence goes on from NC_139056.1 coordinate 13,439,812, forward strand.
TTACGTGGAACTAGGATTTGGGTTAATCCCGCTTCTTCTTGTCGAGACCTATCAGGCATATGTAGCAGGTAATTACTAGAAAAGGTAAAATAAATAATAAAATTTAGAAATGATGGCAGAGGAACTACATTGTCTGCAACTAGTGGAATTCATTTTTCACTGTTAGACTGAAACTTGCTGCACTGACAGTTGAGGGAGCCTGTGTGTACATATCTGATGCCTAGAAGAATATTGTCTAAGCTGACATCAATTCAGTAGTTTGTATCTTGCCATTTATCTCCAACTTCTCTGGTTTTATGAGTGTTGGCAGTGACTCACGTCACGAGTCAGTTGCCTGAGGGTAGAGCCTAGTGCCGTTTTGGACAGATGGTGCTGTCCAGCTTCCCTTCCCTCCAGGTGCAGCTCCAGAAGGGCACAGGTCTCCAGAATGTCCTGTGCCTTGTGCTGTGCCTGTGGAGTGTCGTATCCCAAGTCACCTCTCATAGTGTTAGATGCCTGTTTAGAGGCAAATTAATCACACCTCAGGAGGAAGTCAATCTAAAATAGATTAGGAGATCTAAATCCACGTGTCTGTATCTGTTTGTAGAGGTATTAGCTCCTATTAAAGCTGTGAAGATGTATTCTGTTACCAAGCTGTCTCGAACAAGCGAGCAGTTAAGAAGCTGATGAAGGAAGAGGAGGAGAACAAACAGTGAAGGAACTAACTTATTTAATCAGGCATTTAATTTGCCTCTTCACATGTGCATGTCCTGCATTACAACTGTTATATATCCTTGCATACCTCACAAAGAACAGGGTGAAGTAGACTAAAGCAATTGAAGTAAATCTGAGTGGGTACTATTTTATTTGTGTTATGTATAACTTCTGAGTTGTGCCTAAACAAATAATTTGTTTGTGGAAAACAACATGTCTATCCTAGAATAGGGCTCTGAGTGATTTGAACTTTTTAAGGCTTCACAGATACATAAAGGAATTCTGAACTGATGTAATAATAACTGCAATACCAAGAAAAGACTCCTGCACCATTCCTTTCTCCTGTAGTTCATCCGTGCATGTCTGTATTAATTTGTGTAGTACAGAGAGGTTGTAGCTGCCTTATCATTTTCAGTTCTTAATCTTTGAATGCAAAAACAGAACAAATAAAATGTTTACAATTAATTAGTTTAAATTATATACATTTTGAATTGACCTTATAAGACAATGTGTGGGTAGCAATTAAAATAGAATTACTACATTGTTTTCCTTCCAGCTTCTACAAACATTTAATATTTTTATGTTCGTACTCTTCTTTACTGTGGAAACCTTTGGGCATCAATGAGACTGTGATCCTGTCATGGGATTTATTATTGTAGAAATGAGAAAAGAAACAAAATTTAATGCAGAAAGCAAAAAAAAAAAAAAAAAATGGGTAGAGAATATTTTATAGGTCACAGTGTCATCATTCCACACCTCAGACCTTAATCAGGTGGTCTCATGTAAAGTTCTGGTACTGAAGGTTGAAAAGAGGGATGCCACTGAGGATCAGAAATAGGGACAGCAAAGAGATTGCAATCTAAAAGGAGCAGTGAGATTTTTGCAAGAAAGCTGATAAATAAAATACCTCTGACAGCACAGAAGGTGATTTCATGCACTCTAAAATTAAGAATCACCTTGTTGGGCCAGCCTTCCTAGAAAAAAATATGCAGGGCAGTTTGAGAGTTGCCAGATATGCTATGAAGGAAGTGAAAAAACTTTAGGTGAACAGTGAGAGCTATGAAGAGGGCTACATAGCTGGGAAATGAACAAAAATTGTCTATATTAAGGTGTTAGTCTGCTTTTGTTGATGCTGTTCCTTTGTATACTCTGGAAGCTTCATAGTAATGAAAGGAACAGAATGGCTTTGGGACAGTGATTGTGCTGTATTAATTGAACTCAACCCTTTCTGCTAGGATGCAGGGCTTCCATCTTTCTGTAAAATGCTCTTGCTGCTGTCATACTGAAGCTGCACAATCCATGGATGCCACAGTGGCAGGTGATGCCCGCAGTCGAGCCGCGGCGCCCCAGGTACAACAGGTTATGTATTCATAGCATTGCCTCCAGCTCCCCCATGTCTTTGAGCTGTTACACAGGCCTGACATGCACATTCAGTGAATCAATAACAAGGAACTGAAATTCCAGTCAGCGAGTATGAGAAATATCTTGATCTTCACCAGAGTTGACAGGGTTTTCTTTCCCCCTAGTACTGAACAAGAACAAAAATCATAAAAACTATGATTGCTTCTTCTTTAGTTCTTGTCTTTTAAATTTTATGGTTAAATTATGTTAAGCGTTCTTTGAAGAAACATCCTAATATATTTATTCCAGGTTGCTGCTTAAGGTCACCATAATGTATTATAGATACATGGAAGAAGCTGTGTCAAATTCCAAATACCTTTAATCTGTAGTGTAATTAGTGTGATTAAGGCTGGTTATCTCTGTTAATTAGCATATCTGTTAGAAACATTGAAGTGCTTTTCATGATCACAACCAGTTTTTTATAAACTTGGAAATTCTTTCATTGTGTCTGTTGCCGGGTTAACTGGAAGAAGATCAAGTCTCCTCAGAGATGTGAGGCTGGGGGTAAGCAGTTCTCCCAGAAGAACTGGCAAATGATGACAGGATGGAGAAATGGGATTTGTTTAGTTCCAGAAGATTAGGAAGGAACATGATAACATTTCCTAATGTATATTAGATTATTAAGTGGACGATGATCAGTTTTTCTGTGTAGCTTGTGGGGAAAGGAGATAGAACAAGAAAAAATCCATTTAATTTATTGTAAGGAAGATTTAAGTTAGCTTTTTTTTTTTTTTTTTTTTTTTTTTTTTTTTTTTTAACTGAAAGAATAAATAGATACTGATACTTCCCTGAGAGAAGAGCTTTTGACATATCCTTTATAGGTAATTTTTTAAAGTGTGATAAGACAAATTTCTCTTTTGGAATAATTGAGGTATTGCTGTCCTGCCTTACACTGGAGGACTTACCCAGATGGTCTCTCGTGGCTGCCCTAGAAATAGCTGGTTCTGTGATTCATGGGCACAGCTCTGTGATTAAGAGAAATGGGTTGTTTGTTATTCATGGGTGGTCCTTTGAAAGGTCAGCACAGGAAATTTCGGAAGGTGATTGCTTTTCAAAACTGGTGAATTTATGAAATGGAAATCTTATGTTTTTCAATTGAATAAATACACACCAAGTCAACTATAAAAAAGGTTAATAAGTGGATGCTCTCTATACAGCATTTTTCACATACTGTGAGCATAATTAAAAGTGCACTGAAAGAATTATATATTTTATTTTGGTTTTAATAAAAAAGGACAAGCTAGGGACACTGAACAAAAAGCAATACAGGCAGTTACGTTGCAGGTTATTGTTTGAGGTATTTAGCATTTAGTGTATAGCTAGTTTTTATTTTTCTTCGACAGTGGTATTGAAAGAGTTTATGAAGTGCTTTACAAGTTCCTTATGGTTGAAAGGCTCAAATTGACTCTGGTAACTTCCCTCCCATGAGACTTATTCTATACTTGCATAGGGTAGTAAATTTTTACAATCAATTTACTTAATTAATTTAGTAGATCAATTTATTTTTTCTGTGATGTATTCCTTCAAGGGCTTTAATTTTTTTTTTCTTTTCTGACTGGTAGTTTTTTTTTCCTAAAGCTTTCATGACTTTCACTTTGATATTTATTTACTGAATGTACAGACTTATCACTTTAATACGTTATTCCTTTGTGGCTCTAATGGATTAAATTAAAAATACATGTTAAAAAGTGTTGCAAGTTGCATGCCTATTAGTATTGCTCATCAGGGTCTCAGGGAATTTTACGTACGTACTTAAGTCACAGGTCCACGTTCAAAAATTCTTACAGACTTTGGGCAACAGTCAGTTGATATGAACATTTTTAAAGCATTTTTGCTTCCCAGTTCTTCCAAGTTCTGAAAACATGCACTGCTCCACTTTAAAGCTGCTTCGCCACTGTTTTCCCTACTTTAGGGTTTGTTTTTCAGCTGTATGGTAGCCGTAGGAGGAGGAAGTCAATTGAACTCTTTCCACATGACTCCTGATATATTCAATTATGCACATGAATTCTGACACGAACTTTTATATTTTGACATTTCCTTTTGAATGAAACTGATGAAATTTTTTGAAGAGAGAAATACAGTTATTCCTTTGTAAACAATTATATGTTCAATATGGTTTTAGATTAGTAAAACAATCCACTTAAGTCTCTTGCAACTTCTACATATTAGTGAATTTCTTTCTCCCTCCCCTGGTCCTACCAATTTTCTTTTGATATCCAGGACTTAAAAGCAGATTTGTTTGCTTGGTTGGAAGTTCAGGCGTGCCTTCTTCATTCTTGCATGCTACCTCACCCATTCTGCATCTTTCTTTTCACCAGATGTGGTCAAGAGTGTTTATCTGTATTTTTCAATTGCTGTTCTAATGACTTTCTTGGAGACATTGAGAAGATTGTTTTTAGTTAATAGACTAGATTAACTATAAAAGCATGGCCAGGCATATTTTTCTCCATTTGAGAGCAGGTGGTTTTCGTGACTTCTTCAACACCCGCCTGCCCAGAATTAGCAGGGCATCAGCCAAAAAAAACTTGTTAGTTTTTCTAATTCTACCATGTTCTAAGCTGTGTATGATAAATGATGTCTCCCATGTAAAATTAGCTTAATACATTAAAGGCTTGAGTAGCATTTCAAGGAACTTGAGCATTTCAATTGATATGCCTGAGCAAGCTGCCAAAGTGTATTACTTAAGAGAAACCTTTTTATCTGGCTACATGAGAGTGACTGCCATTGACTTAGATGGATTTCTCTGGTGTGTATGTCTTCAGAAGTTTGGACATTTACGCTTCACATCTTGAAATCAGAACCATTTATAGAAACAACAAAACAGTTGTTTTACAGAGCTCAATCATAGATCTCTGCAAGAAATTGCAGAATTTTGCAGAGTTTAATTCTGTCATTTTTAGCACCTTGTAGACAACAGGTAAGGTCAGGCTTTTTTCTGTCTACTATTGTTAAAAAATTCCTGTCCCAGGACAATGACAGTAAGAGTCTCCAGCATCAGAATGGCTAACAATGCTTTATAAGTAAAACCTTAATTATTGCTCAGACAAAGAATGGTTTACATAAATTAAAACCTCTTCTATAACAGTCTTTGTACACATACCATGTTTATAGGAAAAGTTCCTAGGAAAGTTTAGAGAGGCAGGTGGCTGAAAAACATTTATTTCTGAAAACCATCTGTCCTGAGAGCTACTAAGAAAATTCAGGACAAAAAACTGATTCAACTGAATCTAACCACCTTTGTGAGGTAGCTGGAAGCATTTCTCCGGATTGGATGGGGCTGGCGGCTCGTGGTGTTTGTACGTGAATGCTGTCTTGGAGGAGGAGGTGGGTACTCCAGTCTTTGCTTCCTCAGGCAAACTTTGTTCTACTTTTCTGTCAGGATAATTTTAAAACCACATCAGGTAATTTAGCACAGATTAATCTTTCCCTTCTATTTAGGAATCTGGCAGACTGTTGTAAGTAGTGAGGAAGAAAAGCTTTTAGAAATGAAAGGAGAAATGTTAGCTTATTATAGAGTGAATCATTTTAATCAGGTGCTGGAAGCGTTCCACCGCTCCTCACTCCGTATCCCTCTGAGAGAAGCTCGTGGAACTTCTTTGGCGGGGAGGCCAACAGATGGGAATAAAGCGACTCTTTTCCACACCGTTCCTCCCCTCGCTTACTTCTCACCCAAAAGTTTGGTTATGCAGAGATCACTAGCAGTTATATCAGCATGACCTGGTATCCAGGCAACCCAAAACCTTGTCAGCGGTAACAATACACAATGAATAACTCCGGGATGATGAAAGCAGGAGAGTCTCGTTTGACAAGATAGCACCTGTTTCACTCTGAACAGCCAGTGTTGAAATAATGATGGCATTAGTCAGGGGAATACAAGAAGTTCAAAAGGGTTTTTGTGACTTTGAAAGCGAATTGCAGCACAGGGAGCTGTCACCAGCTTCCTCTTCAGAGCTGCGTTGTTATGGCTCCTATTTATTTGGTAGCCAGTTTTTATGATTTTGTTCCTGCTCGCACTCGCTGCACTCAGCTATGGCCAGTGGCAGGCCTGTATGGGCTTATGTCCCTTCAGTAAACAGCGTTTTTTACACTGAACATATCTACCGATGTGAATTGTAAGAAGTTATGTGACAACTGCGGTGTGTAATGAGAAAACGGTTACGTTGCTGGCCATTTTCATGAGTGGCCTGCTCCCCACAGTACTCGGGTGATTCCTTCAGCCTTCTGCCCCACAGTGCTCGGGCCATCTTAGTTACTTGGTCCATCGACATTTCCCCTGCTGAGAATCACCACTTAGCTCAGAGTTCAGTACATCCATAATCTTCTGGCCTGAAGAAATGCATGAGAAGAGTATGGGGAGCATCTAACGGTACAGGAGTAGAACACGTGCAGCGGGGACCAAAATGACTCAGAAGACTTAAATCTGGCAAAGCAGTAGGAAACATGAAAGCAGTGTACAGCAAAAGAAATGGGAAGACGGGGGAAATTACAGAAGCATCTCAGTGGGGAAGCAAAATATGTAAAACTGAAATATTCAGATGGTGAAATAAAGCAGGAATGGTACGCTACAGTGGGAAATGTTACGAAAATGAATTAATCAGACAGCTGCAATATTATCTTCATGGAATTTAGTTACATAAACCGGAATGCCGATGAAGGAGATTTGATGGCATGCTGGCTTGGGAACCAGGGGCTCAGAGGGCTTCTCACCTGCAGTCAATCACTGGAGCTTAATCAAGGCTCTGAGTGACCAAAAATATGTACATATGTTGGCAAGAAAATGAGTGTCTTATGTGGGGCATCTCCAGTAGGTAAAGCTGAAGAAGATTTAAAAAAAAAAATAAAAAAATCATACTAGCAGCTATGTACATGCACAAAATAAATTGGTAATGAAAAGCTCCAAAAGCACCTATTCATACATAGTAATCTAAGTAGGTTTTTTTAAATTAAAACAATAACAAGAACAAAATAAAGTGAAAAAAAATAGTAATAGGTAGCATACTGAATTGCAAAATAAATGTAGGATGAAAACATATTGAACAGAAAAGTTAAAGAAGGATAATGAGCTATCATCTCTTTCCACTTCACCTCATTTTTGTATATCTCTTAGTCGGAAAAGTTAAATGAGGAGAAATAGTTTTATCTACAAAATTTGAAACAGGAAAAAGTAGTAAATTGATTTATGTTTGCAAGAAAAAGATGAATGTTAAGCTATAATTAGCACTCAAGAGAAGATTGAAAAATGATAATAATAATTAAAAAGAAAAAAAAAAAAAGCAGCCTCCATCCTTTTACTTCCCCCCCTTGTTGTCTGCCATCTCCATTTGGTCTCTCTGCATTCTTCTGTCCCAGTCACCCTCTGACAAGGTCTCTTCTTGGCCTTCTCTTTGGAACTTCATGGTATAGTAAGTCTCAGTATTATACTCATTAATATCAAAGATTTCTTAAACTGAGCAAGCAGTAAAGATTTACTTTTCTTTTAGAGAGACTGGGTTGTGTTTGCTTGCTGTTTGGAGCTGAAAAATGCCAAAGTTTTAGGGACAAGCAAAGAGAGGGGACTTTGTAGATGAGTTTGCAAGTACTTCTGTTTTCAGTGGAGCTGCAGGAACCCAATTGCTTGGAGTATTGTGAGTTTCAACAGTAGCTTGGTATCCAAACACATTTTTGACTCTGCTTTTTCTTTTTTTTTTTTTTTTTTTTTTTTTAATATGACAGATAAAGGAGACAATGTAGAAGTCTAGTAAAAAGAGAGGTAATTAAATCTATTTTTAAAATGGAAGTCTGGCTAAGGAGGATCAATATTACTAATAAAACAGTCTTTAGAGTCATCATTGAGTTTATGGGATTTAAAAAATGAAATATCCCATTAAGATTCTTGACTACCTTTTCCTTGCCTACAATTTTATAAATAAAAAAAGGAAAATGATTTTTTAGAGGAATTCATTGTTCCCACTGAGTTGGAACTGGGTCAGTCTTCTGAGAGGATTAATCATAGAATCATAATCAAATGGCACACGACTGAATTTTGTTTATTCGGATGAGTGCACTGTTTTCTGTATTTAGTTAATATTGATGATAGTCTAACATGTTAATGGGGATCTTTGCTTTATTGAAATTCCTAAATTATTTTCACGTATAGAGGTCAGCAGCTGAGCCACAGATTTTTTTCTTCCTGTTTGTTTTCTTGCTAGACTTGGGATTGTTAGAACAGTTTTTAGTTTTGATCTTTCATGCTCAGCAGTGGATTCTCAAACTTTATGATACTACTCCATTTATAGTGGTATAAAACTTGAATATCTCTTCAGAATTGGGAGAAGCACACTTTTGTCTCTTTTCTAACATTCTCTGGCATAATAGTACTTTTTCATTATTTATTTATAAAATCTTAAACAAATATGAAATCTAAAGGAGAAAACTGAACAAAATTTGTTGTTATTCATCTTTTGTAGGCCAAAGAATGAATACGAGTTGGTATTTAACAGACTAAACCCATAATTCTCAATCAATCTACATATATAGTTTAATGACATTACTTCAAGAGGGCTTGTAAGCGCTTGGCACTTGTAAGGCTTCTTATGACTATAGAAAGGATACTAACATTGATATATGTTCAGAGATGGACATTGCTGACAAATTGCCACATCTCTCAGTGGCAGCGCTAGTGTTCTGTGCTTGAAGTTGTACAAACGAGGTAACCAGAACTTTCCACATGCAGAAAGTACTGCCACTGCGTAATAAGATCAGCTTTGCCACCTTAGTATTTCCTATACATTCACGATATAAAATATGCAAACTAGTTTTTCATCCATTTAATTTGAAAGCTTTGTGAATTCATGCTTCAGTAATCTGATTTTAGGCATACAGTCCAAATATTATTACCTGCAAACTGCTCGTCCTTCTATTCCTCGGATGTTTTATTTTAAAGATTTGAGATTAGAGAGTTAGCTGGTGCTGTGGGGACGGAGAAAAAAAAAATATTTTTTTAAATTCAAACAGCTTTTCCTAGTGCAGCTGATGAAAGCTTTTTCAGAGTTGGTTCTTTCTGCCTTCCTGTTTGCCTCACCTAATTCCTAGTGAGAAAGGACTGGAAATGTCTGACCCAGGAGTTTGTTATCTATGCTTCTTCTAGTTCTCTTTTGCTTTCTTCTAGTTCTATTTTGCACAAAAATACCCAAGAAAAAAAGTTATCAGATCTCTACAGTTACCGTTGAATTTTAAAAGTTGTCTGTTCTTCAGGTGTTGCTTCCTGTTGGCTATATTATAAACTGTTGGAGAGGAAATATTTAAGAGTCTATCTTTTGTGTCTTCTGACCCAGTTTAAACTCTGATTTCTCTAAGTTCAAAGAATTTGTGCAGAAGAGCTAGAAGCAGCTTCGGCAGTACAGAGAATGGTGTCTCACAAAGATTTATTTATTTTTTTAAATTTCTAGAATCAAATGTGGAGCAGAGAGAACAGCACTTTCTCCTTGGTTGGCATACTCTGAAAGATAAGGTGTTGGGGATGGGCTGAGGAACTGCCATCCGAATTGTCACCTTTCGAGTTCAGATAATTCTGAGTATCTTGAGTTCTCATGAGACAGAACCTGGAGCTTAAACTTAACGTTAAAGCTTTACTTGAAAAATGAATATGTAATTCCACACATGCTACAGTGGCTTGGGTTGTTTTGTTTTGTTCTGTTGTTTGTTTGTTTAAGCAGTGCATTATGTCACATGGTTGTGCTCTGGAGTTCTTCAGTATTTCCCTTTGATTTGAATTAAAAAATAAGCTTTCTCTGTGGTGATGGGTGGTTTGGAAGCAGCCATTTCCAACGTGAAAGCCGAGGAAACACACTGTGCTCTTGCTTCTGCTGCTCAAAGCCTGTAGTATATCATTATGTACAGAAAAGCCAATTCCCAACACCACCTCATTTTTGCTTTTTGACTCAGTGAATATATTTTTACTGGCCGATGGAAATAAAAGACTGTTCTCTTAGGCTTTGTTTTGTTTTGTTTTGATTTTCTTTCTCAGATCTGAAATCCCACTAGTTAGCAGATACAGCGAACTTACAAATTCAGGCAGAGTAATTGTGTTCTCCCCTTCTTGTAAGCATCTGTCCCAGCTGATGCTATATGCTAGATTCCTTCCATGCCCATTACTGGTCTTGCAAGGAAAGTAGTCTAGTTCCGTGAGTGTTTTTATTAAACTTTACTGTTGATTTAAATGTTTTGAACCAGTCTGAAATCTGTATTCTACACAGGAGTAGTTAATGGTGGCCGGTTGCTTCTTATATGTGGAGTAAAAGCAGAAAAGTATTTAATGTGCTTTTTTCTGCTGATGAAACGTGCCTCAATATGTAAGCAGGAGCTCTTGAGGATGTACTGTCATATCAACAGATATTTATTTCAACCTTAAAAATCCTTTTCTTCCTATCCTTAAAGCCTTTCCGTGCTTACATTGTGGTCTTCAGTACATCCTGATGGGCTGTCTGTTAAAAACTGTCTTGTCTTTTACCTTTTCACTCACTTCTGAACACATTATACTACTTTTAGCAATAGTATGAATTTATTTAGAAGCGATCATTAAAGACTAAGTGAAACTAGGTAAATCTTTTTTTCTGCTTTCTTGGAAACTTGTCTGACTCTTCTAGTTTCGTTGACTATTAAGTCTGTCATCTCTTTTGTTGTCCGCATGCATTATTCACACAGCGCGTAGATCTGTCTATACATTAATACTAATTAAATTCTAGAGAACTGATGGAACTCGGGATGTCTAGAAAGAAATGTTTTGCCTTGGTTAATATTCTTATCGTGACTTGGTAAGATCTCTGGAAATATGCTGATTACAGGTGAAAACAAGCTCTCAGAAGGAAAATGGTGGTTTGAAAGGAACAGACTATGATGTTGGAAGGCAAGTCAAGTCAATTTAAGTTACTATTTCTTAAGATTTGAAACTACTAAAGCATTCTCCAGAGACTGACTGGGCTTGTTTACAAATCTTCTTGAGTGCTAAGCTCAAAAAATATAAACTGATCTTAAAAATGGCTGAAATATATACTGGATCCCCTGTTTTTTATGTGACAATAGGAGTGGCTAGGGAACAGGACTCTGCATCACATATGACATTTGTGACTGGAAACATTTATTTCTTTTTTTGCTTGAATTTAGGAACAGAAACTGTATCTAGTAGTGGTAAAGCCATTGTGACATGCTATTTTGCAAATGTTAGATTTTTTAAAATGATGTTTTTTATGTATTACAGAAGAGGGAAATTTGGATCCATGGTAACGATCAGTAATGTAAGACCACCTTACATTACTGGCTATTTACATGTACCAAACACTGGTATTTTGGGTACTTGTATTTATATTTTATTAAATCCACAACATTAAATGCATAAAATACAATTACATGTCCCAACATTTTTTTATATATCAGTATCACATTATATATAAGCTTATGGTTAGTCTTCTTTTCCAGTGACTGAAAATTTAAATTCCATCCAAAGGCCTTCCTTTGTTCTTTCACCTATTTTTCATTTTCTTCTCAATCTCCAACGTCCAGGCTGAAGGAACTGAAATAACCACAAACCAAATTCCAAAGGACCATCCAAAGGTAGATGTATATAGTTGTCTGAAGCTATCTGGGAAATGCTGAGGATATGTTTTCCCGTGTCTGAGATCTCTCCTACCTGCTGTTTTTCCAGAGACAGGCAATGCTTTATCTTGTGTCTTCATTGCTTAATATTTCTTCTGGATCTTGGACCCTCTGCTCGAGCTACCTATTTAAAAACAGAGCTTTTAGCAGACACACTGATGTATGTGAATGCATCTCATATCCCTACCGCAACATGAATTATATTTGTCTGGAATTAAAAACATTAAAGACTAATTTTGCTTTATGTCCTGCACATACATTCTTTATTGCAAATTGCTTCATACTGTAATCTGCAAAACACTATTCTGCATGATGCTGGCAGCAGCAAACTGATCCTATCATTGCATCATTGCCATGCATTTGGAATAACTGCAGCTTTTACCTTCAAATGCTCAGTCATTATTAAAGGGACCTGGGGACATGATATAAAAATTGAAATTTGATTAATTAAGGCGTGAGAAGTGAGACAGTTCTTTCTGATCATATATGTCCTTTTCTGCACTTGATTCACATGCTGTCTTAAAGAAGAAATTTATCTACATTTTAAAGAGTGAATGTGAAAGCCAGGCAGAATTGGAAATGTGTTGTTTGACTTCCCTCTGGACAGTGGTTTCAGAAAAAAAGATGACTTCCATGTTAGAGTGAGACCAAGCTGACAGTCCATTGCTGTCTTAATCCCTCTTTAGCAGATACTTGTAATTTTGTTAACCATTTTTTCCCAGTTGTAAATACCAGTATTGTCAAAGCAGCTGGAAGTGTGAAGAATAGCAGAGGAAAACAATATCTTCTGGAGTCTGAACACAAAAGCTGTTATTTTGGAACTCTAGAGAATACAGGCTAGTGTTGTATAACAGGATTACTCTGTATTAACTGAAGTGTAGACACTGTGGAAACTATACTCTACAGAGCAAATAAAACATCGTAAAAATAAACTGCTTTAAAATCCTTGCAAGACAGATAAAAAATAGTAATATAGAGAAATAATTTATTGGTCTACTACATCTTCCTTTATTTCTTCACTGATGCTTGCCTATCTATGTGCTTTGACAGCAGCTAAATGGAACAATTATATTTCTGGATTATATGATGTCGGTTCTAAGCAGAAGATACTAAGCATAATGCACTTAGAGCAAGTATAGTCTTGTCTCACAAAACTTAGTGTCAGAGATGAAATAAGATTGGGGTTGATCATAGTAATTGTAGCATACATACATGTAATTTAAGTTCCATACTTTTGTGTTATCCTGTGAATATAATTAGTTCCTAGACAAACCTTTGCTTAATTGAAAATACCTATCAGTTTCCTTAAAATTTACAGCAAAAGTATTTTCTTCTTACATGAATGAGGATTGCACATGCAGGAGTACAGCTGCCTTGAAAATATATTTCCTAGAGCTGATACATCTTGTACCATTGACTCAGTTATCGGTGAAGCAATGAATGTACTGCTGTGCATGCATATTCTGTTCTTTATCTGTTTTGTTTTGCAATACAAACCTCAAGCATGCTGAGATTTTCTTACTGATGCTTAACTACTGTAGTGATGACTATGGTGGTGACTGTCACAGTCTGTCTTCTGGTAAAATTACACAACTGATAAGAAATCCTAGTGATATGAAGCTGTTTTCACAATGTCTATAATGAAAGCTATAAAAAGGACCAAACACAATCTTTAGAATTTTGTTCACTAACTCAGCCAAAAGAGAGTAACATAGTAAAAGTGAAAAATAATGCACAATTGAAAAAAAAAAAAAAAAAAATCATTTGAATACATACATAGTAATGGGTTTCAAAGTTAGGTATTAATACAAGTATAAGAGAGAGAGCCAGTTTTTTTGTTTGTTTTTTAATATGAGATCACTGGGAGTGACAAAACGGTGGCTGAGTGACTCTTGCGGTTTTCATCAGGTCATATTTTGCAGACAGTGATGTTCCACAGGTGTAAGTAAGCAGTGTTTAGGTATCAGAACATTTATTACTGGTGAGGATGAAGAAAAGAGAGAGAAAGAGCTCAGCTTCACTTTCAGCTTAGTTTTGAAGTTTGCTATTCACAATCAAAACTAAAACAAAAAACAAACAAACAAAAAACATTCCAAACAGAGCAAACGTTATCAGACAGCTATTTGGTTTGCAGGATAGACAGATACATTTGCTATATCTTGTAGCATCCTTTTCCTAGCTTAGAATAGCATTTTATTTTTAAAAATCATGTTTTCGTAATTATATAGTATAAACAGAACAAGGTTGAAGGGTCCATTGGGTTTCATTACTTCAACGTGCTGTAATGCTTGCGCATTACAGGCAAAATGATACCACTGAAAGCAATTCACGTGAGATGTTCACAGGCAGGAATGCAAAGTAGCTAAATGGCCTTAGATTAAGGTATCTGTTTGTTTTGTAGGCTTAACATCCTTGACACTGGGAAGAATTTGGCATCCCTTTTTAAGAGGTGCATTTAGTACATGGCACTTCAATAGAATACCCTAGAGTAAGATTAAATTAACAAAGACAACACTAAAATATTAACATTCTTTCTCTTTCCTTCCTTTTCTGTCTTCATGTGCAAAGTTATTCTGTGTATTGACTTTTATAAAATAAATGCATAATACATCTTGCAATGCAGTTTGACATCCATCAGTGAAATAGATTTTGATTAGAAAAAGTACAGATGTTAAGACTTCCAGGTTGTTCATCTTAGGCTGGAGAAGTGAATTACATTAGGTCTGCAGTTGTTTGCAACGAACCTGTAATAAATCCCTGTTCTGGTGTGGGTGAGTACTGTAGACAAATCTGTCCTCTGTGTACAGTTTTCAGGATTAGAAATTATCGTAAAGGGCAAAAAATAGGGATAACATGAACAACTTTTTATAGGTTGCATACCTACAGTGTAGCTGGGGATTTTGATAATATCAAAACAGTATATAATATATATACTTTTTTAATTCAAGATAATTGCTAGAAGATGTAATTTTTATTTATATTCTGGAAGAACATTACATATTACTCGCTCTAGGTAGCATCTTTCAAAGGGGGAAACTGTGGTCACTTGCTAGTAGTGTTTCTCTGTTATTATGAAATACTGTTATGTACATGAGAAAAATCAAGACCATGTGTTGGAATTCACTAAGTCTTCTATGTCCGTGAACTCAATAATAGCTTTTAGTCTATGCCAGAAAGTGAACAGTGTAACACTTGTGGGAGATAATGTGTAAAAATAAATAAAAGCATGTTGTTTCTTTTCCATATAAAACTTCTTACTGTAGTATTTATCGAAATGAACCACTTTTCAGTGTTGTTCAAGCTGTTTTCCCTACCATGTTATCAAATGGGGTGATGACTTTTTATCACACATCATCAAAATGCCACATTCTAGTGACATAACTCATCAGTGAGAGCTGTTTCTGCAGATTTAGTACAAAAAGAGCTTTTTAAGTAGACAGACATGGTGTCAAAAGCCATCTCACATTTGTTTGCTATGTAGAGAAAAAAAAAAGTTTTCTTTAAACATCTGGATTTTTTTCCTTCTTTTTTGGTGTTTTTTTTTTCTTTTTTTTCTTTCCTTTTTTTTTTTTTTTTTTTTTTTTAACTTCAGTAATTGTGGATATTTTTTCCTCCTTGAAATTGGAACTTACAATGATTTTCAGAGCTTCTGATACTCTTCCTTAAAACATCTCAGCCTTCCACTCTTACTGGATTGCTTATTTAAACACCACCTTTGTATTTTAAAGAACGTAGATTCCTAGACAATGTTTTAGTTCCTGAAACGGAATTTTATTCATATTTTGCCCTACAGCTTATTGAAGATTATGATATGAAATAATAAGAGGTGATTTTAACAGAAAACAGAGAACGTTAGATCATTTAGATCATCATATTTGAGGTTCCCTTGCATCTAGTCATAAATGGCAGTGCCAGAAAGGTTAGAGCAACTGCATTCTTGTCTTAAGTATTCTGGGTCTATAGAGTGTGGGTAGGTGTATAAGAATAAAAACCAGAGTTGTGTTTATTTAATTAAAAGTAAAAATTAGAAGGATATCATTTTTGGGTCTTTAAGACATGCTTGAAATATCTGAAGTTCATGGAGCTTATTTGTTTGTTCATTGTGGTGCACAGAAATGTAACTTGAATCAGGAGATATACTGATAGCACAAAGTGTGAATCCATTGAGTGTTCCTTCCTTAGAGGGGTTTTTGATTTTAACAGAGTAAGGCTGTAGAGCATTGTCTCTTGTTTCTTATATATGTTACAATCATATCAGATTTGGTTAATATTCCGACTGTGCAAAGTATTAAATGTTCTTGACTTCCTTTAAAGTCAGGAATTGTAGCATCTCTCTCTTAATTATCTGACATTTTCAGAATTCTTGTCTTTAAAAGAATGGTAATTTATAGTCAGTTTAGATAAAATGATGTTTACTCAGTCTCCTTTGCTCTATCTTCTTCATTGCTGATTGTCTCTAACAAGTCATGTTCTCTGCCTGCACCTTGTTCTTAGGAGACTTAATTTACATAATAGCAACTGCCTGCTGTCTACAGTGTGTGTACTGCATAAATTCAGATGTTGTATGAATGGATTTGGTAAGTATAGGATAGTGACTGAAGGGTAATTATCATTCTGAAACGTCCTAGGAAGCCAAAGGATGATCTAGGAACCCTGGCAGCGATTTAAGTGAGTTCATGTGCTGTGCCTCAGGCAAGCGCTGATTAATGAAATGGCACAGTACCTAAGCAGCTACACAATCTGCTGAGAGGGGCTGTTTATAGACAGATACATTGCGCATTTGGACATTAATTGTCTGCAGTATCTGCACCAGAAAGTTCTTTATACTTCTCTGTTTCTAAGGAATACATATACACCCAAGAAAAGCCAAAAAATGTGCTTTTCTTGCCATATAGTGATGCCTTCCAGTGTTGTGGCCCTGCCCTCTTCTGTTGTTCTACGATGCTGTGATCCTGACCCACTAACTTTTGGAGTCGAGCAGGAATGTCTGCTTTTCAGACATTTTCAAAGGACAGATGGGCTTTTTGGGGCCTCCTGGCAGGATCGCTGAGGCCCAGTTACTTTCAAAACAACAATAGAAAAAAAATGTTACAGGAACAGCACAAGCTCGACTTCTGGCAGCTCCTTGCTTGTGTCTCTTAAAAGCAAAAGCCAAAAAGGCCCAGCGACTGAGGGAACTGTGGTACAGGATTTATTCTGGCTAACTAGAAGTTGTTCCTAAATTTGTAGCAGTCTGAGCTTTTCCAGAGGCATGGTGAGCTGATTCAGCACTGAGCTTAATCCTGCATTTAAACTGAAGAGAGTGTTTACTTCTAGTTACTGGTGGGGTGATGAGAATCTGTACACTCCATACTTTTTGAAGTATCTAATTAAAAAGGGGAAAAGGCAGATAGCTTGATTTTGTTACAGTAATAACATTCTGACTTGTCTGTAAGACCAGCAATGTGTTTGCCTTTCATCTGCATGCTCTGATCGATATCTGTAAGCCGAAGCAGTTACTCGAGTCTCTCTGCAGAAATCCCCTCTCATGCCTGGTATTTCTGCTTCCAGTCTCGAAATTGAATTCCTCTCAGCACTTTAATGACTATCACAGTGGCTGCATGTGGATGTGGGTGGTCTCTTGCCTTTTTCCTTGGAGATTTGGGACTTTTCTTTTGCAGGAAGACTTCCACAGCATTTTCAACCTGTCGTGTTTGCATTTTAGAGTTGTATTGAAACCCCTCATTAATTCTCCAATTTTTATCTATAGCCACAACCTTCATTTTTGGTATTGGAAAGTAAGTTCTGTAAGTTTCCTATTTTGAAAGAAGAGATTTTTGGAATGTGTGGATGGGTTTCTAGGCTGGTGAAGAAACACACAGATGTTCGCATGTAGCTGCAGGCCTGTTGAAGGCCCTCATGAACGTGTGATGTTCGGCACTCCTGCAATCCACAACATCTGCAGCAATCATTCCAACGGGTGAAAACAAAACAAAACCTCAGAACTTCTGAAGAAGTTGAAAGGTCTTTGAAGCAGCGAAAGAAAAAAATGAAAAATAAAAGGTGTAGTAAAGGGATTAGGACTAGTCATAAAAAAATGGATGTTTATAAAGAGAACAGAAAAAGCTCTGCTCATATGCCTGCCACGCTTCAGATCTGTTTAGGCAATTCTGTTGAATCTTCTGAATTTTGCTTGTGAATCTAGGGGTCAGATGAAGTTGGGTGGGTATCAATTAGGAGAACCAAAATTTGGCTTTAATCATAGAAGATACAATTGCTATTTGCCCTACTTGACAAGAAATGTACTGCAACTTGCCATTTTTATTTGTGCTTTTGTCGAGGGATTAGATTAATTAATGCAATCATATATAGAGTGCATATATACACGTATTGCTCTTGGCTTGTATGCATAATAGAAGAAGGCAAAAAAAAAGTCCAAAACATTAATCATATGCTTGCTCACTCTGATTTTGAGAATAATTATGTCTTTATTAGATGCTAAATTCAGATTTAGAATTCAGAAACAAAACAATTACTCTTCCATATTAGGGGGGAAAAAAGACTCTCCTCTATTATGGAAGAACTTTTTATATCATTCTTAGGTGAGCTTTCCCTCAAATAGGTTAATTCCATGGAAAATTTTGAGGATGAGTTCCTTTGTGCATTGGTGATACAGTGGTTCCTGGAGGTATGCAAGAATACTTCAACCTTGAGTTTTCAAGATTAAAACAGTATCTTTAATTGGGAGTAATAATTCTTTTGAGGAAAAAAATTGGAAAGGAGTGTGTTTTTTTCTGTGTGGGGCTTTACTCTCATCAAGTAGAATAACTTCTGCAGTATTACACAGTCAGCTTTGGGCAGAGCAGCTAATTTACCTTGAGATTTTTAATAATTCTACCATACTGTTGTATTTATTAAAGATAATAAGTATTGCAAAATGCTATTGAGCTGCAGCATCGTATCTCAATTTAAACCTCTCTAATGCAACTTTTCTTCTTGTTTTATGTGACTGAAAAATAGTATCTTCCCATTTGCCACTATTAATATTGTGTTTTCTTAATTCCAAGTTAAATCAGCCTGTGCTTTTTATAGTTATAATGCTTTGTTTGCATGTTGGTGCTAAAAATAAATTTAAAAGAGGAACAACATTCAAAAAAAAAAAAAAAAAAAAAAAAAAAAAGCATTGACTGTATTAAGCTAAGTAATTTTGAAGAATAAATGTATAAGAAATCTACTTATTCAAGCCCTTCCAGAAAATGAACTATTTAAATATATTTCCTAGGGTAAGAATCTTTGAGTACTATCTTTTCAGCAGCTCAATTGCAAGCACCAGAAAGTGAATTGGAATGCTTCCACTTATGAAAACTAAGAACAGTCTTATCACACGAGATGCTTTCTATGGAATGCAAATGTTTACCATACATCATTTGAATTTTTCTCATCTGTGAAATATTCCATTGAAAATAAATAAATAATAAAAAAAAAAACAAACACTCATCCAAATCCTTCACTTTGAGAACACCGAGAAGGACGAAACAAGCAGTCTGGATTCTGGCCATACACCACTGCTGTTCACTATAAGTAGTAGTACAAATAGTGCAGAAAACAAAAAGTTATCATGCAACCAATTGTAATATCAGCAGTATCTAAACCATGCAAAGTTTTACAAGTTATACAACTGCTAGTTATCTGGTGTATACATTCATATTATTGCCCTTCATTGCGTGGATTTAGAATTGCTTAATTGACTCATCGACTCCATAAAGCAAGCAGCTAATGAAGATTTTCTTATCTCGCGGAGCCAGTGCTTTTGAAAAAGAAGGATCCCAATTTGGTCTGTCCTGATGCTTTGATGTTCTGAGTGGCTATGATATGCTGCATAGTGACAAACGGGATATTTTAGGTGACTATAGATTTTTTGCATTAGACTTGGAGGCATAAAAGAGGCTGGAATGAAGCAACAAGTTGGAGCTCTTAGTTGCATAAACTAGGAGAAGAAGAGAAATATGGTCTGGTGGAAAAAAAAAATGTTTTTATTTAATCAAATGGATTTCATATCAGTAATACTGCATAATCTAAGAACTAGTTTTCCCTTTGTATATCTACTTCCTGGAAAACCCTGATAACAGAGATATTTTTAGAGCATGCATTCTTGAATTACAGCTTTAAAATAACATCTATGCAGTTCTGCCAGGTATAAGAAAATGTTTTACAGAAACAGTGACGGTATTTAATTGAAAATGCAATATTCTACAGTTATGTAGTTTGGGAAGGATAATGGTATCATTATTTTTTCAAAGACATGATTAGAAAAATCACCTATCCGTTCTATTTCCTTTTCATTTACAGATGTATTTACAAGGATTGCATATATGTGCTCTTAAATGCACAAATAAGTTAAGACAATGCTTGTGCTTCTCAAGGTGATGCATAGGTTTGTTAAACTGTTATGTCTAGCATGCACACTGCACCTGGTAATACATATTTTATGAACAATAGACACATTGCCAAATACTATTAAAAAAATTCCACAATTATTTGGAAGCACCCTTAAATATCAAGCAGTAGAAGGCAATGCATCAAGATGACCTCAAATACTACAAATGTGGCTGCTAAAAAGTCTTACATCATTCATTGTGTTGCCAAAACCTACCCACCAAACCAAATGCCACTTCTGTGACCTTGTAGCTCCGCTACATGGGATATAGAGAGATTTCCCAATGAGGGTGCGCTGGAATGCTGTGTTCACTACCAGAGTTCCCATTCTTGGTCCTAGTGCACCTGTAACCTTATTGAACATCATTTGAAGAAATTTTACAAACAACAAGGCTTGAGTAAATGGTCTTTTTCTATGTGTTAAGTTACTTTAATTAGTTATATAATTTACTGGCTAGCTCTTTTGTGTGGTATTTGCATTACTACTTAGGAGCTAACTTATCCAGGTGTTCTGGGGGGGCTGAGTTGCTCCTATGCTCTTCACTGATGTTTTTATGCATACAGCTACATCAGATGTTTACCCATGCTTTCATAGTTTTTATAACTCTGAGAACAACAGCTGGCTTTTTTTTTTTTTTTTTTTTTTTTTTAGTTTGAGTGCAAGAAGTTGATGGCCAAGACAATGCTGTGGAGCAGATTCTTTGTTGTGTTCTCCTTTGCTGTACTGTAACCACAGAAAGCAATCACAAATTCACATCTCTTCCTCCTTCCTTACATTTTCTAGAGCAGATAAAGACAGAGTCTGGCTGCCAGTGTCTGGCTTAGTGTGTTCAGTCCTGCTGGCATCATTGAGGCAGAAAACTCTCACTGGTTTTCAGGTTCTTCATATCCTCTCTTCTGACCTGAAGGGTTACGAAACATGGGATGAAGAAATGTTACTTTTAGGAGCTCCTGCAGTCAGAGGTTTGCCTTGGGACTTGAAAGATGGGAGTCATCCAGCTGGAGAGCTGCAAGCAGCCGCAGCAAAGAGCAAGCGGCGCTTGCGCAGAGCACCCACGGCTGAATTGCTCACAGAGATGTAAGAAAAGCCGTGGAGGCATCTGGGGGAATGTTGTCAAGCATGATTTAGTTTGTTTTAAAAAGTAAACCATGCAGTGAAAAGCTTAATTTAGTTCATACTAATTTTCCTTTTAACTCAATATCCTTCCAAGGCCTCAAACTATATCCTGAGGATCAGAAGTGTTAGATCCAGAGGGCTGAGCTAGCTCTCCAGCTAGCTAGCTAGAATGACAGAGCATTCCGAGATGCTGAGATATTAAAATGGAAATGAGTAATAATAAAAACCATGAGATCATGGTGCTTTTATAAATAAGCAATATTTCATCTTTATTACATAAATAACCCTCCCTCTTACTTGATGTCATACCTTAAATATTTTCTAATCAATAGGCCATCTGAGGTTGTATCTAGGCTATGTGGTAAGCCGTTGAATAATCTTGGAACTTTTAGCAGTTATCCTTGGGAAAGAATGCAGAATGTGAGTTTGGGAAGGGGAAAAAAAAAAAAAGAAGAAAAAGGAAAAATGTGAAAGGAAATGTGACGCCTGCTTTCCAGAAGGGGAAAAAGAAAATTGGAAATGAAATGCCAGTCAGCTTACCTTTCATTCCTGGAAAAATACCATAAAAAGCAACCAAAGAAACTAATGCTATTCCCCTCAAACGAAAAAGAAAGGTCATTTAACAACCTGTATATATATACACATATATATATATGCCAGAAATAGATTGTGTTGAACCCTTCTGTAATTCGGTATCAAGATCTGTAGGTATGAGTAGAGCAACAGATGTCACATATCTTGATTTCAGCGAGACTTTTGATACTACCTTGTAAGTCATAAGAAAGTCTGATCTGCTAGAAGTCATTAGGAAGGGGGTGGAAAACTGAAAAACTGCACTTCGAGAATAGTTACCAGCAGTTCTCTGCTAAAGTGAAATCATTTGTAGGACCTGCAGGATTCTCATCGCAATACACTGAACCAACCAGTTGTCTTGGAGGCTGTTTTTTCTGAGTTTGTGGTGATTTAAAGGTTAGTATTTGGAAAAAGACAAATTCTGAGCAAAACGCAACCCAAGCTGTTGACAAAAAGTTAAATAAGCTCTTTAAAAATGTCGGTCTTTTCTAGTATAAAAATCAGGTATATCTAGTTGTAATGCTTACCATTCAGATAAGGATGCAGTGCACAGAATGTAGTAAATCCTTTGCTAATATTTTCTGTAGTAAAGCCTCAATGTATGCTAGAAAAATCTAGTAATTTTTCACCTATATCTTTATACCACACTGAAAATGATATGCCTGGCCCCTGTTACACTACCTTGCATACCAAAATCTGTCTTCTTTATGTGGTAGCTGGCTGCATGGTTTACAGAAAAATAGTTTAGCAGAAACTACGATGTTTTATGCTATGCTGGCACTTAGTGAGTCATACTTCTTGCTAGTCCTTATTGACAAAATATATCTTTTGCTTGTTACTACTGAAGAGTGTTCGTATTTATCTACAGTTTTTTAAACTTCTTGGAGATCCAGTGCTAGTGTAACTGGAGGTAGCTGTTTAGCAGTAAGTCTTAAAGTATGAGAATAAAGAATTCTCGGTGACCATAATTGACCACTGGAAGGTTATATTTTGCTTTCCTGAGGCTAAGGTGGTGGATTATTGTTTCAAACAGAACTGAAAATTGACCTTCATTGGCTGTAAACACCCATGGTTTCCAAAGCTTTGAGATTTGCATTTGCAGAAGACACTCAGAATGCTGTCCGTCTATTTCAACTGCAGATCCTTAGGACAAAAATTATGTGTAATTTCTTCTTAATGCATGAAAAATACCTGCATTTTAAGGACATTAAGTGCTCTGAGTAAGCATATAATTATTAAATATTCACAGTGTACAACGTTTAATGTGCACAACATTGAATATGTCAAAGAATAATGCCATAATTATAGCTCCTGTAACAATTATGTTTTATTGTGGCTTCCTTACTCTTTTTGTACCGGCTCCCACAGTTGGTATAAGCTTTTAAGCAGATGCCTCAGTTTTGCCCTTTGCAGCTTATAGGCAGACCACTGCTGCGTTGATTCTGCAGTCATTGTCAGCTATTCAACAATCTCATTTTTCTTTTACTGTTTTGGCAGAGATGAACTGCAAAGTTTTTAACCTTCCACTTTCCTGCTACTTATCTGGCTGTTGGAAGCAAAGCCTAAAGCTTATAGAGGAGGGCAGGCATATCATCAACAGTAGCACATTTTTCTTCTCCCTGGAGTTCTTGAAACAACTATTTAAAGAATGAAATGCAGTCGGTGTAAGGAATAAATAAAAAGACAAAAGGAAATTATAATTTGATTTTTAATTAATAGTAGCTTAGTTTCTGTAACTCAAACCTCCAAACAGAAACTTGTTTTGTAGGTATAGAATATACTATAGGTTTCTTGTTATGGGCACAGAATATATACAAAGATAAATTCAATGAATATCTCTATATATCCATTTTATAGATCTAGAATATATAGACAGGTCTACTCTCTATATATAGACTATATATCTGAGGATCAGAAGTATATGTGAGCTTGTATCCAGACATGAAAAAAAATCATAAAAGCATGAATTTCAGTTCTGTATCTTTCTGCTCTGAGAAGGAAGCACTGGAATTTGTTATAAAGAGGTAAAGAGGTTATCCACAAGACTCAGTGTAATACTGTGCAAAGTAATGTAGCTACCAGAAAATAAATGGTGTCTGGTAGGATGTGGACATGTTTACAAACGTTTCCCCTAAAAGACTGAAACTTTTGCAGTATTGTTTGTTCTTCTTCTCCACCTCTAATTCTGTTTTGTTCTTACAAATCTTTTTTTAATCTGTGGGCTGATGTTAGCCCCACTGAGCAGAGGGTTTAAACAAGTTCCCCCAGGCTCTCTGTGAATCGGGTGCTAGGGAAGAAACCCCAGAGGTACCCCACTGGCAGGAAGGGTCCACTTGAGCTCAGCTCTGAGAGAGAGAGGTTGTAGGGTCAGGGAGAGATTCAGGGACACACAATGCAAGAGAAAAGGGCTTATTAGATGTGCTGCTCAGAACAGCAGGTTTGTCTTCTTAGTATCGGATGCTACTTTGCAATATGGGCTGTATTTGTGCTGCTGAAGCAGAGTGCAGTACAGCAGCTGTTGTTTCAACACTCACTGGTTGGCCTCTGCACCGTTTTACCCCATGAGGTAATTTCAGTTTAACAACAAACATGTATAATTTTGCATTTGTTGGCACTACATGTATATGTTTGCAGAAAATAATGCAAATGGAAATGTTAGGCATGTAGAATTACAATCGTGTTTCAGCAACTGTTTTGTGTCCTTTTTCTCTTTAAGTACATACTTGTTTGAAAGCAATCCCAAGGACCTCTCTTAGATCTATGTTAAATGGATGAAATATGGTGTAAACCAACACAGCATTGAAATTCAGAGCACTGGGGTTTGCTCATCCATCTTCACAGATCACCTTAGCATTACCCTTTACGTGTTGCTGAAGGCTCCTGTAAGTGGAATCACTGGTGCCTTGTCTCGGGGTTGGGATGTGCAGCACGGGCTGTGTCCTGGGCTGGCAGCAGGTGCAACAGAAACTGATGCTGTGGGTGAGAGAGCAGATTTTGGGGTGGCTTCAGGGTCTTTTTCCCCCCTGTGTCCAATGCTGTCAAGGTGAGGAGGTTCTTTAAGCTGACAGTCCCTCTGCTTCTTCAGGGCGAAGCCACTGAGGTGGTGCTGGTGGTGTTGGTGCTGCTTCTGCTCTTGCGGGTAACTAGGTTTCTTTTCTCAACAGTCCTCTGCAGTTGCCGTGCTGTAATAAAGACAGAGGGAAGAAGTGCATTATTTCCATTCCTTTTAGGTGGAGTTGTCTAAACTAAGAACACTGGAATTATTTGTGGAGCAGTATCATTAAGTCTTGAAACTTGATTCTGTGATTACAGAATCTCTGTCTTCATGTAGGCACTGCTGGCTTATTTGTGGCACTGGGAAACTGAATTTGAAGTGCCTACTTCAAAAACTCAGCCTGTTGAATGAGCTGAAGGAGGAACTTCAGTAGATGGGGGCTGGCAGAGGGATCAGTCAAGAAGCAGCTCAGAGACATCTCCTGAGATCTGTACCTACGTGTTTTACTGGGGATGTGTGCCCTTTCTTCTGCTCATTCTCATACACTTGCAGTCAATTAAAAAAGAGCCATGCCTTGACTTTTTTTTTTTTTTTTTTTTTTTTAATACCCCCAGTGGTCTCTCTAACTTTGCAGAGAGTATATTGAGCCAATGCGTAGACTCTAGATGTATTGAATAACTGAGAGCTCGAGTAGCCGTGTAATTGTTTTAGCTTTAAGAAGTGTTACAGTCCTGCTTCAGCTTCTATTCTCGGTTAAATATTAGCACTCTCACAATCTGTGTTTGCTGTCTGAAAACACAGGTTACTATGTAAACTTATCTCTGTCTTTTGTATAAAAGATCTTAACAACAAATGGGAATTTATCCGACTGAGTACTACAAACCTGCAAGAAACACTCCTTCACTATTAATATTAAGTTAATGAGGCTTGTTGGCAGTGTTAACTTTTCTGATTGTTTTACGTGATTTGGGAAGGGTGTAGAATAGCCAAATATGTTCTAGCTGTTAATTTTGTGTATAAAGAGTATAGAGATGAAAACGAGAAGTCTACTTAAGCATCCAGTGTATGTGCCTTGTTCTATATCTCCTATTTATTAGCTTTTTTTTTTTTCAGTATTTCATTCTGAAGTTTGTGCATCTTGCTCTCTGGCCTCATAAGATCCTTGTACGTCATTCTTTTATGTCAAATTTTCATCTTGTGAAAATTAATCTGTTATCTTGTATTTCCTTTAACAAAGTAGTCTGCAGGGTTTATTTGTGAGCATTATTTCGATTTTCCATCTTCTGAATTCAGTAATGACAGCATTAAGAACGTGGAAGTTAGAAATGCAGGCACACGTCTAATTAAAAGCATTGGCTAATGGGGTTGCATTTTTCTTTCTCATTAGCATTCTGTTCATTCTGTTTTTTTTTCTCTGTAGCCCACTACCCTCCCCACTCGGCTTGTAATAAAAAAAGTTGGTTCTTGAGTGTAATGTTGGTTCTTGAGTGTGTTAATACACCTGGGAAAAACATGTACAGGAAGGAATTGATTTTTTTTCTCTATAACCTAGGTAAGATATAATGGAATGTTTCACTGTTTATCTTTACAAAAGTAATCAAAGGATCCTTTCAACTCCTATAAGGATTGTTTAAGAAGAAAATTAAGTAAATGTATTTATTTGCTTGTTTTCAACTGAAAAACAATCTTCTATTTTAAGTTTATACCCCTGCAGCCAAGTGATAAGGGCGTTTTAATGTTTTCCTACATCTATCTTTCGATTTTAATGTGTTGTAGGATTAGGGGATAGCTGATGCTGCTGTTACGAGAATGTGAGCAAGTAGAGATCCTCATTACAGAGTGAAGTGGATAAAAAGAGTCAGTAACTGAAGGTGATGGAACTGTTGTGCCTACTGTCCATTAACTCAGTAATAGCACCTCTTCTCCAGATGAGGGGATTCACAGGGAGCAGCGTTTTGCTGCGTTGCAGGAGCAAATCCCTAAAACCTCTGCAGCAGAAACGTCTGCAAGTAGGGAGATAAATATGTGAAGACAGATTGCAGTAAAGACTTTGGGGGCATCAGAGGTTTCCTGTTCTGGTCTAACTATTATGTAGAATTACTTGCATCGGCAAGATGTTGAGCATTCTGTTCACGACGTAAGGCATATAAGCGAATCTGGTAATTCGCATGTGTGTTTTCCAGGATTTGTGAGTTCTTGTGCCATGTAACTCATAGCTGGGTATTTCTTCAGCACTGAAAATAAAAATGCTCTGCAAAGCATATTGTAGCCATAAAATCAAAGAAACAAAATTGCATTTACTGACAATTCTGGGTTTCATTTCCCTGCTCCATAGGCAGAATGTTTATGGATCATCCAGAAAATGTAAACAAGGCAGTCTCTCGGATGCATACTCTGTATTGCTCTTCGTTAGAGGGAATGTGTGCTGCTTACAGCTTCAGTATCGGATGGAAGGGACTTGAAGTTCTTTCCTTCTACGTTACCTTTGGGACTATTTTTGAAGTAGAAGTTGCTGTCATTCTACCAGAGGATTGGCAAGATTTACTGCAGAGGCTTTGGCCTCTAACTTGCTTAAGGTTTACAACCAGAAGGCCTGAATATATGTTGCTGCCCCGCCACAAGGAAACTTGTGTCATTAGCCTCTGAAGCCAAATACACAATAAGTCATACACCCGTGTATTGATTTCAGGTAATTTTAAAAATAAATGGATTTGATAGGTTACCTATCTTCCTGTTTTTGGTAACACCACCGAAGTTGAAAGCAAAAAAATCTATGTGGCCTGTTGCTCTTTGAGTCATGCATTATTTACATTTTAGTTGGCTACTGAAGTTTTCTTTATGGGTTTTAGAGTCGAGGGCAGTAACCTGGTTTCAAATACAAAATACAAATGGATCCCAAGAGGGAGTTATACTTCTGAGTGTCTGAAGGCTATCTTCCAGGATGCTTTATTTTAAAAGATGCTAATGCACTTACTGGGGTTTCATAGATTTTAACATATGCAGTGCTGTAGTATATTTAATAAGTCAGTAAAAATAGAAGGTTACAGAAAGCTTCTCTCTGCTCTTCTCACCCCTTTCTTTTCAGTGTACACACGTGCTGATGCTTGGGGAGAATGAGAAAGGGATGGTCAAAGGGTGAGGTTTAGTTGCCACTGTGTCTGTCCTCTCAGCCTCTTACATAAAGCTTCTCCTGACTTTGCTTTCCACTTTCTCGAGTTCTACAGCTTTGCTGTGACACATAGCTTCATGTATGTTAACCTCATTTATTAGAAAATTAAAATTTCTGATTTTTTAGCTTGTGTTATTTTTTAAATTAGGAGTGTATAGCACAGACCTAATAATAGATAAAAAGCTATCGATAGAATAGGATTTTCCAGTTGTTTGTTCTGGTCTGTTTCCTACAGTATCGATAGGAAATCTTGTTGGATACAAGCCATGACATAAAAGCCACTGGGATGTTATGCTGTTCTGTTCTTTTTGTCTTTTAAGTTTCCAGTGTTTGGCTTCATGTGGATGTTCCACATATGGTTGAATGTACCCAACTTGGCTTTGCTTTTCTGTCATTGCATCGCCTTCTTACAGTAGATACAGGGAGTCATTGCTTTCCTGCAGATTTCTGCTGGAGTTGTATTTGTGGGAATGGTGGTATTGTTTTTATTAGTGTTTTCTTTGTTTTACTGTCACTAACCTGAAGTGCTTGGAAATGTTTGCATTAATGGCGTTAAAGTGTGTGATTATCTGACTTGAAATTTCCTCTGCTGTATTATTCTCAATAATAACCAGGATTTTATGGCATCTGTGGTAGATGCATCTGTTACTAAATGCAGCTGTTATTCAATACAGATTTGTAGGTTTAAATATGAGGGGATTCCGCTTAGGGATGTACTCTACAGTCCCATGGGTTACTAGAAGACTGGTTTTTGAAAGCGATGCTCACCTGCTCGGTCTGTATAATTCAGGAGATTTTCAAGCAGTTGCAAGACAGTAGGTGAGAAGTTTTGCCTAAAGTCATAACAAAATGCCATACAGCTAAAGTGAAAAGCAAGGGGAAAGTAAAGAGTATTAAGATTTAGCACTTGCATAATCCTCTACATCTTTTGAGTGCTAGAGGTATTAACTATTTAAGCTTATAGATAAATTTTTCAGCATAAAAAGAAAGAAATATATGTATTATCCTTTTTCTCTCTCAGCAGAACGTAGAGACCAAAAGGCTAAATAACTAACTCAAGGCTACGTATCACCAGCAAAATACTGGATATACGTGGCTCCCAGGCCTCTGCTCAATTCACACCATGTAGCAATAATATATGTCTTAATGGTGTGTGAGTAGAAATAACTTCACAAGATCCCTATCTTGATATAGACAGCAAACCTCCAAGATATTGTGTAATAAAATTGTACAGTGAATTTGCAGCAATAACACACGTGCTAGTCTCAGCAAACTGCAGTTCTGTACATAGATAGCATGAGCTGTTGTATTGATCCAAGCCACTAAATCTTTAATTATCTCTCATAGTAAAACTTGGCTAAATAAATTGCTCTACTGCTGCCCAGCACCACTGCTCTTTGCACAGGTAGCAGCAGTAAAGGTTAATGCTTGAGTCACTTGCTACTTTTTAACGTATCCATTCTCTTTTAACAAAGATTTGGTGCTGTTAAAAGGAGTGATAATGCATATAAATAGTGATGGACTACTCGGCTGTTAATTCTGGAGAATTCCCTACTATTCCACAAAACAAGCATGCAGTAAGTTACAGCTGTACAAATTTTCCTTTCCAATGAAACTCTCCAATTTATTTCAACATACTTGTATATTGGACCACCTAACAGTTGAATGGCTAGTATTTTCCTGGCACTAGTTACAAACAAACAAACAAAAAACCAACAAAGCCATTGGCTCCTGTGATCCTCTTCCACAATGTGTGTGGCTGTTTCATCATCGCTGTTAGGCAGCTGCCATTGGGTTCCGTGATTATAGCCAGACTTTTGTCAAAGCACCATGTACTCAGTATATTTGTTTTAAAAATCCTCATATGCATTTATGTAGCTTGAAATGTATGAATTGTATCAAATTGTAGTATGAGAAAATGGACCAAATGTATTGGAAAGTGTTCCCCGTTGACCCAAGATTTGAAATTTTATTTTCAGACTGTGTGGGTACTTAGTTGCTGTGAGGCAGTCTTTTGGGTCACTGAGACTAGGTATGTTTATACAGAAACAGCCATGTCAAATATTATTCTCAGCTAGTGAAAAAGATGATTTAAAATGAGACGGGTGTGGAATCAAGCACAGAATGGCAGAAATATGGCTGAGGGCAAATTCAGGAACATGAATAAGCAGAGGTTGGGAGCATCTAAGTAGGCAAAGTTATGGCATGTCTAAATTTATCTGTTAAATATGCTATTTAGAGGTTGAAGTTTTTGTTGTATAATCAATTACCTTTTCAGTGCATTGCCCTGTGACAGGGATGTGCCACTGCTAATTTGTTTTATCTTTAGTGCGGTTCACAGTCATGCCTCACATTTGTTTTTATTCAGTAGTATACCTGTCAGTGAAATAATGGTATGAAGATTATTATATCTTTGGCAGAAAACTTTAATACTTAACTACAAACTATGATACCACATACCATTATGCTGACATATTTTATCAGAAGTGAAGATGCAATTTAATAACCGAACTTTTCCTTTCACAGAGAAGGAAAGGGAAAAAATCAGCATTTTAAAACAAACAAATACGCAACACCTTGAATAATCAGTTCAGGAGAAATGTCATAGAGCAGAGCAATATTCATGTCTGTTTGTAAATTGGGCTATAAAATCCCAAATGATTACAAATAGTCTTTGTGCTTGCTGTCAGTGAAGCCAGCCAGCTGTGTAGATCAACAACCTAAGATAATTTCTAACTGCAATGTTTTGTTAAAAAAAAAATAAAAAATAAAAATCGTATTTAAGACTTTTCACCAGTTCTCTTTCCAGTGGTTGCTAGCTATGGCCATAGCAACAAATAGTGATGTCGCAAGTGGAGTTCAACATGTTGATTGTATGATAAACTGGAGAGAGGAGAGAATAGGTGCTCTATTTACACACCAGTACCTTGAATGCAGTAACAATTTGGGAAGACAAGAAGGCTGGAGAAAATTTGACTTTCTTTATTCCAAGTTTCTGGTTTTTGTTGTTGACTGAGATGTACCTTTTATCTTGAAATTCTGGGTTTTACTTGTAGTTTGAGAACTGCTGTTGCAGTTCAGCCGTTGATCAGTGTGGCTGGGTAACAAAACCCCTCAGAGCTGCCATCTAGGCACACACAGGTACTTATATGGGCTGCACTGTCTTGTTGCTTAAAAATTAATATATTTTTTTAAAATGTCAAAGGAGTAGAGTTGTGTGATAATAATTAAGTTGTATTAAATAAGAACTAAAGCTGCTGAAAACCTGGGGGAAGAGAAGGAACATTTTAACATAAGCAGTGCGCTTATGAATATTACTGCTTGTTCTGGTTGTAATTGCTTGCTCCTGGATCGGTAGCATTGTCTCACTGCAAACATCTATTTCATGATCAGTTATGTAGTGATTATCTTGGGTTTTGTTTTGTTTTATCTCTAGACCAGTAATTGCTTGATATGGGCACGATTTTAAATATATATTTCAGATAACTGATCTAAGAGCCCCTTCTGGGAGCCTCTATCTCAAAAGAATAGAAATAAGCTTTTCCAAGGGCAAACTGCTAAGAATTTTATAACAACACTCAATATTTGATGGCTCTGCTTAAATCTGAGATACTTTTTCCAGCAGCCCTGTACATAAATATTAAGACACTTGTGACAATTTTTGTGTTTTGTGGATTAAGGTTTCTTGAGTCATCTCCAGTATATCATGCCTTCTGGATGACTGTATGTTTTTTTATTATTTTTTGTTTGCTTTTGCAGAGGGTGGGGTTAATGTTTTTGTGTGGTGTTTATTTATTTATTTTTTATTTTGGTTGGTAGCCAAACCTAAGTGGAAGCCTCACTTTGCTAGAACCAGTAATGTTTCCTGAGTCTTCCAGTGTTTTTGTGGCAACCGGTTCTGAGGTTTACCTGTTTCATAAATCATGATGTTATGGGCTTGTGTTTAATTTGTGATATGCTGTCACTTCTAAAACCATTATACTGCCAAAGACAGACCCTGTAGACTTCTACTTGATACCATGTTCAGTCAGGCAGTGGATCACTGATCGTTGATGAAGTACGGTTTTCCGTCCACATCTGCTCCAGCTTTACGTTTGCTTTACACAGGTGGGGTTTTGCATAAGGGGTTCATTAGCAAACATGGGGAATAATGTCAGTAACCCTATGAAACCGAGGTTTCAGTGGTACTCAGCCTGTGCCTGGAAATCGCAACTGGTTTTGTTGTTCTTCTTTAACCTTGGTTTGCTTTCATGACTAGAAATCCCAGTCAGAATTGCTTGTTGTGCCATGGCATAGTTAAAGAAGCGATGCTATAAACTAGCATTGATTGTAAAATCAATGCATTAATTTGTGTAGCTGTACTTAATATTCAGCAGCTGAGTAAGTATAATTTTCTTTTATTTTTAGTTGATTTGCAATGAAATAACTGAAACCTGTGCACTGTTTTGTAAAATTGGCATCCGGTCACAGCTCCTCTTGCTTTGTTGCTATGGCCATGCTCTGTAGCAGATACACTAATATTTTGCCCTGTGATTACGTCTTGAAAAACAAGAACTGTTTGCATGCATTTAAATAACTTTGATTAATAATTTCCCGTCAGAATTGGAAGACACATGGGTGGTGAAATGCTCACTGCTAAGCCACGCATGCCCTACTCTGAGTTAGGATTTCACTGAACAGCTGTGTTATAACTACAGAGTGTCTGCCTCTTCCAACAGGAAAGAGCTGCGAGGACACCTGTCAGTAATGTCGGTGTTAGTGCTCTGAGGGCGACATGGGTCTCGTAAAAATACCTGGGAGAGAGGGATTGGATATTGGTACTTGCTGGAGGAAAAGAGGCTTTATGAAGGCCTTTTTACTAAAATATTGCACCCTTGTTCAAGAACAGATGGCTGCCTTCTAAGAGGAAGCCTAATCAGGTTACTCTGATTCTCGTTTTGTGATGTTTTTGTGATGTCGTGCTACCTACTTATTGTGTAATCGGG
This sequence comes from Aythya marila, assembly GCF_965140915.1. Taxonomy (NCBI): domain Eukaryota; kingdom Metazoa; phylum Chordata; class Aves; order Anseriformes; family Anatidae; genus Aythya; species Aythya marila. The sequence goes on from NC_139056.1 coordinate 13,472,790, forward strand.
TACACTAATAACCGAGTTAATTTCTAACTTTAGACAATTATCCACTGGTAGAGTAGATTTTGCTATTTTCCATTAATAATTGGTTTTAATATGAAATCCACCAATTTGAGATACTGCAGAGTTCATTTCCAGTATTTTAATAAATGATTCAATTTTTAGAGCTGGAAAGCTTTAACAGCAAAAAAATATGGTATTAAATGCCATGAAAATTTTCCAAAGTGTTATTATTTCCATTGGCCTGATTCACGTCGCACTGATATTAACATAAATTCCTTAAGCTTTAGATCAAACTTCAGAGATTATTTGCAGCAGATTATTTTTTTTAAAGTATTAGCTCAATTCAGAAGTCTACAGTTAAAAATTCCAGTGTGTGTCCAAGTGCTTAATTCTGGTTTCAGTAAATGGAAGTCATGAAAATCTCAGTAGGTGTCTGTTTACATCTTCAGATACTTAGAAGAGTTGGATATACATATATATGAAATTACGGATCTCCATCATTGCTGTTTTCCTGTCCTGTCAGATCATAGTCGTTGGTTAGGCACCGTGTCATAGACGTGGCTTGCAGTTTCGAAAGCACAACTTGTCTTCCCTTTCAGATTCATCTGTTCTAGTCTGTGGGTGCTTCTGTGCTAAAGGGGTTGTAGAAATGCTTCTGAGGTATCATTGTAACTGCTTACCACTCAGACATGTACGTTGTTTGTATATTGGCTGCTGTTCCCTACAGGCTTCCACTGAGCTCTGGAGATTTTCTAAAATATCTTCTATTAAAATACATGATTTAAAATGCTTCTTTCCTTATGCTTAAGGAACCCCAAGGGATCACTCTGTTTAGTTTATTTGCTGGTTGCTTCTGTCTTGAAAATGTTAAATTGAGTTAAGTTCGGTGGTGTTTTTTTTTTGTTTGTTTGTTTTTTTAAAACCAATATTTGTTTTCCATAAATTCTGGGTATGAATTTCTGACAGGACCACTCCATCTGCTGCAGTTGTCTTCCTCAAATTTGCTAGTGAGCTGAGCAGCCGGCAATCAGATTTTCCTTCGAACATGAGTGTGGTGCTGTCATAATTTAAAAGTTACAACAGACAATGAAAACAAACAATGAACCCAGGGGAACATGTTAAGCCAATTTTAGGGCGCTCTGTGCAGCTGTTGTGCAAAATGTGGTTGCAACCCTGATAAGGGATGTGGCATGAATCTTCAGATGTTTAGAAACATTGGCATTAATGAGTCCTTAAAACGTGACTAATTGATTTTCCTGGTGCACACAGCTCTTACTTGATCTAAAGAAAATTCCCAGAGTCTGTGGCCTCTGAATGCTCATGTCTTACCCTATTCCTGTCTTTAGTAACCAAAGTTGAAACATTTGATTTTTCACAGAATTCTTAGTCATTAGTAACTCATTTGGGGTTCTTTAATTTATCATTAATTTGACTGTGGAATTGATGACCCCAAAGAATTGTATTCAGTAATTTCTTTATCCTCCCATTATTTTTTGCTATACAAATTAATATTAAACTTTTCACACTAATTTGAACACACAATATATTACGTTCAGCCCTTCTGCACTGAGCTTTTTCAGTTCAAATACACTTATGTGCATAAAATCTTCACATTTCACTTGCAAACATTATTTTGCTCACACATGCAGGTAGTATCAGTGTGCATCTCACCAGTATTCATGGATCAACTTTAATACTTTTGAGTTTTAAAACTGGCAGCTGGCCTCAAAGCAGTCTGAAATGTATTTCAGTATTTTCAAAGAATCTTTCTTATGCTGCATGCTTTAGAACTACTGTAGGAATGACTATAATCGCATAGTCTTTTAATATTCAATTATTAGCACTTCACTGGAATTTTATCTTTATTTGCTTTATCAAATGTCATATTAATTGCATTTTATATCCCCACTCTGTAAATCTATCAATCTTTGATTTTCTAAGTCAATTAAGCAATTACAGGTTCATTGAATAAAGAAAAAATCATGCCATCATATTTCTTACAGTTTCTATAATAAAAGCTATCAATAAAGATAATGCAAACAAAATCTTTAGCTGGTGTGCAGTGACTGAATTTAACGGACTTGTACCATCATCAGTGCTGGAAAATAGCTTTATGTATTTTGGAGATATTTTTGATTTATTGGTATCTACTGATAGCCTTATAGCAATTGTGTTCTTTGTATCCATGTTAGAAAACTGAAGTGATAATGATACCCACAGCATTTGAACACACTTCAAATAGAGACTGTTATCTTCTCATTTCCAATGCAGCCATCTACATTAAAACAAAAACTAGTATGCTACAGTAGGAGTGGGCTTCCCCCATTGCTTTAAAATGCTTTTTCAAAAGCAAAATAATTGTGAATTACTGATGTTAACAATACTTTACCAAAACAGGAGGAAGACATGCAGGAAATTTCAATACTGATTGATTAATGTACAAAGAGTTTGACTTGGCATCTGACTCTTTATGGCCTATTGATATACGAACTTTTTCATCCTGTGTAACTTTATATCTTGTGTTTCAACCTCATCCTCAAGGATTTGCCTAATAGCACAGCTGAACTCAGTGGGGTTTCTCATCAAGTGATGTAAGTGCAGGTAGGAGTTTCGTGCTCCAAGACCTGCATTCAGATTACTGAAGTTGTGCCTGGCCCAGTTGACATTTGTGTCATCTCTTAGCTCCTCAGGCTTGCTATGGAACTCTACATGTTCTTTTATCTGTTTTTCAGCTACCTGTGTCCTGCTCAATTCAGCCCTTAGAACTTTACATAATTTCTCTGGATTAAAACTTTATCTTGCATAGGCAAGGAAAAGATTATTCAATACATATAAAATGCAAAGGCACCAACCCTACTGCAATGTAAATGAGTAATTCTGGCCTACGAGGGGATTTCTAGAGACATTTGATGTATAGCAGCACTAAGCAAGTGTAGACTTGGGTTATATAGTTACATTTACTGACTCCTCCGAGTCTACGCCGGTGCTAACCGCAGGGTTGTGTTTTCCCACCTGCTTTAGGTTAAATGAAAGCTCTTCCCTCCCTATGTACACACAGCTCATCTGAGGATATTGGTTAGGCTCTAACCTGTCAGTGTTCTTCATCTGTGGTATTGCAGTAATTACTGATGCCGTATCTACAGAAAGTTTACCTTCTGGAGTTCAGCTGCTTTTTTTTTTTTTTTTTTTTTTTTTTCCTTTCACTGAACTAGGTGGTGTTATTCCCGGAGTGTCAGCCTTTTAATAGGCTAGCTTTCATGCCTTGGAAATGTTTTCGGTCACCTTGACTTTGCAGTATGCTTATATTTGCTGGGACCATTAGCCCATAATGATGCAGTTGCACGGTGTCTTTGTTTTTATTCGTCACTTCATCTGGAACTTCTTAAAACCATTGAAACTGTTTTGATTTCATGTGTTATAGCTTTTTTATAGCTTTTTGCATGTTACCATAAACAAGTCACGTGATCTAAACAGAGAAAAAAACCTAAAAGCATCGAAGATCTTGTGTTACTTGTGAAGGTGTTTGAAGTTAGGCTGTTTTGGATTGCCTTACATCTTGCCTTAAATGCCCAATGAATATCATAGTATTCTGTTGAGTCTGAAGCACTGTACAATTTCTGCAGAGTGAATACTGTTCTTTGGTTTGAACACTATCTTTTACTTTCCTAAACAGAGCTATAACACTGGAGAATCAGCTGGTGATCCTTGCAACATCAGTGGCTGATGCGGGAGGCTACTACGTCCAGGCTGTCAATGAAAAGAATGGTGAGAACAAGACAAGTCCATTGATTCAGCTCAGCGTAGCAAGTGAGTATCCAAATATTAGAAAACATGCCGTGTTACTGAGGTTACAGAAGGTATTCCCAAAACTCTGCCCTAATAAAAACAGCCTTACTAACAAAGGATTGGATTCCTAAAGGAGTTTGACTTTTCCTGGTTAGTTCAGAGCACGCTGAACAGCTTGTGCAGCAAGAGGGACCTGGGGGAGTACAGGCCCTCGACAAATCAGCCTCAAAGCCTTTTGTCTGGTTGTTTGTTTTGTGCAAGGCAGGTACATGATGATATCCCTGGCTGTTTGTTGTGCTGTTGTGATCATAATTTCTTTTTAATACAGGGTTTGATAATGTATTGTTTTCCATTGTGCGTAAGTAAACAAGTCACTCTTCTGAGTGCAATTTTATTAATGAGTCTATTCCCAGTCTATGACATTATTTTTACCTGGAGTTATCACGGAGTCCCAGGGAACACACATTTCATTGTTATTACTTATTATTTTACTTTGCACAAATTGTATTAACACCTAACATTACAGAGACATTCCATAAGTAGGTTTTACAGCAAAAGCAGCAGAGCAATGGGGTCAGAAAAATGGCTGCACACCGTATATTTACATGTACGATCAGTAAAATGTGCATATGTTAAATATTGTAAACTGTTTGGTAAATGTGTTTGCATAAAGAAATTTAAGCACGTAGAAAGGTTTGACTCCCTTTGAGGGCATTTGGTAGAGGTGTTTTTAATGTAACAGTGAGGTTGGAGTATGTTAGCCTGAGTGAATGTGGAGGTTTCTATTTTTGATTATAGAGATAAGGAAGAGATGATTAAGTAAATTGTCTATGAGGCTGGCAGCATTACTGACAGGGTACTCTTTCAGTTTAAACTTCTAGAAGATGCAGTGCTCTCAGATCTCTGCCAATCAGCATGATAAAATGCCCTTTTGATCTTGGAAATTAATAGGTTTGAGCCAGTCCACATGGCTAGCTTCCTCAGAAGAACAAAACTTGGGAGTCTCTTGGTTTGGGGGCAGGAAATGTAGCAAATTGCTGTTGATTATATGCTTTTATCAGAAGCTCATCAAAAACATTATGTACCTGTGAAACATTTAATTTCTAACAAAAAAATGATTTTTTCTCCAGTAAAATTCCTCATCAGATTTGAGGGAAAGTTATTCTTCTGCAAACAATGGAAGCCTTGCTAGTGGGTTCAGGAGTACATTGTGTAGTGAGTCACGGAGGGCAGAGGCTGCCTGGTGGAACGCAGAGCAGGAGAGACAAACCTGTGTTTTCTTAGCTATGTTTATAGATTAAATGAACTCCTCATGCTTTTTGTACGTTTTTCTGAATTGGAAATAATATTGCAAATCCACTTGTGTGCATTCCATCTGTACTGTGGCATGTAGATGGTAAACATTGTTTCTAACAGTATAAAGAGGTTTGCTAACACTTCAGTAATTTGGTTTTTAAAGCAAACTTATATTGTTTGTATTATGCAACCAATAATATACTTCTCACTTTAATTTCATATCTTAATTAATGCTAGAAATAGTCTGTGATCATGCATGCATAACAAGTTCTGTGCAAAGCAGAAGGTAATACCAGCATATGGAAAAGAAAATACTTAAATGCATGCGGACTTGATACCATGAATGCAAAGTCTATCTGGAATGCGAACAATAGGAATGAGGCAAGGTGGAAAGCCAAATATGGATTTGCTTGTTAGAATGAATATTAATCAATGAGGACTATTTAAAACCTCATAAAACCTCAGAGATAAATAAACATTTTAATAAATTGAGCCAGGATGAGTAACGCTACATGAGTTGAAGAAAGACCCTGGCCATTAGGCATTGCAGTGTGTGTAAAGGAAATGAGATTAACATGGTGGTCGTGAACTTTGATCTGAGGAAGAAAAGAAATGTGTGATAGATTAGATACAAGTGAATAAACCCCTTCAGTCCAATAATAGGAAATAATCAGGCAAAAATAGGGTCCTGAATGATAGAGTATGCAGAGAATGGTTGCAGGAAAATGGTGTATTTTGGAAGAGTAATAAATAATTCCAGCAAGCAGTTGAAAACAAATTTGTAAAGGGACATACAGGACTGGAAGATACTACATTGAATTGTCACTGTCTGAATCCTATCAGATTTTAAGAGATGGCACATGTTATCTTCTGTTAGGACAGGTCTAAAATAATCAAGAATAATAACAAAGACAACCAGCTTCATTATTTCAAGTGTGAAGTGGAATATCCAATCTCTGTGTGACTATATTTATATATTAATTGAGTGCAACCTTGCTACATGACTCGGCACACATTGCCACTTTTATTGAGGGCAGACAGAAAAAAATACAGATAATTCCCAGGGTAGTCATCCACTGAGAACACACTGTTAGAGATGCACAGCTTGTTATTCCTTGAAGGACATCAGCATCGGACTTGCTCCAGCCTACAGAAAAAACACGTTTGTAAAATCAAACTCTGACAGCTGAGAAAGCAGTCCTGTTCTGGTCCCAAACATAAGACTGACACTAGGAGAAAGGTATAGCCCTAAGGTAAGCAGAGCATGAGTTGCAGGGCCTTTAAATTGCAGATGGAAGTCACAGCCTTGAATTGTGGCTGGAAGTAAATGGAGTTTGAGCAATATCTGGAAAATATACCAAACCGTCTGGTGAAATTAAACTGATATCCAAAAGCCAGTATGTCATGTCTGAAATTAGAATGAGATGTTATAAATCAGTCCTGAATTTAAAATGTCTTAAAATCAGTTGAAATGTATATAAAGCTAATGGAAATCTTGACTTCTTTTTAGCTATGTATAGAGCCACCTCATTAATAACAAAGGAAAAATTTGGCCAAGCAGCTATGAAAGTTAAGGGTTTAGTAGCAGTAATATTCACAAAAACCAGTTTTCTTCTCTTTTCTTTCAAATACATCACTTGCTGCCTGTCAAAAATTCTGCAGATTTCCTGTTTTTGGAGGATTTCAGTGCTAACTCCATCACTGGAACTTCCCAACCTGACCAGAGGTGTGTTAACCTGTTAACATAGATAGTTAACCTGTCACTGAGATATTGCAACCTTCTTTTCTTAGATGCAAGTAGCATTTTAAGGATTTCCCAATTGTTTTTACTGTAATGTTCTTCCCTGCTTCCATCTATTCATCAATAGGTTTGATGATAATACCTTAAAGTGGTCCTTGATTCTTTTTTTTTTTCTTTTTTTTTTGTTCCTTCTCCCAATTAGACATTACAGCACAGATGGTCAGTTTTCTTCCTTGAGAAGTTGTTGGCTTGTCAGGGGGATAGAATAGCAGGCTTTTGATCTTACCAGTGTTGGCAGGACACTTAAAGATGGAAGTATTCATTAAAGTAAGGCCATCATAAAGATCTTATTTCCTTGATGGTCATGCTACTGTATATCAGCTAAATTTCTCGTAAACCTTGCCGCAAACTTCCTTTGGCTGTAGCATAGAACTTAAACAAAAACCAAAAACAGGATACATGGCACTTTTCTGTAGTCTGTGCCACTTACATGTGAAGGTGAGGTTTTTATTCTTTTTATTCTTTTTTTTTTTTTTTTTTTTTTTTTAAACTGGGGAGAGACTGTGGGCTGCAGAGAGTTATGAAGACCCTCCCAATGTAACTGTTAGGGCTTCTGGTATGTAAGTCAGGAATTTAAAAAGTGTTTAAGAACAAGTAATAGGGAGCTTTTTATTACCGTAAGCTGCTGGCTGAGGTAGTCACTGCAATGCACGCAACGAGTGTCCTTGTTTTGTTATTTAATGACACGGCAAGACTCCAGTGCCACTTAAGAAGTTCGAAAAACCCTGCTGAGATCTCTCTATTATTAACTACAATACAGCGCTATAGACGTGAGCACCCCTGGCCCACTTGCAAACTTTTAACAGTATGCACTGCTATTTCAGCTTGTTCCAAGGATTTTTATGAAAAACTTGAGTAAGTGTCTCCCGGTAAGTGATTTAAATGGCAAGTTTGCAAAAGGTGGCTATGTGTAAGCTGTTCTGACAGCTTAGATACTCCTGCTTCAATTGGTTTTGCAGCGCTAATCATCTGGAACTGCAATTTGGGGCCTTACTTCTGGACCTCCTTATTAAGCTGTGAAATATTGAGATGCATGTCGCTTCAATAGATTTATTAGTAAATTAGGTAGTCTCAACACCTATTCATAATACCAGGAGATGTGGAGTGCTCTGCAGACTGATGTCTTTTTTCTGACGCAGGCTTTGTATAAACAGAAAACAAGACTGATGAAAATTTTAAAAACCTTGCCAGCCAGCATTTCTGAAGAGTCAATGATAATAAAGCCAATTATCATTTAACAAATATAAATTTTTCCCTTGAGCACTGGCAATGTTGCTTTAAAAAAAAAAAAAAAAAAAAAAAAAAAAAAAAGTTGGGGGTAAATTGGGGATTAAACATTAAACTTCTGGCTTGGTTGCAATTAATTTAAAATATGAGGGTGTCATGTTGTTCTGCCCAGCTTCCACTTTTGTTACAAAAGGACATTTTCTTCTGTAATGGTAGCCATTGAAATGAGGCTGAACAGTCTCTGTTTGTCTCTGGTTGAGACTTATTTTGTTTTTTTGATTTAATGTATCATCAAACACAAAATTTTATGGAAGGAAGGAGTTCAGTTCCAGGTTGACAGGGTACTGACTTTGCAGTGAAAGTTTTTGTTCATTTTTTTTGGTTATAAAGAAAAGTTCTTATAGCACAAGATGTTTAGGCCACTTCCAGTGGCAGTAAATATGAAATATTCTTTACACTGTTAGAAAAGAAAGTGGAGGAAAACGTGCCATTTTGCCTGCCACTGTAGTTGATACAATGCTGCTTTTGACACCCTTCTGTCAGGTCTGTTGAGAACATAAGTTCTCAGAAGGCTCTGGGCAGACATCTTCCTCTCCGAAGAAAGCATTTCACACACGTAATTTTTCATATTAACCACCGAGGTTTGCTCAAGTCAGCAGATGTTGAGGATCCTTCATGGCTATGTTTGAAACATACTGCTGCATAAATTTTTCATTGCTAGTTCCAGCTTTCAGGTGTCAGCAGAGGGAAGGGAGTGGGCAGGACCCCCTAGAGAACAGAGATTTCTATTCTGAGGTCAATTTCGTGCAAGTCCTATAAACTTGTCAAACTGTTTTTAGTTCCTGCCAAGGGAATTTACTCCACTTAGCCACTGTGGGTCAATGCTGTTGAGGTGAAATTAATGATTTTTTTTTTAATTTTTTTTTTTGAATGGGGGAAAAGAAAAGGAACGGGGTGAAATAAAATTGCATTTCTGTCCAGTGTTTGTACCGTATATGCCTGAGGTTGTGATCAGATAGTGGGGAAGTCCAATGAGTACAGCTTGGCCCTCTATACACTGGTTTTAATTCATTCTTTGAGATAATGACACTTCTCTCCTTTTGCATTTTCTGCACAGGCATTGCTTTCTCTTTGTCGGGCAGAATTTCTAGGGAAGATATCCTGGCAATTGTCATGTGTGATTTCATGAGCAAATGTGTGCCTTCACTTTGATGATCACTTAACATTCTTTTGTTATCCAAAAAGTTAATTTGAAGGAGGCTGTAGAAGTGTTTGGGATTTGAAATTGAACCTTAAGGATGAAGTCTGTGTAAATGCCATCTTTAACACCCTGGAAAACTGCTATATGCTTTTTCTTTAGTTGTAGCTCCAATCTGCTCTAATACTGAAGGGCATATGTTTTTAAGCAGGAATTTTTGTTTATTCTGATGTTGATAATAGTTTGCATACAAATTAACTATGCTTTGATATGCATATGTTTAAGTCAAAAGCATTTAAGTAACAATTATAGCTGTAACAAAAAGGACTAAATTGAGTTAATGTTAAAGATTCGGTTTTGAGGCATCGGAACAAACGTTGATTTAAGCATTGTCCAGGGCTAGGAATTATGTTGAAGGCTAATATTCTCAATGGTTTGCCCTATTATCTACTGTGAGACATAATTGCAATGTAGAATCATATTATATGCATTACAAAGAAATAACAGATTATGTTCTGATTTTAACAACATTCTTGGGCTCCAAATTGTGCTGCCAGATCTTTTCTGTAATTCTGAGCCTTTCTTTCCCCTTAAAGGAAAACTTTTCTCACTTTTAATTGTAGTGATGTAAAGAAAAACCTATGGATAAAGTCATAAATTGGTAAGCTGCAGGAACTAGATTAGGCAAGGATCATCTGTGGTAGCTTGAACTTTTCTTTGGCTTTGCTCAAATATTCTATCAGTGTTCTGATAAACAGCAGGAAGGCTGGTTTGTCTCCAGCTTCTTCCTCTGGACTATTTTTGATAACACTTATTGTCATCCATGGTGCAATTTTGCATCTGCTGCAACTCCCCCCTTCCAGGTGACTTGTGGCCCCTCTGCTAGTAGGACTTGACTTCCAGTTGACTTTCCTCAGATTCATTATAAGATTTTAAGTAAGTCAACCCTAGTAGAGGATGATGTATTTTTGGAATGGAAAGGCAATAAAATAACCTTTCTATATGTTTTTTTTTTTTTTTTTTTTTTTTTTTTTCCAGTCTTACTGAGAATATAAACAGCAGAAATCAACATGTAACATATTTAAATATCTGGTACTTGATTAACCATGTTGCATCAAAAAAATGTGGAAAGCTTCAAATGCATACTTTATGGAAATAGTTCCTTCTTTTTCTCCCAAATGCCACTTACATAACACTTGTTATTATGGGGAATCGTCCCTAGCTTGCGAAGCTTGGAAAATGCACACCAGTTGAGTGTATATTCCTTTGGCATATGTACATACATTATGCAAGCTGAAAAACTGGCAAATGTCAAGTTTCTGAAATCCAACTCATTATTTTAACATAGCTTCTTGTTACACTTGTCTGTTTGTAAGGCTTGTTTTTCTTTTTGTCTGTAAGAGATCTGGAATACACACACACTCTCAAAATCCTGGGTTGTCTTCTAAACCCTTTTATTTATATCTGACACATGCAATTAATCTCTTCCTATCTCTAATCACTTTTGCTATTACATTCATTGGAGTGATTTGTATCCTATCTCTGTCACTGCTCTGTAATTGATATGTGGAGATAAGAGATTCTTAGAGGACACAAACAAGGAAAAGAGAAAATTGAATTTACCTTGCAATCATTCTACAAAAAGTGACATACATCAATTATACATGCCATACAGAAAAATGCCATCTTGAACAAACTGTGATCATTTTTTAGAAGGCCAACATAAGAGAAATGCCAGAAAACTTTTCTGGACAGAAAAGTATTGCTAGTTCAATGGATATGCTTTTTAATCTCACTGATTGACCTACAATTCTTTTAAATAGTATTTCAGAATTTACAAAGAAAATATTTTTGATCAGAATCAAAAATTTTCTTCAGAGTCAGTCTTGTACTAGTGATCTAGCATTGAATAAGATGAAAGGAGGCTGCTGAAATAAGCATTATTTTGATCAGACATAAAACGATGTTGGCCAGTCGAGTTTCAGTCATCTTACTGGGGTGGAAATGGTAAAACTGACAGTATAGACCAATTGCAACTTAACTGCCTTCTGCTGTAAAAATAATTCTGTCTAGTTTCTTTGTTCTATTTTAATGCAGCGAGGAAATAAACTAATTTACTGTTGTCTCTTGCTTAGAAACTTTATACCCATGATTAGTTGTTGTGAAAATAGTAGTGGCTGCCCATAGGTGTAAGTTTAAGCAGTAGTTTTGAATCTTTGAAAAGCTTTTTAAAATGTACTGATAATACTACAAAAAATACTATTAAGTAAATAGATATGATAAATAATATAACAGTAACAGAAATCATAAACCAGAAGATTTTAAGAAAAACAACATCCAGTGTTGGCCCCATCCTGGTACTGTAGGACTGGCGCACCATCTTTTCCCTAGAACTCTATTTCTTTGTTATCACGTATGGGCAAGATAAACTGCCCCTTATATAAACTTAGAGGAGAAAAATATAGCCATTTGTAGGCATTCATAGAGAGGTTTGAGTTTCAGTTTATATAAGTGTCATTACTCTGAAGCTTTAAAAGGAATACCTACTGAAGGCTCTCATATCAATTTACCCCTTTTGATATCTTATGAATCCCCTTCTGTTATGCTACACTCCTGACTAAGTATTCTAAGTAGCTGACATGAAATTTTTCTCTTCACATCTTTACAAAGTTGGGTGTATTTAAAATATCATTTTAATTTATTTAGAGTTGCTAAACTCTACTGAGAGATGCTTTTTAATAATAAAATACTTTTTTTTTTTTTTTTTTTTAAACTTAGTGAAGGGAGCCTTAGCTTAAACATGCTGTTTTAAGGGAAAAATCTCTTTCAGAGGGGGAAAAAAAATCCATGTAATATATGGCTGTGACAGCTCTGTATGATTCTGTAATGAGACAGTTTGTCCTGGCTCTTCTGTCAACAAGAGGATAAAAAGATACAAAGCTCTTCCTTAATAAAATAGTGAGGAGCATCTTTTCTTATAAATTGGATAAACTCACAGAATGTCACTTTTTATTCACAGGAGTAGTGCTTGCTCTTAAGTATAAAAAACAATAAGTAATTTAGGATGTAATTTGATGTTCTTTAAACTGTCATTGTGTTAGGCAAGTTTGAAATGTCTTATAAACAATAGAGATTAGGCATAATAAATAAGCGCAAAACAGCTGTTTAATAGAATAACTTTTTCACTTACTGCAAAAGCTTAACTATTTCCTAAAGATTGTCTTACACATGCTAAAGGCTTGCTTGGCAGACACCCCCCTCCCTCCCCAGCATATTTACAAAAACTAATTTTCATCTCATTCTTTCACAAACATATGGTTGCTTGAGGGTTATCATTTTTAAAAGTTTTCATACTAAAGATGTTTTTAATCTCTTCTCAATATACATCACAGAGCAGGGAAATTAAATAAGAATAGAAACTCCTCACATCACTGTCTCATCGTTCTGCCAGACATACTTGTCGAAGTAATTCTGAAAAGTACAAGGCCTAGTCTGCATATGAACAAAAATCAAAAATATTAAAACTGCAAAATAAGCATTTGAGACTTAGGACATGCCTGACTCAATGTCATCTGTTCAGTTTAACTCCTCCTTTGCATAGGCACGTTATGGTTAAGGCATTTAATTGGACTGTTACTGTTTCGTTCGGTAGCAAAGATGGATAGTGTGCAAATAGGAACTTCCACTGTCGTGTTTTTCCGAAAACACCTAACCAATTTTTGCTCCAATTTTTAACAAAAATGTTTAGTATGGAAATCTATTTGGATTTTTAGTAAGGACTTGGTATGAATTTTAAAGTAATTCAGAATAATTGGACTTTCCTCCCTCATTTATAACAGGAAGAGAAACTCAATTTGACTGTAACCTGGGTTGCTTCACCTGATGTATATTAAAGCTGCATCGATTTCTTGCCTCCCTGTTTGCACGATGGGAGCTGGAAATTGCCAGCCCAGGCTGTCTGTAAGCCTTCATGCTCATGCTGTTCAGCCTGGCCTGTTGGCGTTCGCCTCTGCAGAGGGGTGAGATGTCCAAGTAATCCGCATTCTGTTTTTTTTTTGTTTGTTTGTTTGTTTGTTTGTTTTTGTTTTTTTTTTTTGTTTTTGTGGTGTTGGTTGTTTGTTTTTTTTTTCCATACAAACTACGCTGTAAGGTAATAAAAACACTGAATTATTTTTCAAGTGCAGACTATTGTCTATATGCCTAAGCACCTAAAAAATAATTCACAACCCCAAATTGTGTATTTGTATGGTGGATAAATCATTTTTTTAATTGAATATGGGAACCGAGTTACACTTCTAAGCAGGAGAACATGGTTGCTAAATGGTATATCCATAAAGAACTGAAGGCTTTCGGTGCTAAAAATGAAGAACTGTGGCAGCCAGGAGGGTGCACGCAACATCCTAGACTCCATGGCCCTGCTCTTGCAAAATTGTTGTTAACTTTGGCTGGTTATATATGTTAAAAATGTTTAAAAGCTGAGAAAAATTAGCTTACTGCTGTTGTGTATAGGGAAAACATTGCAGTTGGAGGATCTGTTGCCTGAAGAAGGAAAGACAATAAAAGTTGTGTGTAGTAGTGTGTTTGTTTGTTTTTTAATTCCCATTTGTTCCTAATGTACTAAAGAGTGATAAAAATAAAAGCTGGCCTATTGATTCCATGTTGGCTGTATTTGGATCCACTCCGTAAAGCCATGTGCCCATAAACCTGGCTCAGTAAAGGCAGGAAAGGTGCAAAAAGTCACGGTGCCGTATCCTCCCCGCATGCTGCCTTCCCCTGTCCTCGCGGGTTTGTCAGATCACTGAGAGTGATACTGTCAGAGCTATTACAGAAAGTAATTGGTAGTGAGTGATTAAAATTGCAGATGGCCTTTTCAAGGTGATTATGAATATTAAATCAAGTCTGTAAAAGCTAGCTAAAAAGGCCCATGAAACCGAAAAGGGAATATGCTGAGGATAATTGCAGGAAAAGGGCGTTTTGCATTCTCATGCTAGCAGATACGCCATGCTCGCCTAAAAAACCACCCGCCCAAGCAAAATAAGAAAGCCCAAAAAGCAACATCATAGTTCAAATAGGCCTATTGTTATCAAGGGAGGTGGAACTAAATATCTGCCTTTTTGTACTGGGAATCTCTTTGTGCAGAGAACTTGCCGCATCTCGCTCCAGTTTGTGAAGTATGTTATCCCGGGTCATCACTGTCACCACTGAGCAGCGACGGGTCTGCAAAGTCCTATGTACACACACAACGTAGTGTAATTAACAGTGATCTCTTCCTGTTCTTTTCCAATTACAAGTGATTATGACAAATGCTCCTTACCACATAACCATGGAACGAGGCCAAGAATTACTGTGGAGCGACTTAATTTCGTTTGGGGACTATCTTGCAAAGCAAAGGTTATCTGGGAATCTTATTTTAGCTCAAAATCTAAGTTTCACATTGTTCTGTAGTTTAAAATGGAAATTCAGGATGTAAGGAAAAATTTATGAAGGGAAAGTTGAAAAAAAATACATAAATGTCTTCATTTTGAGCCCTGCTCATTTTGTGTGTGTATGTATATATATATTAATAAATGAACAGAGAACTTGCATGTGTCTCAATAGCATTGAACTTACAGCCCAAGGGAGTGTTTTCATGTGCATACTGTGATTATAACTCATCACTTTCTGACCAATTTCATATTTTCAAATAAAACAATTTTCTATGGTTGCTTATACTTCAGTGTATTATTAGTGTATTGATTCCCAAACTTCATGCTGGACTGTCTAGTCTGCCGGTGAACTATAAAACGCCGTGGGATTTATTGTAAAGATTTATATAAGATGTGTTGTGCAATTACTGCTTATTACCTTTGGTGTGACAGGAATCATTTGTTTAATCATTTTCCCTACAGACAATTCTTCTGCTTACCTGAATTTTGTGGTCATTGTTATGTTACTGGTTTTGCTGCATATTGATTCTTCGTCTAAATTAATATTATTTCATTTATGGGTATTCCCTTGGTATATTTGGTAGAGAATTCTGCTTATTCCACTACAATAATACTTATTTCTAACCATATTGGCACAGGAACTGGTCTGTGGCCTACTTGACAAAAATGTTTGTTGCATGCAAGTGTTGTGAAAAGCTGTTCTTAAAAAAAGAAACAAACTCAAAAACCTCTTACTGGTTAATTCCTAGTCAATGAAGCAGGCATGTTTTTAAGGGATTGTCTAAACAGATACTCAGCACTTCCCTTTAACCATGAAAAGACAAATTCAACCTTTTAATGAAAATAGGTAATATCTAAGAAGTAATGAGGAATTAAAAGAAAAAAAAATAGAAAGAAAAATGTTTCAATTGAAAGAAGCAGTGGATTGAAGTATGACAATGTTATGTTCATGCAGTCTCAGGACATGTAAATTTTAACTTTTCAAAGTTACAGGTCTTCAAGAAGTGTCTTGTATGAAATATAAGCCCAGTAAATATGGCAAATAGTTCAAAATTTGAAGTGTCTTGATAGAGTTTGGATTATCACCTGCCACTTTGCTTTTTGGAAAGGGTATTGATTACTTCTGTGTATGATTGATATATCATGTTACAACTGTGAGATCCTGGGATACTTTGAAAACCAGTATTATTGGCTGTGCTGCCAACAAAAGCAAAGGCTTGCATTACATGTGATGAGGAGAGGAAGACCGCCTGTGATGAAACTGTGGCTGATGGGTCGGATCTCTGCGGTCGTGAAGGGGGTGATTTGCACTTCGCAGGCTGCTGAGGAGAGGTACTACAGAATCTGGCTGGCCTCTTTGCATTTCAGGATAACACTTGAAATCCTACCCTGAGGATAATGGAGAAGTTATTTTCACAAAGCTGAGTGGGAAGCAGTTACAGGTTAGTTGCACGGATTTGTTCTAGGCTGTGGTGGCACTAGTACCTGTACTCAGCTGGGTGATTTGATGAGGGCTTGCTTTCTGGTTACAAGACAGGTAAGCAGCACGCATTCAGTGAATAACAAAATTTATTGTCCTTTTGTTGGTTGGTTGGTTTTGTAGAAGACTGGCACAATTGCTTTCAGAGGGTGTTTGTAATGGAAGAAGTGACAGCCCTCTGCTTAGCATGGCAGTTTGCAACTCTAGCAAAGGGGAGTATGAAATAACACTGTGCATTTGGGGTTTATGGCTAGCCAGTGCAGGTGGATACCATTATTCTTGGTTCACTCTTGCATCACATATACCACAGGAGGTGTTTTTAATTTTCTCAAAATATTTTCAAGTTGTGAAATTTAAAACATTCAAGTTAGGAATTTACTGTGAATAATGACCGAGCTGTTTTCCTGAAAGTCTTTGCAAGCTCTGTTTCATTAAGGCAACTTCTTTTCAGATCTATATTTTGCTGCTTTTATAGCAATATATAAAGTTTTTTTGTTTTGTTTTGTTTTCTGAAGGAGACTGTATGTTTAAATTAGAGGTTTATGAAGTCAGTAGACAATCGTCTATTGCCATCTTTAAAAGACTGAGCTTTAATGACTCAATTATCCCGTTTTAGTTTGGTGTGGATCCATTACTTCATTATAGTTTCACTTGACAATATTGCAAGCAACCTTGATAACTTGTTAGTATCTTAACACATTATTTACACATGCTTCATGACGTAGTATGCCAGTGGAACAGGAAGTAAAACAAAAACAAAAACAAAACCATTAATTCGTGTGCTAACGTTAAAGGTATTACATTTGTAGTAAGTACTTATACTTGAGTGAGTGGTATTTTTAAACATATTCCTCAGAAATGAATATGATTTACAGAAGCAATATTTATGATGCAGAAGTCTGATGGCCACATCTTTTAAGAAGAATTTTCTAACCTAAAGTTAACCTTCATGGTGCACGATAGCTAAGTAATTTATGGGAAGCCTTGTGAAGGAACATAAACAGCAAACCTGCCTGCATTTGCTGATCCTTCTGACTTCAGAAGAAATGGTCTCGGGAAAAACACTGGCCTATAATCAAGTTGCTCTGCAATTTAGGTCATTTTAGCATCCAATTACATTTTTTCAGACATAACTATTAAAAAGAAAAGGGAGGGGAGACGATGACAACTACAATTATTATAGACAGCGTATGCTCTAAAGAATAGGACATTTTGTGAAATCTGACAGCATTTGAAGTGTATGACAGAAAGCCAGACAGCTTGTGTTTGTTTTTGTTTCTCATTATTTTTAAAGGATACAGTGGGGTTTTAAGTTGTCTCATTCTTGACTGTGGTGGGCTTGTGTTTAGAATGAAGTAAGGTTGAACTGAATTGAACAATCAATGTGGAAAGAGAGGCTTGCATCCAAGTCATCTTGCACTTACTCAGTCTTCTGCAGATTTAGCAATATGAAAGGATGGGCCTTGTCTTTATTGCTAGAGTTGTTCCTTTAGATGAACTATGTAAGATGTCTTTCCTGTTCATGTTTGATCACCATGGGAACTTCAGAATGTGTGTTTCAGAAAGAATCCTGGGTAGCAGTCCCCGGAAACATGCAAAGCTCACCAAAACTGTCTGATAGATAATATAAAAAATGTCAATGAAAAGTGCAGATCCTGATACAGGGAAGGAACGCACTGCATCATAGAAATACATACTGCTTTGAATGCATTACTTACATCAGGTTGTAGATCTCAGTTTTATGAGCTCTGCAGAAGACGGGACAGTATTTATTTATTTATTTATTTATTTTATTGCATGCAGTCCATTCAGAAATTATAAGACAAGCACAAGAGGGAATGAGACTCCTCTGTAAGGGACAGCAGGTTACTGCTATAAGTAATTCTTATTTCACAGTTTTGCTCTGTTTTTACCAAACAGTGAATTGTGAAAGCAACATAAGCAAGTTGCTCATGCAGTTACAGATTTATGGGAATGTGATTCGCATTCACAAGGGGAGTGTGTGTGTTTGAGAGAGAGAAATTTTTTTTACAATATGCCACCATGATCCTGAATTCAGAGATTGATTTGTAAAACATTCTGAATCAATTAAGGCTTTAATCAGCAAGCAGCAAATTTCGGATGGCTCGTGGACTAATTTTACCATCTCCCATCAACACGAACCTAAGCTGGAAAAAGAAAACAATTAAGGAGATGTAATTATCTGTCCTGATTACTGAATTAGAAGAGTTTGTGTTTATTCCATTGCTATATAAAAGGAGAAATCTACTTTGAAAAACAATTTGAGGCAGCTACTAAATTGCCAAGATTTGCAAGGTGCAGTGTAGGTATTTGCTAGGACAGTTCTGGAAGAGGTTTGTAGTCAACAGCTGTCATACAATATCTATATGTGAAGTTTTGGAGGCTATGGCTTGACACCTCTGTAATGTACTATACGAGATCTAGAACCAAGAGTGCATTTCTTGCCTTTGCGCAAAATAAGTTTCTCTTTTCAAGGCACAGTCTCATTTGTAATTACTTATCCAAGCATTAGCTCCATTTATATCTGGTGATTGCAAAAATCTTCAAATTCTGGAAGCCAGGAATTAATGTTTTAGTTCTACCACACGACGACAACCTTTCTAGAAAACAGGGAGGGAAATGCATCTCTGCATGAACAAACTGATGAGCTAATGATTCAGTGGTATTGTTTTCCTGTTACCAAGTGAAATTACTTTAAGTTGTTGGTATTTTGCTTGATTTAAAGTGAGAAGAGCCTATAGAAATATACCAAACGTAGCGTATAATTCTTTCTCAAATCAGACTTAGGTTTCATAAAATTTATATTTTTGGTTTAGTAGAGAGATGAATACAGATTTGTGACCGACCTTTACTTATGCTTATCTGATCTGATGAAAATCCACAAATTGCACAAAACCTCTCATAAACCCCTAGCTTACCATGCTAGTGTAATTTCTGATTGAATGTTTAGCACGATGTTAATCCTGACATATTTAGCTTCCACACTGAAGGGTTGTTGCTGTATTCTGTATGAAGTTCAGAGTAAATGCCCAGAACGCCAGTGAGTTATTGGTCAATTACAGTAATTGGAAGGAAATGTAAACAAGAAACCTTACTATTATCCAGCAGGAGTGATACCTCTATTTTTTATTAATGAGCAGTAAACAAGGCTGTCACCAATCATTGATGCTGAAAAATGTGCCATATAACTTATTCCAATAAATAGTATAATTCCTACATAGCATATGTGTCTCTTGGTAGTACTGGGTTTATTAAATACTGTTGAACAAAATTTTCAGTCGAATGAGATTAAAACTGTCTCCATAAGAGAACTGAACCTTATTTAAGCAGCAAGAGATAAGGCTGTCTCACCCACGTTTGCTTTATAGAAGGTTGATTTTATAGTGTTGGTGATACTCAATTAATGGCTTACTATATTTTGAGAATAGTTATATTATTATTAAATAAACTAAAAGTACAGTCACTGTACAAATATAAATTACATCCTATCTGCTAGAACACACTAGTATAAAGGTCCAACCAGTCTCTCATTTACACAGTATCACATAAATTAGAGTTTAATAATATTGTAATTTATGCAGATTTAATAAATATATTTGACTTTCAGAGCAATAAAATGGGTTGTGGCATTATCATAAAGGTAATTATTACTGGTGTTGTCTGCTGCATTTCATTTTTAAATTAAGAAAATCCATAATGATAGGTATGTTTGAGAGGAAATATATGATGTTCCCCAAGGACCCTTAGTGTTAATACACTCTTAATTCAATACTTATGCTATCTAGAGTTGCTGGGTTATGTTGCTTCTGGCAGGATCCTACAAGCACACCACCTTCTTCAGAGATGAAAAACAACTGTACTTAAACTGTTTGCCTTTGTTTCCTGAGCTGACTAGATGAATAAGTAAACTTTTACAAGGATTTTTTTTTTTTTTTTTTTTTTTTTTTTTTTTTACTTTATTCTGGCTTTACAAGCATAAGTGCAACAGGGCTGGTAATCATCAGTGTCAAATTTTGCTGCTTAGTTTTACAAAAAGCACCAGGGCACTTAAAGTAGAGAATTGGTTGCATTCCTGGGATGCCATGTAAAGAACTGAAAATACAGAGATTAGGCTGTGGACATATCTCTAGGTTTACTTAAACACATCCCGCAAAGATGACTTTTGGGATTATGAAATGGGAGAGAACAGACAGTAATATGTGTTCTAAAACAAAGGTATACTTGGTCAGCAAGAATGTAAGAGATAATGCAGACTAATTTATTTTAAACTCATTTAAGCATTTTGTGCTATGGGCAAGTTGTGTATCACCTCACTGTGTCACAGTTTTTTCAGTAGCATCACAGTTACTTATGCAATTATTATGGATTTACTGGGAGCAGAGAGTCTGAAGTTCTGGGTCTGCAGCCAAATTCTCGTCTGAAGCCCTGTTAGGTATTGCACCATTCGGATAAAGATTTCAGTGGAATCCTTCTGTGGAAAAGGTTGTTAACATTTAGCAGTCTTCTACATTGTTTCTTACAGTGCTTGAGGAATTTTTGGGCTGTTGACCTAGAACTCTTATTACTGATCAAAATTTTCTTTAAAGCATTCCAAATGTTCCTCTTCCTTCTCATAGCCATCTCTTCTAGTTGGTATTCTGACATTATTTGTGGAAAGGATATATTGAAATGGGTTGGTCTTGGTCATGTTTCACACAGACTTGAGTATGGAGGGAGAAGACACTTGTATGAGATCAAGAGAAGTCTAGAGCACATATATTTCAAGGAAGAAAGCAAATTGCAGTAGGTGATGACTTGCTGGGGAGGGTAGGAGTCTTCTCTTCTGCCAGAGCTAGCTTCCTCTCCTGTGTTGATGGGCAAACAGCATTTTAGACAAATGTCATATTGAGAGATGAAGGAGCAAGTTTCTTAGAGAAACAAGCTTAGAAAGGCGGCTTCTCTAATGACTTGAGAAAAAGGGCAGTCTGCAGTCGGTCTGCTTCTTTAGTAACCAAAGGGCAAATAAATGTTAAATCTGTTTTCCTGGGAGACAAAGAGCAGATTATTCAGAATGGGGAGTCTATGCAGAGTTATTACCTCACCTGGCAAAATAGTATTAGCGAGACAGGTTTTTGCTTACCACAAATATCACAAGGTTCCTTTATTTACTAGATGGGTCATTATGTATGTTAACAGACATGTTGTCTACAGGAAATCCAGATGGTTTCCCTTCTCTTTCCTCTCCTCCTACTAGATGCAAAAGGTCAGAAGAAAAGCAGCAGTGGGAATTCTTGCTACCGGCACAAGACACTTGACTGTGCCTGCATCAGTACGATAGACTTTAATTTCCTTTACACTGAACTAAGGTTAGACTCTCTTAAAGGTCATTCTCTGTGCAATAGGGTTTATTTTGTTTTGCCATTTGTTTTATTTATTGAAAACAGCATCTTTCTTGAGTAGCAAAGTTGTTTCCCCTGCTTTTATCTCCCTTCTTCTTAAGTTGCTTTTCAAAGGTGTTTCATTACTTCCTAAGCTCTAAAGTGATTTTTCTGATAGTGATAATATCAACTTGCAAAATCTTCGAGCTGGGCGCATTTTTATACTGCAGTAGTGCATGTTACATAAAGATACTGTGACACTTGGAATTGACCTTGCCCTTATTAACTCCAGTCTTGACAGTACTCTGAAATTAGCCTATTATCTTTGTCAGATCCATCAGGTTCTGGTGATAAGCTGCACCATACATTGGACATGACCAATGCTCTCATCGCACAGTTTTCTTTGGAAAGTCAAATGTTTTGTTTTATCAACCAATGTCGGAAAAATAGTTTCAGAATCTTCCACTTCCCAGGCGGTTGAGGTTCTTAGTTTTAGAAATATATGGGTGAAGGAGAACTCCATTCTAACTGGTCAGAGCTTGCAGCTTCATGACTCTGACAACTTCCGACATAGATATATGGGTGCTGCTAGAAGGCTGCCTGCTCTTCTTGCCATCAGTTTTCAAACTTGGTAAGACATTGACAAGACAAACTTTCTCTGGAAAGGATCACCGTATTCCAAGAATGATAATCTGAGTGTGTACAAGTATACACAGTTGTGTGACTACATCACAAACTGGAAAACAAGAAATAGGAATAAAAAGGCGCTGTGAATATTTCACCAATTTGAGACAATATACTCAGGAAAAGGAACGATTTTTCTAGTTTTTGTTTCAGCTGAGTTGGTGGAACCTTCCATCATGGCAGGTAGGGAACTGAATAAATAGCTTACAAATCTACACTAAAAAAAGTGACCTTATTCTTTCCAGTGCTTTTGTGCTTTCTTTCCTTAGACATACTACAGTTTTTAATATGTGCTTTCACGGCACTCAAAATACGAAGTCTATTGCATTAGATTGTTGGAGCCATGAGTTGTTTCAATTCAGAATTGATAGCTGAATCTAATGCTTGTGAGATTTGACTGCAGCATCTGATTTTAAGAATTTGTGCAATAAAGATCTTGCTGAATTCTGGACACCTTGAAATACAGGAATGTGAAAGAACAGCATTTGTTGTAGTGAGTTTTCAATGGTACTTGAACTAAAATGTGTGCTGGTTTACAGTGAGAAGCAAATACACTTCTCTTGATGGGGATCTAATTCTTGCTTCCTGTTCCCCAACACCCAAAACATGTTGATTTTGTTACTTCTGTTGTTTAGGATCTTACCAAAGTATTTTTCAAGGTTAAATGCATAGACCATTGATTATAAGGGCAAAACAGAAATAAAAGTAATTCAAATGTGGGTTTTAGTGTGTGTAGGAAAATCACCTGCAGGAAAAATAAATAAATAAATAAATAAATAAAATGGGGCTAATAATATGGCGGCCTTAGGAGTAAGGATAAGTTGGTTTTAATGGATGAGGGAGTCCTCCCCTGGGCAGATGTGGGAGGATTTTGTTAGTTATTGGTTTTATTATGTAATTCCATAATTCTGTCAGTGTGTTTGTACATCTAGATGTCTGGATTCAATAAGAATAAATTATCTTTAAAGTCCCCTGTTAATAGTCAGGTATATCCAAACGTTATACCAAGAATTGAAGGACTGCTATGGAGTAAAGAGAAATCATATATATATATATTTTTTTTTTTCTGCTTGTTTGATAAAACACTGGAGAGGCCTCAATTCCAAAGGAATTGTCAAATATTTTTAGATATTTTTATAAAATGGAACTTGCTGGAGGGGCCAGATGATAATCTTAGTGTTCTGCTTTCTGATATAAGAGTAAAGTACCCTGAAAAATACCAGGTAGCCTTGTATTACAGCGGTGCCTGGTGGTGTATCAGAGCTGTGTAATCAGGGTAACTTTGGCTGGGAGATCACATCATTAAAAGTGAGAACCCATATGTGTCTGATGTTTCTTGTGTCATAGTAAATATTGGCTGCTGGTGAGAAGCTCGAACGCTCTCCTTGCTGCAGCCATTTTGAAAACATCTCAGGAGAACATAACAATGCCTCTGTATGCTCCAGAGGAGACAAAGGCAGACTTTGCTCTCCCACGTCATTCCAAGGATGGCGCTTCCTCCCTTCATCCTGAGGGCCAGTATTCCTTAATAACTAAAACAGAGCCCTATTCAACTCTTTCTTCTCCAACTAAAAGTCCGTAAATGGGAGATTTGTCTGCATGAGATGTAAGCACAAAGCGCTGAACAGAGCTTGTAATAATCACAACAGAAGTTTTCAAAGGAGCGGTCCTTTGTTCTGATGTCAGACCACAGAGCTGTGACTTCTGTGGTGCCCAACCAGTTAGTTCCGTCTCTTTTAATGGCTTTTTCCTACTACTCTGCAATTATTTCCCTTTTCTTCTTTGCCGTTGCTAGAGTAGGGCACTGAAAGCAGAGACAACAGCAGAGAGAAGTGTGAAGGCTGCTGGTTGAGGACGTGCTTTGTTCCAGGCTCCTGGAAAGCTCTCTGGATATAGCTCTGACTTAGAACAGGACCTCGTGTCCTCTGTTTGACCGCTCAGTGCCATTCTGCCTCTATTCACACAAATGATTGGGTTTAGCCGTCTTGTTCGGTCGATAGGTTTTGCATCATCTGTTTTTGTCTGTGGGTAATGTTGCGTGTTTCCTCCTCTTCCTCCCTTCTCCCCTTCGCAGAGCAAACATTGCCACGCTTGAAGTGCTTCTCTTGCGTTCAGAAAGTTAAGGCCTGAGATGGAGCAGAGTGGCGATCTGATTAAAATGATTAAAACTATATACAGAATGCATAATTAACCTTTGGCCTGGCTGTCAGGGGGAGCTGATGCATGGAGCTGATAGTGTATCTGTCCATGGCAGCAGGCGTATGCTACATGACTTCCCCCCCCCCGAGAACTTTAATCGCTTGAGATAAAGAGCCAGGAGAGAGAGATCAGGGCTGTATTAATCCTCTCAATGGCTTTATAATTTCCCCACTATTCTGCTGCTGGTAATCAAGAAAAATAATGCTGGCTTAATCCTGGATGCCAAGGTCAATCATCCCTGAGCCTTTTGATAGTAAGGATGTCATTATGAAAAGAGTTTTAATGAACATAATTTTCCTTGCATACTTTGGGGCCGGAGCTGTGCATGTGATTTCTTGTTCCTGGTGGAAGAATATTTCTTGGTTGGAGTAATAACCGGCCCATTTTGATCATTTTCTAACAGCTGGTTAGGGCAGCAGGATAACCACGGCAGACAAAAGCTGTTTTGGGAATGTGCTGCAGGAGAGGGCCACCAATCATCCCAGGCTTATACAATAGCAATGGAAAGGCTGTTTTAGGGGACTGGCAGGTGAACAGAGGTGCAGAAGGACAGTAACAAACAGTGGTGAAAACATACACCAGGTACCATTAGTTCTTCTTCATCTGGTCCCATCAAAGACAACCATTTAGCATCGCATGTAATTCCCCTGAAGTTCTTTGTTCTGGGTGCTGCCATAGATGTGGCATGCAGGGCAGGTACACAAACTGCACAGAGGCAGTTCCTTGGACTCTGAAACATGTTTTCTGGTGTGATTTCAACCTGCCACAATTCCATTTCTCAAAAAATACTTCAGACATGGGTTTCTCTTTTGCTGTTTCTGAACTGAGGTGAAAAAGCTTTTTAGCTTCTTTATGAAAGCTGACATTCTGAACGCTTAAAAAGCCGACGCTGTAAATAATGCTGCTTACCGTCACATTTAACTTAATTGTGCAATGCTTTCAAGATTAGAAATGGTGAAAGATATGTCTGTCATTGAGACTGAAGTCTAAAAGTGCTAAAAAGGCAGAGTTGACGCTTGTACAAAAGTTAATGTTAATAGTGGGCTGCTCTCGTGAGAAAACATATCGGCTGTATTAGGAGAAAAAAGTGTTAAGGAGTTTTCAACTTTGTCCCCATAGCCAACAATTCAGTTAATCCTATGAGATTATTCTTTATTCTTGCTTCTCACATTCATGGTTGATAACATCTAGAAGTTAAGAAATGTGCAGAGGATATTAATGCTTTTGCTGGCTACAAAACAAACCATTTCTTTTAGAAGCCTCTGTTAGGAGTTGCTAACTTGTGACCTTTTTTTTTTTTTTTTTTTTCTATATTGCCATCCATAGCATCTGAACCATGAAACCTCCTATTTAATGGAAGGTGGTTTGTTTTAATTTTTATTTAAATATATATCTTTTAAAAGGATACTCTGTTTCATACAGCATGTAAGCCTCTCTCATTGCTAACTTCTTACAGAAAAATGCTCAATGCCACTTAAAAGATGAAAACCATAAAAGTGGAACAGGATAAAATCCAATCTTAAGATTTTGACTTAATCCACCAAAAGCCAAGAATTCAAAGCAAAAGGCTTTTTATTCCACTGTTCTGTTGTGTCTAGTGCTATTGCACAAGAGCAGTACCTATGGCGCTGTCGTTCTGCCTGTTGCAGCATCTGGGCAGCCCACGTAGCACAGCAGTGGCTGAGATGCTTAATCAGGTCCTCGAGTACCTGCTTTCAAGGTTCAGGTGACAAACCTTTTCTTTCTTACAGTCTTGTATTTATAATACTGGTCTTGCATAATTTGGTTGATTGTTAGGAAGGTGAGGAGAATTCATTATTAAGGATACTATTTGGGATGTAACTGTTGAGATTAGATAACGTGCTGTCAAAGACCTTACGTTTTCTTGAGATAATATATATTATTTCACCTCTGCGGTGAAAGTTTTGTTTTTTTGTTTTTTGTTTTTAATAGCAGTCATTTTATCCAGAGACAAGATGAGTTATATGTTCTACATCAGCACTTTTTCCTCTCAGAAGATGGTGTTTACAGCAACTCAGAAAAAAAAAAAAATTGAGTGATATTTTGATGTGACCAAAATAAATGGTAGTTCTTCCACACAATGCATTTTAAATGCAGTGTTTTGTGAGTAGACAGTATTTTAAACGAACCCAATTATAATAGTAGCTGAAATATTTATAGTGCCTGACTATAGCTAGAACATAGCCCTTTTGTTTTTTAAATAATGCACTTCTCATTGCCCATATCCCCTTATACAGGAAACGAGATACTGGAAAATCATTCTTTTTCCTTATGCACGTGGTTTTTATATTTGTTTTGGAAAATGAAGTGGACATTTGCAGTAATTATGTCTTACAGCGCATATAGTTCAAGCCCCAAATGGCAAGCTATCTTGACTTGATTTGCTGGTTTTGTTGCAGCAGCACCTTGAGCTATAAAAAATGTCTGTGTCCTGAAGTCTGGTATCACTTCCACTGAAGTATAAAGCTACACTGAGAGGAAATGGTAGCTGCTTAGTCTAGGGTCGCAATTTTAGTGAATGACAGAAAGGGGCGTTACTAATGTTTGGTGGAATAAAATGTTTCTTTGATCCGAATATTTTTCCTTAGCCATTCTCACTTTCCTCCCCACAGAGAAACAAACACTGCTGAAAATTAGGCTGCTCGTTCAGATCCCTAACTCCTGGAGGAGTTTTGCTTTAGGCCATAAGTGCCAGTCGCTTGTTAATTCTCCAGAAGGTTCCTCGCAAGTGCCAGGGGCCAAGGCTATCATTGCTAATCTAATTGATTTGTTTTGTTATTAACAAAACTAAAATGTGTTACTGTTTTCCCATGGAGTTCGCCTTGCTTCTGAGAACTGCGAAGACAAGCTGTCTGAAGGTGGCACTGGGACAGGCAGGGATTCGTCGGTAATTAATAGATGCTCAGGCAGCCGGCGAGGTTGCCTCTGCTCGCTTTCAACCTGCAATCTGGGTTATAATGAAGAAAAAATGTTACTGGAAGGGAATGCTGTTGTAAGGTAATGTTATCTGGCTAGGTAGTGTTGAGGTGAAGAGATATTTTTGCAATAATGAAAAGTTCTATTCTGACAGTGTTAAACTGAATGATAAAGCACTCTTCGTTTTGTCTGATAATTTCTGATGCAAACTGATTAGTAATTAAGTCTGTTGTTGCTGTCTTGCTTGAATTAGGATGACTAAAAAGAGCCATGTTTATGCTTCACTTCATTCAAGTGGAGGATGGGTAAACAGAAAAAAAAAAAGTTCTCTCTGTTTTTATGAGGGGATACATTTTTATAAGCAGTCAGGTTTCTAACAGGTTTGCAGCTTCTTTCTTTAATTTCCAGTAGTGAGTAAAGGTCACACAGCAACAACCTGGTGATCTGAGAGGAATTAATAGTCATGGAAACACAGGATGGAGGAGGCTGCAAGGCTCCTCTGGAGATCATCTGGTCCAACCCCATGCTAAAGCAGGTCACCTAGAGCAGGTTGCTTGGGACTGTGCCTATCTGGATTTTGAGCATCTCCAAGCGTGGAGACCTCACAGCCTTCCTGGGGAACCTTTTCCAGTGCTTGATCACAATTCCCAGTTAAAAAATAAAAATAAAAAATTCTTATGTTTAATCAGAATTTCTTGTTTGTGTCCCTAGCCTCTTTATCACTGGATACCACTGAGAAGATAATATCAGTTTACGGTTGTTTTCTCTGCAGTTTGTTATGAAGACAGTGGGTGAAGCTCCCATTCGGAGCAGCCTGAAGCCAATGCTGTGCTTGTTTTCATATTGTCATCACATGCCAAAGTCAGCTCTCCTGTAGCCCGGATGTTATTGGCAGCATTCAGCACTAAAAGCAAAAAAAGAAACATAATGAGCTGTGCCCTGCAGAGTAGTTATGTTGGATAATTGCACTAATAGACACTGTGGATTTCACAAAGGCTTTTGCAAATGAAAATATAGGGCACATTAGTGAATAAATCAATGGCAATGCATTAATAGACTATGGCTCTGTTCTCCATTTACTCAGGGAAACTACTTGATAATGTCATTTTGTTCAGTATATCATTTCAAAACAATAGCAGTTTCATCATAGTTATAATGACTTTGATAAAACGTTGCATGAATGGAAGGCCTGAAATTTGACTGTT
Organism: Aythya marila; assembly: GCF_965140915.1. Lineage (NCBI taxonomy): Eukaryota > Metazoa > Chordata > Aves > Anseriformes > Anatidae > Aythya > Aythya marila. Next base: position 13,501,404 of record NC_139056.1, read on the forward strand.
GATGGAATTTGGGGATTTGAGTATTTGTGGGAAAAGTTCCATTAATGCTGAATATTCCAAAAGCAGCAAAAATTTCAATCAGTTTGCTGTGTGAAATCCTCAATGCTACAGAGTAAATGTTTTAAAGCCTGTGAAGCTGGGGCAATGATAATGTAAGGAATTTAATATTTTTATACACTTACAACATTGTGTATCTGGTATGAGGTAATTTAAGTTCAATTTACCTGTCAGTGTGTGAGCAAGTAAAACTGGGGTAGATCCGAAAGCTGAAGCAATTAAAGTACTAATATTTTCTTTGAATTTAAATAGCACTTATCATCCAAGGATCCCAAAGCAATTTACTATTATTAATAATAAGGCCTGATTCATATCTAATGCTTTTCATCAGTATTCCTCAAAAGTCTTTACCAAGGTGCATGTCATTAATTTCAATATCAAAATGAGGAAATAGATGCACAGAAAGATAAAAGTGATTAGCCTAAGATCACTTAGTTAGAATCTGTGGCAGAAACAAGGTTAGAAATTGCATTTTGTAATTCCCAATCCCGTGCTCTTCTCATTTAACAAAATTGACTCCTATACAACACAAGGATAATTATTTTACAGAATTTTTGAGAACTGTCAAATAATTTCTATTAAAAGTAACTCAGTATCTGTCACTGTTAGGTGACAATGGTGTAATACAGTAAGGCAAAAGCACTTAACAGATCAAAACTGATCCTCGCTGGTCTGTTAAAAGATGATTATCAGCAGCGATTGTGACCTGATCTGGGTAATAAATGTGAAGACCAGCCGTACTGATCCTGTGTGATCAGTGAAATCTGAACACATGGCCTTTTAGAATATATTACCTTGAGTTTGGTGTGTTCCCATCTGGAAAGCCATCCAGGATTTTGGAAAGAGTAGCTCTTTTCTCCCTGAACTTTCTGATTGGTAATCCTTGGCATCTGACACTGGTTCATTAGCCATTTTTATTGAAATAGCTGATCAGAGGGTCAATTCAATAAATAAGTAAATAAATTCAATAAAGTGAAGAATGAACATTGTAGGTAGATTACATTGTAGACAAGATAGTTTGTGATGGACCATCAAGTGGACTGTGGATACTATAGCCAGCATGGTGTCCACAGGAGCAATGTGTCCTACTGCTAGAGAGAAAAGACAGCTCTTGCTTTAGGTTCTCTTAGCAGAAAGCAGTTGCATACACACAGATATTAGTCCCTTAATTTTCAGGCTGGGTACAGCTATTTTTGGTGATACAGAATCGTACTCCCTCATTCGTATTTTCCTCCTAGTAAGAATGTGTAGTAGAATATCTGTTTTCAGAAAATATTTGAATCAGCTAATTTTTTGCAACATATTTCCCTCATTTATTTTTTGTGTTGCAGGACTGCATTGACTTGTACCAACCAATTACAGGAGAAATAGATATTCCTAAGTTCATCATAGTGCTATTTACTTGCAAGAGATGGCTAGCACACAATGAAGCTTTTTGGCAGAATCTAAGCACTACATTAGAAATTACAGGGCAGAGAACATAAAACCAAAGAATAAAATGCTGGAAATTACCTAATGAGTAAAGAAAAGCATCAGTGACCAGAATTTTTATGTGTGTAATTCCCATCAATGTTAATGGGAATTGTTGATATAAACTCCATCGCTGTCCTGTACCTTCCCATTCTCTCTACACATACTGCCATAAGTTGAAATTGCAAAATATGAGTAAATTATTGGGGAAGAAACATTCTTATGTGCTATTGAAGTGTTTGCATTCTTATTTGTGAGGATTTACAAACAATTTTTTATTGGTTTTAATCAGTGTTGAGAAGGAAATGACTACTGCACAGGCTGCAAATTTTGCAGATAAAGGGCCCATTTCAATATGTCATGAAAATGAAGTCACAGTGTATTGCGTGAAGCAATATTAAAATGTTAATATTAAACCTTTGGGAACAAGAGGTTACTTTGGTTCAGGAGGCTGTCAATCTGTGTCTTCTCCGTGTTGACCCCAGCTGGTCTGATCTGACTGTAGAAGATTGCCCCATGGAGGTTTCAGCCCAAGTCTCAGCCAAGTCTCACATTCCAGTGTAATCCCTTTTCTCCCCTGGTTTTCCTCAAAGATCCACTGATCCACGTGCAGTCACAACTTTCTGCTGCAGCTCCTTGCTGGAGAATGAGGAGAGACGTGATGTTTGCACAGCTTCTGTGCTCTGCTGCTGGTACCGGTGGGGCCGAGTGATCTGGTACAGCACATGCAGAGGGCTGCTGGTGCCTCAGTTGTATTAGCTCCCTGTCATTGTTCAGTATCAGTCATGTTTAGGATGATGATAATTTCAGGGTATAACCTATCATTAGTACAAACTTTCAAGCCTCTCATAAAGATAAGGGAGAGAAGAGTTACCTTTGATACTCAGTGAAATTATGCCCTAGATAAAAATGTGCAAATAGCCCCTGTGGTGAGCGTGCTTTTTTTTTTTTTTTTTTTTTTTCTATGTGTATATAAGAGGTGCTTTAAGACATGATGATTCTGAATGTGATGTTTATATACAGGCTATCCACCAGGCAAATATGAGAATGGAAAGAATAAAAGGTGAGAAAACGTCACCGAAAACTAGGTTGAAAACTGCCCGAAGGGTTTGGTTGATGTAAGGAGGACAGCAAGGAACTGATTCTCCTCTTTCTTGTACCACTTTAACTTGATTATTCTTGTTCGAGTTAATTTGTCATTTGATAAAGAATGTTTTTGAACTAGCTGTTGTTTGAGGTCTGGCAGTTACAAGGAAAGGCAGCTTCTGAAGCACTGTGTGTGCATTCTGTATATGGGGCTGTGGATGAGAATCTACTGGGATGTGATACTACTATGTGACTGTGGATAAGTGTAAGTCACACTTTTTTTTATTGTTTTTTAATACAAGTCACTGCCATTCAGCTGATACTGCTGAAGCATACTGGACTGATATTTCTGTGAAAATCCTGCCTTGTTCCATGTAAAGCTGATGACATTGAAGTAAACTTACAAAAATGAAATAAAAGATTAGAGGGTGGGGATAGCTAGAGGATTGCTTGTTATCCTGCTTCTGAGGTACTTCTATTCAGCAAATGCGCTGAAGAAACAAGACCCATAGTCTCCATGCTATTTGTTTGCCTAGGGTGAAGTCATCTTTGTTAAAATCCCCTGACAACTGCTGTTCCTTCCCAGGCGTTCCCCCTGGTCCCTCACCTACCCATCACCAACACGGAGTGCTCCTAATTGACGTGCTAACTTTTACCCTGCACAGATGTAATTTGGTAGGTTTTGGGTTAGTGTTTTGAAACTACAGAAGCTTGTTCGAGCGTGTATTGCACTTCTCCCTGCAGTACATAACAAATGCATGGCTATTAAGCCAGGGTGGTTTCTAAAGAGAAAGATATAGTGTGTGTGTTTGGGCACTGGGGAGAAACATAATGCTTGGGGATTCTCAAATCAGAGAAGCAGCAAATGCTTGCAGGTTGCTGTGACAGGCTCTGCAGATGACAAGAACACCAGCTCCAATGAAACCTTGCCACCATCATTTGTGGAAATCCTGATTACAAATTTCTACACGAAGCCCTTGCTGTGAACATTCATAGATTAAACTAGACAGCTCCTTTTCGAGTTTTACTTCATCTTTGCTGTGTTTGCTCCTGGGGCCATCTACAGCACATTTTCTGAGATTTAGAGAAAGAGTGAAAAATTACAGTGCATGTAGTGCCATAGGAACATTCTTCAAGATACTGATTTTATGAAAAAGGAGAGAGGATGGATTGAGCACCAGTCTGGTTATAATTGTAACCACAATATTTTTCAAACTAAGGGCTATTTGTTGTGTCCTTGAACCAGACTGATTGTTTTTATGAAGCTTTATGTTAACTATTAACACTATTTTAATATTTCTTGGTCTAATTAGATTCTCCTAGTGATGGCAATTAAGCGAAAGGCTTTCAGTCAGTTATATTGGTGATAGATCAAAGTCTTGCAACAGTGCTAAAGTTAAATGCTGTCACCAGCACTAATCAAAAAATTATGTGCATTACTTATTGCATAGTTTGCATATCACTTGTAATCCACAATTGTCGTAATTGTGCTACAAGCTTCAATATAGGGAATATTTTACTTTCTCTTCTATACAGTACCAGGTACTTCTGTAATTACATTTTTAGCAATCTGGCTCATAACAAATTACACAGTAGCTCAAGGGGTGAAATGAAAGAGGGCTCTGTATCTGACTGAACTTTTGTGTGGACTTTCAAATAGCTGCATAATATGTGCTTATTAACATTAACTCTAGAGACATAATTGTGTGGAAAATTAAAATTATATAATGCAGTGCCATTTTCTGTTCAATCTCAGATGGTAGTACTTGGATACCAAAATATGATCCAGGGCACAGATTCTGTACTAATTCTGAAAGAAATACGTTGTTACTTTCTGAATCTCTTACCGTACCTGCGATATAGTTGCTTTTGATT